>NC_090442.1:723505146-724115146 GCF_031143425.1 Pleurodeles waltl | reverse complement strand
ACGACTGGCACCCCTCCCACGTTGGGAGGCCATCCCCAGCTGAGCCTCCGCCGTCTTCCTGCTCCAGCATCGGATGTCCTCCCATCTCTTCCTGCAGTGGGTGCCCCGTCTCTGGTGGACCCCCAGGGTCCGGACGTCCTTGGCGATGGCACGCCAAATAGCGATTTTCTGGTGGGCGCTGACCTATGTGACATGTACAGGGAGAGAAGAATAATCATCACCTTCTGCATGCTCGATGTGAGTGGCCCCCCCATCCCCACCCTTGCCATGTGGCACATGCTCTCATCCGTCGTTTGATCCATGCCTCAATCGCTCCCCTCCCCACCATCTTTCATCCACCCCACTCAAAACAGATATTGGCCACAAAGCATGGTCCCAGTGTACTTACCTGTTGGTCTGGAGGACCGTAGAGTAGCGCATTCTGGGGGAGTGAAGGCAGGGGCCCTTTCCCCAGTCGCATGAGCCATTGTCTCTTCCAGACCGTGGTCACAGCAGCACTTGCAGTGTAGGTCCTCTCCCGTGGAAGATCAGGTATCGAGTGATTAAGCAGATAGAAAATGGCGGTCACGCCCGCAGCGGTGGGTACCGCAGCGGTGCGTACCGCGACCGCCGGCGCACATCGTCATTGGCTCCTGAGACCCATAGGCTTCAATGTTAACCAATGCAGCTTTGCGCCGCGGTCTTCGACCGCCTACCGCTACGGTGTCCCACGCCAGCGCATTGACCTCACATCCCATTGTCGCACTTCACAGGTCAGGCAGCCGCCATTTCAAGGACACACATGCCTTATTTTCTACTGCGTCACACATACCTAGGCCTTGCATCGACACTCATACAAGCCATTCAATGCATTGGGAATCGTGTTATGTACAAGCTGTGGTTACATACCTGTGGGTTGTTTGACTCTGTGCTCGCTGTTGTCCTTCATAGGCACCGTCCGCTGGGACATGCGAGGAGATGGAGAAATCTTCCCGTGTACAGACCGCTGGTGGACCTGTCGACAATGGAGGAAAGACATGTCATACTGACATACAGGCTTGACCGAGCCACTATACAGGAACTATGTACCAAGGTGGAGCCAGACCTGATGTCACCAATCCGCCAACCCACAGGGATCCCCCCTCTAGTGCAGGTGCTGTCAGTACTCCATTTCCTAGCAAGTGGGTCATTTCAAACAACAGTGGCCATATCATCAGGGATGTACCAGCCCATGTTTTCCAAGGTGTTGTCCAGAGTGTTGTCTGCCCTGCTCAAACACATGCGGAGCTACATCGTCTTCCCTGAGGTGGGGGATTTGGCTACAGTGAAGGCTGATTTCTATGCCCTTGGACATATACCCAACATCATTGGTGCCATTGATGGGACACATGTTGCTTTGGTCCCCCCCGCCGGAGTGAACAGGTGTACAGGAACAGGAAGAGTTATCATTCCATGAATGTCCAGATGGTATGTTTGGCTGACCAGTACATCTCCCATGTTAATGCCAAGTTCCCTGGGTCAGTGCATGACGCGTGATGGGTCAACTCCAGAGGCACCGTGTGTGGCTATTAGGAGACTCTGGTTACCCCAACCTGTCATGGTTACTGACCAGAGTGAGGAATCCCAGGACAAGGGCAGAGGAACGGTACAATGAGGCCCATGGGAGAACTAGGAGGGTGATAGAGCGGACCTTCGGCATCCTGAAGGCCAGGTTTAGGTGCATCCATATAACTGGTGGATCCCTAATGTACTCACCAAAGAAGGTGTGCCAGATCATCGTGGCCTGCTGTATGCTTCACAACCTGGCTTTGCGACGCCAGGTGCCTTTTCTGCAGGAGGATGGTCCAGATGGCGGTGTTGTAGCAGCTGTGGAGCCTGTGGAGAGTGAAGAGGAGGAAGGCGAAGAGGACGACATAGACAACAGGAACACAGTAATACACCAGTATTTTCAATGACTCACAGGTAAGAATCCACATCGGCATATTACATATACTTAACCCCTACTACCTCTCTGACATCTGCTTTATTTCCCCATGGACTACAGCTGTGTGACATTGGTATGTTGGCATCACAATGTGTATATGCCATTTGGCACGGTAATGTCTAATACATTTGTACAAAATCCCAGCCAGACTCCAAATTGTTTTATGCAATAAGTGTGTTTATTACAGTGCTCAAAATTGGTGGGTGGTTGCAAATCGTTGAGGTGTGATGGTGGAGGATTGTCCATGGCAGAGTCCAGACTATCAGTATCATAGGTGCATTGTCCAGATGCCTGTGGAAAGTGGAACAGGGGCAGTGTAAGGTTGGACAGGGTGTCAATGTGGGACAGTGGGATGACAATCAGGGAGGTATCCTTTGCTGGCGGGGGTCTTGGCCTCTTGCTCTGTCTTCTTCCTGGATCTCAGGGCCCGCTTGCGGGGTGGTTCTCCTTCTGCAGGGGATGGGGTTCTGGTGACCTGTTGGTCTTGTGTCGGGGCCTCCTGTCCACTAGCGCCGGCGGAGGTGGTAGGCAGTTTTTGGTCCATGCTAGTGTCAGGGGCCCTTTGTGGTGCAACAGTGTCCCGCAATGTGGTGACTACCTGATTCAGAGCCACTACGATGGTGCCCATGGCGGTACTGATGTTTCTTAGTTCTTCCCTGAACCCCATATACTGTTGGTCCTGCAGAAGCTGGATCTCCTGAAACCTTGCCAGGACCGTGGCCATCGTCTCCTGGGAGTGGTGGTATGCTCCCATGATGGAGGAGAGGGCCTCGTGGAGGGTGGGTTCCCTGGGCCTGTCCCCCCCCTCTCGCACAGCAGCCCTCCCAGTTCCCCTGTTTCCCTGTGCCTCTGTCCCCTGGACTGTGTGCCCACTACCACTGCCCCCAGGTCCCTGTTGTTGTTGGGGTGGTGGGTTAACCTGGGTGCCCTGTAGGGGTGGACACACCGCTGATTGACGTGTCCTGGGGACAGAGATATGGGCCCGCTGGGTGGGTGCTGTGCTGGTGTTCCCAGAGGGGGGAAGGTCTGCTGTGGCCTGTGGCTGTCTGAGGGGAACCGACTGTCCAGAGGTCCCCGATGGGCCGGGCTGGTCATCTAGATCCAGGGAGACAGAGGTGCTGTCATCACTGT
This sequence comes from Pleurodeles waltl, assembly GCF_031143425.1. Lineage (NCBI taxonomy): Eukaryota > Metazoa > Chordata > Amphibia > Caudata > Salamandridae > Pleurodeles > Pleurodeles waltl. The sequence goes on along the minus strand of NC_090442.1, from coordinate 724,112,052 downwards.
GGGCCTCTTCTGGGGGTGGAGTGGACATTTGTGGACCCTCCTGCGCGGTGACGTGGCGTTCGGGTCCGGCAGGGGTATAAATGTATGATTATTGCTTCTGTGTGTGCCATAGCGTGCAATGGGTGGGTGCCCGTGTACCCCTGTGCTTGCATTCCTGTGTGGGGGCTTTTGTGACGGTGGTTTGGGGGGGGGATGGGTATGTGCAGTGGGCATGCTTAGGTGATGGGTGTCCATGCTTTGTGGTCGCATGCAGGGCTTGGTGTTGGGATGGGTGGGTTGTGAGGGTGAGACATTTGCAAGGAGTAGGTGTGATGGGGGTGAGGGTGGGGGTATGGTTTGGCATGCTGGTGTGGTTGGGGGGATGAAGTAGTTAAGATTTGACTTACCAGAGTCCATTCCTCCGCCTACTCCTGCGAGGCCGTCAGGATGCAGGATCGCCAAGACCTGCTCCTCCCATGTTGTAAATTCTGGGGGAGGAGGTGGGGGTCCGCCGCCAGTCTTCTGCACCGCGATGTTGTGCCTGGATACCATGGAACGCACCTTCCCCCGTAGGTCGTTCCACCGCTTACTGATGTCGTCCCTATTTCTTGGGTGCTGTCCCACAGCGTTGACCCTGTCCACTATTCTGCTCCATAGCTCCATCTTCCTGGCAATGGTGGTGTGCTGCACCTGTGTCCCGAAGAGCTGTGGCTCTACCCGTACAATTTCCTCCACCATGACCCTGAGTTCATGGTCAGAAAACCTGGGGTGTCTTTGCGGTGCCATGGGGTGGTTTGGGTGATGTGTGGGGTGAATTGTGTGGTGCTAAGTGTGGTGATGTGTATTGGTGTATAGTTTGAAGTGCGTGGTAATATTGCTGGGTGACAGTGAATTGCGCGTCTGGGTGCTCGGGTCTCTTATCTCTGTGCGTGTTCACAAATCTCTAGGAGTAGTGGTTTGTGGGTGATGTGGGTGTGTGTTTTATATTGTATTGGGTGTGTGGGAGTGGTGTGTGTATGTGTCTCAGGTGTGTGTATTTCGATTTATCCAATGTGGCTGTGTTTAGTAAGAGTGTGTGTATTTTGAGCGCGGCGGTGTGTACCGCCAATGGAATACCGCAGTTGAAAGACCGCCGCCTGGATTCGTGTGTCGTGATAGTGTGGGCGTATTTCTGTTGGCGTGAAGGTGGAGGTTTGGTCATCGCCAGTTTCTCGCTGGCCTTTGGTGTGGCGGACTTTTGTGGATGTCTGTATTTTGGCGGTTTGCCTGTTGTAGGTCAGAATGACCGTGGCGGTTTACCGCGGCCGCGGCGGTGTTATGGCGGTCTTCTGCAGGGCGGTAAGCGCCTTTTACCGCCGAGGTTGGAATGACCCCCAAAGTCTCTCCAGTTATTTCCCACTCTGTCTTGTAACTGATCCACCCTTTCTGCTAGATTGATTGCTATGTTTTTAGATTCGACTACATCCACTTGAAGCTGCGTAATTACCTTAAGTAACTCATCCAATGTGGCCATATTGATAACCTAGCACAAACCAGGAAGATAAAAATTTGTGGGCTCACTATTCTGTCAGCGAGACCGGATGCGAGAGTCAATGAGTACATTTGTTCCCAAATAATTAACTGCTATAGGATTCATGAATGAGACTGTAGAATTGGCAAACTGACTAAACTTGTTTTGTCTAGAAAGATCACACTCTGTTTGATCTAAGTTTCAAGATTCAATTGACCAGAAGTTATTGCGCACCTTATTGCCAGACTGCGCATCAAGACTCAAGTACCTGGAATGATCGTGCGCTCTGCTGATCTGAACTGCAAGGGTTAATTGCCAAGAATGAATCGCGCACACTCTCGCCGATTCAACCATCAAGATTCAAATGCTTTGAAATGATCGCGCACTCTGCCGATCCGAACTGCAAGGGTTAATTGCCAAGAATGAATCGCACACACAGCTGCAGATTCAACCATCAAGATTCAAATGCCTCGAAATGATCGCGCACTCTGCCGATCCAAACTGCAAGGGTTTATTGCCAAGAACGAATCGCGCTCACTGTTGCCGATTCAACCATCAAGATTCAAATGCCTCGAAATGATCGCACACTCTGCCGATCCGAACTGCAAGGGTTAAGTGCCAAGAGTAAATTGCACACTGTAAATCACAAAGCCAAAAACTCAAATGTTTCTAGAAAACGGAGTCGAGGGCGTACCTCGAACTCCGCCTTACCGCCCTGCTTGAAGATCAGCAAGCTAATGAGGAGAGGGCTGGGAAATGTCCAAGTAGGCCTCTGGAACAGGAGCCCTTGAAAATGCTGCTGCTCTACACCGGGACCTCTGAATAGTGAGCATGTGGAGCACGGCTGGGTTCCTTAAATAGACCCAAGCCCCACTCACATGCCACAACCAGCCAGGCTGCAGGAAAGGCTTGAAAATGAACATTACATTACACACAGCAGTAATGAATTTTCAAGATAAATAGCTGCAATGCAAAAAGTTAATATGCAATATCAGCACACACTGCATGAATTATTACATTGCATATGGTTTGTCATTTTGCATAATTGTTGCCCGTAGAGCGCACTCTGCCCTGGTGTTGACACTTCTCAGTTCAGACCGACAACAGGTCCCTCAGATGGTTAATACAGATGAGAGGTGAGCATGCAAAACTGTTGAGGTGGTCCATTTCCCTACAGGGGATGGACTTTATGGTGGAACACCATTCTGGTACAGAACACGCCAATGCTGATGGTCTGTCCAGGTTCTACCACCTTAGTGATGAGAACTCCCATGAGGTTGGGTAGTAAATCCCCACTTTCAGCTGGGAGGGACAATTGTTAGACTTTTCATCCTTGGCATGGTCTCCCTTAACTTTTTGCCTCTGTTCCCCAAGTTGTTGATATATGCTGGACTCTGATTTTACTGTTTTTGTTACTCTGGGCACTTTACCACTGCTCACCAGTGCTAAAGTGCAAGTGGTCCTTTACAAAATGTGTATGTAATTGGCTTATCCATGATTTTCATATTTGATTTACTAGTAAGTCCCTAGTAAAGTGCACTAGAGGTGCCAGGGCCTGTATATCAAATGCTACTAGTGGGCCTGCAGCACATGTTGTGCCACCCACATAAGTAGCTCTGTAATCATGTCTCGGACCTGCCATTGCAGTGTCTGTGGGTGCAGTTTTGACTGTGAATTCGACTTGGCAAGTGTACTGACTTGCCAAGCCTAAACCTTCCCTTTTCTTACATGTAAAACACCCCTAAGGTAGGCCCTAGGTAGCCCCAAGGGCAGGGTGCAGTGTATGGTTACGGTAGGACTTATAGTACTGTGTTTTTATATGTCCTAACAGTGAAATATTGCTAAATTCATTTTTTTACTGTTGCAAGGCCTGTCCCTCTCATAGGTTAACATGGGGGCTACCTTTAAATCTGATTAAAGTGAAGATTCCCTTTGGGAGCGGATGGACATTTGTGAGTTTGGAGTCTCTGAGCTCACAATTTAAAAATACATCTTTTAGTAAAGTTGATTTTAAGATTGTGTGTTTGAAAATGCCACTTTTAGAAAATGAGCATTTTCTTGCTTATACCATTTCTATGACTCTGCCTGTTTGTGGATTCCCTGTCTGGGTCAGTTTGACAGTTGGGCTGGTTCCACTTCACACTAGACAGTGACACAAAGGGAGCTGGGGTGTAGCCTGCATATCCTGATGAGCCAGCTGTGCTAGGAGGGAGGGGAGGAGTGGTCTCACACAATGCAGTCTCCAACCCCTGGTCATTTTTGGGGGCCTGGCCTGGGCAAGGCAGGATTTCACATTAAAAAGAGACTTTACTTTGAAGTAGGCCTTGTTCAAAGGAGAGATTGGTATAATAAGGGGACCCAAAACTACAGGCTTTAGAACATGTCTGGAAACAAGAGGATCTTCAGCCTGGAGAAGAGCTGAGGAAGAAGAGCTGCCCTGTCTGTGACTGTACTTTGTGGAGCTATCCTGCAGTTGATGCTTCTGCCAGAATAAGAGGGCAAAGACTGGACTTTGTGTGCCTTCCATCTTGAGAAGAAATCTCCAAGGGCTTGATTTAGAACTTGCCTCCTGTTGTTTGAAGTCTCAGGGACAGCAAAGTCTTCTCTCTGCCAGCACCTAGAGTCTCTGGATAAACTCCTACTCTGCCCTATGGTGCCCATCCAGTTCCTGGGACCCTAAAAGGAGAATCTGGCAGCCCAAGAGTGAGAAATCCACGCACAGAGCGCTGTGTGGGGAAAAGATTGACGCAACTCTAATCTGCGGCTGAAGAAACGACGCGCCGCTGGCTCTGCTGCTGAAAATCAGCACTCGCTGGAAACGCGACCGAAGAATCAACACTTGGAGCTGGAGAAACAATGTGCAGCATCGCTGACGGAGACTCGGAGATCAAAACTTGTGCTGCGTTGTTTTTTAATCAACTTGCGGATGGATTTCCGATGCAAGTACCGCTAGGTATGTAAAAACAATGCAAGGCCTGCCCGGACCTGAGAGTGCTTACCGGATCGATGCCTCGCTCTCCTGCGGAGAGAAGAAACGATGAGCCCCGACCCAACGAAAGGAGAAACGACTCAAGGTCCCGCTCATGAGTGGAATCGATGCATCGCAAGCCCTTTTTGAGACACACTCGCCCGTGCAGAGTTATTTTTAACGCACCCAAGGTACATTTTCACACTAACAGTGTTAGTGTGTGTTTAAAACTACTTAAAGACTCTTTTTGATTTTTAATTGATAACTTGACTTGTGTATTGTGGATTGTTTTTGTCGTTTTGGTCCTGTTTTGTTTAGATGAATATTTCCTATTTTTCTAAACCTGTTCTGTGTCATTTTGTAGTGTTTTCATTAAGTTACTCTGTGTGTTGGTACAAATACTTTACACCTAGCCCTCTGAAGTTAAGCGTACTGCTCTGCCAACCTACCAAGGGGGTAAGCAGGGGTTAGCTGAGGGTGATTATCTTTTACCCTGACTAGAGTGAGTGTCCTTGCTAGAACAGGGGTAACCTGACTGTCAACCAAAGACCCCCATCTCTAACAATGTGCCTATGTTTTAAAAAATGTATCTAACTTTGGTTTGCTCAGAAGATATTGTGAGGAGTTTCTATTGAATGTGGCGCATATAAACAGTTTGTCCAATATAAGGTTCTCCCTCTCAAAAGATGACATTTGCTTCTTATGGGGTGACATTGAGATTCGCTAGGTTGGAGGGTGACAGTCTCAAAAGGCACTGATTTGTCTAGATGTAAAAACATTACGGCCTCACCTGCTGTCCAGGGGAAGGGTCAGATATTTAACTCTTCAAACAAAATAGAGCTAACAGTGTGCTAATTTGGAATATTTGTGACGTTTCCATAAAAGACATGTTGAGTCCAGAGCAAATTATAGGGATTTGACAAGTGGTAAGGTTAATTTTATCAACTTTTATTCATTTTCAAAGGAGGGTCCTGTCTGGGTATTAGCATTTAAGAAGGCAAAGAATATGCACATTAGAATTATGACATGGAATAGCTTAGCACGCTGAAGTCTCTAAAGGAAACCTTTGGGCAGGGATGGGCATCTTTAGCATATTAGTAAATTGTGGCTCTTGGCTCCGGAACCAACATTCCTAATGAGTTTGGTATAAATTCTGAGCAAAATGTCATGTATAGAAAATAGGATGAATGTTGTTTATTTTATTTACTTTTCATATTAAACCTCTCTGTGGTGTCTTGGGGGACCTGGCCTTGCATTTTGTTTCTGAATATATAGACTTTCGTTAACCACATTTTCTTAATGAAGTCTTGAGCTCTCAGTCTGTACAGCAGGCAGTACATTTGAAGCTTTAGTGGATGTATAACACGTTAGCAAAAGATCAATTATTCTTTTGGGCCCAAAGATGTTTTAAACTCACCTACCACTTAGTGCTCTAGATATTCTCTGTGGAGGGACATGACCATACTAATGGGATGTTGCACAGCAATGATGTGAGGCGGAATGTTTACTGATTGGGTTTAGAAAATGATGTCTAAGATGGAGGCACCATCCAAATACTAGTGGGTTGGGGAGTACGGTAAAAATCTTGTGCATCTGTAATGAGATTCACACTTGCAGCAAAGCCTATTCCCCATACTTCTCTTACTCTAAAACAGCTCCAACCTGTGCAGCCATTCTTGTCTCCATGAGTCTTTTCTTTATCTCAAGGGATCCCCCATCCCTGCTCCCAATATTTTCCCTGAAAAACATTTTTCCTGGGTCGTGATGAGGTCAACTAAAATATGCATTGGAAAGCCCTCCTTGTGTTACTAGTAGAGACTAAGATGAAAAGTTAGTAATATCTTCTCTGGGGGGGAGATTCAACATCCCAGAACCTGCCGGCTCTGCGGGAAACTCACCACAACATTGACGCCAGCTCGTAATTGCCCATAATTCTGGTAGTGAAAAGTGCGACGGGGCTGTCCATGAGGGCCCCTGCACTTCCAATGCTAAGTGCATGGGCAGTGCAGGGGCCCACATCGGGCCCCTGACACCCCCTTTCCGCCGCCTTTGCATGGCAGTCCGACCGCCATGCAAAGGCTGGCAGAAAGGGGACTTGTAATCTGGAGGGCAGCGCTGCAAGCAGCACTGCCCTGGCAGATTACAACCGCCGAGATCGCCAGGCTGTCGACTGGTGGCAACCTAGTCATAATATGGAGGCCAGACTGCTACTTTCGCAGTGGTACGACCACCATTGCGAGTGTGGCGGTCCCAGTACCACCAGACTTGTAATGAGGCCCTGTGTCTGCTACTAGTCAGCAAGAGAATACGGTCCAGTGATAGGGGACTGAAAAAATTCCCTAAGCAGTCACATCGCAATTGGTGATCTTTTGTCCTCTGGGAAGGCAATAAGAAAATCCTAGTTCGCAGAGCTGCCCAGGACCATTTTTGCCCTCTCTTGTTTCTCACTGATAGTCAGAAATGTAGATTTCTAGCGAGCAGTAAAAATAGGCAAGGCGAGACAACTGAAGAACACTTCTGAAGAACAACGCCAGTCTTTCATGAATGTGCAGAAAATATTGTATTTTTAGGGTCTCTGGGGTGACTCACAGAGTTTACAACATCAAAAGGAGTAAAGCTGCTCTGTCACTTTCCTTTGTTTCCTTTTTTTACTTGAAACACAATCATCCTTGTGTATTTATTTGATTGCATTTTAATCCAGGCCTGGGCTTTGCATAAATCCTTTATTAATGCTAAATTAATAAATGCATCCCGTGGCCTGTCACAAAGCAGGTTATTCCCTTTAACTCATAACTTTTCTTATTACAAGCAGGTGCTGATTAAAAAATTATAAATTTGGGGGCACAATGCACGTTTTACTGCATTATGTAAACCAGCCAAATTATAATAAAGTCAGATCTGACAAATCATCGACTGAGAATAAACTTAATTTCACCGTTGACTGGTGTTTTAAAGACTTGCTGAGTCCTCTCAGATTGTAAATGTTAGAGAGCTGGTTGGCTTTCCGAGGGACCTAAGCTGTTCTCTCATTGTTCATTAAATCAATCGTAAACTAACCAGACAAGACTGTAAGAACATTCAGTTTCACGAGAACATTGCACTGGCGCCAAGGGTGTTCTGATGAAAGGAATCCTGTGCAATTTAAACTCCTCTGATGCTAGTTTGCACCTAGGCATGCCTTTCTACTATTCACAGTACTTCACATCCCATTACACACACTTGATGGATCTAATGCTTATAATTGCTTTTATCCGAGTAAAATTAGTTTTATATTAAAGTTGGAGCTATTTTCCAATGCCTTCTATCTTTAAGCTGGTTCCAGAAAAGGCATTTGTGATATGTAAAGATAATGAGGAAAATGTAAAAGGCCCAGCTTGTTCTAGCATTTATTGCGCCTAAAGGCGACTCTACACAAGGTGTATACATTATCAAGTCTCCTGAATCATTTAATAATGTATGTATTTATTTACTCATTCATATTAAGTGGAACACATCACTTTTCACTAAACATTATGGTTCAGATCGTGAAAGCCTATACTCACTCTTGAAGTGATTACACAGTTAATTAAAGCATATTTGCCAAAATAAATAAAAGGTCTACAAAGCGTGTGGGGCAATGAAAGAAAGCAACGAACGTCAAACTGCTTATGAAATACAATGTGCACACACCCGATGGCTGTGCACCTGCGCAAGTATTATGCACGCTCAGTGGTCCATCACAGCACAAATTGATCATGTACTCAGCACTGTTCACTACACCACAAAATGTGAGCTGGACTCATCGTAAGTAGTGCAGTCAAACATAATATCCGCTGTGTGTTGCACACAACACATGCCCTGATCAGTGATGGCCAGGATTGCATTCATTAGTTGAACACTCGTACTGTCTCACTCACTGAAAAAGATGCAACATATAAAAACAATAACGGCAAAACAACCCCAGAGTACATCAGCAATGTGGTACCGGGTCAAATATGAAGAGACAACTCGATGAAACTTCAAGGGCATGGTGCAGGGCTAGGAGAAAAGTTCTGAAACGAAAGAAGGCAAGATGCAATGCTGATTCTTGCAAATGAAATTAAACAACCTCTGATGATGCTAGTCAGTTAGATAATTTTTCAAAGCAACACAGTATGGCATAATTTCATGCAGATGCATTACGGAGAGCGCAGAGCAGTAAGGGTGTCATGGCCCCTAATACAAGCAAGAAAACGTATGCTGTGCCCTTATCTAGTGCTAAGATAGAGACATATTTGTATTAGTATGCCTCTCAAAACTTCCAGCTATGGCGTCGATGCACCTCCTGCAATACTGATAGCTCTGCCCCTGAGCACAGTCGAACAGAGTTTCAAATGCAATGAGAGTGCCAACCAAGCATAGGATTGTACAGCAGGGTTACAAGGAGCATGGCTGGGGATACACCCGAATATCCAGTAATGTGGCAGAATGAAATGTGGTGGCAACAGTATTCAAAAGCAAATACAATGAAGGATTGGGGTGGATAGTTAAGTAAGGTGAGCACAGGCATGCTAGATGGATGAAATCCCATGGGCTTGGCAGAAGAGGCTGAAACCAGCACATCTGCAGTGTCTCTCGCACACTAGCCTCTGGTGCATGGGGCAGTGCAAACTCTTGTGGGTATCAGTCGAGGGAGCACCACAAAAGGAAGAACGTTGCATTACTGTGGCATTGTGCATTAGTGATGGGGAGGAGGCACTGTAAAACTCACAGTTTTGCATGTAGAATAGGGAATGCCTAATGGATGAGACTCCAATTTAAAAAGATCACATACAAGGGCGGTACATTCGATTATCCCTGTGAAAGATGTTGCTGTGGAGATATTTACACAGTACTGATATACTTCAATGATCTAGTTGCAGACAAATCTTTTATGGGCATTGACAGAAGGCCTGGGATAGGTAGATCCAGGCACAATGGATTTGCATGCAGGAGGGCAAGGTTAGTTTATGTTAGCACAAGACTACATCACCAATGATGTCGCTTTGTATGCCATGTGCGCTGAGTCCCATCATGACGTCATAATGGTAATCCACACATGATGCCACCACTATCTTGGCTAATTCTAGAATAAATATAGGAAGTGTTGCATCTGTGTGTCCCATCTCAATGGTTCATATGCATAACCATATCCGTGGGTATAATTCTGTGCTACCTCCTATTTACACTACTCACACAGTGCACATAAAGCATCACACTTCCGGCTCGCCATATGATACACCTGTATCCGCATGGCTACTCATTCCTCCAACAATAATAATGGTGCCTCTAAAGCATCAATGTATTTCCCTCTATGCGGTTCAAAAGTGACGATGCTCAGTTGGCAAGGGTACCATCAGCACAAGTGATTAACAGTGTGATCTTCCATCACTTGAGGTGGGCTGTTTTCATGCTGCGCTGTAGATAGTTGGATGTGAAAGGCTGAGGGATGTATACATTTTGTAATCGGGTGCATGCATCGTGTAGTAGCTACAGTTGGCAGAATGTACTGAAGACAAGAACAGCAGTGTACATCTGAAGGCACAGACCCTGATTGTCACCAGAATTACCATGGCCAAGAAGTGGTTGGGAATCTTAATGCAGTTGCAGATGGGTAAGCTGGTGAGTGCAGTTATACAAAGGTCCTACATGTTAGCCATTAACAGCAAAGGGACAGAGGGCAGCAGTAATCAACCACATTTCAGAAATTACAATGTTCTACTGAGAGGTGGATCAACCAGTCCCGCATTGATGCACAGCACTGAAAGTAAAAAGGTATGGTCTAGCAGTTTTGGGAGTGCTACGCAACAACAGCAGGTGGGTGAACTCAGCAGGGATACAAGTGAGTGTGACCATGCCTTTGTTGTCAGTAGGCGTGTCCTTAACAAGGGCTGAAAGCAAATTTCATTTCTGCCCTTCATTTGTAGGGAAACTTTCCTTTGCTGGGAGTCACCCTATAGCATTCAAGGGAAGAAACACGGACAAACCGATGTCTCATGGAAACCGCAACTGATATGAAGGGAAAATTCCAAAAGGCATATAATTAACCTAAAAGTACAATGCAGTAAAAGATGGATTAGAAAGTAGAGAACAGGTGCTAATCCTGAATAAGACCAGAGAAGTCGAAACTATGAGTTCAAAGACCAAATCCTAATGGACACAGGAAGAGCTCCAGAGGAAATTAAGTTAATCAGTCAGACAGTGGGCAATGGAACTTGCCAAATTGTGTGTTGTAAAGCAGTGACAGTGCATCTTTTATTCATCTCCTTCTGGATGAAAGGATGTAGCAGGTGCCAGGATGTAATGGTGCGGTTTGATCAGTGATATCAGGCATCACCATCTTTTGCTTTGAAGAGCATTGTGGACCAATTTTAAGGGCACTTATCTGCTCGTCGGTGCCATCTTTGAAACAGATGCAAGGGCATCTATGGGAAAAGATCCAGGGCTTGTCACAATAACGTCAAGCAGCCACTTTGGGAAGGCCCTGTGCTGTGCTGTAATGTAACCAGGGCGGTTCTCCTGGAGCCATGACACGGAGAGTACCTGCAAAAAGCCTCGACTTTTAAAGATCGGTGACATTGGAAATCTTCAGACATCTTTGTCAAGAGAGGTTTCCTCATTTTGAGGGCGAAGTATAAAATTTCGCCTGGCACTGTTATACTCCTAAATTGCTTTTACCCACATATGCTGTAAGAACATCAAATCTATATTGTGGTAAATGTATGTATACACACCTGATACGCCAAACAATATTAAGTGTGAGACAGAAAAAAAATACAGATACACTGCAAAACAAAAACAAGGATTTAATGCAAACAGAATGACAAATGTAACATGGGAATGAATAAATAGCAATAAGTAATATGCAGAAAAAAAAACTCACAGCCCCATAATATAGGCATTTGTAACACTACAGTCATTAATAATAGGCAGGCACTCTTCAGGACGACTATGTCTGCAAAGACAATGTAAATCACGTACACAAGTGTTTACAATATATTGATATGTGATACCACATGTTGTAGAATGTTGGGTACAAAACTTGAGGCTGGTGGAGGAATTCTGCCCAGTTGGACAATCTGTCTTACTGCTCATCACTATAGGCTTCCTTTAGCTCCATCTCCTTGCATTGAAGCATACCGTTTGTCTTGGATTTGCACTGTTTTACAAAACAGCCTGCTTGGTATAATACATATTGGAGTTTTATGGACTCCTTTTTGATCTTTTATCTTTTGAAAAACATCCCTTTTGATCCCCAATAGGCTCTTACCCCGATGCACACTTAGTCTCCACACACACCTTTATATTTCACACAACTATTGTCTTTGTAGCTGTCTTGTTCTTGGCTGGTCACCTTTTGCAGAGGGTGTGGTCTGGCTGCACCATGCATTTTTACTGCTAGCATCTGAACCAAAGATACTCTTGGTAGAACCAGTGGCTAACTTGAACATCCTCTTGGAACACCATGCGTTTCTTCCTCATTGCCTTGAAAAGCAGCTGTTCAGTTAACTCGGCTTTCATTACTCAACTGTCTTTGCTACAGCAGCTGCTTTATGTTTTTACCTTTATTGTTCTGCCGTGCACAGTCAAATCATTTCACTGGTCACTTGTACTATGCCGTCACATGAGCACCTACTTCAATGTACAGTAGAGCCAATCAAAGAAAGTCAACCCAAGTTTACCTTGTCAAAAAGTCCATCTTTTATACATGTTATTTTAGGGTTTAAGATCCTTTGGGACCACTCTCAAGTGTTTTCCATTTGAATAAATTCAATGGCTGAAGTAGGCTGACCTATCTCCGAAAGCTGTAGGCTATGATGTGAGGGGCAAAATGTGACTGGCACTTGAACAGACCTAGCTGGCGACACAGCTAAAGCTGTCTCTATGACAGACCTAAAATGAATGTGGGTTCAAGTTTTAAATTTTGAACCAAAATGTGCTTTCCAAAATGTCTGCCTGAACGCAAAAACTGCATGCCACCGAACCTAACAGGCTTACAGGGCAACAGAAATACCAGAAAAGCCTTTTCCTGTATCGAACTTGATATCCAATTATCTTTTTTAAAGTTAAATCTTTTCTATCAATCCACCTTTAAGGTTTGTGTCTTAAAACTGCTTCAAATACAGTTCCTTAGGATTAGTGCTTTCACAATAGTTCCAACTTCACTTAAGTATTTTGCCCTTGACCGCTTGTTTATTTAAATACTTTACTTGGCCTTGAAGATGTCGACTAGCCTGAAGAGCCACTTTAAATCACCAGGGGAGGAGGGATGGTTCTCACAGACGCTGAAGCTGAAGGGGTTTCGGTTGCAAACACAAGCTAGTAAACAAAAAATAAAACACTTTTACAGAACGTTTTAGAATATTGTGTGTAATAAACATTTGTCAAATGACTTTCAGCAAATGACTCAAACGAAAAAAAATTGTTCTTCCGACACCGCAAGCAGAAATCACTAGTGCTCAATCAAATAATTTCCCGTAGTGCAAGAAGCCTCTGTCGTGGCGCAGCGCTTAATGTAGTGAGTATCGGGTGCAATTTAATCTAGGAAGCAATCAACATTCATTTTGCGGATTATCCATCAATTTCATGTTGCTCACCTCTCTGGCCACATTTATTGAGGGCAATCAGGCATTCGATTGATGGTTAATGAGAAGAGCAACGAACTGATATGGTTTAACAGCTTTCTAGTAGCGTGGCAATAATTGGAAGGAAAGCTGAGGTCTCAGTTTTTGTTTTCTAAACATCTAAAAAACGTAGGTTAGTGTGTGAAATGTAAAGCAGAGAAAAATAAACAGTGATTATAATGACACGAACCGTTGGTAAAAGTGAGAGTCCAAACGGCTCACTGTGCGTTAGAACACTTCTGGACCCCTTTTGGTGATGCTGGGCATCAAATGGAGAAGCAAAATAGCAGCCTTCACAACAGATCTGCCCCCATTTGCACAAGCACATAATTACATTTGTGGGGGAAATGTGCAGAACGTGCAAGTCACAAAAGGCACCGCTGGGCATGCATTCTGGAAGGTCCCTTCACAAGTAAGTGTATGATATTCAGATTTGTGTAAAAGCGAGCATTCCATCGTAGCTGGTCTGCTTCAAAGTCAGATCATCCGCAAAACACAGAGTAATGAACTATTGTTGCGTTACTCCCTGAACCATGACTGTCTTGACTCAGGTGATAGTGCCAGGTGCACAGGGCTCATATATAACAATCTGTGTCTTCCTGATCCACACTATTTATTTCATAGGGGAATAAGTCAGTCTATCAAGTCCAAGTGTGGTATTTTTTAAGACTCGTCACTCAACAAAGGCTATTTCCTCTTGGAGGAAAAATAATTGTTAATTGTAATGCACAGTGTATGATGTGAGGTTGGATTAAAAAACTTCCCCAATAGTTTGAGGAACTTTTTTCTCAATGGGAAATCGTTTTGTTGATTGATAATGGGTGCCCTGTTCCCTTTGGTGCACAGGGTTACCATTCCTTTATCTGTGCTTTTTTACAATTGTCCTGAGGATATCACCCATCCAGTTAGAGGGACGTCCCTCCCTGTATCCTCCAGCACAAAGGAAGTCAATGTACTTGTAAATTTTGGGCACAGTGTTATTTGACCCAGCAAGTCACCCCTGATGCAGTATGTTAATACGGGACCTGTACACTATGCATGGGTATTGGAACAGTGAGTGACGTAAAGCATATATCCTAAGGGTGAGCGTAACTAGCGTAATTCTCTCTAGCATAATCACTCATGATTACCACAAAACGACTTGTAATTATCCGTAAGTGCATGAGAAATGCGATCCAGCTTTTAGCACTATTGTCTTAGTTCAAAATACACCCTTGCGTCCAAAATAGGCCAAACAATACATTTTGTGCTAAGAAAATAACACTAAATTCTACAGGACACTAACAGCAGTAGCCAGCATCCACTTGCTCGCTCTTACTTCATTGTTCCTGTGTTCCTGCAGTAGGAGTTTTGACGCAAATTACTCCTACTTACTCATGCTGGCCTAATCACATAATTTTGGTAATTGCACAAGTGTAATGAGTAATTACTGAAATCACTCAGATTACTCCAGCGTAATTAAAAGTGTACCCAGCCCCAATATATTGCCCCAGAATTTGAAGGGGGAGCAGAAGACAAGGGGAAATGTCCACACATATTTTTAAGCGAAAGCTGACTTTAAACAGGGGTGCGCTGTCTATCTGAAGCCATGCTGCACATTAAGTCAGTCTCTTTGGTTTGGTAATTATTTAATTGTGATAATTGGGGCATTGAGTCTGTCCTGAAATAGCCCTGATTGTCAAACCAAGCTGATAGCATAAAAAGGGAAGGCAGGAGATGTGATTTTATGTTAATGTTACTGCTGGCTCCTCTGGCTGACTTGAGAAAAGGAACTAGGAGAGGCTCATCACCTCAATGACTGAAATTAAATGATTAGCAAAAAAGAAGCAGTTTTGGAGCCCCCAAAGAGTTTGCCTCTGAAGCAGTACTTCAGACTAACAAGGTCTGTACTCATTGTCTTTGCAAACATTCTAGACACAAAATCTCACCTTTAAATCTTGTGACTATGCACATGTACATAGGCGTGCATAGTGTCCGTTTTTTAAAGATGTGATGTGCACCTTCAAAGGAAGAGAGGATGATGTAACCCCACAGTCTCTTAATTGCACAGTATGCTGGTCTGGACTCAAATCCCAGCTTTCCAACTTGACTAAAATGTGTGATCCACAGCCCACTGCTTTACATCACTATCAGGAGCGGCTCGCGTGGAGCAGAAGGGGTGGGCAGTGCACCGGGAGGGGAATAAACATTCAAATTAATTAAATTTTAAAAAACACTTACCTTCTCCACCGCTGCATCACTTCTCTTGTTCACATCACTGCTGCAGGCACAGGCTCCCAGCATGCCCTGCAGCCAATCCTGAGGCTGCTCAGAGCAGCCTCAGGATTGGCTGGGAGAGCCCAGCGAGGGCTCTCCCAGGCAGACTGGAAGCCTGTGCAGGCTCTCGCCAGCTCAGCAACTCTGTTGCCGGGCTGGAGAGAGCACACTGAGCATGTGTGTTTGGCCAGCCTGAAATGGCCAGCCAAACATGCATATGCAGTGAGGGAGTGCTGTACAAAGTTCATTATCATTTTCTTTTAAAGGTTTTGCAGCTGCCGTTGCTGCTGGGCAGGCGACGCTCCTCTGCCCTAATGGAGGAGCCGCCCCTGATCACTATGTATATCACCACAAAGACACCATCAAATGCACCACCACCATGGACAACATCATCCTAGCAATTGAACACCTCAACTTCACTATACAAACTGGTGATAAATCCATCATTAGGGGAACCCTTGCATACCATCCACCGGGACCTCTAGCCACCTTCTGCTACCTCATCACTAATTTCATTGCCCCACCCCCACTATCGTCATGAAGGACTACATATTTCTGGGAGATCTCAACTTCCACCTCTATGATGTAACTGACCCTGAATCTGCCAACCTCCTTGACAGCCTGAACAACATCGGCCTCACCAAACTCATACACAACCCCAAATACATCGCAGGATATGCGCTCAACCCCATATTCACCTCCAGCAACTGCATCAAATACAGCCATACCACCAAACACACATGGACTACTTCATCATTACAACCACCTTACCCTCCCACCCGATGCAATCCAACCTCCTGTCACAGCTGGAACAAGGCCTCAGAGACCAAATGGTCCAACACCATTACCCTCAACCTACCCAAAAACTACAAAAACATGAAACAGTACATCAGAATCTTCAACACCTGGATCACTGACTGCACTGTCATCACCACCCTCATCAAGAATAACAAACACTGAAGATCCAGCAAGTATGCCAGCTGGTACACCTAGAACCTCAAGACAGCCAAGTGCCACTGAAAACACCTCAAGAGAAGATGGTGCACCAACTAAGCCTCAACCGACGGAACCACCTAAAAATCAGCACTCAACCTATGCCACTGCCAATTTCATGAGATGAAACAGATAGCCCTGGCATCATACATCAAAGCTAACCCCAATAGCAGTAAGGAGCTCTTCAGCATAGTGAAGGAATTCACCAACCCTGCAGCGGCAACAAGCAATATCTCTCCCTCCAGGAACTATGCGACAGATGCATAGATTTCTTCCTTTACAAAATTGCCAAAATCTACAAAAACTTCAACTCAAACCCCAACAAAAGCCTGAAGACTTTTTCAATGGCCATACCTCCACACCCCACTCAAGACACCATCACCATCATGAAATCCATCCACTTAGGGGCCCCATCCGACCCATGCCCACACCACATCCATCTTCAACTTAGGACTATTAAGGATCCGCCTCAAAACCTTCCACCCTAACTTCAATGAATACTGCTGCCTACCCAGAATACTAGAAGGACCTGCAGAAGAAACCTTCAGTGGACCCCAACAAACTTGACAAGTACAGACCCATCTCCCTGCTGCCTTTCCTTGCCAAAGTCATCGAAAAAGTCATCAACCAACAACTCACAATCGATCTGGAACACAATCACCTCCTGGACGACTCCCAATCTGGATTCAGCAGCAACCACAGCACAGAGACAGCCCTGACTGTGGCCACAGACAACATCCAGGCCTTCCTTGACACAGGAGAGCCAGGTGCCCTTATCCTCCTAGATCTCTCAGCAGCCTTCAACACCATCTCCCAATACACTCATCACCAGCATTCATGTCATAGGCATCCAAAGAGCCGCCCTCAGAACACTATGAGTCCACCTTCAACCCTTCACCTCCAAAACCCAAACAAATCATTTGCGTATTCCTTCAAGGCTCATCGCTGAGCCTCACCCACTTCAACATCTGCATGCCCCCCTTGCCAATATACACAGATCCCACAGACTCATCATTATATCCTATGTCGGCCACACACAACTCACCCTCTCCCTCTCTGAAAACTCCCCTGCTGCCAGAACCAACTTCCAGCAATGCATGACCAGCATTACCAATTGGATGAGTAATAACTACCTCAAGTTCAACACAGACAAGACTGAAATGTTGATCTTTGGCAGTGACAGCTCCCTCTGGGATGCCTCCTAGTGGCCCACAGAACTGAGGCCCACTCAAACCCCAGCTGAGCACGCCTGGAATCTTTGTATCCTCCTGGAAAGCAAACTCACCATGAGGACTCAAGTCAATGCAGTGTCATCCTTCTGCTTCTTCATACGGTGCATGTTACATAAAATTTTCAAGTGGCTTCCCCAAAACATGAGACACACCATCACCCAAGCCCTCATCACCAATTGACTGGACTACAGAAACACCCTCTACGTGGGAATCGAGGCTCACCTAGTTCAAAAACTAGAGATCATCCAGAATGCCACAGCCAGACTCATCCTGAATCTCCCTCATGGCAACCACACCACTCCCACCTAAAAATATCCACTGACTCCCAGTTCAGAAGAGATGCTCCTCGCCTGCTCATTCAAGGCGCTGCACAACTCCAGACCCACTTACATCAACCATAGCCTCAGAGGCCATAAAGCCTCCAGACACCTCTGCTCTGTCTTCCTTGCGCCGGCCCATACTCCTCACTTACAACGCAGCAGAGCAGGAGGACTCTCCTTCTGCTACCTCACAGCCAAAGCCTGGAACAACCTCACCCTGCACATCAGGACCTCCTCAACTCTACAGGAGTTCTGTCAGATGGTGAAAGCCTGACTGTTCGACTGAGACCCTGGACCCTGCCTGCATCTGGGTATCCTCACGAGTGACAAGTTGCGCTGTACAAATTGATTGATTGATTGACTGATTTCAAAGTGAACTGTTCATGAAGTTTTCCACAGCAGCTTTGCAGGCATTAATGCTTTAAGTTTGATTGTCATTCAGCTACACTTTTTTCTACATTCCTCAAATTCATGTTGGATGATTGTAATGTTTCAAAGTTTTTTATTTATTGATTTGAATCAAAGCCTTGTTTAGATTCTGATCTTAAAGTGAGAGAGATGCTGAGTGAGCTCAAATAAAAAGAGGCAAAATCATATCTACAAATACAATGAAGCAGCGAAGAGAGTGTGTAAATGATGTTTACATTTATGTAGTGTGAACATCTGGAGCATCAGTATTTGTGTATTTTTCAATAAAAGAGCACATAACATAACACAATACTTATGCAGCCACCACATTGGTAAAAGATACTGATACCGTAGAACACTTCAATCAAAATCACTGCTGTGAAAGGTTCAACAATTATTCCTCGAGCGCTTTAAGTTTCCAGTAGTTTAATATTCAATAGTCCGGTCACTGTTGATGTTCAGATTCTTCTTCATCACACCTCCATTCTAACCAACACATGTTTTGTCCTGATGCAGCTTCATCAGGGCTAGAAAACCATATAGCATATACCAAAGTTACCAACACATTCTACAAAAATTAATAATAGGGTACACCAAAACCAGCCAAGAATACATCCATGCTAAAAGACCATCTCCAAGGGTATACATCAGTTTATGCTTAAGTTCTTAAGTTAAGTTCAAAAGCAACTAAAAGGTGTACCCATGTGTTAACCCGGGTGACGGAACCATAAGTAAAAACCGAAAAGATCGCAGATAGGTTTCTTTCTCATGCATCAGTGACAAAAGGACAACCTAAAAGGTGTCCAACACCAAGAGCCTGTGGGCACAGACACCACAAGACATACACGGTACTTATGAACAAACTACCCACCATGAAAACATCAAGCAGTTCAAATCCAAATCAATTCCATCCAAAGTACCTAATTACATTCAGAAAATCATTCCAATGTTTCCCAAATATATAAATCAATGGGGGTCATTCTGACCCCCGCGGGCGGTGGAAGCCGCCCGCCTGGCGGGAACCGCCAGAAGACCGTACCGCGGTCAAAAGATCGCGGCGGTCATTCTGAGTTTCCCGCTGGGCTGGCGGGCGACCGCCAAAAGGCCGCCCGCCCGCCCAGCGGGAAAGCCCCAGCAACGAGGAAGCCGGCTCCGAATGGAGCCGGCGGAGTTGCTGGTGTGCGACGGGTGCAGTTGCACCCATCGCGATTTTCAGTGTCTGCCAAGCAGACACTGAAAATCTTAATGGGGCCCTGTTAGGGGGCCCCTGCAGTGCCCATGCCAGCGGCATGGGCACTGCAGGGGTCCCCAGGGGCCCCACGACACCCGTTCCCGCCATCCTGTTTCTGGCGGTGAAAACCGCCAGAAACAGGATGGCGGGAAGGGGGTCGGAATCCCCATGGCGGCGCTGCTTGCAGCGCCGCCGTGGAGGATTCCCTGGGGCCGCGGGAAACCGGCGGGAAACCGCCGGTTTCCCTTTTCTGACCGCGGCTGTACCGCCGCGGTCAGAATGGCCCCAGAAGCACCGCCAGCCTGTTGGCGGTGCTTCCGCGGTTGTTGGCCCTGGCGGTCCATGACCGCCAGGGTCAGAATGACCCCCAATGTATTACATCATAAAATGAACAATTGTACAATAGCACCAAAATTCAGCTCCTCAATGTAAGTGCACTTAAGTACCATCTGAGACACTCACCCATACAAATGGTATATAACTCCTTCCTTGTATTCAAATATCACTAGTGTGCACCTGTCAGGCTACACCTCAAATCCGGTCTAAAACAGAACAATGCGAACTAATTATAAACTAATTATAAAAATACATTTACATAACCAAGATTCCTAAAGTAAACATATATCCATATCCAAATGCCGATTCATACCTACAATATCTGGTCTGCGGCACAATCCACTTCATAGTACCAAGTATATGTTACGTCCTGAATGGGCACAATCTTGTGTAAGAACTTAATAGCCTAAATTAGGTGAAGGACTGAATGTTCTAGTCCGACAACTATATCGACCAAGGATAGAATACGAACTCTTACAGAATCGGGAAACCTCCATTATCATACACTCGATCTGCGAGTAGTGTGCAATAAGTCATAATTCAGTCCTACTCATTAAACAAGATGCTAAACTGCAAAAGGAACTTTAAATCCAAAATGTAAAACCTCATCAACCAAACTATTGTGATGCAAAATTTGGAAGGAAAAAGAAGGCAACAGAAGCCACATTGCTCTAAAAAGCTTCAAACAGCAAAGCACACCTTACCTAAAAGCTGTGTACATGATCATAAAACTTAAATGCAGAAGTGAACGCACCAGGATTCAAACAATTGTTAGCATCATATGCGGCACCATGCAGATAAACACGTGGCCTCTAACTCATTACGCACCCTGGGGCTGTTGCTTCCAGGTCTGTTGATGTACTTACTGGAGATTGTGTATGGTGGTATAAGGATGCGCCTCTGGTGGATCGTTCTAAACTAATCATTCAAACAGTAGTCACATATTTAGTGTATACAAGGTGCAGTGATCCTTACTGTTGAGTACAGTGTGGGATCCCAATCAACTATCTCTAAATCATTAGTTGTACACCTAAATATTATTTGTATAATACTAATATATCCTTTTGTCTGGGAGAGAGGGGCAAAGATAACAAGACTAGATTTTATCCTCAGTTGCACAATGTCAGTCTAGATTTATAAGCTGATGGTATGGTCATTACGTCAAGAGTGTTCACAAAATCATCTGAAACCACATTCTTACCTCAAATTCTGTTAGCAACGAAGCTCACAAATGGTCTCAAACAAAGGACAATGATGCTTTGAAGCTGTAGAATAGTTATATCAGAACATCTCAATCTAAGATTTGGTGCTTTATAAAATAAAATGCATCTCTATATAAGGGTCCTAATTTATGCACCTTACGCGAACTGATCGGGAGGGTCAGCAAATAATCAAGAAAATGTTACTTTCAGTTGGGGTACATTGACTATAATAAAGCACTTAATAAGAATAGTGTTTACCTTTACAGCCCTGAAAAAAATTCTGTCACACCGCAAAACATGCGTTGGCTGTTGTTACAATAATCCTTTGAAGAACAATATTAATGAATACTCAAAAGAGATTTGATCTTTGTATTGTTTTCTCGCTTTGCAAAGATTAGTCATACTCAGGAAAGATTATGCTTTTCTCCATTCTTTCTCGTATCATCCTTCATAAAGCTCTTTAGAGTAGCAGGGCCTAGAAGGTTCTGGTCTGGATAGTCTGCATGACAGGGGTGCGCATTTGTCAATAAAGGATTCCATGCAGGAGTTGAACTTGTCCGTGGCCTCACTGATGTCAAGATGAGGTGTTATTGCAATTAGGGCGGGAAAGGGCATGATGGTCATTGCTTCTGAGTCAAGGTTGGATGTGTCTCTAAACCATATATTCTCTTTCATGGGTTGCCTTTATGTCTTGGTGTAAGAGCTGGTTAGAGAGAACGTGATTTGCATGTGAACAGAAAAGTCGACAGAAATGAGGTCATATGTCTTTAGGTAGGGGTAATTGGAGATTATCATATCCAGAATGGCGCCTCTGATGTGTGTAGGTTTATGGCAGTTTTGTTGGAGATCGTCGGCATTGAGAAAGTTGGTAAAAGTGTCCACATAACTGTTGCCCACACCTCCACAGTGGCTGTTGAAGTCACCAAGGAAGATATTTTTGTCAGAGCTGATAAGTTGAGAGGTGAAGAAATCCATGCATGGCTAGGGTATGCACCTCAGACAGGTAGAACCCACCACTCTAGTCATGGTGAGGGAGTTCACACCCAAGATAACCCCTGCTCACCCCCTTGGTAGCCTGGCCCGAGCAGTCAGGCTTATCCCAGAGGCAATGTGTAAAGCCTTTGCCCAACACACACAACACACGTGACACAGTAAATACACCACAAAGGGAACACCACAACAAGTTATATAAAAGTAGACTGAATTGCAAAAAACATAGACCAAACACAACATGTATCAGTAATACCTTGCTACACGAGCAGTTGTCAGAACATCACACAGGTTACTAATACTCTGAGAAAGTAAGCAGTAGTCAGGTAAACATATAGGTTGTTTCTGCAACACTAGCAGTATTCAGGTTATCATTTTCACCAAAAATACAAGAAAGAGTAAACGTACTATCAGAGGTGCCAAGACACCATCATGGTGGGGGGGGGGCGCTCAGCGTGGCCAAATCAAAGAACAAACGGCCAGATAGCTCACGGCCGACCTTCTTAAGTGGCACAAGTTGAGTAAAGCACCGTAGTAGGGGTGCCCTGCCCGGGCATCCATCCTCAGTCAAAGGGGACAGAAGAGAAATGTGACCATGCACTCTACAAAGTGCTCATCCTGCACTGGTGCAACAATTATAAAGAATGATCCTCTCCTGGTTACTGTCTGCTGCCCTCCCCAGCTCCTCTGGCTGCTGCTGCCCCTGCATTTGCTGAGGCGAACTGGAGTCTACTGACTCTCAGTTCGAGGCCCTCCTCCAGCAGGCTCATCCCTGCGCCTCATCCCTGGTGGGCAAGTGTTCATTACAAGTAAGTATTTCCTTTTCTTTTCTTTCTCTCTGTTGCCCTTTCACTCTTGCGTTTTCTGCCTTTTTCTTCTATCATCCCTTGTTCTTACAGTGTCCAGTTCTTTAGTACATTAGTGTCTAAACATGTGGGAGACAACTCCTTGTACTTATACACATTTTGCGCAGCCTCCCCAAGAGGGGGAGAAGGGGTTCCAACCAGCACTAACCAGACCCAGGGATGTCCTCTTTCTTCTCCAGCACTGCCTCCAGACATTCACAGAGTGTAAACAAGCCCTTTGTGTGAGGCCAGGGCACCTCCTTTAAAGACGCAGTTGTGCCCCGCCTCTACTTCTCCCAGCCCAGGAAGACCATTCAATATGCAGATGCACTCTTGTGACACCTTCACCCTCCCTGTGTACAGGCTGTCTGAAAAGTATGCACCAAGCCCAGCTGTCACTTTGCCCCAGACATGGATTGGAGGCAAGCTGTAAAATACCAGAGTGATAAGCAAAGAGAAATGCTCCCTTTCTAAAAGTGGCATTTCTATAATGGTAATAACATATCCACCTACACCAGTGAGCAGCATTTCTCACTACCATTCCAACCATACCAAACATGCCTATGCCACCCCACATAGAACAGACAATACCTTTTGGACATATGTTAGGGCATTTCCAATGCAATCCTATGAGAGAGGCAGTGCTCACAGTAGTGAGAAACGACATGGGCTGTTTGTCACTAATAGGACACGTAGTACATATGGACATATGTCCTACCTTTTACATACACAGCACCCTGTCCATAGGGCTAGCTAGGGCCTACCTTAGGGGTGACTTTTACGTAGTAAAAAGGGAGTTCTATACCTGGCAACTAAATTTACATGCCAGGTCACTGTGGCAGCAAACTGCACACGCAGGCCCTGTGCTAGTATGCATGAGACAGGTTTGAAAGGCTACTTCTGTGGGTGGTGCAAGCAGCACTGCAGGCGCACAAGTAGCATTTAATTTGCAGGCCCTGGGTATAAGGAGACCACTTTACAAAGGACTTACTGTTAAATTAAATCTGCCAATCAGGCGTAAGTCAATTATACCAAATTTAAAAAGGAGAGCACCTGCACTTTAGCACTGATCAGCAGTGGTAAAGTGCCCAGAGTGCTAACATCAACAAAAAGGGTCAGAAAAAATAGGAGGAAGGCAAAACGTTTGGGGACGACTCTGTAAAAAGAGCCAGGTCCAACACAGGTGCATAGTAATTTATGTATTTATTTATTTATTAATTAATTTATTTATTTATTTAGGGTGCTTCAAGACAATGGGCATTGAGCATCTGTGTGTATAGCAGAGAGTGGCATAGAATTAACGGGGAGCAAGCAAAAAACGTGGTCATAAAAACAGAAGACAGTGTTTGAAAACATATTCGTATTTATACTTTTTTTAGCGCCGCATTTGCGCCGCTTTTTGGCACAAAACGGCGCAAACCTACAAAATGCAATGGCATTTTGCAAGTTTGCGCCGTTTTTGCGTCAAAAAACGACGCAAATGCGGCGCAAAAAAAGTATAAATATATATTTCGGTATTACGCATTTGTAGAGACCAGATAGAAATCGTGGGTGCAGCTTAGGACTGGTCTTTTAGGTAGTGATGTTAGAGGTTCCTTTTAAAAGGAGGTTGACATGGCTTGTTGCATGTTAATGATATAGTATTTCAATCCCCTTGCAAGTGTCCAGAGTATATGTTTCAGGGCTATCAGCCAACTCCTAACATGGGAGCATCTTTTAATGTTTTAGAAATCAGGTACTGCACTGTTTGAAACTGTCATTGCGCTGTGTGCTGCTCTTGTAAATATGGTGGAGTAAAGTTCAGACTATTTATTTAAATGATTGAAGCCACAGGTAAAGTATTCATCATATTGCAGATACTGCATATTGTCAGTGCCCATTTTCATAAGTATTTGAAACAAGACAGTCACACCAATTTGGCAATGCTCCACAACTTAAAGCAAAAACATGGGAGATGAAACGCCTGCGTTAATCTCAGCCCCCGGTAATTGCTTGGGATTCATTCCAGTCTATCATTTTTTCCCACTGTAAAACTAGAGTCAACATTTGCGGTAATACAGTATGTGAAGCAGCACCAGTCTCGCAGCGGCCTAGTATGTAGGGGGCGAGATTATGGTCATGATCAGTTTAAATCCGTTCTGCCAATTACATAAACCACAGCAGTAGGCCAGTTTTCAGAATGAAAGAGTATTTAAAGCAGTACCCAATTTTCACAATACCCTAGAGTGTAAAACATATAAAAAACAATGGTTCATCTGGAGTAATTTTTAAGTGATGACATACCTCCGCTGGTCTCTGTGCCAGGAATAAATCAGTAATATTATCTGCGTAGCTTAATTAATCGCCACATGTAATAAAATAAAATCTCTCTTCAGGCTACGATACATAAAATAACTGTATCATGGTACTTCTTGAAGATAATTGGCTTTGTAAAGCAATGAGGCGCAGTGCTTAGGAGCTCTTGCTCAAACTGTGCTTAGTGCCCAACAGTTACATGAAGAAAAGGGAGGAAGTGGGGAGACCAATATCTCCTTATGAAGGGATGGTTCTTTTACTAGCTCTAGCATTTGTTCACCTCAATGGTACTGAATGTGGCCATGTCCACTTAAATGTGACGCTTGATGGCTAACATGTCCACTGGTCATGACCAAGACAGAAACAAATAGGTAGAGCATGGCTACAGGAGTAGCAATTGATTCGTCTGCAAAGGATCTCTTCCTATGGAGTGTATTTCATGGAAACCATGTTGAATTCTAAAATTGCCAACCATCAAAGTTATGAATGTCAGTAAAAGTTATCAATCAACCTTGAGTGAAAAGCATCTTACTGCACACGTCTCAGTATTGTCACGTTTGGCACCATAACCAGGACAGTCCTATACCGCCGCTGTATGGAGATGGTACGTATCTGCGATTGTGTATGTGTGGTGTCACCTACCAGTCAAATGTACTTCATCCAGTTAGTAGTTGGCTATGTGAATCCTCATCATCAGCTGTGATAATGACTCTAGGTTTTATCTTGAAGCATAGGCCCATGTCTCAAAGTGCTTTGAATTGTTCTAACCCCTCCACTATATCCCCCGAACTCACATACACAAGATCAAGGACAAAAAAGGGAGTGATTAACACCTGTTTTTCTGAACCTTTGATGTGTTCAGTTTGGCCAATCCCTCTTTCGGGGTAACATGTCAGCAGTAAACAAAGGCATTTTTCAACATTTTAGTGATAGCTTCTTCATGCACTTCAGTACAGAAATACTTCATATTTTAAAGTTCTGCGTTTTACCTATTCTTCACTAAGAGGAGAAGAATGTAGTTTATTTTTTGTTTGTCTACTTGGAAGTTCACAGACACACAGAGGCAAAATATGTTTGCTATGAATGCAAGGGTGCAAGTAGGAAATATGTCAATAGTCCTCCCTAGTATATTCCCTAGCTCAAATTACTCAAAAACTGTAAGAGTAATGTAAACAATAATCGGTAATGTGAAAACTAACTATAAAGTAAGCTGTCTATTGCTGACCCAAGCGCACGATTTTATCCCTCCCAGTGATATTCTCTGTTTTGAAAACATGCTTTAAGCTGGCCGGAATGACACAACACTGTCCTGCGTGCTGGACCGCAAGTTTAAATTATACTTCTGACACAAGCATTTTATCGGCTATACGCTTCACTGCGCCTATAAATTACCTTGTACAATTGCTTGTTTTGTATATAGGGAATAAAGGATTTTGTGCAGAACATTTAAAGTGAATTACCCAGAGGTGATTGATAATAGGGGTTATTTTTACTACATCCACTAGTTTTTTAATGTAATTTGAAAGGACAAAAAGTCCAAATCAGTACTTCTAGGATTCGTTGATATGCGTCTTAATATTAAGCATGTCTCTGCAGTAGACATGCTACTCTCTGGACAATTTAGCCTTAAAAAGCCACCTTTATTTTGTTTCCTGCCAAAATGCTAAATCATATTTAAGGAAAATCTGAGGGTGTCAGCACTCAGATTCCAGCACACGCTGTAAGCAAGAACATAGGTACTTTGCCAGACTTCTGTGAATGTCCAACAGTGATTCGATGAGTGCTGTTTGCTAGCCGTATTGACAGGTAATGATTAAATCTAAGTGAGTTCTACATTTACATATGTTGGGGTGTTAGTTTCTATAACTTAATGTTTCCTACACAGAACTCTGTTTACCATTTTCCCTCTTCCTAACCCGTGGCTGTAGGTATGCTGCTCTAATCAAATGAAATTACTCAACCCTTTCCAACGTTGTGTCTGACCTTTATTGTGCATGCATTTGAAATTAGGGTGGGAGGTAGAAAGCTCACTCGATGTCTGAGAAAAAAAAAAGATGCCAAATGTAGCAACTTTTCAGTTTCAATTAAATTACTAATGGCACAAAGAGGCTCAGATATCCTCTTAATCAAATCAAATCAAATCATTAACATTTATAAAGCGCGCTACTCACCCGTGCGGGTCTCAAGGCGCTAGGGGAAAGAGGGGTTTACTGCTGCTCGAAAAGCCAGGTTTTTAGGAGTCTCCGGAAAGCGGAGTGGTCCTGGGTGGTCCTGAGGCTGGTGGGGAGGGAGTTCCAGGTCTTGGCCGCCAGGAAGGAGAAAGATCTCCCACCCGCCGTGGAGCGGTGGATGCGAGGGACGGTAGCGAGAGCGAGGCCAGAGGAACGGAGGAGGCGGGTGGGGACGTAGAAGCTGAGGCGTCGATTGAGGTATTCCAGTCCCTTGTTGTGGAGGGCTTTGTGTGCGTGGATGAGAATTCAAAAGTGATCCTTTTGCTGACTGGGAGCCAATGCAGGTGTCTCAGGTGGGTTGGTTGGCGGCGAGTGCGGAGAAGAGTTGCTCTTCGGGGATCTTGTTCCACTGTCGACTAGGGATGGGTTGAGTGAGGAGGTGGCGGGTCTCGCGTCGGAATGTGAAGTGGACACAGCTGTAGTCGGTCCAGTGTAGAGCGGAGGTGTGGCTAAAGAAGATGTGTTTGCTGGCGGAGAAGATAGGGTCGAGCGTGTGTCCGGCTATGTGTGTGGCGGTGTTCACCAGTTGTTTGAGGCCGAGGTTGGCGAGGTTGTCGAGCAGGGTGGTGGTGTTGGGGTCGTTGTTTTGTTCCAGATGAAAGTTGAGGTCGCCTAGGAGGATGTGGTCCGGTGAGGCGAGGGCGTGCGGGGAGATGAAGTTGGCGATGGCGTCGCTGAAAGGGGCGCGCGGTCCGGGAGGACGGTAGACGAGGGATCCTCTGAGGGTGGTCCTTGGGTCGGTGCGAATCTGAAAATGCAGGTGTTCAGCGGCGAGAGGGGTGTCTTCGGTGGAGGTGGTGACGCTGATGAAGTCTTTGAAGACGATGGCGATACCTCCTCCAACTTGGTTGGTGCGGTCTTTTCTGGAGATCTTGTAGCCTTCAGGGATGGCGGTGGCGATGTCTGGAGCAGAGGAGGCGTTCATCCAGGTCTCCGTGATGAAGGCGACGTCCGGTGCTGTGGAGTCCAGGAGTCCCAGAGTTCAACGGCGTGCTTGTGGACGGAACGAGCGTTGACCAGGATGCACTTGAGGTGGTTGATGGCGCGTGGGCTTGTGGTCGTGGTAGTTGCGTGGTGGAAGATGCATTTGCAGGAGTTGCAGGCGAAGGGTCTATGGGTGCGTTTGGGGTGAGCTTGGAAGCAGGTGTTGCAGCGCCCTGGGTTGAGGGCGTGGAGGGTGGTGGGGTCGTAGCGGATCAGCGGGGCTTGGGAGAGCTGGGGAACAGGGGTCGTGGTGCTGGGCGCGGGCCAGGCTCGGACGGGCGCAGACGGGCTTGCCTCTGGCGCGCCTCTGGCACGCCAGCGGCGCAGTCGCGCAGCGGCCGCCATATGAGGTAGGAGGGGCGGAGGGGTCAGCTGGGGGCGAATGGGAGCTGGGGGGCGGGGGCGTGCAGGAGGTCGCGGAGGGAAAGCGCGAGGGAGGGGGGGACAGGTAGAGTGAGAAGAGCTGGGGAGGGGGGTTTAAGGGTGGGGGGGGTGAGTGTTAGGAGGTTTAGGAGATTAGGGAGAGAGATAGGAGTAGGGTTGTGAAGATAGGGGAGGGGGGTTGTAGAGGTGGGTGAGGGTGAGAGGTAGAGTGAGAGGATAGGAAGATAGGTAATAGAGGGGGTGGCGGGAAGGGGGGGGAGAGATAGAGAAATAGATAGAGAAAAATAGATAGAGAAAACGATAGAGAAATAGATAGATAGAGAGATAGGTAGATAGGAGGAGGTGGAGAGTGAGGGAGTTAGATAGTGGGATAGAGAGACAGAGAGATAGGTAGATAGGAGGAGTGAGGGAGGTAGATAGGGAACGGGTTAGATAGGGGTGATAGAGAGGGGGAGGCGAGTGAGGGAGGGAGATGAGGCAGGAGCAGGAGGGCAGGCGCGGGGAGAAGAAGACGGAGGAGGCAGAAGAGCCGAAGGCAGAAGATAGAAGACAGAAGGCAGAAGAGCAGAAGACCGGAAGAACAGAAGAACCGAAGACCGGAAGAACAGAAGAACAGAAGAACAGAGGACCGGAAGAACAGAAGAGCAGGAGACCAGAAGATCACAGAAGAGCAGAAGATCACAGAAGAGCAGAAGATCACAGATGAAGATACGGAAGACGGGGAACAGAAGGCAGAAGACAGGCAGAAGTCCTCAGAAGAAGATGAAGAAGAAGAGAGGCGACAGGAGAGGCAGAGAAGCACACAGAAGAAGAGAGAAGACGGGGAGAAGAAGAGTACAGAAGAAGATTACAGACGAGGAGCGAGGAGGAAGAACAGAGAAGAGGAAAAGAAGAAAAGAAGCAGGAGCAGGAGAGAGGGTGAGTAGCACGGGGCAGGGCGAGGGGCTGGGAGGTGGGGGGTACTTACTGTGAGGTGGGTCTCAGGAACTCAGGAACCTGGAGGAGCTGCAGCGGCAGGGGGAGCGCCCTACCTAAGTACATACAACTTATGTCTTATCTGGGCTGCTTACCAATAAGTATGTTGTGCTTGTGTTCCAACCCATGGGCAATGGAAAAGATGAGCTCTGCACCTAACCAGAGACAGTGTCTCCAGAAAGCGCCTGCAGATGTTTTCAAGGCACAGAGGAGAGCAACATGCAATTTCTCTGGGCATGACTCATTGAATGTGACTGAAAGTGTGTACCATATCTGTGATAAATCGGTGTCAGCAACAGGCATGTATATGTTTAGAACATGCTGTCATAGGCTTGGGAATGCATAATGTAAGAGGAACACGTGCTTGATCTTACAGGGAGAATTACGTTGTGTTTATAATTCAATAATGGCGGGATCTTTTATTAATGAGTCAGGAAACTCCTTACAATACTGCAGCTCCTCGTCAGGAATTTCTGATCCACCAACAAGAGATCAAGCCGTTATTGAATTACTAAAAAGTTATTGAATGTAAAACGAGACACAGGAATTGGTCACATGGCAGATTAGAAAACATGGATTTCAACTTGGAAAGACCACTCCTCTTTAGGTTTTGTTATGCAGGCCTTTCTGAGACGGGTGGTAGTACAAGATATGGTCTGTCGGTGGAAATTGATTTATTAACTCCTGGTCAGGGGAGGCCACTTCAGGTCCATCAAATGTGGCTATCCTGAGGAAGTCACTTGTGCTAAAACACGCTTAGAATTAATAAAGAATATAGCAACACAAGTTACATTTACAAAACTAATTGAAGTATAGCCATATAATTCTATTCCTAGAATGGATTGACTCTTGATTGTATAAAATGATTGCATTTTACGGACTTAAGCATCTGATGTGAAAAGCAAATATATAAACCATGTTTAGGAACAACAACCGAGTAAGTCACTATTTGAGAGACTTTTTTGAAGAAATTAGTGCCCTTTTTTAACAAGTGTGAATGAATAGAATGAATGGAAGTGTGAGGCGTGAAAGGATTGGCTGAATAAGTAATTGCTGCTTTTTATATAATACATTTATGTGGCTTTATCCTAGACAGTACTACAGTAAATATCATGAAGTGTTAAAAAATTGTTGAAAGGTGCAAAGGAATAAAAAGAAGAAAACAAGATAAAATAATCTTTAAAAGATTTTGATAAATAGTACTTCATAAAATGTTATTCAAAACATAACTTTTCTGAGTATTAAAATTACTGTGAGATGTGATTGGAAGGTAAAACAGGGGTTTCCCTTTACTGTTTGGGATTTTCCCTGACCCGTTACCGTATTGTTGCAGAGGGTCCCTTTCTCTCCCAGAAGTTTAATATACACATTATCAAACAAACAAAAAAAATATTTTTATTGCATAACTGAATCACGAAATTAATTCACTCTAACGTAAAAGAAAAAATATTATTTCAAATTCAAGAATGTGGATATTTAACAAAGTAATATAAAGCATCATTTCATTACATAAGTCTCAATCTTGAGAAGTCTAGGTAGATCACACAATGGAGCGGCTGCTATTGTACTAGTGACACACTGGCAATATGTGGATGTCAAAGAGCAGTTAAACATTAACCATAGAACTAAATAAAACACAGATTACTTACATTAAATCAAAACAAATCATTTGAAGAAATCGCTGATAGAAATATTTAAATTTAAAAAATTTCCAAATTTAGTTAGAATCAGTAATTGAATTAGTAAGAAAAAGGAGCATACAAGATATCAGAAAACCACCTCATACGTCAAAAATGTGACATGGTCACCCAAAGCAAAATAGTGAAATTGAAAAAGATTTTATAAGTAAATAGAAAATACAAGATATTTCCTCTCCCACACACCAACAAAAATTGATACGAATATATTTATTTCTTCACTTTTACGGTTTTCTATTGATTCAAACAAAAAGAAAACTGAGAAAAAGTGAGAACCAGCAATCAAAAGGTTGAAGTAAAATAATACAAAATACAAACCAAATAAGATAAAACTCAACAAATTCCCTAGTCTCTAAAGTCAACATACAGCCTGTATTTACTACAAAAATGTAATAACCACTTCTTATAATATGTTTTCTAGGTTTCAACAAACAAAAGGCAAAATAATAAAAGGTTTTATATATATATATATATATATATATATATATTGTTGAACCTGCCCATTTACAGGGACATTCCACAGACTTTTTGCCTTTTACCTCCTTATTTTATGACCCTTCTTGGCTGACGTTATGACTCTGAGCACTTTTTCACTGCTAACCAGTGCTAAAGTGCATGTGCTCTCCTTTGTAAAATTGGTATGATTGGCTTATACCTAACTGGCATATTTAATTTATCTATAAGTCCCTTGTAAAGTGGTATCTCTATACCCAGGGCCTGTAAATTAAATACTACTAGTGGACCTTCAGCACTTCTTGCGCCACCCACTGAAGTAGCCTCTCAAACCTATCTCAGGCCTGCTAGCGCAGGGCCTATGTGTGCAGTTTTCTGCCACAGGGACCTGGCATCTAAATTTACTTGCCAGGCCCAGAACTCCCCTTTTACTACATGTAAGTCACACCTATGGTACGCCCTAGCTAGCCCTATGGGCAGGGTGCCATATATGTAGAAGGCAGGACATGTGCCAGTTAGCGTGGCCTGTCCTGGTAGTGACAAACAGCCTAACTTGGTTTCTCACTGATGTGAGTGCTGCATTCTTATAAGATTGCATTAGAAATGCACTGCCATAAGCGTAAGGGGTATTGTCTGATTTATGAGGGGTAGCGTGTGAGAAATGTCTAGCATGGTTACCCCCACTTTTGGCCTGTTTGTGAGTGGGTGTCAGTGTGTTTTTACTGTGTCACTGGGATCCTGCTAACCTGGACCCCAGTGTTCATAAATAAAAACCTATATGTCAGTGTGTTTTGCCTGTCTCACTGGAATCCTGCTAGCCAGGACCCCAATGCTCATAGTTTGTGGCCTACTGTGTATGCCTGTGTAGTGCCTAACTGTGTCACTGAGGTTCTGCTAATCAGAACCTCAGTGCTTATGCTCTCACTGCTTTTAAATGTGTCACTGTAGGCCAGTGACTTCATTTACCAATTTCTATTGGCATACTGGACCCCCGTTATAAGTCCCTAGTATATGGTAACTAGGTACCCAGGGCATTGGGGTTCCAGGAGATCCAAATGGGCTGCAGCATTTCTCTCGCCACCCATTGTGAGCTCAGACAAACCCTTACACAGGACTGCCATTGCAGCCTGCGTGAAATAGTACACACACTATTTCACAGCCATTTTCACTGCACTTAACTAACTTATAAGTCACCTATATGTCTAGCCTTCACTTGCTGAAGGTTAGACGCAAAGTTACTAAGTGTGAGGGCACCCTTGCACTAGCAAAGGGCCCCCACATAGTTCAGGGCCATTTCCCCAGACTTTGTGAGTGTGAGGACACCATTACACATGTGCACTACATATAGGTCAATACCTATATGTAGCTTCACAATGATAACTCCGAATATGGCCATGCAACATGTCTAAGATCATGGAACTGTCCCCCCATTCCCAATCTGGTATCGGGGAGCCAATTCCATGCATCCTGGGGACTCCACCATGGACCCGCAGCACTGCCAAACCAGCTCTCTGAGGCTTGCACTGCATCTGCAGCTGCTGCCACCTCAAAGACAGGGTTCTGCCCTCCTGGGGTCTGTGCAGCCCAGTCCCAGGAAGGCATAACAAAGCATTTCCTCTGAGAGCAGGGTGTTACACCCTCTCCCTTTGGAAATATGTGTTACAGGCTGGGGAGGGGTAGCGTCCCCCAGCCTCTGGAAATGCTTTGAAGGGCACAGATGGTGCACTCCTTGCACAAACCAGTCTACACTGGTTCAGGGACCACTTCTCCCCTGCTCTGGTGGAAAACTGGACAAAGGAAAGGGGAATTACCTCTCCCCTGTCCATCACCACCCTAGGCGTGGTGCCCAGAGCTCCTCCGGTGTGTCCCAGACTTCAGCCATCTTGCTTTGCAAGGTGTGGGGGCACTCTGGAGGGGTCTGAGTGGCCAGTGCCAGCAGGTGACGTCAGAGACCCCTCCTGATAGGTCATACCTGATAAGGTAGCCAATCCCCCTCTCAGGGCTATTTACTGTTTCTCCTGTGTGTTCTCTTCAGATTCTGCTTGCAAGTTTCCTTCAGGAATCCTCAGCAACAACTTAAGACTCTTCTGACCTCGGATCAACCACAGCCTGCTCCAAGAAATGCTGTGACTGCAACAAAGTGTCTGCAAGACACACTTTTCTTCTGCAACCTCAGCTCCAAATCAGCAACTGCAACAGTTTCCATGGTGTGCACGCTCTGGGGACTCCATGTCTTCATCCTGCACCAGATGAACTGTAAAAATCTCCCATGGTGTGACAGAGTCACTCCCCTGCTCCAAGCAGGCACCTTCCAAGTCAACAACCGGTACACTGGGACTCCTCTCACAACAACGAGTATGCTCCTAAGGACACAGAGGGTAGACATAATCAACATAGACTGTCCTGAGATCCTGGTGACGCAATTTGGAGGAGGTAAGTCCTTGCCTTCCCTGAGAACATTGGTACCACTGTGTTCTGTGTCTTTTTCACCTCCTGTGGCCTCTGTGCACTTTTTGCAAAATTATTTTGTGCACAGCCTGGCCCAGGTCCCCAGCACTCCACCCTGTGACGCTCAACTCACTGAGTTGTTCTCCGGCGGCATGGGACCTTCTTTTGTTGTGCTGCATTAACTGCATTTTGCACCTCCCTTGAACCCAGATCCTGCAGCTTCTGGGAGTGCTGGTTGGCATCCTGAGGGCTCTCTAAAGTGCTGAGAGCCTCCTCTTCCTCCTCACACAGAGTTGAAGCCCCCACGTCCCTCCTGGGTCCATCCAGCGCCATTTTGATAAAAAATGCACTTTTGTCGTAGCCAAGGCTTGTTGACGCCTTCCAACACAAAATAAACAATCTTCACACCTTGGGACATCTTTTGCATTATGCAGGAACCTGCTGGCATCTTCCTAGGGTGCATTTCTGCAGTCTTTGACTAACTGGGACTCTTCTTTTGCACCCTGTTCTGGGTTGGCAGGAGCTCCTGTCCGTCCTGGAACTTCTTTTGACTTCTGGACTTAGTCCCCTTCCTTGGCAGGTCTTCAGGTCCAATAATCCAGCAGTTGTTCTTTACAGACTTGGTTGGCTGCTGAAAAATCCCCACAACGAGGTGTAGTGTGTCCTAAGGAAACTTGCAGTACTTTACTCCTGCTTTTCTGGGCTCTGGGGTGGGGTAATTTACTTACCTTTACTGTATTCTTACTCCTAGCAATTCTGCACACACTACACTTGT
Organism: Pleurodeles waltl; assembly: GCF_031143425.1. Taxonomy (NCBI): domain Eukaryota; kingdom Metazoa; phylum Chordata; class Amphibia; order Caudata; family Salamandridae; genus Pleurodeles; species Pleurodeles waltl. Next base: position 724,076,919 of record NC_090442.1, on the reverse strand, counting down.
CTAGGGAGATATTCGTGATTCACATTCCACTTTTTTAGTATATGGTTTGTGTTGCCCCAGACCTATTTTCTTCCATTGCATTTTTTAGGATTTCCTAATGTTTCCATTGTTCTATGACTATTTACTTGTCTAATTTTAGTGTCTAGTGTATATATTGTGCATAATACTTACCTCCAGAAGGAGTATAGTCTCTAAGATATTTTTGGTACTGTGTCACCCAAATAAATACCTTTAGTTTTGGTAACATTGAATATTGTCTTTACTTGTGTATAAGTACTGTGTAACTATAAGTGGTATTGCATGAGCTTTGCATGTCTCCTAGTTCAGCCTAAGTTGCTCTGCTACAGCTACCTCTATCAGCCTAAGCTGCTAGAACACTACCACTTCACTAATAAGGGATACCTGGACCTGGTATAAGATGTAAGTACCCAAGGTACCCACTACAAACCAGGTCAGCCTCTTACATAGCTTGTCCTATGGCCAGGGTGCTATGCATGTAGAAGGCAGGACATGAGTTCTCACTGCTGTGAGTGCTGCCTTCTCATAAGATTGCACTGGAAATGCCCTGCCTTATGTGCAGGGGGTATTGTCTGATTTATGTGGGGTAGCGTAGGCAGCATGTTTGGTATTGTTATAATGGTGGTGAGAAAAACTGGTGTAAGTGGATTTTTGACTACTCTTACAGAAATGCCGCTTCTAGAAAGTGCGCATTTATCTGTGCTTATGACTCTGGTGTTTTTGCAGCTTGACTCCAATCCACGTCTGGGCAGACTGACAGTTGGAGCTTTGTGCATACTTGTCAGACAGCCTTTACACAGGGAGGGTGGAGGCTTCACAGAGATGCATCTACATATTGTATAGTCTACCTGGGCTGAGAGAAGGGAGGGGGGGCACACCTGCATTTGTAAAGGCTGTGCCCTGGCCTCGCACAATAGGGTCGTTTACCCCCCACGGATGCTTGGAGTCTGTGCTGGAGGAGGGAAGGGGCACTCCCAGAACCAGTTGTAACTGGTTGGAACCCCCTCTCCTCCTCATTGACAAAGATACTGTAAACTGAGTTTAAGTACAAGGGAATTTTCCCCACATTTTAGGCATTCTTGGGACTCCAGAAAACTTACCTGGAACTGGACACAGGATGCTGTTGAAAGGACTCACCAGGACCACCTTGGACTACTGCTGCTGTGCTAACCTTTGACCAGCCTGGTCACTAGGAGGAACTGCATCACCTGCACCGCTTGTGCTGACTTGTTGTTGGGCCTGCCAACCCTGTGCTTCCCCCCCCCTTGCCACACATGAAGTGTGCACATTTTCACAACTCAATCTACAGGGACCACCCCTGAGAGGGACAATGTGAATAATACAACCAATCACAATCATGTAGCTCCTACAATAAGATTTACCACTGAATCAATGAGTAACAGAGCCACAACCACAAGCAAGATCCCGGAGTCCTTTCTTAAAGTATAGTGTTTTAACATCCAGCACCCCATGGCTAACCAGCTACCAAGTACCCAAAGTGTTAAAGGAACAATTAACATGACATGTACAGCAAAAATACTCTCCTGAACCTATACATTATTAGGGTATGAACGTTCCTGACTCCCTAAAAATCATTCAAACATTCCAGAATTTTGCCCTACGTGAAAAAAACGCAAAACACAAATGTTTGCAATCATTAAAAATACAATCACCTTACAACAAAGTATTATTTGAGTGGTGAATAGCAAGTTTACTATTTTACAAACCCCTTATGTCCCAAAACCACAGTATGCATTGTAAATGGCATAACACTAACATACCACAAATTAATGGTTTGCTGTCAGATAATCATATCAAGTATACACAGACTTTGTAACATTGATAGCTGAAGAAAAAATAAACATGACACTAGAAAATCGCAATGGACTTTGAGCTTGCTGTAGTACAGATTATAAAAAAGACATACCTATCAGCATAGGCAGAAGGGTGCATTTTTCATAGACAATGTGATGTAAATTCTAAAAAAGCACCTTGCACAGGAGTTTACTACTCAGAGCAAGCGACATTAGGCTTAAAGAAACTAACTGCATTGACTTCTGTCCATCCTGAGCATGTAAATGAAAACTACTTACACAAACCATGTATTATACCAAAAATTATTATGCATTGGCATGAATACTGAATAACTGAAGAAAGCTGGATTGGAAGTCTAAACAGGTGAAGCCGTAGGAGCTAAGCTAGGAATCAGATATAATGGTGGAATTGGTACTTAACCTGTTTAGGACGGTGAGAAAAATACAATAATTGCATTAAAGGATAGTGCATTTCATTTTCCGTGGCCATGAGAAAATGCCACCCACCAATCAACAATGTTCTTACTGCATCTAACTTACTCCTGTTCTAATTTTTTTGTAATTCAGATAGTTTCATATGATTGTTTGAAAGATCTTGACAATCGCCTTCTGAAAATGCACAATTTATGGATGCCTGCATAAGTTACGAGATTATATATCCATACATCACCCAAAAATTAATTATAAAGTGACCAGGTCAAAGTGAAAAAAATATCTCAGTGTCACAAATGACGTGAGTATAGCCAAAGAAATGTTAAACAGTGCCAAAGGTCAATACCTATTACACATGAACTTTTCAAGAAGGCAAGCTAATCAAATTCAAGACGTCATATGCACCAACAAACGGAATAGCAGTCATACAAACACTTGGGGGCAGATTTCTGAAAGGTGGAGCTGCACTTAGTGCAGCAACACTTTTCTTGCACCCCTTAGCGCCCCAACTAAAGCAACCATGAGTACACCGTATTAAATATACAGCGCACCATGGCAGTAGTTAGGGAACTATTGTCAGAATTTGCGACGCTAGTTCGGAGCTTAGCTGGATTAGTGTCAACATTTTTACGTGGGGGTATGAATTTACAAGTCTTAACTCCGTACCTTCATTACCTTCAGGATGTATATACCAATAGGGTACGTATACATGGAGTTAGATATAGAAAATGTAAGCAAATTTACCCATCAATATTTTGACTCTCGATGGTCTGGTTACAATGTTGTAACCACTCAATATTCTGCCCATTATATTTCATATCCACACCCTGAATTATGTGAATAATGTGTACCTTGAGAATGCATGCAAGTGTAACTAATGACTATTGTATATAAGCCACTTTTGTAAATCAACCTCTCATTGTTTATCCTACACAAGTAAACAAAATGTGTCATGAACCGTTTCCCTTGTTGGTGCCTCTCTGCACATGAATAGACACAAGCAGAATGTAGGCATGGAATAAGCAGAAAAAGGGAATTGGCATCAAACCAGCAATCTGCTTCCCAGCAGAAGCATGATGTCTGCAGTGCTCACTGCTGATCTCCCATGGGGTCTTGTAGATGGATGCCTGTCTGCGGGGCTCATACTCAATGCCATTTGCACCCGTCACCAGATGGCATTTCAACAGTGACGGATGAGCAACAGCTTCCTCGAATATCAGCATGGAAGCTCGCCCTGAAACTAATGAAGGTGCTTTGTATGAATGCCATTTATTAGTAAAATATGAACTCCATCGTTAACCGCATCCTTTTCCTGTTTTCAATACACATGTGGCTACCCTTTCTTGAAAGAGGCATTCTTCAGTAACTGTCTGTGATATGTGGGGCACTTGGGGGTAAGCTCTTTCCCAAGTGCCATATTTTCAGGCACATCATTAAACAAAAAGTACTAAAAAACGATGCAAGCCACTGCTTGCATCACCTGTGGTACAAATCTATACCAGCTACACACACCAGTTTGTTTTAGTACAATATGGTAGATAATAAAAATGCAGAGTTTGTGGGACTTTAATAAGGCAGTTTAACTTATTGTTGGAATGTCACAAAAATCCCCATCTATGCTTATTCATAAGCTCCCAATCTTATTGTTACATGTGGTGTGACTCAATGCCAAACAAATATAAACTGTAGTTGCGTAGCTGATCAACCATATGCATGTGCGGGGGCGTGTCCAGCTGTGCATGAAGACAAACACTTGCTGAAGAGCTTCGCCAACTGACCAAGCGTATCCCCCCGTCTCCCTGACTTAGTATTCGTTCCTCTCACCTCCCTGTGTGGCTCTGGATGCCCAGGGTTGGGGGAGACTATTGTCGTAGTGGAGAGCCCCCGGTGGGCTGGGGAGTGATGCCCAACTCCCCCACCAGAGAAAAGAGGGCCTCCAACACAGGGTGCAACTTCACCGAGATTGAGAGACAGCCAGCTGGATCTCGTGGGTGCTGGTGACAGAGATGAGGCCCTTTCCCCCTGCCCCCACCTGAAATAGACTTCATGTCCTGGTGGAAGGTGTAAGTGGGGGCCTGGAGTTGCAAAGGGGCAGGACACACTCCTAGGCTGAGCAGGGCCTGCAGGCCCCTTCAAGAGGGCCAGCGACCAGCCTATATCATCAGATGTGTTCCAGCTGAGATGGGCCCTTTGTGCTTGGTGGCGGTGACCAGGGCCGTCTGAGGCCAAGTCAGGGGAAGCGTCCACTGGGGGTCTGGGTGGAGGCAGGCTCAATGGCCCAGGAGCCCGAAGTGGAGCCACCATAAGAGAGTGTATGGCCTGAGGGGTCCACCCCAGTGTTGTCTCCTGGACCTGCAGCAAGCCAGAGACTGTGGTGTTGGGGGGGGGGGGTGCACACATTATGGACCCAAAGGGGTGTTAGTACCCGTGAAGGCGCGTTGCTCATTTAGAGGTACTTGTATCTGGCAGAGAGGCGACCACTGGGAATCTGAGTGGAGACAGGCTAAACGAAGTGGAGCCACCACAAGAAACTGTATGACTTGAGAAGTGCCCACCAGTGTTAAAACCTGGACCTGCAACTAACTTGAGACTGTGAGGGGCGCACATCTTAAGGCCCTGAAAGGGGTATTCATACTTACATAGGCATGTTGCTGATCTAGAAGAACTCATGCCTGGCAGTGAGAAACCCAAGATGCTTCAGGGGACAATTTGGCCATTGGAAAGCCCTTGGCAGGAGGTGGTGAGTACTGCAAAGGCATGCTTGAATGGGTCATCAATGCACTGCCCCAGACTGAAAGGTGGGAAGGACTCCCAGGCTGCCAACAAACAAAACTTGATAAATATACACTTCCAGAGAGGCAACAATGGGATGCTGGTGAGGGAGGCGCCACAACTGGGCCAGGCCCCTTCTCAGGATGGGGAGACCTCAATGACATTATGGAAGCTGTGAAAGGGGTGTGGGGCTCCTTGGAAATGAAAATAACTCTGTCACTACTGAGGACACTTTGATCCAGGCAGATCTCCGGAACATGGGTTAGAAAGTTAAGGAGGCAGAAGGCTCAATCATTGGCCCTGAAGCAGTAACAGAGACCCTATGAAAGCAAGTAGATGAACTGCAGTCAGAGGCCATGGGTGGGAGGCTAGAAGATTTTGAGTGCTGTTATTGAAGAAATAATATCCATGTGGTGTGGCTCCCAGAAAGAGATGAAAGCCCAAATGCAAACTTCTTCTTGTAGAATCCTATTCTCAACAAGCTCAAGCAAAAGGGATTATCCAAATTCTTCTCTGTTGAGTGAGCACACTGAGTCCTAGGCGCCCTGCCACATCCAGGCCTCGTACCATCATTGCCCATATATTTGACTACAAGGATCATGGGTAATCCTCCAAGTGGCGCAATTTGCCCTGCCACTCAAAGGCGACAACGTAACCATCAGCCTCTTCCCAGATTTCACTCTTCGGGTCCAATGTCCTCATTGCAGCTTCAAGGAGGTAAAGTGGACATTGAGAAAGCATGATCAATGTTGTTCCCAGCTTAGCTGAGGGTGGTGGAAGAGGGGAAGAATTGGTATTCTGGGACCCCATAAGATGATTGGAGTTGGCTTGAGGGTTGAAGGCCAGCAGGTGAAAATGAGACTCGAAACCGACCCCTCTAATTGCAATCTGACAGAGCAGGCACAGACCGACCAGCCACAATGGAAGATGGGAGACAGCCCCAAAGGCCAGCACGAACAACATCCATGGGGGACACAGTGCCAGGATAGCTGCAAAGGGGCAGATTTGATGACTTGGGCTGAGGTCAGGGCCAACGGCGTACTGGTGGGGTCCACACAGTGACCTGACATTATGAACATAAATGAACTGACCATGACTGTGGAGGCTGGGCAATGAAGTAACAGCGGACATCTGTAGTTCAGTACGGACAACAGTTTACAGTAAGACATTGAGGGGGATTGGGTCGTAGGAGGCGAGCTTCTGGCTGAGTTCACTGATCCCAATGGAGTTAGAGTTTTGTTGGGATGACAAGTGCACCGCAGTGTTGGGGTGGTGGGCAATTCAAAGTCCACCATGCAAGGATGCAGGAAGGGCAGTTATACAAAGGGAATGTTTTGCCCTCAGTTGGTGGGTTGTGTGGTTCAATGCACTATCATTCTGTTTTACTAAGCAGGGCCATCTTTACCAACCCACTTGGCCCTGAATATCGGGGGTGCTTCTTGGGCCCTTAAGGGCATGGCTCTGAAGTACGATACAGAAGCAATGGGTGAAGAAGCGTTGGTAAAACTAATGCTCTGGAATGTCAATGGTCTTAGTGACAAAATTAGGAGAGGAGTAGTGTTGCAATATCTTAAGTGCCAAGAACCAGATGTGGTTTTACTACAAGAAACCCACATAATGGTCAACACTTGTCAGGCTCTCGACAGATTGGGGTACAATGCTGGCCCATGCCGGCTATATGCCTCACTCAAGGGGGTGGGAATTTTAGTGAGCAGGTCACTCCCACTAGCAATCCAGTATACCTTGATAGACTCACAGGGGAGGTATGAAGCCATGCCGGATACATGGGAAGGGCTAACACTCAATATTTGCTCGGTATACGTCCTACTACATTTATGTGCCTCCACATAGCACTGAGCACTCTGTTACTCCAACTGCCGGACGAGTGTCTCCTCATGAGGGGAGACTTCAACAGGGCACTTAACAAGTAGCGGGACCACTGCCCCCCCAAGACACACAGGATCAACCTAGAACCCATTCTAAGAATTCTTAGAGGCCCTTGGGCTAGCAGATGTGCAGCAACAACACAAACCTAGGGAACAACAATATACTTATCATTCAGGTGCCCTGGGGAGCCTGCCCTACATAGACTATCTCATTACACACCACTGACAGGTCCTGCAGTATGCAAAGGTATAACACCTGGCAAGGGGATATTGGATTACTCCCCAGTATGGGCAGTATTTGGTTCACTGCGTGGGGCTGGGGGATGAATTTCTCCCACCCACCCCTGCTGCCTGCAGCAGCATATGATTAAGGAGGGTCTGAGCAACATGACAAAACACTTCTTTACAGAAAACTTTCCTTTGGTCGATTGGGCACAGGCGCTCTGAGTAGCTTACAAAACAGTAGTCTGCGTCCAGGAGATATTCCTGATTTTGGAGATCACAAAAAAAAGAGGACCAAGATGGAGGTGTCAAGCTGGGTATTCTGGCCCAGGAGCACCTCCTTGCAACAGTAGATGGGCAGTAAGTGAGACCAGAACAAAGGGAATATAATGACCTGAGGATAGATGCCGCTAGGGCACTGCACCACGCTACTCAGCATTTCCTCCCTGAGGCAGGAAATAAAACAGACAAACTGTTGACATGGTTTGACAAGAGAGAAGAAACCAGGCATTGGATGCTCGATATCCAAACAGATGGAGAAGAAATATTGAAGGAGAGAACCAACATAGCAGAAGCATTTGAGGACTATTATGAAAAATGTTACTTCCCCACCATGCATACAACTGCAGAAGATGCCTGAGAGTTTCTGCAAGATATAAACATGCTGCATCTTGTTGAGCCAGATATTACTGAAGATGAACTGGCAGAGGATATCCAAGAGCTCGGACAAAGCCATAGGTCCCAACTGACTTCCGATCGAACTCTATAAAAAGATGGCCTCCAAATCACCAGCGTGTATAAAGTAATTAAATAGGGAGGCTCCCTGCCATGTGACCAGAGGCTTGACACCGTAGTAGTCATTTATAGAGAAGGGAAGCCCCCTGAAGACCACACCTCCTATAGGGTGATCTTTCTCTTAAATGCAGAGGTAAAAATGCTGGCCAAAGTGTTAGCCATGAGCCTGATTAGAGTTGTCCAGTTCATATTCAATCCAGACAGTCTAGATTTATGCCACACCGAAACAGAGCCCTTATTCTCCAAAGTCTGTATGGGGTATTGGGGCCACATGACAACTTAAAAGAGGGGGCTCTGGTGATGTCACTGGATGCTAGAATGGCTTTTGACACAAAAGAGTGGGACTATGTCTTAGAGGTGTTGACCAAGCTGGGCTTTGGCCCCCAATTCATACAATCGGTATGGCTCCTCTATATCAGGTCCGTGGGTCAGGTCAAGGTCAATGTTGGGCAGTCCAGAGAATTTGAACTCTGCAGGGGCACTGGGCAGGGTTACCCTCTGTCCCCACTCATTTTTGCCCTTGCTCCGGAGCCCTTGGAGGCCTCGATCTGGCAACATCCACTGGTAAGAGGTTTGCAATAGGAGGGGTAATGGAAACACAGAAAATCTCTGTATGCCAATGATGTATTACTCTATATCACAGACCCAGATCTAATGCTTTACAGACTTATGCAAGTCATGACCAACTTCAGCAAGTACTGTAGCTACATTATCAATTTGCATAAATCCTTAGTATACCCCCAAAAGGTCCAGACAATGTGGCTACCACCATGAAGCATGATGGTTGTGACACCCACAGGCTTCGATTTTCAGGGATAAATGTTACACCTCATGTTGACTTCTTTTTTTGGACAATCATGGCCCCACTGTTGGAGGGCTTGTGGAGAGATGTGCAGCATTGGAGCTCTTTTCCACTCCCGCTGTTGGGGAGGGCAGCTTGATTTAAAATGATGTCCTTGACCCGTTTTCTGTATGCTCTCTAGCACACTCCATACAAAATTCCCCATCGTACCTCAGGACAATTGAGGAGGAGGTCCATACGTTGCTGGGACATTGTGTTACATTAGCTCACATGGGGTTGGTATGATGAGGGCATTAGATTCCCAGATTTTCAGAAATAATATTGGGCAGCTCAATTGACCACTGCAAGCATACATTTCTCCTGCAAATGGAGCCAGAGCAATGTAAAGACCAGACTGGTGACTGGCCGGACCCCAAGGGACAGTGGTGCAATTTTGCTGCACTGCCGCATTGGCCATAGGATGGAAAAATGTAGTTACACAGGCAACTCTGCTGGGTAGGTTGCGGAGCCTGCCAGAGTTCAATAAATGGGACCTCATAGGGATCCTCCCTCCTAAAATTACCAGCCGCCACTGTCCAGTTCCATCTACGGAGGTTCCCTTATGTGTGTCTTTCCTTTGCAGTACGCACATGGGTGACAGTCCAGATTTTGGTTGCAGCCATGTTGGAGGAAGGAACATGCTGCATGATGGACTAGAATCCGGTGCAGAGTGACATAGCATGCCTGCCACTTCTAGTCTCTGTTTTCTGGTGGTCATTTGTTTGCGGACTGCACACACTTTACATCTCCTTCGCGCTTCACTTCAAATTAAAGCAGCATGGGATGGCCATTTGAAGATACAGTCTAACTGTGGAAATGGTTACCAGCTTCTAGAACACAGAAGGAAGATGAGGATATTGATAAATTTGTTGCAGCTTTAAGGGGTTTGGTAGTTACATGTGATTTGGAACATATTTCTTATGAACAAGTATTGAGGGACCAAATTCCTATGAAGACTAAATCCCAAAATGTTTTGAAAAGCTGTGGTCCTATAGTGAGTTGTCACTAAAAGTGGTTATTAACATTGCCAGAAGTATTGTAGTATCATAGAAGTGCATACAAACTGTAAGGCATGAGGGGATCAATAATGCTCAGGTTAGTACAGTGATGGAAGGAAAAGACGTTAAAAACAATAGTAAAATTGTTGAGATTAAAAGTAAAGATGGTGGGTGTGCATCCAATGTTGCAAGCAGTAAAGGTTTAGTTTGTTTCAGGTGCGGATCAAGTAACCATTTAGCAAATTCCAAGATATGCCCAGCATTAAGTAAATTGTGTAACAGAAGGGTCATTTCAATGAGAAGTGCAAAAGTACAATGAAGAAAGTCAATCAAATCGTGGGTGATGTGGTGGAAGAAAAATAAAACTTGCATGGATTACTAATAAGTGTGCACGATTATGGTGTACAAAATCAACAAACGTCAAGGAGTGAGAAGACTTTGAAGTTACAAAGTTGTTACATAAACATAGATGGTGTGCAGGCCAAGACTATGGTAGATTCCTACACATGGTACACTATAATGGTGAAAAATATATTTGATAACTTAGGTCCAGGAAAAGAATTGCATAATCCCGATGTCAATCCTGGTAGTTATTCTGGTCACAAAATTCCCTTGCAAGGGTTTATGAGGGCTGATATTGAGTTTAAATCCAGGAAGTGTCCTTGGAAGAAGTATGTTGCAGATAAAGGGGCCATGATTTTCAGGTGATAACATATAATAGAACTTGGTATAAAAATTGATCCATGTAATAATCCCTCAGTGTATTCTGTTCAGAAGGTGAATGAATGTGGTCAAGTTAATATTGAGTACAAACATTTGAAGGACGAGTACCCCAGGATGTTTAGTGACTGTTAGAAATGAAGATCTGGTTGGCTAGGGTATGCACCTAAGCCAGGCAGAACCCACCCACTCTAGTCAGGGCAAGGGAGTTACACGTCCACGATAACCCCTGCTCACCCCCTCAGTAACTTGGGACGAGCAGTTAAGCCTATCCCAGATGCAATGAGTAAAGCGTTTGCACAACACACAGCACACGTGACACACTATCCCCACCACAAAGGAAACACAACACCAAGTTATATGAAAATATACTGTATTGTACATAAGGCAATTATTAGACCTAACATCACATGTCAGTAAGAGCCTACTACCCAAGCAGTTGTCAGAAAGTTACACATTAGTTACTCTGCAGAACCAACAGTAGTCACATATAACACAGGTTACTTATTAGTCTTCAACATAAGCAGTAGTCAGGAATCACATTACTATACAAAGGCACTTGTCATAGAAATGTCATAAACGCCCATATCAGGAACATTGGAAAACAGATGACAAGTCAAGAAAAACATATCAGCATGCCATGCCCATATAACCAACATCTGCACATATATGTAGCACATCATAACATAAGCAGGTTAACATATAAATCCATAATGTCCATAATAGGAACATAAAAAGTATGTCTGTCCTTAAAAAGTACTTGTTGTTATGATGAAAGCCACTTCCAGTGCTAGGATGAACAAAACCGGGCCCCCTGCACTCTGTGCGCTCCCTCTGGGGGCCACTCCGATGATTGGGGGAGGACAGGGGTGACACAAACGCCCTCAGGTTTTATAACGGGCCCCTCCTGGGGTCTGCAATCCCTGGGGGGCCCCCGGGCCTCCACTGGCCCTCCAACAAGCTAGGGTAACAACAATGCCCCAAACAAACAAGGGGCCACAGTGGGGGGCCACCCCCCTTTTGTAGGGCCCCACAAAACACATGCGAGGATGGTGTTCTAGGCTAATTAAGCCATGTGCTCTCAAGTCCTATGGGGGAAACAAAGCACTCTTCAGGCTTGATGCAGTTGCAGGGGTCAGGTGCCATCGCACCCTGTTTCTAGGGGACAACAGTCAAAGAAAAAGGAGCACAGGCAGCAGGGCCCAGCAGCAGGCCAGCGCAATGGGGATGCAGGCCGATGGCAGTCTCTCCTAGTGACCCAGCAGGTCAGCACAGCAGCAGCTGTCCATGGCGGTTCCTTGTGAGTTCTTCCAGCATTATGGGGGTTATTCTAACTTTGGAGGAGTGTTAATCCGTCCCAAAAGTGGCGGTAAAGTGACAGATATACCACCAGCCGTATTACGAGTTCCATAGGATATAATGGACTCGTAATACGGCTGGTGGTAAATCCGTCACTTTTCCGTCACTTTTTGGGACGGATTAACACCTCCTCCAAAGTTAGAATAACCCCCTATGTGTCCAGTTTTCCAGTAAGTTCCAAAGTGTCTCCAAATTGTGGGGAAAACTCCCCTGTACTTATACTCTTCAGTATGTAGATGCACCTCTGTGACACCACCACCCTCCCTGTGTATAGGCTATCTGAAAAGTATGCACAAAGCCCAACTGTCACTCTGCCCAGACGTGGATAGGAGTCAAGCTGCAAAACACCAGAGTCATAAGCACAGAGAAATGCTCACTTTCTAGTAGTGGAATTTCTGTAATAGTAGTAAAAAATCCACTTAAGTAAGCAGCATTTCTCACAACCATTATAACCATACCAAACATGCCTACGCTACCCCTCATAAATCAGACAATACCCCCTGGATATAAGGCAGGGCATTTCCAGTGCAATACTATGAGAAGGCAGCACTCACAGCAGTAAGAACTCATGTCCTGCCTTTTACATACATAGCACCCTGACCATAGGACTAGCTAGGGCCTACCTTAGAGGTGACTTACATGTAGTAAAAGCGGAGTTCTGAGCCTGGCAAGTAAATTTAGATGCCAGGTCCCTGTGGCAGAAAACTGTGTAGACAGGCCCTGCACTAGCAGGCCTGGGACAGGTTTGAAAGGCTACTTCAGTGGGTGGTGCAAGCAGTGCTGCAGACCCACTAGTAGCATTTAATTTACAGGCCCTGGGTACAGAGATACCACTGTACAAGGGATTTACAGGTACATTAAATATGCCAAATAAATATTAGCTAATCATACCAACTTTAGAAGGGAGAGCACCTGCACTTTAGCACTGATCAGCAGTGATAAAGTACTCAGAGTCTGAGAGCCAACAGCGAGGGGTCAGTAAAAAATTGGAGGAAGGAGGCAAAAAGTCAGGGGATGAACCTGCTACGAGGGCCAGGATCAACAGTGACCAACTGGGAAGAATGGATGGATTCAAGCACAAACTTATGTTATGCAAGATGGTGGTACCTGTTAGACAGAAACTGAAAAATGTAATACTAAAGAAGCAGCTTGAAGGAAATACTACAGGAGGTATGTGAAAAACAAATCTTAGAACCAGTGGAGACTTCTGATTGGGTATCGCCTGTGCGATATCTGTTAAATCCATTGGGAATTTGAGGCTGTGTGGACTTGAGGTTTTCATATCAGGTGATTTTGGTGGATACGTTTCTATTACCTAATCTGCAAGAGTTGACATCATCAATTGGTGATGCAGCAATATTTCTGACAATAGACCTCACAAGTGTGTACTATCAAATTGAGTTAGAGGAGGAGTGTAAGCATTGTACAGCTGTTATAACTTCAGAAGGCATGTTTCAAAACCAAAGAATGCCGTTCGGACTGGCAAGTGCATCAGTTGTTTCCCATGGTAAAATGTGCAGAATATTGTCTAGATGTCAAGATGACATTTTAATTTCGGAAAAGACAAGAAAACACATGATGCTGAATTGTATTCTTTCTTGTTAGCACTTAAAAAAAGTGGGTTGACTGTAAAAAATTAGAAATGGGCATTTAGCAAAGAGAAAGTGGAGTATTTGAGGCACGTAATTTCTAAGGAAGGAATGTGTCCTAAAGTCAGCCATGTTGATGCTAATATTAAAGCTCCGGAACCAGAGAAGAAGGAACAATTGATCTCCTTTTTATGACTTGCAGAATGTTATTTGCATTTTGTGGCAAATTATCTGTCCAAAGTAGAACCATTATGTGTTTTATTGGAGAAAAAAAGTAAGAGGCTGATTATGAGTTTGGCGGTGCTAGGACAGCCATATTGGCAGTGATGGTCTGACCTCCAACGGTCTGGCGGAGTGGACCGCCGTATTACGAGTTTGGTGGTGGTACAAACTGAAGACCGCCAGTGGTCCACTGCCAGGCAGCATAGTCCGCAGCGGTCACCCAGAAGCACAAACAGGCAGGCGGAGCCCATGTATCTGCCGGACTCATTACAAGGTTGCACACCGCCAAAGTGTAGTAGCTGGCAGGAATGAACACAATAAAGGGAGACACTCACCTGCAGACAGTTACACATGCTCACATGCCATGGAGCCCTTTGAAAATGTCATGTCACTGCTCACTGAAAGAGAACAAAACCAACGCCGCCATAGACAACAGCAATTGTAAGTAGATATACCTACCTGTAACATTAACCCTTTAAAAACAGCTCACTGCACTGGCAAACACATCATGGGGGGTATACCACAGACTGCAGCTACACTTTTCGTACAACATACACTCACTGACATGCATCAACACGGACACATACAGACACAATATGCACACTTCGGCAGGCACACGCACATTGCATGGGAACACTACACAATTGCACACAGCCACACAGCACAGGCACAGTGACACTGAAGGCCACACAGCATTCTCTCACACACACACACACTACTGTTCATATACAAATAACATACACACACTCACACCCTACACTGCCAGGGACTTTCCCCACATATAACACACACATTGATCAACATGCCCTGGAACACATACAACTCCACAATGAAACAACTCTGCAATGGACTCACACATCACACCACAATGGAAGCACAATGGCGTTCACAATACACATAGAGACAAATGGACAAAATAGACAAAGTGTACCACAACAACAAAACCTACACAGCTGGGAAGGGAGCATCAGAACTATACATGGAGGGAGGGCACACTGGACATATATCACGTTGAATTGGGCCCTCCAATCACATAGGAAATGGCAATACATGAATCTCAGGGACAAGCAATACCAAAAGCAATTGTCATGCACATCTACACAATGGGGAAGGGCAAGCCAACAAAGTACACACAACCTCCACTCTATGGGACATTCCCCTACACAAACCAGCAGCAAAGGACACACCCCTAAAAGAACACATGCATACCAAAATGCAAAGCAACCCAGCACAACTGACCACACTCCATGTCTGCAATAAAATCTCAAGATGATACACATCACCTGTATACAATAACCATTTCAGGGGCACAAGTCCAACACCATGTCACATGGCACAACACAAAAAGAAATACTTACCATGTCAAAAACAACACAATCCCATGACACCAACATTGCTTCCACACACACATACCCTTCACACAACAGGAGTTCTTCTCTTGGGGAACTACAGCACTGCACACAAACTCACATAATGCAAACAATACCACATGGAGCAGCAAGCAGGCACAAACACACACAACTACAGGCACACAGCCAAAGTTACTCAGAAACGACAGAAAGCTAGGAAAGGAATTGCAGGACAAAGGTGTGCACAACAAACCAACAACTGTTCCGATTTGTCATTTCACCGGTCCATAAGTCCACAGACATAGGCCAGTCCATTCTAGATGCCCAAATGGCACAATGCCGGGCCCCTATTTGACTCCTGGCTGCCATGTACCCTCCACTGGAAGGGGCATCAAGAGGGCAGACAGGCACCTCAGGGATTATCTGGGGGATGGAGAAGGTTTGGGAGGCTTGGGAGAGGGGATCATTCTTGGGAGGGGTAGGCTTCTTCTTCTTAGGGAGAGGGGTTTGGCAGCTTGCAGGAGGGCAGGGGAGGCATTGGAGTTGGAAAGGCCTTGGAGAGGGTTGTTGTCCTTTTGGGTGTTGAATGAGGGGGGCCAATAGGGGTAAGGCCAAGATCACACAGGAAAAGTTTCTTTGACACGCAGGGACGGTCATCAGAAGGGGTTTGGTATTTGAAGGTTGAGGGAGTGGTTGTCTGACATGTAGTAGTGGATGCCTTGGGTGTTTGCTTGTGGGAGGTATGCTTGTGTGTGGTGGGTATCTGTGGTTGGGTGAGTGAGGGCATTTATGTGTTGGGATGCCGGGGGGTGGAGGTGCTGGGGGTGCTGTGGTGGGTGGGTGTTTGTTTGTCTTTTGGTGTGGTGACTGCAGGTATGGTGGATGTGGTGCATGTAGGTGTGTCTGTAGTTGTGGTGTCTGCAGGTGTGGTGACTGGGGTGGATGTCCGAGGGTCTGCTGTGGTGGTGTCTGTGGGTAGGATGAGTCTGGTGGCTGTATCATTGACTGTTAATGTGGTGACTGTAGGCATGCCAGATGTCATGTGTATAATGCTGTGGGGGGTCAGGGCAAGCTGTGATTGTTGTTCTGTCTACTGGTGGATGTTGTTTGTGTGTGTGCTGGTGTGTCTGATGTTGCTTGTGTTGTGTTTGCTACATTTGTCTGTTGAGGTGGATGCATGCAAGTGTATCTGTGTGGTTTGGCTAGGTCGGGGAAGGGGGGATTTGGACTGGGAAGAGAAAGGTGGAGGGGGGATGGGAGGGTGACTGGCTGCCATCAGTGTGGAGGTCAGAGTTTGAAAATACCTCTGTAGGCCAGCCATTGCACTGTCAATGCCCTCCAGGAATGCATTGGTCTGCTGGATTTGGGTTGCCAGTCCCTGAATGGCATTCACGATGGCAGATTGACCCACAGAGATCAACCTCAGAAGGTCAATAGCCTCATCACTGAGGGCAGCATGGGTAGCAGTTTCTGGGGCAGAGATGCCTGCAGAAAAGGAGACGCCCACCCTTTTGGGTGAGCGGGCACAGCCAACTGGGTGGGGAACAACAGTGAGGGCGGTGATAGAATGCGGTGACAGAAAAAGATGGCGCTGGGGGGTCCCCAATGGGTCCACAACTGGAAGAGGAATCCAAGGATCTTGATGCAGAATCGGCCTCCCCCATGGCACTCCCCTCACCCTCTGGGCCACTGGGTCCCTCTGTGTCAGTGGTGTCCTGACCCTTGGCCCCATGGCCAGATGCTTTCCCACTCGGCTCGGTCTCGTCTCCTTAACCTGCTTGTGCTGATGCTGCCAACAGAAGAGGAAAAGGGTCATAACATGGACATGAAACACTTCAATCACAATTCTAAGGGAAAAACCATACTATCATGTCAAGCAGCTCCCCGCAAAAAGTGCCAGCTAAGGTGAACAGTCATGTGGCAGTACGAAACCATGCATGCCAGAAAGCAGCAAGGTCACTCTGACATGCCCCACATGTGGCATTGCAAGGAACAACAATGAAGTCAGGTCTTATATCTCATGGAGAGATGTCTCCAGATTACACAAAACAATGAATCTATAAGGGCCAGTAAAGCCACCACCAAAATCTGACACCTATCAGAATGACATCATCTGAATGTGGTAGTAGTAGACAACTGTCCCATGCAGGAAGGAGAGACACAGACCTTGCAAACACTAAAAGAAGGAGCATAACTTGTTTTCAGATGAGAAGCAACATAACCACCCGACAGGGAAATCATGGCATCTGTGTGCCAATGAATCCCTGACCCTAAACACATCACTGCAAGTCAATCCATGATGCATCCCAACAGTCAGTGCTCAGTCTTTACACAGATGCAGTGCACCTCCAAACATGATTCCACATCAAGGGTGCATATGAACATAAAGTGGATCCACACTCTGGACCTACCTGTCATGTCCCTCATAGCAACTGCAGTTCTACATTGCTAATGACATACTACAAAGTGAGAACTTATTTGTCAGACACCCTATGATGGTGACACAATCCTTTCTGTGGCACCACAAGAAACGGATGGTCATTGTAGGTGTACCATTACAGCAACAGTACACCATGCACATATATGTGAGAGACTCCATATATAATCCCGTCCACATGGCTAGCCCATGCCTAAAACCAGTGCATTGATGTATATCCTAAGGGGAATGGAGCACATGCAGACATGTAGGCACAAGGCATGATGGCTAAAGTGATGACACATCACTCATGACAATGAACATTCCCCACTTACCAAGGAAACGTAGTTTGCTACAGCTGCCAAACATTTGCCATGTAAGTCATGTCACATGTATGATGGTCACCTACACATCACAGACTGCAGTGAGGTACCAGCACTATTCATACACATGAGAAAACTTGCTCCTGGGTGGCAGATGCCTACCTACATACATCCCCAGACACATGACAGAGTACAGTCACCCACATACTACTTGCCTTTGGACTGTAACATTTGGGAGGAGTGATCTGTTGCTGAAAACTAACACCCACAAGAGGAGGTAATACAGACTATCTGCACATTAAACACAACCAAGTGTGCTCCCTGCTGAGCAAATGGACTGAGGATTCTCCACAGTTTTTTCCTAGGTCCCAGGTCCAAAAGGCAGAGCACACCAGTTGGAAACACATGGCCCGTCTACACAAATTAGCTCCCATATGATCTGTGACACAACACATCCCTCATTGTCAGGGGGAGCAGTCAGTCCCCTCACTCAGTCACCTAGCAAAGGGTCAAGCAGGAATGTGCCTCCTACTCACTCTCTTGTGGCTGCTGTGCTGCCATCAAACACCCATCCAACTCCGGGTTGACCACTGCCAAAATACGAGCCATTAGTAGGGTCATTGTCCGATGGGCACCCCATCCATATTGGAAGGACAGCCCCAGCTGGGGCTCTGCGATCTTCCAGGCCCAGCATCTCAGGTCCTCCTAACTCTTCTGACAGTAGGAACTCCACTGGCTGTGGACCCCCGGGGCATGCACCTTCTTGGCGATGACTCTCTATATCCCCTTCTTCTGATGGGCATTGACCTGTATGGAAGCAAAAGACAAGGCAGGAAAGTATGTCCACATATCCCTAACAAACTGGCTGAGTCACATACATGTCAGTGTGCCAAGCTAAGAATATCTTGTCTTGACCATCCTGCCCACCTGTGGCACATAGCAGTCACAGGGACACAGGGACATGACTACATACACTCCCCAACAGGCTACCCCACACACCAGTCAGCTCTGGCCCTGCAGTGACTAGCTAGGCCAACTGCAACTTTTGTGAAACATGAGTTAGCAATCTGACATTGATAAGATACACTAAGAAATACATCACACAAAGTGACAACTGACAGGTAAACCCCTCATCCGGGAGTGCACACAATCCTCCACTACCTCTGAATATCACCCGCTGCATACAGTCCCTACATGCCACAGCCAGCCTACAAATTGCTCCATAGCACTTGGTTCACAATGAAGGGAGTGACATGTTGACCACAAAAAGAGTCAAGCCTGACCATGTGTGGACATGTGCAAAGACAGATGTTGGCACATGCCACTTCAGGGGGTGGGGGTCTGTGTGTCTCATCCACATCACAATACACACTTTCACACATGTGTTTCCCCAAAAACTAGAGTACCTTCTGAAAAACATGGGCATGCATTGTCCAAGTCTCGTTCTATGGCCAAACAGAGTCAGATATCATGGCTCATCGGTGAATAACACACTGTGAGCACTAATGCAAATGACCAAAATGCAAGGACCCTGCACAAGACACATTTGAGCTGGATGAAAGAGACAACAGTATTGTGGGATCAAGGGAGCTGTCAAGGCTATGTAACATGCATTGTCAAAGATCATTAGACCACATCAGTCACAGATCACCAGCCTGCCCCTAATATCATTTCAATTCTAATCAGTGAACAGAAACTCAAGAAGCTGCATATTGGCACTGAGTCATGAATTAGCATCATAACATGCTGTGCAGGAATACTGGTTGTGGGCACAGTGTCACACTTACATGGCAAAAAGGAATCCATACCAGCCTAGATTTCGACTACTACTGTGAGAAACAGTGGACAGGCCCCGGTCTCTACAGGCTGAGCAGACAGACCTACATTAAGCACCATATGCAAACCTACATGCATAAAAGTACATCATGCAGTCTTCAGCCAATTGCTATGTGGTGTCTATGTGCAGAGCTGAGGGGCATAGTGAGTTGTTGCCTGTCTTCCGCACAAAAGTCCAACAAGACCAGATTTGGCCTGAAAATACTCTGCCAACATAGACAGGGCTCAACTTACAAACAACCGGCACATACAACATGCATTCACCCCTCCTGCTGTCATGCAATCACATGTGACCACTCATTGATAACATCTTCTGGCAAGAGTTGCCTGGGGATGACTATCAAGACACCTCACCTAGTCATGTGCATCCAACACAAGATGGGTCACGGAATGCTCAATACACAATACCCACATTGTCTCAGGACACACTACCTGTCACTTGACACAGAAATATGCCCATTGACATACTCATTGTTGCACAATGTCAGCTCCTAAGGAGTTTTGACACCATAATCTGACAAACTTGGCAAACTCTATGCAATCTAAAGGTAATATATGTTGAAATACTGAGAAAAGTGTGCTCATGGGGCACGTACCTGCTCCTCTGGTGCCCAATAGAGCCGTTCATACAGGGGTAGGACTTCCTCCACAAGCTTCTCCAACTCATCTGGCAAGAAAGCAGGGGCCCTATCATCTATTGAATGTGGCATGATTGCTCACAGAGGTGGTACACAACAGCTCAGGTAGTGGAAGTCTTGCTGGCAGCAGTGCCAGGAATCAAGTAAGCAATTCAGAAGAAGGTGGCGGTCATGTGTGCCACATACACAACCATCACCGCCGGCGGACACAGCCATTGGCCCAATATGACCATTGGCAACATTGTTGAGCTATGGCTGTGTCTGCCATGGTAGCATCCGCCTACTGCCATGATGACTTCCGCAGGAGGTTGCGAGTGGTTCCTAATGTCCAGTGTAGTAGGTCAGGCACCTGCCATTTTAGAGGCATACAATGATATCAATGGCTATTTTTGATGCATCACAATTCCGAATATGTTGTTCAGGAAATTCTTGAGTGCTGGTCTTGTCCTGTCGAGTAGGTCATTCAATTTCGTAATCATATTGGTATCATGTCAAGCACATATGACAACATCATAAGGGGCACAGCCCCACCCGTCCCCCATAGGCAACTTAGGATTTGTGGCATTGGATCACAGTCCAAGTGGCAAGTTACATGTACAAATTGTTGCTGTCCATGCAGATAATGTGTACACATGTGTTTAAAAGCAAGAGGCAAATGTGTCACTCGTGAAATTGTGAGTGGTGATGTCTACTGTGTATCATGTCCTCTGCTACTCACATGCCAATTCACTGTTCATAAGTGACATGTATGATGTATCTTTCAAGGGACACATTGAATGATTGCCATACTCTACTTTTGTCCCACATAGTTATCCTGGTAGGGGAAGATCAGACAACCTCCTGTCTACCGTCCACTGGCAGATCTTAAGGCCATTGAGGACAGACATATAATTAAGATCTAGACAATCGTGGTTTTTTGTCATCAGTTGGAGCCAGATCAGATGCCAGCTATCAGTCTTCCAAATAGCATACCACCCATCATTCAAGTCATGGCAGTGTTGCACTTCCTGGCTACAGAGTCCTTCTAAAATACAGTGGCCCTATCTGCTGGGATATCCCAGCCCATGTTCAGTCTGGTCTTGAAAGATGTACTCTCAGCAATGTTGAAACACCTGGACAGCTACATCCGGTTTCCTCAACAAGAGGATTTTGCCCATGTGACGGCTGACATCTACGGTTTGGCACACATCCCAATTGTGGTGGAAGCAATTGATGGTACACATGTAGCCTTGGCTCCACCACTTGCAATGAACAAGTCTATTGCAACAGGAAGAACTACCATTCCATCAATGTCCATGTTGTTTTTTAGGCAGACCTCTACATTTTCCAGGTCTGTGCACGTTATCAGGGTTCAGTCCATGATGCTTTCATCATTCGGAAAACTGCAGTCTCCCACAGCTGATGACACAACTGTACCCAGAGAGGCCTGGCTGGTTGTAAGTCACAAATGTCAATGGTGTTTGTATGCTATGTCTGCTGGTAGTGAGACACTGCTTGGGACTTAAGGATTACACATATGTTGCATTCCCTTGCAGGGGACTCTGCCTACCCAAACACTCCATGGTTGTACATGTTGGTGATGAATACACCTACACCAGTGGAAGTCTGCTTCAACGAGGCTCATGGAAGGACACAGCATGTCATGGAGCAGGCATTTGGGCTCCTGAAAGCCAGATCTCATAGCATTGGCAAGAGAGGTGGAGCCCTCCTCTACTCCCCCAGAAAAGTGTGTAATATCATTGTGGGTTGCTGCATGCTCCACAACATTGCCCTGAGGCGAAATCTCCCATATATATGGAGATTTCGCCTCAGGGCAATGTTGTGGAGCATGCAGCAACCCACAATGATCTTACACAGATTCCAGATAAGGGGGAGCTAACTGTGCCACCAGGTGAGCTTCCTGAAATGCCAAGTGAGAATGACAGTGATGAGGATGAAGGTGAAGACTTGCTTGCAGATCTCATCAATCACTACTTCCATTGAGTGTAAGTATGAAATGTTATGTGATTACTGTGACAGTAGGGGTCAGGATTTGTTGATAAGGGTATCTCTTTTTTTCAAGAGACAGGGCATCTCATGCTATGCATCATATAGCCAAGGTTTGCTGGCTAAGACAGACTTGAAAATGTGACTCTCTTGTTGATCTTCTTTGTTTGCATCAGTCACATTGCACTGTCAGTGGATCAACAGAAGTTTTAAATTAGGTTTGGGTCTTATGTGTGCCTTTACCTGCCTAAACTCCTTGTATCTTATTCTTTCTTCCAGCTGCCTTTCACCATGCCATCCTCATGTGGGCCTTTTCGGAGTCTTGTCATTGGCAGGTAGCTGTTGCTGGTCTGACATGTGAAGCAGACATGGATTGATCCAGGTAATGTTGGTCACAGATTTTGGGTGTGTGAGTCCTATGCCCAAGCTGTCTGGACAGTGGGTATGCAGGAATCTGAGATACACAGTAGACTTGTTAGCTGTGATGTGTTGGTACAGTGGTCTCATGTGTGTGATCATGTGGCTTTGTAACATGTCAGCCTGTGCAATCCATGCCTTCTACCTTCACATTGTGCTGACATTGATCCTGTAAGAACTGTTAGTAGCGGACAATGTGCTTCCTCATTGCAGGCCAGAGTGCTTGTGCCGCACAGAGGTTTGTGACATACCACTAGATGCTTGCTCAATGTAATGGGAAGGACCTGGGCTTAGGGTATTTTGTACTGCCCTCTGTCTGTGCCATGGCATATGTTAAGTTGGCAGACCTGGTTTTGGTATGCGATAACAGTCAAATTGGTAACAAAATCCAACACTCTGTTAGCCTAATCTACGGGACAAGGTCTGACAAAGCCCTCACTTGTGTGGTCGGGGGACGGTAAATTTGGGATATCTGGCCTGACTCTAAATGGCATTCTGGGATATGACTGTCAAGGCATGCTTTAACAACCTATGTGCAATACAGTACAATGAATCGTTTGGTGTGACCATACACTTGTGACATTGTGTTGCTAGTGATCCTCAGCATGACACTAACTGAGACATCTCCCTCCATCCATTACGTTCTTATGTCTTACTCAAGTGCTTCACATGTGATTAGAAATCAATTTTTGAGTCAGTTAAAAAAGAGAGGTAGTAGGCAGTGTTTTAGTGATGGGTGTGTTTATTTACACTACTACAGAAATCAGTAGAGATACTGGAATAGAACCAAAAGAAGTAAGGTGAAGGGATCAGTCATGGTGGATGATATCAATATAGAAGAGGCCACAACATTTGAGGTCCAAAGTCCAGTGTCCTAATAGCAAGGAAAACAGAAAGTGGTTAAGGAACAGTCAACGGTGTGATCCTGTGGCACACAAAGGAGTGACATCAGGAAGTGGCCACTTGCTGGCAGTGGTTGGTGTCTTGCCATTTGCACCTACTGGATGCTTGGCTGGATGTACCTACTTGGCACAATGTAATATGAACTGGCCTGGTGTTTGGGGTTGTTTGGCCTAGCCCTCCTGGGATTCATAGTGACGTTCCTCAAATCACAACTCACAGTTCACATTGTCTGACCTCTGAGCTGAGTAAACTTACAAATGCAAGTATACCAGTAAGGTTATTTGAACATAAGCCAAGTGTGCTGGGTCATTGGATTGGGTATAAATAGCCTCCTGGCCTTAGTAGTCATGTGACTCCCTGTACTACATGCAGTTACTCAATGTGACACACCGAGGTCTGTGCACCTCATGTGTGTATCCCCAAGGAAAGGTATTTTGGCAGGTATACGTTGGACTGTTTCTTGGAGTGAGATTAGGGGATCCTCCTATAAGTTCTAGCCATTTCTCTCCCTGCATCACACACACTGTAGAGATGTCCTGTCAGGTGAGTACAGTACAATTGGTGAGTAGAGGGAGAAGTGTGTTTTGTATCAGGGTACACTGTGTTGGCTGGAGAGGCAACACTAGTATTGCCTCCTGGCCTTGGCATTCCTGTCAGTGCTTGACCTACTCCCACACACTGTACACTTGTCCCCCTTTCAGTTCAGTACCGTTCACGAGGGAAATGATGGACAAGGTAATTTTGTGTATGGCACAATGTTCTGGTTTTGGCAATGGTAGAACAGTGTCTGCTGGGAATTGTGGTGCTGTCATTCTCTGTGCTACACATGAGAAACAGAGAAGTGGTTCCCCTAGGTGAGTCTAGTTCCCATGTGAGATGGCAGGCAATGGTCTTTGGACAGTTGGTGACAGGGCTGGTGAGTGAGTTGACAGTGAAGTTGTGAAAAGGTGAGCATGCATGAAAAAATATTTTTGTGCCATTTTAATTATTGTGACGTACCGGACTGGACTCCCGTGGGTATTCCTGTCAAGCCCTAAGGATGGCCAAGACCTTCTCTTCCCCTGATGTGAGCTGTAGGGGAGGAGGTGGGGACCACCTCCGGTGTTTAGGACTGCAAACAGGTGCCTGGGCGCCATGGAATAGACTTTGCCCCTGAGTTCGTTCCACCTCTTCCTGATGTCATCCCTTTGTGTGCGGGGAGTTGCCTACAGAATTCATTCTATCTACAATCCTTTGCCATATTTCCATTTTCCTAGCAATAGTAGTTCGCTGGACTTCGGCTTCAAATAATTGAGGCTCTACTCTAATGATTTCATCCACCATGGACTCCTAACTCGTCATCAGTGAAAAAGGGATTTTTCTGGGGTGACATGGTGGTGATGAAAAAAAAATGGGTGGGTACTTGGTGCTAAACAGGTGACTGGAAGTGATTAGAGTGGGGAGGTGCAATTGGATGAGATAGGTGTGTGTTGGGGATGTAGGATATATGGTTGTGATAGTTAGAAGGGTGAATAATCTATGGTTTGGAATATCTCTTTTTTTGTGCTGTCTTGTTGGGTCATGCTGTGGGAAATGCAAAGGATTGTGGTGTGTGAAGTGGTGTGTTTTATAGTGTGGTTTGCAGGTGTGTTGAGGGGGGAATGTTTGTCAGCTGTGTTGTTTTCAAATGCATCCAATGAGGTGTAGTGTATTACTGTGGTGACCGCCAACCGACGTGGTTCTGACCGTGTTTTGCTTTCCTTATCTTATGACCGAGCTGACAAAACTTCTCTGGAATGCACTTCTTAGTTTAAAGAAGACATTTATTATTACTACTTCACCACGAGGTTCCTGAAAGACGAGATTAGTAGGTTGGAAGCACATGTTTAAAAGTAGTCGCAGCAATGAAAGCAAAATACATAAATGTACTTCTCATTTGCAATGTACACAGCAAATACATGTGATTATACTATAGCATAATTTCAAAGCAAAGAATAAAAGTCAAAATTGCATCACCGTAGGGCCTATCACTGCTTGTCATCCTTCTCATGCCTGCAAGTTGATGACTCGTGTCAAACTGCGAGAAAGAGATTTTCCACCCAAATGGGAGGCCAGGCAGCTGACGTCCGCTCTTGAATGAAGTCCTGGAAAATTTGCCCTCGCTGCTGCCCAGGGACCCAGTTGAAAAGCCTGCTAACAGGCCCCATAGTCTAAACATGCTGGCTCAGTGGGGGGAACCGAACAAGTTTGGAGAGTGGCCAAGTCTCCAAACTTCACTGTTTCCCAGGCTGGATTGGGAGGTAAACACAAAATATACGCTCTCTTATCACGTTAAGGTTCGTGTGAATTCAATTTGAAAAACACAGCTTGTTCTATCATGTGGAAAAACACAGCTCATCTGCAATGTCTCAACTGCAATGTCTAACTCCACGTTAAAGCCAATAGGCAGCTAAACTGAATACCAAATGTAATGTCTAATGCCATGTTAAAGCCAATAGGCAGCTAACCTAAATACCAAATGTAATGTCTAATGCAACGTTAAAGCCAATAGGCAGCTAAACTGAATACAGAATGTGATGTGCTCCTGATGAACATTGAACAACTAATATGCGCAGTGGTGAAACACAAAGTCATTGGTCAAACACAATTAATGGCATAACAGACCGCCATAAGAGGGCCGCCATAACAGGACCGCCACTGCAATTTTTTTACTTGTACTACGTTCGGTGGTTGGCTGACGGACTGGTGGTCGGACAGCCTATTTACCCCCCTCCAGACTCCTGGCGGGGTCTGTTTATTTGGTTGGGTTTCAGCGGGGCTGGCTGTGTAACTTATAATACTGCGGTCGGTGTGACCAACAACATTGTGGTCTTTTGGTGGTGGCCAACATGACGGTCTGACGGTCCAAGTGCCAAACTCGTAATGAAGACCTAAGTTCCATTAGTCACAAGATCAATCAGAGTGCTTCAAGAAAGTCAAAAAAGAACTACTTGTGGCACCATGTTTAAAACCTTTTGTGGTGGGGCCTGGCTGTGTGATATCTGCAGATATGAGTAGTTGTAGAATTAGAGCTTGTTAGAAATGGGGTCTTTGGTTGGCAGTCAGGTTACCCCCTGTCCAAACAAGGGCCCTCACTCTAGGCAATTTATTTATTTCACGATTTGGAACTCTGCAGATGTCCACATGTTCACCCAACTTTAAAACCCCAAAAATTTAAGAAGATATAAAACAATAATGCAATCCATAACAAATATTTACATCCTAAAACAGAATATTTAATTCAGAGGATTATACATAAATTTCAATACCCCATCATAAGAACATATGTTGAGTTTCAAACATAACTGTTTCAACCATTTATTTTGTAACTCATCTAAGGATGGGCAAACAAATAGCACATGCATAACATTATGAATCCCTAGGTGACAAAGATCACAAATATTCGAGGAACCATCCCACTTAGCAGTTACATCTCTTAAAGGTAATTGGTTAAATCTTAACAAGATAAGGAAACGTCTTACTCCGTGGGGTAAGTTCCACCGTAAGTAGGGTTGTGGATAAGTCAAAATCGCTGAACTTGTTAGTGCCCCTAACCTCCATTTTTTTGTGCAAAACTCCATATCTAATAAGAAACTTTTTTCCCTTGTAGCTTTTTTTAGGCTCTTTTTAAATAACAGGGGTTGTTCAGATAACAACGAATGAACATCTAACTGAAGAATTTGCGTTGCACGACTAATATTTCTACAAAAGTGAGAATCATCTCTTAGTGAGCCAAATATTTCTTTAAAGGCTAAGGATCTCAAAGAGTGTGCTGTACTCTGGGCTAAACAATAAGCTCTCTGAATTACTGCAGCTAGGCCCTGTATGTAGATATTCTCAAAACCAAATTCTAACCTTAAAGCTGCCACAGAAACTGAATTATTACAGGCAGCCAGGCTTCTTAGAATCCGGCCTTCAATTTTACTCAGAAACTCCCATTTCGAGATATTGATTCCCTCGATGGCATACAGGAAAGAGGACAGGATGTTTGCTTGAGTAGGTACGAAAAATGCCGCCAGCCCACTGCTTTATAAAAGGCTAATATCCCCTGAGATTGAGACAAAGCCTTACTAATATTACTAATATTCTTACAAATGTGGTCACGTCACTAGGGGAACAGGTCAGGATTTTTCCCAAAAAGCAATAGAATTTCAGCCTCTCCAGAATCTTCTGCCCCACCGTCCAAATACAATTATTTTTTTTCGGAATTTATTCCCTTGAAAGCATACTACTTGGGATTTTGATACATTTATTTTTAAATAGTGCTGATTCGAAAAATCATGTGAGGCCGCGAGTTGCCTGTTGAGACCTTTCGGGGTGAGATCAAGCACGACTATATCGTCAGCATACAGAAGGCAGGAAATTGGAGTGTCTCTAACTATGGGTGCAAACCCTTGGGAGTTCCCTAATACAGATGGCAAATCATATATATATAAGGAAAAGAGAAGAGGAGCCAAGAGGCAACCCTGTTTTAAACCATTTTTTGTCACAAATTTAGAAGAAAGACCCTGCTCTCTGCCTAGCAGCATTTTACACCACATTGAAGTATGCAAGGCTATAATTAGGCATAGCAAATTTAAAGGAACACCCAATTTTGATAGTTTCTTCATACTATCTTACGATCTACCTTGTCAAAAGCTGTCGAAAAGTCCATAAAAGTGGCATATATAACTCCTCCCCAAGCAGAACGTATTTTTTGTTTATGACCTGCATTAAAAGGATATTATCTAAGGTGTTATGTTCCTTCCTGAAACCGGCCTGCTCAATAGGGAGGATCGAGTTTTCTGCTACCCAAACAATGTATGAGGGCAGGCCCAATGATAGCCTATGAAGGGAGCAGGTCTCACAGCAGTGTAAAAACGAATTTAGGAGTTTTACACTACCAGGACATGTAAACTACATAGGTACATGTCCTGCCGTTTGCCTACACAGCACCCTTCCCTATGAGTTACCTCGGGCATAACTTAGGGGTGTCTTATATGTAGAAAAAAGGTTTTTTATAGGCTTGGCAAGTACTTTTAAATGCAAGTTGAATTGGCAGTAAAACTGCACACACAGGCCTTGCGATGGCAGGTCTGAGACCAGGTTAAGGGGCTACTTAAGTGGGTGGCACAACCAGTGGTGCAAGCCCACTAGTAGCATTTAATCTACAGGCCCAGGGCACATATAGTGCACCCTACTAGGGACTTATAAGTGAATTAAATAGTCCAATTGGGTATGATCCAATGTTACCATGTTTTAAGGAGAGAGCATATGCACTTTAGCACTGGTTAGCAGTGGTAAAGTGTGCAGAGTCTAAAAACCAGCAAAAACAGTATCCAAGAAGTGGAGGGAGGCAGGCAAAACGTTAGGGGTGACCACCCAAAGGCTGTCAGGTCTAACATGTGTGTCCCCCAGCTGAAAGTGGGGAGTGCTACCCAACCTCCTGGGAGCTCTCATCGCTAAGGTGGAAGTATCTGGAGAGACCATCAGCGTTGGCGTGGTCAATCCCCAGGCGATGCTCCATCATAAAGTCCATCCCCTGTAGGGAAATGGACCACCTCAAAAGTTTAGGATTCTCACCCCTCATCTGCATGAGCCATCTGAGGGGCCTGTGGTCTGTCTGAACCCGGAAGTGAGTCCCAAACAGGTAGGGTCACAGCTTCTTCAGCGCCCAAACCACAGCAAATGCTTCTCTTTCAATAGCACTCCACCTCTGTTCCCGTGGTAATAGCCTTCTGCTAATAAAGGCTACTGGTTGGTATGAGCCCTCCTCATTTAGCTGTGCTGGAACAGCCCCTATGCCATGCTCTGAAGCGTCTGTCTGCACAATAAATTCCTGGGAGTAGTCAGGGGTCTTGAGCACATGGGCCATGCACATGGCTTCCTTCAGAGAATCAAAGGCTTTCTGACAAGCCTCTGTTCAATTCACCAACCTACGTTGTTTCTTGGTAGTGAGTTCTGACAAGGATGACACAATGGTACCAGAGCCCTTGATGAATCTGCGGTAGTATCCAGTGAGGCCTAAAAAGGCTCACACGTCAATCTGTGTTCTAAGTGGTTGCCAGGCCTTGATAGTTTCGATCTTGGCCTGGAGTGGCTGCACCTTGCCACCACCTACTAGATGTCCCAAGTACACCACAGAACCCTGCCCAATCTGGCACTTACTAGCCTTGATGGTCAGGCCTGCCTGTCACAGAGCCTGAACCATCTCCTTGAGGTGGAGCAGGTGTTCCTTCCAGCTGGAACTGTAGCTAGCTATGTCGTCTAGGTAGGCTGCACAGTAGGCATCCTTGCCAGCTATGACCCCGTTAACCAACCATTGGAAGGTAGCGGGGGCATTTTTCAACCCAAATGGCATCACCCAGAACTGGTAATGGTCATCAGGTGTGGAAGAGGAAGATCTCTCTTTAGCCCCCTCAGTCAGGGCGATCTGTCAGTACCCTGATGTAAGATCAAACGTACTCAGGAACTTGGCAGCGCCTTATCTGTCAACGAGCTCATCAGCTCGGGGATGGGGTGAGCATCAGTCCATGTGACTGAGTTGAGACCCCGGTAGTCCACACAGAACCTGAGTTCTGGCTTTGTACCGGGGGCAGCAGCCTTAGGAACCAGCACCACAGGGCTGGCCCAGGGACTACTGGATTTCTCCATAACCCCTAAAGTCAAGATCTTGGAGACCTCCTCCTTGATGCTGGCCTTTACCTTATCCGATAACCTGTAAATTTATTTCTTCACAGGGGGACTGTCACCTGCGTCAATGTCATGAACACATATGTGGGTCAGTCCAGGAGTAAGGGAGAACAGGGAAGAGAACTGCTCTAACAGCTCATAGCAGTCTCCTCTCTGATTTAGAGTCAGGGAGTCAGAGAGAACGACACCCTCCACTGACCCATCACCTTCTTTGGCAGAGAGGAGGTCGGGGGAGGTTCACTCTCCTCTTCCATGCCCTAATCTGTGACCAGGAGCATACTGATCTCAGACCTCTCAAAGTGAGGTTTCAGCCTGTTGTGATGGAGGACCCTTAGGGGGAGCCGAGGGGTCTTGAGGTCCACTAGGTAAGTGGCCTCTCCTTTGCGCTCCTTGATGTCAAATGGGCCAGTCCAGCAGTCCTGGAGAGCCCTAAGCTCTACTGGCTCCATCACCCAAACTTCATCACCTCTTGACTGGCCTCGAGGTTACTCTTGGCCTACTTCCAGAAGCGTTGGGTTTGGTTGTGGAGAGCCAGCATGTAGTTGACTACATCCTGTGGAGGTGTCTTGGGAGCTTTCTCACAGCCCTATTTAACAATGCTTGGAGGTCCCCTGACTGGGTGACCATAGAGAAGTTCAAAGGGGCTGAACCCCACACCTTTCTGGGGCACCTCTCGGTAAGCAAAAAACAGGCATGGTACGAGGACGTCCCACTTACGCCTCCTGGCTTCAGTCAGCCCATTAATCATGCCCTTTAGGGTCGTGTTGAATATCTCAACAAGCCCATTGGATTGAGGATCATAAGGGGTGGTAAACCGGTAGGTCACACCACACTCATCCCACATGGACTTCATGTATACAGACATGAAGTTTGTGCCCCTGTCAGGCACAACTTCCTTAGGGAATCCCACACGGGTAAATATTCCCAACAGGGCTCTGGTCACCACTGGTGCAGTCACTGTTCTCAGAGGGATTGCCTCTGGATAGCGGGTGGCATGGTCCACCAAAACCAGGATAAACCTGTTGCTGAAGGCAGTTTTGGGGACCAAGGGACCAACAATGTTGATGCCCACCCTTTCATATGGGTACCAACTACGGGAGTGGGAGCAGGGGAGCCTTAATCTCTTCCCACTAGCCTGGCAGGTGGGGCAAGCTCTGCAGAAATTATCTGAGGCTAACCTCATTTTGGGCCAACGGAAGTGGGTGACAAGCCTGTCAAAGGTCTTGTCTTGGGTCAGATGTTCTGCCAGGGGAATGTCATGAGCCAGGCCCAGTAGGAAGGCCCGGTAACACCTGGGGACCACCAGCACACGTGCTGCCCCAGGACCTGGAACCTTAGGCTCACTGTAAAGCAGATCATTCTCCCAGTAAATATGGTGAGTGCCAGAGGCATCACCTGCTGCTTGAGCTGTGGCCTGTCGCCTCAGACCCTCAACGGTGGGGCATTCCTTCTGCGCCTTGCAGAATTCTGCCCTGGTTGGCCCACCGTCTACTTGCCAGCCAGCAAGTTTAGGTAGGTTACCCAGGTCAGCTACGTCCTCCCCCGTTGTCTCAGGGGCCTCCTCCTCCTTTAGGGGACCCGTCCACCACTGTGGGAACATCTGAGGCGGGATTCCATCGCCTCTTGCCCTTCCTCTTTTCAGTTGTCTGGGTCATTGTTCCAGGTCCCAGACACCCTTGACTCCCTTCCCGGGCAGCCATGGACCATGGTCGTGCAGACCCACTCAGGCAAACCTGACATCTCCAGGTGGGATCTGAGCTCTACCTCTTTCCAGGCAGCATGCTCAAGATCATTGCCTAACAGACAATCTACAGGTATGGCAGGACTCACAGCTACTTTCAGAGTACCAGCGACCTCTCCCCCACTCAAAGGGAACCAGAGCCACCGGTAGGTGACTCTCACGATTGTCAGCGACTATGACCTGGTGGAATGTATTAGGGACTATCTGCTCTGATGACACCAGCTGACTCTTGACAGTAGTCATACTGGTTCCTGTGTCACGCAGAGCCTCCACCCTTTGCCCATCAATGGTGACCCACTGCCTATACTTGGAAGTATTTTCTAGCATGTAGGTTTCAGGCGCCATTTCTCTTTTTTTCCCAGGGACACTAGGGAAACCTCTGCCTGCTCCCCAAAGCTAACTGGGACTGTCTCTCCTCCGAGCGCTACACTAACCAACCCAGGTGTCTGTCCAGTGGTAGACTGTGCCCTCTTGGAACACTGGGAGTCGCCCTTATAGTGCCCATGCTGGTAGCACTCTAAGCATTTGGGGATGAATTTCCCTAATGTTTTATCAAAGTACGCTGACTTCTTCCCAAATCTAGAAGAGGAATGGTGACCAGCCACCCCCTTGGGAATTCTTTTGGGGGCCTTTTGAGAACTCCTTATATTTAAGTTCATCCCCCCCTCTTTCTTCTTTTGGGAACCCTGACCACCTTTGTGGGAGTCCCCCCCAGATGCCTTCTTGGACACCCTGGTGCTAACCCAGAGGTCCGCCTCCTCAGCAAGCTTCCTGGGGTCAGTCAGCTTAGTATCTACCAAGTGCTGGCACAACTCTGTAAAAAAAATATTGAGCATATGCTCTCTCAGAATCAAGTCATATAACCCTTTATAATAATCTACTTTGCTGCCCTGCACCCATCCATCCAGTGCCTTGTTGGAGAAATCATAACAATTCACCCAAGTTTGAGTTGAAAGTTTGGTGCTGTCCCTGAACCTCTGACTGTATCTCTCAGGGGTCAGCCCAAACTTGGCCAGTAAAGTGGCTTTCATGTGTGAGTAGCCATTTCTATGCTGTGGAGCAACTGTGAGAAGTGTGTCCCTCCCTAAGGATGGTAGATAAAACCACATGTCCGCCCCCCAGTGATTCTCAGGTGTCCCATGGGCCCTTAGTGCAACTTCATAGGCAGCCAGCCACTTATCAATGTCATCTCCCACCACAAAACTTGGCCCCATATACTCGGGTATACAAACCTGTTTGTCCCCAACTGGTCATGCACGTATGCTGCCAGCATCACTGCTGGACTCAGACTGTCTCGCCTTGATCTCCAGCTCCTTGAGGCTCAGCTCATGAGCCAACAACAGATTTTCTCAACCAACGCTTTCTCAGCTGCAGCTTCAGCGCTTTCAGCTTACGTCTGTTTGACTGCTCTTTCAGCCTCAGCTTGCTTGGCTTCTCTCTCTGCTCTCCTTTCCTACTGTTGAGCGTCAATTTTTAAGTTTGCCATCTGCAACTGAAACCCTCTCCTCTCTCCTTTCCTCTGCGGTCAGGCTTTGATCAGAGACACTGCTCCCTGGTTTTGCAGGGGGCAAAATTGCAGCACTAATCTCATCTAGTGAGGGCAAAAAATCCTCTGAGGGGCCATCTCCTGGACCGCCCTCCTCATCATCCTCCTTAGCAGGGGCTTCTGCCCAGGCCCTCAGCACCCTTTGGAATTCCTCCTTCCTGGAGGCTTTCTGGGTAGGTACACCCATATCCCTGCAGAATGCCCTCAGCTGTTTAACAGTGTAGGTCTCCAGCATAACCATATAAAAATTTTCCTCTCTTGCTTGAGACCCAGCTAGAGACATGTTGATTTGAGGATTTTAGTCAAAAATTTACAGGAAAAACGAAATTGCAGAAAAGAGATAAAAAACAAGTTGACCTTCAACTGTGGGTAGGTAGTGAAATACTTAGCTACTGTATGTCACTGCACAAATAAAAGTCCTATCCTCACCGCTGATCACCAATGTTAGAAATGGGGTTTTGGTTGGCAGTCAGGTTACTCCCTGTCCAAGCAAGGACCCTCACTCTAGTCAGGGTAAGTCACACACAATCCAAATTATCATGTGCCCACCCTCTGGTAGCTTGGCACTGAGCAGTCAGGCTTAACTTAGAAGGCAATATGTAAAGTATTTTGTGCAATAAATCATATAATAAAACCATATAACATCCCAAAAATACACCACACAGTGTTTAGAAAAATATATAATATTTATCTGTATATTTGCAGGTCAAAACGATCAAAGGTGCAATAAGTAAATGTAGAGATATCACTGACTGAAAAGTGATATAAAGGTCTTCAGTCTTTTTAAAGCAAAAAAAGTCTCTTTCAAGCACAAAGTACCTGGTTCGCTTGAAAAATCTCTGCAAAGGGCCACAGATGAGGAGAAGCGTGGAAACAAAGGGTTGTGCGTCGATTTCTCAGGCCGCACACAACGATAAGTCGTTTAGTTTCCATGCAGGGACGACTGTGCCTAGATTTACAGCTCTCGGTCGTGGATCCTCTTCGGGTTGCGGGGTTTTCAGACACCCCAGGGTCTGTGCGTGGAATCCTGGGCTTGCGGAGCGAAGTCACACGCGCTGCGTCATTCCGTGGGCATTGCATGGAAGTTTCTTCCGCACAGTAGGCGCTGTGTCGATTTCTGCTCTGGAAGTCAGGCTGCATTGTCCCAGGTCGGCTGTGCATTGATCCGGTGGGCTGTGCGTCGAAGTTCCGGTCACAACACAGGCGCCGACTCCATCTCCTCCTTGCAAAGTCACGCTGCGTCTTTCCGGATCGGCGTGCGGTGAATTCCTCACCGCAGGGCAGGCTGTGCGTCGGTTTTAGCAAGCTGTGTGTTGAATTTTCACCGCACAAGGAGTCCAGTTGCAAGAGAGAAGTCTTTTTGGTCCTGAGTCTTCAGGGAACAGGAGGCAAACTCTATCCCAGCCCTTGGAGAGCACGTCTTCACCACAGCCAGAGAGCAGCAAGGCAGCAGGCCAACAGCAAGGCAGCAGTCCTTCACAGAAAGCAGTCAGGTGAGTACTTTGGGCAGCCAGGCAGTTCTTCTTGGCAGGATGCAGGTTCTGGTTCCAGTTATCTTCTCCAGGAAGTGTCTGAGTTGGAAGGGGCAGAGGCCCTGTTTATATACCCAAATGTGCCTTTGAAGTGGGGGAGACTTCAAAAAGTGGCTTAGAAGTGCACCAGGTCCCCTTTCAGTTCAATCCTGTCTGCCAGGGTCCAAGTAGGTGGTGTGGCAGTCCTTTGTGTGAGAGCAGGCCCTCCACCCTCCCAGCCCAGGAAGACCCATTCAAAATGCAGATGTATGCAAGTGAGGCTGCGTATCCTGTGTTTGGGGTATGTCTGAGTGAATGCACAAGGAGCTGTCAACTAAACCCAGCCAGACGTGGATTGTAAGGCACAGAAAGATTTAAGTGCAGAGAAATACTCACTTTCTAAAAGTGGTATTTCTAAAATAGTAATATTAAATCCAACTTCACCAGTCAGCAGGATTTTATATCACCATTCTGGCCATACTAAATATGGCCTTCTTACTCCTTTCAGATCAACAGCTACCAATCAAACAATGTATGAGGGCAGCCCCAGTGTTAGCCTGTGAAGTGAGCAGGTCTCACAGCAGTGTAAAAACGAATTTAGGAGTTTTACACTACCAGGACATGTAAACTACATAGGTACATGCCCTGCCTTTTGCCTACACAGCACCCTGCCCTATGGGTTACCTAGGGCATACCTTAGGGGTGTCTTATATGTAGAAAAAGGGGAGTTTTAGGCTTGGCAAGTACTTTTAAATGCCAAGTCGAATTGGCAGTGAAACTGCACACACAGGCCTTGTGATGGCAGGCCTGAGACCAGGTTAAAGGCTACTTAAGTGGGTGGCACAACCAGTGCTGCAGGTCCACTAGTAGCATTTAATCTTCAGGCCCAGGGCACATATAGTGCACACTAATAGGGACTTATAAGTAAATTAAATAGTCCAATTGGGTATGATCCAATGTTACCATGTTTTAAGGAGAAAGCAAATGCCCTTTAGCACTGGTTAGCAGTGGTAAAGTGCGCAGAGTCTAAAAAACAGCAAAAACAGTGTCCAAAAATTGGAGGGAGGCAGGCAAAAAGTTAGGGGTGACCACCCTAAGGCTGTCAGGTCTAACAGAGCTGTTCTATCACAACAATACAAAGGAAAAAATGGATCGCAGCACATGCATCACGTACAGTTAGACAAGCTGAATGGAATTACTCAGTCATATAAAAGGAATTGCTTGCCATGGTATGGGCTGCAAAAATGATTTAGAATGTATGTGTGGAGTACAAAATTCAAAATATGCATGGACCATAAGCTCTTAGTGAGTATTCTGAACCCAGGGGGTGGTAAGAATGTGATGTCTACGTCAGCAAGGTTAGCATCAAAGCTGCAAATGTTCCATTATGACATGCATTATGTACCTGAAAAAAACAATGTGAACCAGGATGGACTGTTGAGATTACTTAGTGATTGTATGGATGGACGTGAAGTGCCTGAAGAAGAATGTGAGGTAGCAATCACATATGAAGACATTGTAGAAAGTGGAAATATTGCCGTGAGAATGAATTATCAGAAAAAATGTGGATGCAAGAAATGGGAAAATACATTACCTTGGAGACGGTAAAAGAGTATATTTCGAAGGGGTTCCCCTAGGGAAAGTCAATTTTATGCCTTGTTCTGGAAAGTCAAAGGTGAATTGGCAGTGTGTGGGGAAATAATTTTAAGAGGCCATAAAACTGATCCACCCTGGGGGAAGCAGAAAAGTGTCATTAAATTAGGGCGTGAAGGACATAGAGGTATGTCAAGTACCAAAAGAAAAATTAAAGATAACTTTGGGTGGCCCAGATTGGATGGCATGGAGGATTGTTTGGTAAGAGGTTGTAAAGCATGTGGTATGAGTGATACTGTATTTGAACCTTTGAATGCACCTTTGACCATGGTGGAATTACCTGATGGTTCATGGTAGAAACTAGCTATTGATTTTATAAGGACCTTTCCCTACATTATCGTCTATGGACAATTGTGCTATAGTTCTAACTGACTACTATTCAAAATGGCCCGAAATGAGAATGTAAGTAATATTAATACTGATGTAATGATCGAATATTTAGAAGATGCTTTTGCACAGAAAGGTATCCCCGAAGTACTGGTTTCGGAAAATGGGGTCCAACTTGTAACTAAAAAAGTGCATTGGTTTTTAAAAAATGCAGGTATTAAACGTGAAAACATTATTGTACTGCCTAGAGAGTAATGGTCAGGTAGAACGATTTAAACGGTAAAATAAACTATACAATTGGCTAATAAATCAGGTTTACAGTGGAAAAAAACACCTCAGGAAAGATTGTTATCATATAGGGTCACGCCTTATTTGGTAACAGGCAAAATGCAGTTTTAATTGTTTGGCTGGAGGAAACCATCCACCAAACTGGTGCCATGGTGGCTGAAAAAAAAGAATGAGAAATTAAGTGGGATGGAACAAGATCAGGGAATGAGGAACAGGTGGAGAAATTCCAGGAATGTACCAAATTGTGTCGAGTGGTAACAATACATATCAAAAGGTGCAAACCGGACAGTATGTGCGTGCAAGAAGTCCGACATTTGTTGAGAAAGATGCTGCAGCTTGGTCAGAACCAAGAGAATTGTCAAGGTCATGGGAAGTGCTGTAAAACTGGAAGGTGGCTAAGTGTGGAATATGCGTGTGAGCATGTGCAGGCGAAAAAAGAATAGAATGACTACATGTAATGTGACTTGTTATGACATAAGTGAAAATACTGGATATATATTTAGGTTACCATGTTGTTGTTAGGACAGATAGTTTACCAAGTAGAAGTGAGGATGGAAACAGTGGTGATGGTAGTGTGAATAAAGGTGAAAATAGTGTGCACATCAATTAATCAGTGAGGCGGAGAACAAGAGTGAGGAAGTTGCCTGTGCACTTTGATGAATATTTATTAGAAAGATCAATTTTGTTCCTTACATTATCATTATAATTCATGAATTTTATCTTAAGTTTTTTTTTTTTTTTTAATTGAATATGCTCTACTTAAATTGCATATTGTTTTGTTATCTTCTCTTATTGGTAAAGCAAAAAAAAGCGTGGAAAGATATGTGAGATTTTGGAAGTTGTAAATTAAAATGTTGGTAGGGAGAATGTTGGGTAAGGATTCGAGGTGGCAGTTGGCAGGAGCTGGGAGCGATTGGAGAGACGATATTTCTACCGCTTCTTACTGGCTCCACGCCTTCATTCAATGTTATTGAATAAAGTATAGTTATCCATACTTACCTGCGTAGCATTTGTCATTGTAACAAAGTGCTGGATGTGCAATTGGAGGGCTTTATATGGATTGTAAGGGCTATTGAACAGAGGTAAGAAATGTCATTCATTGATGACGTGTTGCTTAAAAGAGCCTTTGGCTATTCTATGAAGCAGAGGATGGATGGCAACTTCACCGAGATGGGATTCAATATTCTCAGTTGAAGCAGGAGATTGCTACATGACTAGTGCTTTCATTCCGGTAGATCGTATTCTCTTTCCTGGTGATGCTATGCTGTGTGTTCTGTCTGGTGTACCTCTTCGAGTCTTGATTTTGGAGTTAGGTATGATAGAGTGCCATAACCGACTGTTTTATAGGTGATGCAGCGTATCTCGAAGAGGATGTGAACAGGAAGTAACAATCTCTTAGTGCAGCTGTTAGTTTTTCAAAGTTTTGCTAGCAGTGCACAGCCTTGATGCAGACTGGATTATGCTTTTCACAGTAAAAGTAGCTGTGTGTGATGCCCGCAAATAGAACATTGAAGTGGGCATGGATTAGTGCTTTACGAGCCAAACTAAATTCCTCTTCTGAAATGAATGGCTTCACTTTTAACAGTAGAGAGAGTTGATGTCAGGTGGGCTTAGTGTTTTGGACAATATCAGTTGTGAACTCTTGTTCACTGCACATGTAGAAACCTATTAGGTCATGAGGCGAAAATGCGGCGCTAAAAAAGTATAAATAAGGGCCAAACTATCTAAGATTGCTGCTTCTACAGCTCTGGTTACAGCTGTCTTCACAAACCAAGATGTTCTCTACACGTCTTAGAGGTAATTTCCGGTTCCTCGCCTAGTTATGTCATGTTCCTCTCCTGCATTCCTGTACAAGATTGATTCTTTCTTAACATTGAATATAGTTGTCTTTCTAACTAAGCTAGAGTGCACAGTAGCTCATTTATTGTTCCCGTCTTTTCTGTTTCCTGTTTCTAAATAAAGCCTCATGGGTCCAGTAATTGTGTTACAATGTATGGAAGTAATTTTTTTCTGGGGGGTTGTTGCCCTTTTTGTCACTTCTACTTTTCTTCTTTATTTTTAACTCCACTTTGAACAGCCTTTAGGTCTATTTTGCTGGTCCTTTTCTGCCCTGGTCCCCCATTCTATCAATGCTGTCTACTGTCAGGATAGACCTGCTGCTCACCAGTTTTCAACCAGCCTCTTTCATCCAAGGAGGGTTTTTCTACCATTTGATGTTTCCCTCCTATCGCGGCCTTCCTCAATGAGCAACGTGTGTTTGTACACATATTGGTAGTTGCTCATGGGCACAGCGTCTACAGGAAGTAATCAATCTGGCAAAGATCAGGGCAAGTCATGAGATACTGTTACATTCAGCCGTTGTCAGGTTGCAATGCCAATGTCTTCAACACTCTAACCCTGCCATTAATACTCCAGTGGATTTCACAGCAATACTGCAGTAACAGGATCAGGAACTGATGGAATTACCTTCTAAAAATGCTTCTATATGACAGGCTATGGCAGCAAGACTTTCTAAAATAAGCCCTAGTTCACCTCGTTTCTCAGATGGCCTCTCCAAACTGAAAGAGTTTTTAGATTTTTGAGGGTCCACACTGCCTTTTTAGCTGGTGCAATGTGTCCATAAACACACAGGAATGAGCTATTTGGTGGGGTCCATTACTGGGGCTGACTTAAGTTGGGTTACGGCATTGGTGTTCCATTCTGACACTTGCTTATTACTAAAAATATAAAAGAAGGGAAAGATTCTTAGAATTCAGCAGACAACTACCTTCCTTGCTTTTTTGTCTTCTCTTAGTTGATTTTTCCTCACCAACATAACAAGGATAATTGATTCCTGAGAGAAAGAAAAATTAATTCTACACATATCAATAATTATTTCTTCTTTTAGATTAATTACTATCATGCTGATCTTAAAACCTTGCTTACTTCATGCCGAAAACCTAAAATAAGATATGAACGTAGTTCATAATATTAGAGACAAGAGTTCTCCTTAACCAGGAAGGAAAACTTGAATAGTTCAATATTAATATCAACTTAAAGAATATATTCAGGAATTATTCCCAGGAAAATTCAAATAAGACCGATCCTACCAGGAAACAAGCCCATACAGATACTTTAATAACCCAGACAAAAGATGTCCTTTCAACGTCTTCACATCTCCAACCAGCATAAGAAAATATTTAATATGTACTGTCAATATCCAAGGCATACCAGATACAATAACTGGGAAATGTCATTTCTCGCTTTTCTTTCTTTTTTAATCACTGGTATGTTCTCCTGTGGTTTCCTTTTAAGGAATCAATATTCAGATAATGACTTAACTTTGCACAGTTTACTTCACACCTAGAAAAAATGCCTGATAAAGGTCATCATCTATGTGACTATGTTTGACTGCTGCAAGTGGACACAATATGGGTACAGATAGTACGAGTGACCCTGTTTAGAGGAGTATTGAAAGAAGAGATCAAAGATTAACTCATGTGATTTAATCACAAGACTTGCTTAAAGGATCTGAGTGATATACTCATAAAGGCCATCAAGTTCATTAACCATTGTTTCTTCAACAACACTCTAAAGGAGCTTGGGTTCTTTGGGCAGTTTTTTAAGTGGATTCAATCCATTTGACTGTTAAAATCAAGCAGTGCCAATTCCTCCTTTTGCATCCAATCCTAGGCAAGTAAAGTCCCCCAAGATAGTCTTACCCTTGTAATTCAATCTGTAAATTGTACTCCCTTGCTAATTTAATATATATGTAAAAGGTACACTTTTATAAGTAGGAAGATGATACACAATACATCTTTATCGTCTCCTGTCATTGAAAGCCTCTTTACCGCAGTGTGAACAAGTCATTTTAAATAAATGGCCAGCTATTACTCTGTGGTGGATGTCTATCAATGTCTTGGTACTGAAACCTACAAACAGAAGTTAATACGCCCTCAAGAACAAACCACAGGGGCAACTTTTCATGGACAGTCATAAAGGGCCACTAGCACGTAATTGCCTAGGAAATGTTGCACATCTGGGAATTTAGCTAGATGCTTCCCTTTCTCTCGATTATCAAGTCACTTGGGTAGCTAATTGTTGGTTTGCACTTCTTGGGGCCTGATTACAAGCCAAGGCACAATTTATTGCCCCTGAGAAATAATGACACCATCGGCTTTGTTATTTATTGAGTGCAATAAATAACATCTATTAAAAGCTCATGGGGAATAACATGTGGGTTTTGATGTTTAACACAGCAAAAGCAGCATGATGCAATAAATACCATATGTTTTCCCCTGCTAAATTTTGGCAGGTTTGATCTGCTGAAATTTAATGAAGGTTGAGCTATTTAATGCATCTAGTAATTATTGGATATCTTAAATACCTTCAAACTTGTAATTTTAACACATGCATAAACAGGAACATAGGTGGTCATTATGAGGCTGGTGGTCTCCCAGCCACGGACCCAGTGGTGAAGACCATCTCATTATTAGATAGGCAGTTTGGCTGCAGCCAAACTGCCACAATGCCACCAGTACCGCCAGGGCGGTAGAACCGCCGGGCCAGAGGTGAGTGTCTCCGGCCCAGCGGCAGCCGTGAGACCGCCAGCGGTATTATGACCCGGGAGATCACCAAGATTTCCATGGCGTGTGCACCACTACAAAAACCCTGACGGTAACGCACCAGGCAACATGAATCTCCATTCCTGTTGTCAAAACCCTCCCCCGACATCCACACACATGCACACACCCTCCCCCACTTCCATACATATGCAAACACCCCCCCACTTCCACACACATGCAAACACCCTCCCCTTCACTTCCACACACATGCTCGCAACTCCCCCCACGTCCGCACACATGCACGCACCCTACCCACTCAACTGCATACAACCATACACACATACACCCATTTGCACTCACACTAATGCACCCCCGCAATAATGCACACCCCACCCCCACTGCATCCATTCATGCCCTCTCCCACCGCTTCCATTCAAACAATCCCCCTCTCTGCATTCATGCACATACACTCCTCCCTCCACATTTATGAACAAACCCAGACACCACATCCATTAACGCACCCAGATACCCCCATTCGCACACATACACACACCCAGACACCCCTGTTCGCATACATACAATCACCCAATAAAATAATTCTGCCTTTCTTGACTCTCACCTCAATGTTCCTGGGGCAAAAGCACTGCATCAGATGAGACTCTGGGACTGATTTATATATTGGCAGAGAGGGTACTTTGTAACAACAGCAGCAAAGTTCCCTCCCTGCCAATATTGTGGTCAGCCCCCCAAATTTAATTGTGGGCAGACTTTAGTTTTCTCTGTCTCTGCCATGGTCAAACATCTCAGATGGCAC
This sequence comes from Pleurodeles waltl, assembly GCF_031143425.1. Lineage (NCBI taxonomy): Eukaryota > Metazoa > Chordata > Amphibia > Caudata > Salamandridae > Pleurodeles > Pleurodeles waltl. The sequence goes on along the minus strand of NC_090442.1, from coordinate 724,034,269 downwards.
TGGGAAATAAGGGCTGTCAGAGAAATGGCCATACGTCCGGCCACCAAATTTAGATGGGCAGACATGCAGTCATTTTTTACTATTCGTTGCCGTCTGGCGGTAAGAAATAGTTAGACCATTAAAATGCTCCCCCCCACCATGGGAGAAGTCTTCAAGGGCAAGAGTAGCAGTATTTTTGTTCTTTTCAAAAAGAAAATTCTGTTTTGGGACTTTCTTTTTTAAAAGAAAAAAACAATACTGTTTGCTACAGGGCTAGGTCCTTTTGACAAAGCCCTGTAGCAAACAGTAAAATGCATTGATAGGAACTGCTGTGATGGTGGATTCTGCCACTACCTTGACAAATGACAGCCAGATTGGTGGTTATTTGTAAATTAGGTGAGCGGCCTCTCCCACAATGGGGACAGAGCAATTTAATCCCACAGTTAGTCAGATATAAATCTTGGCCTCTGTCTTAGTGGGCTCTCCAGCTAAAGAAAATCAAAAATTTAGCAGCCAATATCATTTGGGCTGCTCCAGGAGTTTACATATCCCTTCAGTATTGAGGTCACTAAGCTGTTTGCTGTTATGTAAAAGAGTCGGATTTTAATTGGTGACAATGTTGCAAATATCTGTCTAATAGCAAACTCCTCTTTTTTTGCCCCTAAATTTGTCTGGTCCACTCTCATCACTAACCGCCATCTGCTGATCTTCCTTTGTTATCCACTCTCCAAACTAGAACAGTAGTTCATGGTGACTTTAACTTTATAAACTTTTGATGAATAGTAAACTGTGACATGTCCTAACTTGTGATGCTCCTATCAGTGTATAACTAGTTCTTGTCTGTATGAGAGCAACCAACAAAGGAGGAAAACCTGCCATTTTTGTGAAGGAACAAGGAGCCAGCTTAGCATTACGCATAGTGCTCTGGCATCAAGAGGAGCCAGAAACCTGTGAATCTCCACACTGCCCACAGGTGTAATTTTACCTTATTTTCCCCAAACTCGAACGGTAGTTCATGGCAATAGAACATTTTTCTGTTGCTGCTTCTAAGCTTTTGAATTCCATGCCACTCCATTCCGAAACCTCTCTATTTTGGAAAATTATTGAAGATTTGGATTTTTAATCACTAATTTTCATCTTGCACCCATCTCCAGGATGGTATCTAGATTGCAATACATTTAGAGTGCCAAGATACATATGTGTTTATGTGTTAAATGCATTTAATGAACATAAATAGTGTTAGACTTGACATGCTTGGCATGGTCTCCCCTAACTTTTTGCCTCTGCATCCCTGGTTGTTGGTGTGTGCTAGACTCCGTTTTTGCTGTTTTTTCATACTCTGGGCACTTTACCACTGCTAACCAGTGCTAAAGTGCAAGTGTTCTTATGTAAAATGTATGTGTAATTGGCTTATCCACGTTTGGGATGTTTGATTTACTAGTAAGTCCATAGTAAAGTGCACTAAAGGTGCACAGGGCCTGTAAATCAAATTCTACTAGTAGGCATGCAGCACTGGTTGTGTCACCCACCTTAGTAGCCCCGTAAACATGGTGCTGACCTGCCACTGCGGTGTCTGTGAGTTCAGTTTTAAACTGCCAATTTGACTTGGCAAGTCTACCCACTTGCCGGGCCTAAACCTTACCTCGCCCTACAAGTAAAGCACCTCAAAGGTAGGCCCTAAGTAGCCCCATGGACAGGGTGCAGTGTATGGTAAAGGTGGGACATGTACTGATGCGTGTTACATGTCCTAACAGTGAAATACTGCCAGATTCAGTCTTCACTGTTGCAAGACCTATCTCTCTCATAGGTTAACATGGGGGCTACCTTTAAATATTATTAAAATGCAGATTCCCCTCTGAGAACAGATAGAAATATGGAGTTTGGGGTCTCTGAACTCACAATTTAAAAATATTTATTTTGGTAAAGTTGTTTTTTAGATTATTAGTTTGAAAATGCCGCTTTAGAAAGTAGGTAATTTCTTGCTTGAAGCATTCTGTGACTCCGCCTGTTTGTGGATTGCCTGTCTGGGTCAGTTTGACAGTTGGACTGTTTGTGAATCCCCTCTAGACAGTGAGACAAAGGGAGCTGGGGTGTAGCCTGCATATCCTGATGAGCAATCTGTGCAAGAGTGGAGGGAGGAGTGGTCACTTACACCTGAATGGGCTGTGCCTGCCCTTTCACAATGCAGTCTCCAATCCCCTGACGTGTGTCTGGGGCCTGGCCTGGACAAGGCAGGATCTTGTGAACTACAGAGACTGTTCTTTGAAGTATGCCTACTTCAAAGGAAGAAAAGGGTATAAGTATTGAACCCAAAACCCCTGAAAATTAGATCACTTCTGGATTCAAGAGAAACCTCTGCCAAGGAGAAAAGCTGAAGAGCTGAGGAGACGTGCTGCCCCTGCCTGTGACTGTGCTTTGTTGGGCTATCCTGCAGTTGCTGCTTCTGCCTGTGAAAGGGGACAAAGACTGGACTTTGTTGTGCGTTCCTGCTTGGAAAAATCTCCAAGGGCTTGAACTGAGCTTGCCTCCTGTTTTGAAGTCTCAGGGCCATTAAAAGCTTCCTCTGCCATCACCTGGGCTCTCTGCTGAGACTCCTACCCTGCCAAGTGGTTCCCTATCCAGTCCCTGGGTTCTTGGAAGGTAAAGTTGGTAGAACAAGAGCTGCAAATCCATGCAAAGAACACCGTGAGAGAAATTTACGATGCACCATCTGCAACATGGCAGATAAACAACGAGCAGCCGGCTTTGCGGCTAAATTGATGCTCCACCAGCATCGCGGCTGGGAGCTCAATGCATCATGGAGAAACCTATTTGCAAAACCCTTTAGGGTATATAAAAAAATTGTTGTGGAGAAGGTAGTTGTCCAGGGTACCAAAGCCAACTCTTAAGAAAACTTTTTTTAAACACAGAAACATTTTCCTAAAGAAAAGTGGGATGCATTAAAAAACAATATTTAAAATGGTGATCTGTTGACCATGGTAGACCACCATCTGTTATTACCAGAAATCAGAATGTATTGTAAAATGCAACCTTCTTCATTATTATTTGTGTGGTAGGGCGGCTAACGGCCCTCTAAATTGATATTTTACTAACCAACCTATTAGTACCTAAGTTGGTTCTTGAAATTCTTTACTTGTTGCAAATTGTGATCACATTTGTGCAACCATTATTTCACAGATGTAGTTCATAATGCTCTATCTAGTCCTCATCCTCTATTTTTCCAAAGACAGGATTTTTCTTTCAGAAACGCTGGGTAACTCTCAGAGGAAACACCATTAAAAATAAGAACAACCAGAGGATCTCTGACTGAGTCAGAAAAGACCTCTGTCTCTATTGTATGAATTCAAGGCATTTGGACAGCAACTGTAATAGGTTGCCGGTAAGCAAAAAACTCTTATTCAAGTGATGGAAGAATGGTGGCTCTCTTATGGTGGCTAGTCCTGTTCCATCAAGGTTACATATTTAAGACTCTTGCTTTTGCATATTGTTTTATCATTTGTTCCAGTTTTTCCTGTTTCCACACTCCTGAATAATGCAGGTTTCAAGAATGAACATTGATAAAATGTAGGCACAAACGATTCCTACAGTTGAATGTTGAAACAGTCAAAGTTGGAACATTAACAAATATAAACAGTAGAAGACAGGTGCTTATCTGTCGGTCCTGTAAAGAGAGGTCTGTACCACAAGTGACGTCTTTGGGCAATCACAAGGAAATTGTGTCATTACACCTCATCATTTTATTCAATTATGTGGGAATTATCTGAATACACTGATTAGAAAGACAATCTAAACATCAATTAGTCTACCCACACTCTCAGTCAGCATTTCTCTTTCTTTGCATTTCTGCCTAGAGAACTATTATGCCACTGGCACAGACTGATCACCTCTTGAGGACCATCAAAAGGAGACCTGTACTTTGGAGGTAGGATCTATAAAGCCAGCACTAATTCATTATCATCAGTATGCTGAAGTGTCTTCTGCTTTGCGCTTGAGAGAATCACAATACTTGGAAACACTCAGGAGGTAAAGAGACTATAATCTGGGTGTTTACAACTGAAAATTGTCAAATAAGGATATAAATTATCATTAAAAATTAACCAGTTTTTGGAATTTGAAAATAGCAAACGGGGCAGACATTTCAAGCTAAACACTGGCGACTTGAAGAAAAGATTTTCATATGAATTACATGTTGGTTGTGAAACTGTGGAGAACCCTAGACTGTTATAAAGGTAATTTGTCAAACGAATCTGTCCTGTCTGAAGAAATGATAAGAAACTACTCGTGGAATCTAAATGGACTTGTATCTTCATTTCAGAATGACATTAAGAATAATTCCTTGAACATAATCACTGAAAACCATTGTGGAATTTAATTATACAAACTTTTGAAAGAATAGTGAACTGTGATCTCTCCTAACTTGTGATGCTGTGATGGTTTTAACAATGGTTAACTAGCCCGGCATTTGTTCGAACAAGGAAGAAGGAGAAGCTGCAGTTATTCGGGAAGTAGAGACAGCTAGCATTACATATAGTGCCCTGGCATCAAGAGGAGTCAGAGACATATGAATCTCTACGCTGGCCAAGCACATCTGTAAAGGCGTCCCTGTTTTCATAGACCCATCGCTTACTAAAAAGAGCAAAAGCAGCATTATTAATTTTGTTATCTTCAGAGTGAAGAGCTCTCACAAACATGCATCATTATTTATTCATAATATTGCAACAGTTTCTGAAGCATACTGAAATTAACAAGGCCACACTACAGTCAGCTGTAAAGGAGCATTTGAATTGTGTCTGCCTCTTGACAGGCAAATAGGAGGGTTATAGGAGAAAGTGCTCATATTTATTTCGATGAAAATTACAAGGGTCAGAAACATTTTTGTCAGAAGATTTCTTTAATGAAAAGTGAGTTACCTATCTCCTTGAACTGCTATCATCCTCTATCAGTAAAACAAATCCGAGGAGAGGAAAATATGGTAATGAAATACTTCCCATGCATATCAGCAGATTTGCAACCCTTGTCAGTGAAAATCCAATTTCCAATAAAACCAAAAAAGCAAGTGCATGGTTTCTAGCATTCAGCTATAGTTGTTGGAGTTACAAAACCGAGACTTTACCACCTGCTACTAAAGGTGTTCTTGCCCAGGGATACATTGCAGACATTCTGAGTGAACACACTCGAGACATTGCCTTGAAATCCCATTATATTTCACAGCATGATGTTATAGGCACACTGGGATAGAGAACTGAAGAAAGTTGTTCCTTAAATGCCAAGATATTACTCGCAATATTATATTTGAGATATTGGCACACTGCACAGGAGTCATCGCTGAGATACTGCCTTGTTGCACTGGGAGGTGCTGCTGCCTTATTTGTATTAAGAAATTGATGTTAATAAATACATTATAGGGACTCCCTCTCCATAGTTTTTTCACCTTTCCATGTTTTTGTCACTTTTTTGTCTGCACGTGTTTTCCTACAAGAGAGTATTTCACTCCTGTTGATCAGGGAGTAGGTGAACCCAGAATTCTGGCTTAGCAGTCTGTCTATACCTGCTAGTAATTACATGTTCATAGGCTTGCACGCAAGTACGTTTTAATAACAGTGATTGTTTTTACCGAGCGACTGGGGCTTAGTGACATCCTAGACACTAAGGGCCTGATTCACAAAGGTAAACTTACAGCTTTGTGTAAGATTACGATTGTGTGCTGTTCACAAAGGGATTTACGAGTAGTATCTTTACGAGTGTGGAGTCTCTGCACATAAAAAGACACTACTCGGAAATCCCATTGTGAATAGCAAATATTCGTAAACTTACACAAAAAGAATGTGAATCAGGCCCTAGAAATAATACTCCATGCAGTTTTTTGCCATCCTACACTTCCTGGAGTTGTTCTGGTGAACAATCAAAGTAAGAGCTGAGGGGAGATGCCATGGGGTAGTACAAATCTCCTCTCATGTTTTGTTTTCTTCAGTCGAGGACTGGAGAAGGTGGTACCTCAGCAGTTTGGCCATCCACAAACAAACTTTCACCAAGCAGCATTGAATCCCAGCCGACATAATGTCAAAGTGCCCTATGCTCAATCTTATGCATGGGCACGTACTGGCAGTGGATAAAAACGCAGAAAGTATGCTATTTAAGAATGTGATGCATCCCACTGGTATTTGTGCATGCACATTTGCATATCGCCTTTGATAACGTATTTTGTATAATGCAGACCATTCTCTTGGTTTTTAGTCTCGATTTACTTCCCTGTGTTCTCAAGCTTCTTACTGCAGTACAACTATCGGGGTTCCAAATGTCTTGTTCGAGTTTCGAGTTGGAATCAGCATTTCATACTGCAAATGTTGTGCTACCAAAATGCTGTAGTCAAAATATTGATTATTGCAATATCTTGAAGATAAGCATTTATAGGCTAAATAAAGATTTACTATTCTTAACTCCACATAGTCCTAGCTTATATATCTGTACTACACATTGGTAGTAGTCACTATGTAGTTGTAGTTGGGACAGCCTTTCCTTAGGAAGAGTGTTTTTTTTGCTATAACTCGGAAGCCGAATGCAATAAGGGCAGGGGTTAGTATGAATTCTTACTAATAAATTAATGAATACCTCTGCTTTAATAGGTTGATTGTGGGATTCATTAACATCATTACATCATTTGTTCGGTAAAAAAAAGCAAATGGATCAAATTCAAACTTTATAATACCTTATAAAGTAGGCTGTATGTCAGAGTATATTTAGCAAATATATTGTTCTATCAAAATATTGTTTCTAAATTATCAACTACTAAAATATTATAAAAATGAGTACATATAGGTGATTTTAGATGTACTATTCTTAACTCCAGACTTATGAACCACATGCCCTGTGGCAGTGTGTGGACAGAAGATGGTGCTCCCATCAAATCCCCACTCATTTCTACGTGGACAAATAAAGAAGGGTCCAGAGGTCAGCCCAAACATACACTCAGAGACGCTATATGCTCTAATGCAGATAGCTATCTGGGTGCATTAGATGCCTACCTGAGAGACACCGATCTAGAGTTAGCCACACCTAGGGCAGCTGGTGCTGATTCTCTTCCAGTTTCTGATAGCCTCAAGACATTGTCAGCATTCTCTACAACACTCGTGCATGAGGGCGCAAGCTCACTGGCATTGATTTAGGCGTAATAAGACTGCCAAGTCTGTCTTCTGCCTAGATTGGCTGTTAGTGCCAACAGTCAAATTAGAAAGTTCTCTTATTGCCTGCTCTCCCTTGGACCGTGGTTGGATGATTGGTGCTGCTCTGTCATCAGCTGGTAAACCTCAAACCCGCCCACTTCTCCACTTAGTGAATACTGCTGTGCTTACTATCCCATGAACTTAGGGCCATGCAGCGCAGGAAGTCACCATGCTGCGATGCACTGCATGACAAGGGAAGGGCAGGAATGTGCAGGATATAAAAGAATATGGTACATTCCTGCCCCTTCGTGCCAGTGCTGGCACTGTTTTGTCAGCCTAGCGCCAACGAAGCCACCCTTGCACCATAGTGTAAGTGTGCCTACATAGTAAGGAGGGCACATTCCTGCACAAAAAAATCCCCTAACACATTTTCCTGTTTCTAAGTGTGCTGCAGAATGTAACACACAGATAAAAAGGAAAAAAACGTGGAGAAATAAAGATATTTCTCCTCGTTATGCCTGACCTGGAAAGACATAGCTTTTTAACAGATTTCCAGACCTACTACTTCTGGTAAATCTGGGAATGCGTCAAAGTCCACGGATTTTGCATTAGAACACCCACGAAACAACCATGGACTGCCTCTCTGAGGCATGGTAACACAATGCAGTAATTGTGCTGTTTTGCATTACTCCAGATTTATCAAGCCACACAGGGCCATGTAAGTTGCATTTTGAGCGTGTGTCGCACATGCACCAAGTTACGTGATGCAAGAGCGACGCAACTTTAGTTATAAATACAGTATGTCCCTCAGCTTTTATACAGTTGCAAACCATCCAGAGACTATAAACATATTCCTCTTTACTTCTGCTTTACCAGGGAGGGCGTGAGGGCACCTTTTACTTTCTCACCCACCTTCTGAGGGTATACAAAGATGTAGACCATGACTAATTATCATATAAGATAAGAACCCCATTTGCAGGTTTGCTGCTTTCAATTTGTTGTGCTTCATTTCCCTTTCATCCTTGGCTCCCTTACTGTTGCAGCGGCCCTTTCTCCATCCTCAGTCATCCATCCTGTGGTTACTAGCTTGATTTTCCATCCTTCCCTGGCCCTAAGCCCTCTTTTGCCACGGGGCAGGGACTAAGGTTTCATGTCATCCACAGCAGCCAATGTGCATTCTTTTGTTGTCATTGCAGGAGTCTTATGTTCCAAAACCTTGATTTAGTCTCCCAAGACATCATTCGTCTTCAGGTGCCCAATCTGCGTGCCATCAGGCCTGCACTATTGGGTTATTGCACACTCTGAGGTAGGAATAGGTTCAGTGGGCCTCACCATGTCCGTGTACATAATTATTACTTGTTTCCTTTGCACTGACTATTTCTTTCCTGATATGGTTAGTGAATCAAGTAGCATTTGCTCATATCCCTGCTCTGACATCATACATGTAAGAATTCATGTCTGCAGTTAAATTTGCAAAACCAGAACCAAACCATCACAAGACAATTAACCGTGGTCGAATCCAATACAGTGTCTTGACCGTTTCAATGTTTTGTTAATAATAAAAAATGCAATAATAGGAAAAAGAAGCCACCTATGTGCCACACACCATAAATGAAAGTTTCCCTTAGTGCTTGGAGGTGACGATGATTGCTAAAAATGGCCTTAGAGGCCCAGACAAATTAATATCCATTTAACAATAGAAAACAAGGTCCTGCCAGTTTGTCCAGCTGTGACTTTGAGAGGGGCGGGATGGCCCCACACAGCGAGCTGTGAAACCCTCCTGTCTGACTGTGCTTTGTCACTTTCAACAAATAAAACATTTTTTGATGTAACATTTCCTAATCATCATCAAATTATTCACAAGCAGTGAAAAATTTGAGTAGTATACATTTTTAAACAATAAAATGACGTAAATAATAGAGACATTGATACACACCAGGAAGGTGTGTATTGATATCTATTATAGGATTCTATTGATAGAATTTTAAGTGATATTTCCCCATCTTATAACTACAAAGAGATGTTTTCGCTTTTTTATGGATGCCTATCTGGTAACTTGTGGTTAATGTTTGAGGAATTAATTTACAAGTATTGTATTCCGAGTGTTTGGTGTAGAACTAGAGTACCAAGAATGAGAATTGTGTGAGTTCAATAAAATATTGAAAAAAAGGTTGAAATACAAAAAAATAAATACATAAATTTTCTACTTCATTTTAACTGCTAAAGCCGTACTAAACATCGTGTACGAGCAGCTGCCAGCAAATGTGGGACCTATATAAACCCATTGTATGACCATAGTTAGAATTATTAAAACAAATCCGAAAAACTGACTCGGTAAATATTATTTTTCACAGCTTTGCAGAAGCCCTTGATGCAGACATACCTGGCAGTGTGGGGCCAGTGAGTGCTGGAATGTCGAAGGTGATCAAAGATGCAGTAGAAATTTGTCAGTGTTCGTATCCACTGTAGTCTTCATGAGAGGAAAGCTGCAGCACCAAGATGCATGCTATCGACGCTTAAGGGATTTGCCAATTCTTTGGGAAAGTTTATTTTGATATTCGCCGCATTTAAGGGTCGAGAGATTATTCTGTTACAGAATTTCCCTCCAGCTCAAGGAGAACCTATTCCGGTTCAGAATATCTATTTCAAGAGAGAAATGCTATTCATCTTATTGGAAGCATACCTTTGCTGTTGGTATTAGCATTTTTATTGACAGAATTTACCAGATTTAGGGTGTCTCACTCACTTGAGGAATTATCTAACACTATTTTCGTTGCTCTTGCAAATTCTACCATTGATCTAAGTAGAGGTACAAGTAGAGGTAGTAAAGATGTAATGACTTGAGACTCGCAACTTGGCCTAACTGCGAAACTCAAGTCATAGGAGATATTTACTGAAGTTTTTCCCACCGCTACAAAGAATAAGTAAAGGGACCAATTCTTCTCTCCTTTTTTATAAACCTCACCTGGTCCACATTTTAAATACTGGTATCTTCTTACTGTCGTTCAGAACCATGAGCAGCAGCTGGTAAACTGCTGGCAGCGTTACCCTGCAGTTCCTAGCCACCACTTGTCTCATAATCTAAATGGCAAACTTCTCGTGGCAGTGATTTTCAGTGTGTGGCTGCCAATAAGTGACTGTTTACCCACTGCTGTTGAAGGCAAAGGACAGCCATGACCTCTGGAATGCATATAGCCAAGGCCACCCAGGAAACAAAGTCTTTGTGTTACGTGACTTTAGGTGTGTTCCAAACAATGTAATGCAGCCAGAAGCCCTGCCCTTCCTCGAAGGGAGACATAACTGCAGAAAAATGTGCCCACCAGAACTACATCCTCCCACACACCAAACAGACCTGTGGCTGCTAATTGATATTCCATTTCATTCTTCTTCTGAGACTTGACCTTCCAACAGAGTGGCTATCATGATGAAGAGTCCAACCCATTCAAGGGGGTTGAGGTATAATTTCAGGGTTGGTCTGCCTTATAGGACAATCACGCTGTGCCCGATGGGCTGGACTGGACTGGTTTTATGTGGGCATGTTTTGTGGTCTGCTGGGAAGATTTTTACTGTTGATTAGGTTGCAGCCTACCAGACAGCACAGTTGTCCGGTTTGCTAATGACATCTTGGGGACTTTGATTTAGGCTTTCCAGGTTCATTTTGTCCCTCCAGTTGCTTAGACTGTGTGTTCTGTATTCATCCACAAACTCACTTTCTGTTAACATGCCTTTAAATTGTATTCTTATCTCATCACATTTGCTGTACATTGAAAGACAAAGGTCAAATATAATGCACTGTCTTCCAAGGGTGCTGCTTTACTTTTCTTTCTCTGACTACAAAGTGAGAAGATTTATGTGACAATCTTGCTGGATACTGGGGGTAGGAAAGAGTTTTTTTTCTAGTATACTGCAACAGTTAAATTAACTGTGAACACTCTATTCTACAACACAGCACTCTCCTCCACTGAACTCATTGCAACTCTACTCTGCACTACTCCACTTTATGTCACTGCACTTTATGGCACTATATTCTACTCAGCACCACTTTATACTACTGTGCTCTGCACCACTATATGCCACTGCTCTCCATGCCTCTCAACTCTACTCTGCACTCTACGCTACTACACTCTATGCCACTCGAATCTACTCTTTGACATCACCCTCTGCATCATTCAACCCTGCACCACTCACTCTGCACCATTCTATGGCACTGCACTCTACCACATGCTACTCTACTCTGCACCACTCTACTCTGTCACTTTACTCTGCACCACTCTACTGTGAACCACTCCACTCTGCACCACTACACTCTACTATGCACCACTCTGATCTACATTACAGCATTTTACAATGCTGCATTATACACTTCTAAATGCAACTCCACTGCACTCTACGCCACTATACTCTGCAACAGTGCGCCAATGCACTCTACACCAGTCCGTTCTACTCTATGCCACTCTACCTGACTCCACACTGTGCCACTCCAATACGGGCCACTCTCTGCCACTCCACTTAACACTCTACTCCACTCTTTGCCATTCCACTCTACAACACTCCATGCCACTCCTTTATTCCACTAACTTTTAACCATGATGAACACATGGCTAAAACACATTGGTAAAGCCAATACTTATTGCATAGGCAAGGCCTACTGGCTTTGCCAGTGCTTGTTTCCCTGATATTGAAAAAATATTGCCTTCAGCAAGCTCAAATCTAGCAAGGCTTCTATAACTTGCAAAATGCATATACAGCTATAATAACAATTTCGAAACAGCCCTAATTTGCAATCACTGGCCTCTTTTTTAACTTTAATTCAGTCACTGGGGCTACTTTTATTTTAGTGTCCGGGCCTACTTATTTCTGATATTTCGCCTATTGCTTTAATGGATGAAAGTTTTACTTTTTGTTCATAACACCTCTCCCACTACTCTAAAAAACTGATTCTGCCGTTTCGCATCTAAGATATGCACTGGGAAACCCTCTCAGTAAACACACCCGCTGAAAAAAACTAAATGTACTCTAACCCTGGAAAGTGCATGTTGTGATTTCTGTATAATTTGGCAAAAATCCCGACAAGCTGTTTTTTACGTTAAATTTTCTTATTTGTTAACTCTCTGTAACATGCTTTCGGAACGTGTAAATATTCGCATCAAAATTACATAATGTATTCCCATGGTTTTGCTGGGTCTGATTCGTGCTCACAAATAGAGTACCGTACTAAGGGCCAGATGTAGGTAGGTTGGAAATTGCGACTTGCAATTTGTGAGTCCGTGCGACTCGCAAATTGCAAGTCGCAATTTGCTATGCAGAAAGGTGTCTCAGACACCTTCTGCAACTCGCAATGGGGTCGCAAAGACCCACCTCATTAATATTAATGAGGTGGGTCGCAATTTGCGACCCCATTGCGAGTATGGGCACTCACGGGGATGGTGGCCTGCTGGAGACAGCAGACCACCATGTCCGTGACTGCTTTTTAATAAAGCAGTTTTTTCTTTCTATCTGCAGCCCGTTTTCCTTAAAGGAAAACGAGCTGCACTTAGAAAAAAAAACGAAACCTTTTGTTTCGGTATTTTTCAGAGCAGGCAGTGGTCCATAGGACCACTACCTGCTCTGAAAAATTGTTTTTGTGATCATTCACAAAGGGGAAGGGGTCCCATGGGGACCCCTTCCCGTTTGCGAATGGGTTACCATCCACTTCAAGTGGATGGTAACTGCGATTTCATTTGCGACCGCTTTCGCTGTGGCAAATGAAATTGCATAGCATTGCGAGTCGCAAATGGGAAGGGAACACCCCTTCCTATTTGCGAGTCGGAAATGCATTTTGCGAGTCGGATCCGACTCGCAAAATGCATTTCTGCATAGCGGAGCGGCTTTTGTGCCTCGCAAACGGCGTTTTTCGACGTTTGCGAGTCGCAAAACCCTTCGTACATCTGGCCCTAAATGAAAATGCTGTATGCTGACGCATAATCTTCTCTTATATCGATAAGAGTTCTTTTTGCTCTTACCCTTCTGGGCGAGTCTATTCTGATGCAGTCCCGCTCTTCTTCTGGAATTGCTGGATCCCTCCTCTTCAAAACTGATAGCCATTTGAAATACTGAGTCACCCCCCTGGAGGGAGGGAGTATTCCGCTACAAGTTTTCCCCTCTTAGAGATGGGCTATCCTGATGTAGAAGTCATCTCTTAGTGGATAGAAGTTGTCAGTCTTCTCCTTCAAGGGAGATGTTAATTTCAGATACAGACACGCTTAGATGCACATGCGCTATGTGCCTTGGTACAGAGTCAGTCACCCCTTCAATGACCGAGTTCAATTGTGATGGTATTCTAGCGGCATATACTTTTCTCACTTTAAGGGGCTGGTCTATTTCGAAACAAAGTTTTCTGATTTACGGTGGGAAATCAGTTTTCATGCCAAGGGTGTACATTCTGATACACCCGCCCTTTCAAGTGGAGAAAATATTCTAAAACACATTTTCATCTTCAGTTAGGATTTTTTAAGTGCAGAGACTCTCTCCTCCCTAACAATGGGCTCGCACTTTCCTCGGAGAATTCCTCCCTCTAAAGAGCCTGTGAGGAGATCACTTGTCTTTTTTTAATTGTCCCACCCTCATGTGCTGTTTTGCAATGGAGTGTGGCCAGCTATTAATCAGGGTACATATTTTATTTAAAGAGGTAAAGTGATAATCCATTTATTTAGGCATATGGCATTGTGCAGCATTCATAGGCTCTCCATTTCCCACTACCTGTATTTGTTCTCTGACGATGTGTCAGGATACTGACCAAAAATGCAAAAATTACAATGTCAAAATATTGTCATAAAATACGGCCCTTACATTCGTGTAGTGTAAAGTATGAAATATCAACTGCAAAAATAGTCATCCAAAATATCGGATGATATATTCAGGGCCACTGGAATTATGCACCAGGGGAGCTCACTTTTATGTGGCCAGGTTGACTAAATTATGAAGCAAGAAAACGCAAATTATGTGGCATAAAGGTGCATTTTGTTTTACTATTATTTAATTATTTTGTAATTGTTACACATGTTAATACTGTCTGGCCAAACATGTCACCTTGCTAGTACCAGTTTTACTGCCAAATACAGAATTACACAGCTGAAATATGATCTGTTGACCTTTGCAACGAGATTTCCACTGCTTGGCACACAAGTCTCAAAGTTTTCAGAATCTTTTAATCTGTTTGAGTTGGAAAAACTATTTTTTCAGATTGTTTTCAGATTATGGTGCATGTGATGGACTACATGGCAAATCCTATAATATGATATAATAATTACATGAAAAAAAGCTGCAGCCGTAGAATTGTATAATTCCTGTGGCCCTGATTATAATACTAAATATATATATTTACATATATATATATATATATATATATATATATATATAAATATATATATATATATATTTGTAAAGACTGTTATTCAAATGTAAAAAAGGCCAAGCATTTATAATGACAATGTAATATATTTACAAAACATACACATTTAACAAAAGTATATAGGTTAATTAAAAATATTAAAAAATATGTGTTCTTACATGTATATATAATTTACATTTCTTAAAATTAAACAAAATATATTTTAAACGTAATTTATAAAGTGAATTAGCTTTTAAACAAACACAAAATACTTGTGGCATTACAATCAATATATCAATATTATATTGATAATTAATAAACAACAATATAAGCACTTGATTATTAATAACTGTGAGCAAATATAAACACATATTCTTAACTTAAAGTATTAGAGCATTTTTAAGTAAATTATAACTGTAATCAGCATTTTTACAAATCTTAAACTACTTTCCAAAAAGCTTGTAAGTTTAAAAAATAAAATACAGCTGGAAAAATGTGAATAAAGATACAAATACATATAAAACATAAGACACTGTAATAAGAAAATATATATATATATATATATATATATATATGGGTATATATATATATATATATACCCATATATATATATATATATAAGACACAGGAATATATATATATATATAACCTACTGGCGGTCACCTGTAGGTACTTATAGTTAGGACTATGTTTCCATAGAAAAAGCGTTTTTTGACTTGTCGATATCTTTGTTGCTGTTTGACAAATCTTCACAAATTTTCCCCAAAAGTGTGCCTGTGATTCTTGTTGCGCACTGAAAGTTTCGGGGTGATCCCTGAAGCAGGGGCCGAGAAAAAGGGGGGGGGTCACAAAACATGAGTTTTCAATGTTAATTCCCATGGGAGTTTAAACACGATTACAGCCTGAAACGCTGGACAGAATTACACCAAATTTTGCAGACAGGTACTTTTCGGAATGGAGAATATGCTATTTGGTGTAAATATGTTCAGGAGTTTAAGAGAAATTTACAGAAATCCAAATTTGTATAACTAGGGCTGCGGATCCTCCCCAACGACTTTGCGAATAATAACAGCAGGTGCAGAGATCTGCAGAGCTCTGATTGGTTGCAAACTCTTTAACCAGGCAGTGTTGGCAGCCATTTAGGGACTCGGCTTCCTCTGTGTCCCCAAAAAAAGTGTTAAAAAGAAAAGGGTCCAGGGTGGATACCATTTGACCCCTTAGCTCTGGTGCTAAAAACAGTTTACTTGATTTTTCTTTGCGCCGAGCTTCTAAAGATGAAGCCATTATGTTCTGGAAATCTGTTCAGGGTGTCTGAATATTCAACAGCTTATGAACGTGGATATGAAGGTGTGTAAAACCTCCCATGCAATCCACTCTGCTACTGTAAATTACCTATCTGGACACTACTGTACCAATGTATATCATCATTGTTCTATGATACAACCTAATACAAAGGGATCACATAGTGGGGGTGAAACTGAAACTTGTATTTATTATTGGATACATGATAACTATTTAAGAGTATGAGGAGGATGCAGTCAGTAAGTTTGTAACTTCAGATATAAATATCATGAACTATAATTTTAGCTGATAGATATTACTTATATCGTGATGTTCAGATTTCTACCTTGATATGTATTTGCTCAAATGAGATATATTATGTGTAGGTGCTCAGTTGGTGCTGATCAAAGTAATTATTAAACTTTTGAATGTTGAGAAAGAGTGGATGACAAATAGATCTGCGCACAATATGAACACAGTTTTAAGATGGCTGCCATCGTTTATGAGTTTAATGTGGGTTTACACAGTGATGTCCTTTGTTTGTGTTTTGATATTTTTTAAGCATGCATTTTTCATTCCCACACCATCCGTGAGCAAGGCTAAGGCCGAAACCCATTGGAGAGGAAAGTTATTCCTGAACAAATTAATTTACAGCACCACAAAGGTGTCCCAGCTTTCCTTGTACGCAAGGAATTGTGTTAATGTTTTTGGAGTTTCCGGACCCAGCCAGGACCGCTGTGTTATAGCTTCCGCATTCCAGATTGTATTGTGATATATATATATATATATATATATTATATATTATTTATATTTGTATATTAATTATCTCATACTAGCACATTAGCACTTCAGCTTGCTCTACTGGCACTAGCATTTTATTTTATTGTTCATTGAGATCTATATTATAGCCTTAGAACCTGCCGTAGCGGGCTCTACCGGCTATTAAAGGCCCGCTACCCGCGTTAAATGCCCGAGCCGAAGGCGAGGGCATTTAACAAGGGAGAGGGACTTTAATAGCCGGTAGAGCCCGGTACGGCGGGTTCTAAGGCTATTAGAACATTCTGCCACTCAGGGCAGAATGTTCTATTAAAAAAAAAAGGTTCACGGAGCCCGAGGGGATTGAAATCCCCTCGGGCTCCGTGAGGCTTTGTTCACAGCTGCTGCTGTGAACAAAGCGAACATTGGAATGTTGGCGCTGCGGGCTTTTACCGGCCAGTAAAAGCCCGCACCACTCCATTGTTTTCAATGGAGCCCCCAGCATTCCAATGTTCTAATAGTGTTTAAAGTCCTGGTAATATGATCACTTTTATCAGATGGACACTATGAATAACAACAGAGGGCAATGAACATCAAAGCATAATAATGACAATGATACTAATGTAGATCATATGTTAAATAACTTTATGTTACTGTGGGGGTGATTCTAACTTTGGCGGGCGGCAGAGGCCGCCCGCCAAAGTTCCGCCGGCAGAATACCGTTACGCGTTCAGAAGACCGCCGCGGTAATTCTGAGTTTCCCGCTGGGCTGGCGGGCGACTGCCAGAAGGCCGCCCGCCAGCCCAGCGGGAAACCCCTTCCCACAAGGATGCCGGCTCCGAATGGAGCCGGCGGAGTGGGAAGGGTGCGACGGGTGCAGTTGCACCAGTCGTGATTTTCAGTGTCTGCTATGCAGACACTGAAAATCCTAGTGGGGCCCTGTTAGGGGGCCCCTGCAGTGCCCATGCCATTGGCATGGGCACTGCAGGGGCCCCCAGGGGCCCCACGACACCCGTTACCGCCAGCCAGGTCCTGGCGGTCAAAACCGCCAGAACCAGGCTGGCGGTAAGGGGGTCGGAATCCCCATGGCGGCGCTGCCTGCAGCGCCGCCATGGAATATTCCTCAGGGCAGCGGGAAACCGGCGGGACACCGGCGGTTTTCCGTTTCTGACCGCGGCTGTACCGCCGCGGTCAGAATGCCCTGGGATGCACTGCCAGCCTGTTGGCGGTGCATCCGCGGTCGTTGGCCCTGGCGGTAGTCTACCGCCAGGGTCAGAATGACCGCCTATGTGTTATTATCAGGAGGAAAAATGGTGGATGCATGATTACGAGATTTCAACTGGCGGGTACATCTCCAGTGTTTGGGGCTAGGGAAATGGACGAAGGACTTTATAAATGAAGCCTAGTGAGAGCTTTTGTGTGGCCCAGTTGAAGAAATAGCCGAAATGCTTAGGCTGCACATTTTCTTTTTAAATGTGTTTTGCACTCTATCTTATTTAATATTATGATGCCCAAAGAAAAACAATAATAAAGTAAGTAAGGCGGTCAAAGCAGCATTTGATTTAAAATGAATTTAATCAGGAAGATGTAGAGCATAAAACAGACGTGTATCCATCATAAGGGGCACAAAGCTCTCTGTCGCTCCAACTGTCACCATAGAACATGGAACACCATGACATCATGGCAATGATGTCAAGATGTCCCATGCTTATACAGATCACCACATTATTTCCCCTTTTTTTTTTTTTTTAAAGACTGAAATAATGAAGACTATAATAAAACAACATCATAACCAAAGGAAAAAAAAACATTACTTCCACATTACTGTAACTTGCTGTAATATACAGGGAGTGCAGAATTATTAGGCAAGTTGTATTTTTGAGGATTAATTTTATTATTGAACAACAACCATGTTCTCAATGAACCCAAAAAACTCATTAATATCAAAGCTGAATATTTTTGGAAGTAGTTTTTAGTTTGTTTTTAGTTTTAGCTATGTTAGGGGGATATCTGTGTGTGCAGGTGACTATTACTGTGCATAATTATTAGGCAACTTAACAAAAAAATATATATACCCATTTCAATTATTTATTATTACCAGTGAAACCAATATAACATCTCAACATTCACAAATATACATTTCTGACATTCAAAAACAAAACAAAAACAAATCAGTGACCAATATAGCCACCTTTCTTTGCAAGGACACTCAAAAGCCTGCCATCCATGGATTCTGTCAGTGTTTTGATCTGTTCACCATCAACATTGCGTGCAGCAGCAACCACAGCCTCCCAGACACTGTTCAGAGAGGTGTACTGTTTTCCCTCCTTGTAAATCTCACATTTGATGATGGACCACAGGTTCTCAATGGGGTTCAGATCAGGTGAACAAGGAGGCCATGTCATTAGATTTCCTTCTTTTATACCCTTTCTTGCCAGCCACGCTGTGGAGTACTTGGACCCGTGTGATGGAGCATTGTCCTGCATGAAAATCATGTTTTTCTTGAAGGATGCAGACTTCTTCCTGTACCACTGCTTGAAGAAGGTGTCTTCCAGGAACTGGCAGTAGGACTGGGAGTTGAGCTTGACTCCATCCTCAACCCGAAAAGGCCCCACAAGCTCATCTTTGATGATACCAGCCCAAACCAGTACTCCACCTCCACCTTGCTGGCGTCTGAGTCGGACTGGAGCTCTCTGCCCTTTACCAATCCAGCCACGGGCCCATCCATCTGGCCCATCAAGACTCACTCTCATTTCATCAGTCCATAAAACCTTAGAAAAATCAGTCTTGAGATATTTCTTGGCCCAGTCTTGACGTTTCAGCTTGTGTGTCTTGTTCAGTGGTGGTCGTCTTTCAGCCTTTCTTACCTTGGCCATGTCTCTGAGTATTGCACACCTTGTGCTTTTGGGCACTCCAGTGATGTTGCAGCTCTGAAATATGGCCAAACTGGTGGCAAGTGGCATCGTGGCAGCTGCACGCTTGACTTTTCTCAGTTCATGGGCAGTTATTTTGCGCCTTGGTTTTTCCACACGCTTCTTGCGACCCTGTTGACTATTTTGAATGAAACGCTTGATTGTTCGATGATCACGCTTCAGAAGCTTTGCAATTTTAAGAGTGCTGCATCCCTCTGCAAGATATCTGACTATTTTTGACTTTTCTGAGCCTGTCAAGTCCTTCTTTTGACCCATTTTGCCAAAGGAAAGGAAGTTGCCTAATAATTATGCACACCTGATATAGGGTGTTGATGTCATTAGACCACACCCCTTCTCATTACAGAGATGCACATCACCTAATATGCTTAATTGGTAGTAGGCTTTCGAGCCTATACAGCTTGGAGTAAGACAACATGCATAAAGAGGATGATGTGGTCAAAATACTCATTTGCCTAATAATTCTGCACTCCCTGTATATATGTTGAAATACATAAAACAAGCATATAAATATCATGCTAATATTGCTAATACACAACAAAGTCTTGAAATTTCTTAGGTTTGTGGCAAATTCTGGTACTCATTCTATTTTTATAGTACCCACCACTTGGACTACTTATTTTTCTAAAATGAGTATTCTCAAGTCGTTTCGTATTCTCAACCTGTGTCCGAACAACCGGATCTGATGCGATACGTGAAGTACTCCACCAATTCCCATCAGATAGCTTTACCGCATTCTTACGTATTTCACAGATTTGTTGTGAGTCTTTATATTTGGATAAACCCTTTTTAACTAATACAGGATTCTTTACTCTCACCCAATCTCCCACTTGCAACTCCTTAATCTTAAATCTGTTATTCTCATCTAATCTCTGTAAACTACTCAAATTGGCATGATGTTCTGCAGCTTTCCAGGCCTCTTTCATGTTACTCCCTTCATGGAATAACTTTATCATCCAAAAAGGACATATTTCTGTAGAAGCTAATCTTCCTCTCATCAGCTCAAAAGGGGATTTCCCTGTGGCAACATGAGGTGTGGTTCGATAAGACCAAACTAGCTCCTTTATAGCCTGACCTACTGATGAGTGATTCCTGTAAGAAGCTTGAATACAGTCTACTAAGACACGATTAAATCGCTCCACCATGCCATTACTTTGTGGATGATAAAGTGGAGTTCTTATGTGCTTAATACCACATTTACTTAAAAATTGGAACATCTCTGATGACACAAATTGAACTCCATTGTCGGTTAGAATTTGCTCCGGGAAACCTTCACGACTGAAAATTTTCTTAAGACAGTTAATCACCACTTGAGTAGTAGGAAACCTAACTGGTTCAACTTCTACCCATCTGGATAGATGGTCAATAATAACCACAAAATATCTCATATTGGGAGGCAGAATGTGATAAGGGCCAAGAAAATCTAGACCAAGCTTTTGCCAAGCTCTTGTGGGAGATGGAACAAATGCACTAGTCACACCTTCAGTAGTTAACACCTTATCACTGGTGTAACATCTCGTACAGTTTCTCACAAAATCATCAATTTCTCTGTCCATCCCTGGCCACCAAAAATCAGATCTTAACCTTCTTTTAGTAATCGTGGCCCCTAGATGACCAGCATGAGATGCAGTAATCAAATTCCTCCTCAAACATAAAGGTGGAACTAGTTTCTTCCCTCTAACTAATTTGTCACCTTCGATGGACAACTCGTCAGAGATCTTCCAAAAAGGTTGCAGCTCTGAAGGTAGACATTTTTCCTTAGGCCATCCTACTCTGACCATGCGCATTACCTCACACAACATCTTGTCATTCAACACTGCCTTTGTCCATTCCTTTTCGTCTAATGGCATATCACTTTCAGTTACACAGGCAACAAAGCATTCCTCTATCTCTGTTTCCCATTCCTGTTCCTCACTATCCTCTACAGGTAATCTAGATAAACAGTCTGCCCTCCTATTTTTCCCACCAGGTATATAGTCAACTCTGAAGGTAAACTCCAGTAACTTGGCAGACAATCTAGCAATTCTCGCCGTTGAACGCTTCCTTTTCCTGCCAGATAGTATTTCCACCAGAGGCCTGTGATCCGTTTTCAGCGTGAAGGGTCTACCCCACAGATACTGCTTAAATTTCTCAATGCTCCACACACAAGCTAGAAGTTCTTTTTCTATAACAGAATACTTGCGTTCAACTTGTCTTAGTGTCCTTGATGCAAAACCCACTATACTTTCTCTCCCATCATCAGATAATTGAGAAAGAACAGCTCCAAGACCATATTCACATGCATCAACAGTTACAACAGTACTTCTTTTTTCCGAAAACGGTTGTAAAACAGGAACATGAACAATTTCACGTTTGATCTGTTCAAACATTCTGTTACATTCATCAGACCAAGTGAATACATAACTCTTCAAAGCCACTCTAAAACATTCTGTATTTTTGGCGAAATTTTTAAGAAATTTAGCATAAAATTCACATAACCCAAGAAAAGATAACAGTTGGTCTCTAGATTTTGGAGCAGGTGCTTCTAAAATGCATCTGACCAAACTTGGTTTAGGTTTAACACCACCCTCTGAAAAAACATGGCCAAGATATTCAATTTCCCTGGCTTTAAACACACATTTGTCTCCTCTTAATGTCACGCCTCTATTTTCTAAAGTACATAGAACTTCTTCTAGAATCTTATCATGTGTCAATTCATCACATGAAAACACCAAAATGTCATCTTGAAAAATTACAACATTAGAATTATTAGGAAACATGTCCGACATTAATCTTTGAAACACTGCGGCCGCCGAAGCTAAGCCAAAGGGTAATCTGCAGAATTGAAAAGTTCCATCAGGAGTGATGAATGCTGTTAGATGTCTAGAATCCGGATCTAAATCTACTTGATGGTAGGCCGACTTTAAATCCAGTTTGGTGAACCACCTTGCCGAACCGATCTTAGTGATTAAATTATCAATTCTGGGCAAAGGATAACTGTCCACCCATATTGCCTCATTTACACTCCTCAAGTCCACACACATTCTTAAATCACCAGTCTTTTTCTTGGCTAAAACTATAGGAGATAACCATAATGTTGCTTCCACTTTTTCGATCACCCCTTGTTGACACATTTCTTTTAATAGATTAGACAATTCAGATCTGACGCTTAGAGGGACATTTCTTAATTTATGTTTAACAGGAACAGAATCATGCTTGAGTTTTATCTTATGTGTATAATTGGTGATTTTACCTAGCCGTTCACAAAATAGTTTTTTAAATTTCTGTTGCCAATCAAGTACATGACCAGAAGCAACTTTGATAGAACTCAAATTTCCCTTTTCTATTACAACAGGCTTATCTTGACCCGGCTTGATGGTAAGGTTGAATTCTGCTTGATGAAGCAGCCCTAAAACATTGATACCTTTCTTGGCAACATAAATCTTACCTTGCAAAGTCTTGTTTAAAATAGTCAAAGAAGCCCAAAAGTAACCTAATAAGTCAATTTTACTGCCCTCAAATGCAATAGTGACCACATCTGGAGGATAAAGAATCTTGGAAGCCCAACTTTCCTTGTACTTGTCTTGTGCTATTATAGTTAAACGAGCTCCTGTATCTACTAATAATTTAATTTTAGTCCCTTCAATAATGACATCAACATCCGGATCAAAAACAACCTTGTTGACCCCACTAACATCTTTGACAACTAACACATACTCGTTCATTTGTTCTTCCACAACACATTCAGCTTCATCACTCAACACACAGCTAATATTGTTATTTCTAGCACTCCTGCATACTCTCGCAAAATGCCCAATTTTGTTGCAATTTCTGCATTGTTGATGAATTGCTGGGCAATTTTTAAAAGATGACACATGCATAGAAGAACCACATCTATAACAAATTGGTCTCTGATTAAACTTATTCTTGACTGAAGAATTGTCTGTTTTCTTAACAAAATGATCTTGTTTCTTGTTGTTGCTGTTCTGTGCATAAATAGTTGTTGCAGAAATAGTTGTATTGGACATAGAAGCTTCCAATTGTTTGGCGTCTTCCATCGAACACTCAATGCTCTTAGCAATGTCAATGGCTTTGTCTAATGAAGGATCCTTGCATGTTAATAATTTCTCTTGAATCCTTTTCGAATGACACCTGGCAATTAACTGATCTCTGATGAGTTGTGATGTGAAGTTCTCGAATTCACACTTAGCTGCTAACACCTTCAACGCAGTAATGAAAGAGTCAATGCTTTCACTGGAGCTCTGTGATCTTGTAAAAAACTTGTAACGATGTACTACAATGTTCTTTGTTTTAATAAAATATTTATCTAACTGTGCAATAGCCATTTCAAACTCATCCAGCTCTTCCTCTTCAGCCAATTCATAAGCCGGTAGATGATCAAAAATGTTCTGACCTTCAACCCCCAAATGATAATATAATAAACTTTTTTTTCTTTCTGGTCTAAATTTATGGCCATCTATGGCACCAATATACGCCTTAAACGAGCGTTGCCACAATTTCCATTCAAGAGGTGGATCACCAGGATCCTGTAGAAAAGGTGCCGGTGGTAAAACGTTTTGCATGTTTTTCTTTATTTCAATAAATTTGTATTGCTTCTTATATTACTTTTTCTTTTATATTTGTTTCTTCTAAATGTACAGGCAAAATTACCAACTAAAAGATGGCTGAAAAATGAATGAACAACCTATAAAAGTCCTTCATCTATTACAATGCTAGGGTTAACACTGAACCCCTTTTCTATGTTTATCACTCTTTTTTTTTTAAAGAAGTTTGAGCGATCGCCGATCTCAGGGTTCAATGGACTATTCAAAGTGAACAATCGCCGGTGTCGGGTAAGAGTTTTTGCTTCCTTCTATTATAATTTTTTTTTTTTTAACTAACACGCGCTCGTATCGAGACGCGTACACAATATAAAAAATGAAGGTTGCACGCGCTCAAGCAGACGCACGAGTACAAACATTCGATCTCCACTTGAAACCGATTGTACTCGTGCCGCACTGCGCCACCGTGTGAAGCTGGTCGCGTTAGTACAGTGACACGAGCAAATATGCTCTACGTACCAGCAAAGTTAAAGTCTTTTGTTCAATCGGTATAACATGCCGCCCTGAAGCTGGTTGTACTCGTCCCGCACTGCACCACCGCATGAAACTGATCACATTAGTACAATGACACGAGCAAATATGCTCAACGTGTCAGTAAAATTAAAGTCTTTTTTTCAATCAGTATAGCCCACCGCTCACACGCTCTGTGCCCCCTGAGAGTTGAAAATGTAATAAAAATAGCTTACATAAACACCGATGATATTTTGGTGGAGACCGAAATATAATTAGAAAGCTTCAAACGAACAGTTTCCAGAGTTTTCAATCCATTTTGATCCTCGTCGCCATTGAAGTAAGGCGGTCAAAGCAGCATTTGATTTAAAATGAATTTAATCAGGAAGATGTAGAGCATAAAACAGACGTGTATCCATCATAAGGGGCACAAAGCTCTCTGTCGCTCCAACTGTCACCATAGAACATGGAACACCATGACATCATGGCAATGATGTCAAGATGTCCCATGCTTATACAGATCACCACAGTGGCCCAGTTGAAGAAATAGCCGAAATGCTTAGGCTGCACATTTTCTTTTTAAATGTGTTTTGCACTCTATCTTATTTAATATTATGATGCCCAAAGAAAAACAATAATAAAAAATTGTCTGATGTTTCGAACTGGACCAGGAGCCGTGTGTTCTGGTGCCGCCGTGTAAGTGGTCTGGGGGAGAGGCTGAGATATATAAATAATGTTTAGGTTTTGGGGGGGAAAGTTTGTGGGTGGTAAGGGAATATTTAGGTTTTAGGGTGGGTATGGGTTTTTGAGTAGTAAAGGAATGTTTAAGTTTTAGTGCATTTATGTTTTTTGCGTGCTAAGGGAATATTTAGGGTTCAGGGTGAGTATAGGTTCTTAGGTGGCAAGGGAATTTTTAGGGTTTAGGGAGGGTATGAGTTCATGGGTGGTAAGGGATTTTTTAGGTTTTAAGGTGGGTCTAAGTTTTTGGGCGGTACAGGAATTTTTAGGTTTTAGGGTGGGTATGGGTTTATCCATGGTAAGGGAACTTTTAGTTTCTAGGGAGTATATGGGTTTTCTAGTGGTAAGGGAATTTTTAGGGTTTGCAGTGGGTATGGATTTTTGGGGGTAAGGGAATTTTTAGGGTTTAGGGTGGGTGAGGTTTTTAGGTAGCATGGGCATTTTTAGGGTTTAGGGTGGGGAAGGATTTTGGGTGGTAAGGGAAATTTTTAGGGTTTGCAAATAACCCCAAATAGTCTTCCATTTTGAGTTCTTTACATAAGTGAAGAAAGGGTTCAGAAACAACAGCCATTCACAAGTGCAGTAAAGAAAGACAAAAATAGGAGGCAAGTTTGATTTTCTTACTTTACCAGTATCAGAGAGTGAAAAGTTGAAAAGGTTGCCAATAATGGTTGCTTAGTGTGAGAGCGGGGTACCATTGTTATGCTGAGTTTTAACTTTTTGTGAGAGAATTGAAAGTACCTAATAAGATATATATTTGGCAATTATATGTATGAATTGCATATGTACAAATAGGTTTTTGTTTAAATCTTGGTAGTTGCAGACTTATTTATTCCATTGCAAATCAATTCTGCAGCTTCCAGAATTCATAGTAGCAATATCAAAGTGCAATACTATTTCATACACTTGTGTCTGTTATGATATTTTTCACAGGAATATCTGTGGTGTGCTTATTTACAAAAACATTTTAGTTTAAATGCTGGCACTTGTGGACTCTGTTTACCATTGTAAATGAATACTTCAAACACCAGATTATATTGTAAAAATAGTAGACCGCAGCACTTTATCACACACTCACATGTAAAAGTTCTCAACAAGGTAATAGGTGCCCTTTAGAAAGAGTGTAGGTATGCTAGAGATGTAGGGGTCATTACGACCCTGGCGGCCGGCAGTATGTTGGCGGTAACACCGCCAAAAGGCTGGCGGTGTTCCGCCAGCAATTATGACCGTGGCGGAATTGCCACGGCCATACCGCCGGCCCCTCCATTTTCCCGCCAGGATTCCGCCTGGCGGTCATAATCCCCAGGGCAGCGGTGCAAGCACCGCTGCCCTGGGGATTATGAGTCCCTGTCCGCCGGCCTGTCCACGGTGGTAAACACCGCCATGGAAAGGCCGGCGGTAAGGGAACTTGGGGTGCCCCTGGGGCCCCTGCACTGCCCATGCACTTGGCATGGGCAGTGCAGGGGCCCCCATGCATAGCCCCGTCGCGCATTTCACTGCCCGAATTTCAGGAAGTGAAATGCGTGACGGGTGCTACTGCACCCGCTGCACATCAGCATTGCCGCCGGCTCTATTACGAGCCGGCTGCAATGTTGATGTGACATTTCCGCTGGGCCAGCGGACGGTAACACTGTTACCGTCCGCTGGCCCAGCCGAAATGTCATAATAGGGAGACAGAAATACCGCCGGCAATGGCGGTATTCTGTCTCCCGCGGCCTCGGCGGTCTTTTGAAAAGACCGCCGAGGTCGTAATGACCCCCGTAGTGATTTATACATGGGTGAGGACTACTACTGTTGAGTCTGTCTGTATATTTTTATATGCAAATTTGAGTTGGGAGTAGAAAACTTGCTACAGAAAAATAACCCCTCAGCTAGGTTGTAGGTAGACTATGGATCATGGTCAGTTCTGATTAAAAGGTGGAAAATGTCTTTGGGAGTTTCACTGACTTAGATACGCTGTAGCAGCCCCCTAAGTCCAGTTACATATGTCATATTTCACTCATACTGCAATGCATGTACCTACCTATAGAAGGATAGAAGCACTCAGACACACGGTCAGACACTGAAAGCAGCACTTGTACATTTGTGCACCCATGCAAACAGCAGGTTTGAATACTACAGTATCAAGTCCAGTCACATGTGTAGGAACCTGGTGAGACAAGCTCGTCTCCCATCCAGAAAAGTAGTCCTTTAAACATAGGTTGGGTCTACTGCTGCTGAGCCTGAGGGTTTAGGTTTAAACATCAGCATGTCTTGTAGTAGAAAACATGTTTAATAACTCTTAAACTGACCTGTTACTGCACAAAACTCACCCTTCACCTAGGCTTCAGGTGGGGTATGAGCCACGGTGGTATGTGAATACAAGGTGAGACATGTCCTTGAGACTTTCACTGACTTAGAACTGCAGTGGCGGGCCTCTATTCCAAGTTATAAATGCAGAGTCCCATTCATACTTCAAGTCATGTACCTATGTATAGGAGGTAGAAACAGTCAGACATGCAAGCAGACACTAAGACTGTCATAAATTCATGTATACATGTAAAACACAGCTGTGTATAGTGTAGTATCAGAAGCAGTTGCTGATACACTCATTCGCATATATAAGCAACTGCTGAGACAACCTAGTCTTTCATACAGAGAAGTAGTGCTTTAAACATGGGTCAGGCCTAGCACTGCTACGTCTGAGTGTGTACTTTAAACAGCAGCTTGACCTGGAAGTGGAAAAGCTTCCTAACAATTAGCAAACTGAATTCTTATTGCAGAAAGTTGACCCCTCGGCTAGGCTGTAGGTAGGCCATGAGCCATGGTGCTATGTTATTTAAATATGAGACATGTGATTGAGAGTTTCAATGACTTAGATGTTCACTGGCAGACCCTTAAGCCCAGTTACATATGTGATGTTCCACTAATACCGCAAATCATGTACCTACTTATAAGTGGATAGAAACATTCAGACACACAGTCAGACACTAAAAGAGACAGTTATGCATGCATGGACACGTCCAAATGGCAGCTGTGCATACTGCAGTAGCAGAACCAGTTCCTAACTGATACACTTACTCATATATGTAGGCACCTGATGAGACAAGCTAGTCTCACATCCAGAAAAGTAGTCAGGCCTAGTACTGCTGAGTGTGTGGTTTTCACTGTCCACTCGACTTGAAAATAGAAAACTGCTTGTCAAGTCTTAAACTGACCTGTTACTGCAGAAAACACACCCCTCAACTCAGACTGTATGTAGGCTATGAGCCATTCGGCTATGTGAATAAAAGGTGAAACAGGTCCTTGAGACTTTCACTGACTTAGATTTGCACTGGCAGACTCCAATGCCCATTTATATATATGCAGAGTCACACTCATACTGCAACTCATCTACCTACTTATAAAATGATAGAAGCACTCAGACACAGAATCAGTCACTGAAAGAGCCACTTATACACTCATGCAAACATGCAAACAGCAGCTGTTCATGCTACAGTATCAGAACCACTTGCTAACTGATACATTCACTCACTTATGTAGGCAATTGCTCAGGCAAGCTTGTTTCCTATCCAGAAAAGTAGTCCTTTAAACATGGGTCAGGCCTACTAATTCTCAGCCTGAGTGTGTAGTTTTAAACATCAGCTCGACTTGGCACTAGAAAACCTACATGACAAGTCTTTAACTGACCTGTTACTACAGAAAATTCATCCCTCACCTAGGCAATAGGTAGGCCATGAGCCACGGTGCTACGTGATTAAAATGTAAGACATGTATTTGAGAGTTTCACTGACTTAGATGTGCACTGGCCGACCCTTAAGCCCAGTTTCTTGTGCGATGTTTTACCAATACCACAAATAATGTACCTGCTTATAAGTGGATAGAAGCATTGAGACACAGAGTCAGGTACTTAAATAAACAGTCATACATTCATGGACACATCCAAACAGCAGCTGTACATACTGCAGTATCAGAACCAGTTCCTAAAGGACATACCTACTCAAATACGTAGGCAAATGCTGAGACAAGCTAGTGTCCTATCCAGAAAAGTATGCCTTTAAACATGGGTCAGGCCTACTACTGCTCAGCCTAAGTGTGTAGTATTAAACATTAGCTCGACTTTGCAGTGGAAAAACCTGCTTGACGAGTCGTTAACTGACTTGTTACTGCAGAAAACTCAAGTAGGCTGTGGGTAAGCTATGAGCCATGCTGCTATGGGATTACTAGATGAGACACATGCTTGAGTCGGGAAGCAGCCTGAACAATGATGTGGGAACAATGAGGATCGTTGTCCACAAAAGCAGAACAATGCTTTACTGAACAACAACCCTGTTTTCCGCTGCCTTAAACACGCATGTCTGAACAACGAACATGCGTGGTTAAGGCAGAGGAAAACAGACTCGGGATCGGAGAGGATGCGGTCAGGTAAGTGGGGCTGGGGTAGGGTTGTGGGGTAGTTTTAGGGGCGGGGTGGGGGTAACCTTAGTTTTTAGGTGTTGGGGCTGGGGGTCAGAATAATTTTAGGTTTTAGAGGCGGGTGGGGGGTCAGGTAGTTTTAGGGGCAGGGGTGGGGGTCGGGATAGTTTTAGATTTTAGGGTCTGGTGGGGGTAAGGGTAGTTTTAGGGGTGGGGTGGGGATCAGGTTAGATTTAGGTTTAAGGGGTGGGGTGGCGGGTCTGGGTACTTTTAGCTTTTAGGGGCAAGGGTGCAGGTTGCAGTAGTTTTAGGTGTGGGGTGGGGAGTTGAGGTAATTTAGGCTTTAGGGGCCGGGTGGGTGTCGGGGTAGTTTTAGGTGCTAGGGGTGGGGTGGGGGTGAGGGTACTTTTATGTTTTAGGTGAAGGGGTGGGGGTCTCAGTAGTTTTATGGACGGGATGTGGGGTTGGGGTAGTTTAGGTTTCAGGGGTGGGTGAGGGGTTGGGGTAGTTTTAGGTTTTAGGGGCAGGGTGGGGTGTCACAGTAATTACAGTTTTTAGGGGTGGGGGTTAGGGTAGTTTTAGGTTTTAGGGGAGGGGTGGGGGGTCGCAGTAGTTTTAGGTTTTAGGGGCGGGGTGAGGGGTAGGGGTAGTTTTAGGTTTTAGGGGCAGGGTGGGCTGTCAGGTAATTTCAGTTTTTAGGGGTGGGGGCTCAGGTAGTTTTAGGTTTTACGGGAGGGGTATGGGGTCGCAGTAGTTTTAGGTTTTAGGGGTGGGTAGGGGTGTCAGGGTAGTTTTAGGGGCAGGGGTGGGGTGTTGGAGTAGTTTAAGTTTTAGGGGCGGGGTGGGGCGTCAGGGTAATTTTAGGTTTTAGGGGTGGGGAAGTGGGGTTGGAGTATTTTCGGGGGTGGAGGGTTAGGGTAGTTTTAGGTTTTAGGGTTGGGGTCGGGTAGTTTTAGGTTTTAGGGCTGGGGTGTGGAGTTGGGGTAGTTTTAGGTTTTAGGGGCGGGGTCGCAATAGTTTTAGGTGCGGGTTAAGGAGGTGACGGGGTCACATGCTGGAACCACCCATGCCATTCCACGCATGCCTTTACCAGGAATGCCTTTACAATGAAAAATCATTGTTAAGGCATTGATGGTAAGGGCATTAATAGTAACTATGCAGTTGTTTTTCCGACCGCATTGTTCAGGCATGCGTGGTTCCAACATGCGTTGTTTCGATATATATTTGCTTGAGTGTTTCACTAACTTAAATTTGTACTGGCACACTCCTTTGACCATTTATGTATGCAGAGTCTCAGTTATACTGCAACTGTTGCACCTATAGTTATTTGGACAATATGACTGCTACAAAGACTCTTTCAATGTTGTGAAAGAAAGCATTGAGTGTCCTATAATTCCCAACAACCTGAAAATGTTAACTGAAGAAATTCAACACGAGGAAACTATTGCTATTGAGATAGTAAAGGATAGTTTACAAAGAAGCCAGAGTTCCTGACCTCTCAGTCAAGACCCTCTTGGGCAGCCGAGGCTGCTATAGCAAAGAATGATATGGAAACAGCAATGCAACAAGCAACAGAAGAAAATGTTGACTTGCAGCAATTAGTAGAAGAACTGAATGATGAGCAGAAAGAAATGTATATGGAAGTCAAAGAAAAAATGGAACATACATTCTTCCATTGAAACAATCAACGTAACTGTTCAAGGTTTAAGCCAATGTGTGTGTCAGTGGACAAGTTGGCACCAGAAAAAAGCTTTTTAATACAAGTTCTTACTACTTATCGACAGAAGACTAAGGGCTCAATTTGTTGTGTATAGTAACAACCCCTATGGATTAGCTGTACACAACATCAAATGAATCACATTGCATCATCTACTTATGCTACCTGTTGAACAGAATAATAAACTAGAATACCAAAAGTTATCTTATGAAGCTTCTCACAAAGTTTCCAGAGTCTTGAAGAAATTAAAACTTGTAATCATCGATGAGGTGAACATGGTCTCAAATGTAATGCTGTCCTTTGTGCATTTGAGAATGCAACAGAGATTGGAGACAGAGTATGATGTACTTTTTGAAGGAAAGCATGTAGTTGTTTTTGGCAATTTATTGCAACTTGCACTTGTGAAACGACAGCATTTGTTTAAAACACTCTTACATAAAGAAACTTGTAATTCTGTAGGAAGGATTGGAAATGTAAACATTTGGTTGAATTTCTAATACAAAGAACTAATGAGAAACATGTGTCAAGCCTCTGATATGCAATATGGAAATATTCTGAAGGGTATTAGAGTAGAAATACTGTCAAAAGATGGAAAACATTGCTTGAAAACGCAACTTATAAAGAACATATTTTCTTCCAAAAAATCTGCAGCACAGCTAATGTTTGAATTTATTCAACAACAAAAATCCATTGTGTGTCTAATGCTATCCTTCAAGAATGATTCTCTTTCAATGAACAAGTACTACAACTGGAGAAAGAACAAATATTGGAACTGACATCCATTGATAAAAGAGAACACCAAGGAGTGGCACTACTATTGAGTAAAAAACTACAACCAAAACTGAATTCTTTGGAGAAGTCTGTTTCTAAAACTGTGGGACTAGAAAAGTGTTCATGTGTTGTAAGACCTGTAGGGTGTTTTTGCGTGGTCATTTGAATGTTGAGGAATGGAGTCATGGGTATAATAATTGATCTAATTTTATATCTAAATAGAAATGAAGTTGAATACCTAGCAATTAAATTTGATGAACTTGAAGGTGTATAACTGATAGCAAGGTCTGTTGTGCATTTCTTGCTTGTAAAAGGCTTGCATGTCCACAGAAAGCATCTTCCAATGTCTATAGCATATGCTGTAATATTACATAAGTTTCAAGATTTAAGTGTAGATGCATAATTTATTAACATTGTTAGCACCATATTCAAGGAAGGTATGTCATATGTAGCATTGTCATGGGTTAGAATGTTGCCCAGTTTATATCTGATAGAGTTTGATGGCAGTAAAGTAAATGCTGATTCAAGTTGTGTGATAGATTATAATCATTTTAGAAGCCTGTAGGCTCCTCATTGAGGACAGTGCCCAGTTTGTGAAAAGCCTAGAATCTTACAAAATAAAAGATTTTAAAAGATCATAGAGATGTTCCTGAGAAAAAGAGGAAAGAAGAGAAGAAATAACTATTGGAGAAAAAATATACAAAAAATACTGGTGAAATTGTTGGTTAGCAGTTCCCAAACCTCTCTTGAGTCACTGCTATGCCAATGTAGTTCTTATTGCACTAGTCTCTTTACCTCCTCTGGTTTATGCAATTAAACAGAAAAAGGATAAAAGATTGTGCTCTACACTCTAGACCTTGTTAGAACACTTGCGCTATGATAGAACAAAAACATCTTCTGCATCTTTCATTAGAGGTCTTGCAGATCTGTGCACTGGATCTGTACACTTCACTCAAACCACTCAAGAAGATGCAAAAGAGTTTTTGATGGTCCGGCTTTGTGTATTCGAAGAAGAAATGGCACCTATTTGATGACCTATTTGGACTAAGTTACTCATGGCAACATGACTGTGAAAATTGTTCCTTTTCTTCAAAAACAGAAATAGATTCAGAACGTTTTATCTACTTAATTGTAGCAAAATGTAAAACTCTCGGTTTTGAGAAATTGTATAAATATGCATCACAGAATAATATGTGCACAAAATGTAACTCAGATCTTCTATCAACTTTGAATATAAGAAGAACTGGCAGTATATCATCCTAATGTTACAGCAATGTACTGTAGATGAATCTAAATTGAAAACAACAATTATTTTTTTTGAAGCCGGACAATATAGCTGTAAAGCTATTATTTCTCATGAAGTAATAAGCATTACATCTTGACACTACACCATCTACTTAAAAATGCAACTAGATGGACAAAGTGTATAAACTACTAAATTCTTACCCTCTCTTTCTTGAACCAAAATTCTAAGGAGTATTACTACTGAAAATATTGAAAAGTGCACTTCTGGGATTTCTGTAACAAGTTAAGAGATCATGCGGCCTACCAAGTGTGATGTCTTCATAATGGATTCTAAATCTTGAAATGTTTTCACTCATGCAGCAAATAGCAGGGATAATACTAAATTGTAAACACTGATCACCAACTACAAACAAGGACAAAGATCTACTGAAGAGGAAAATAAATACTGTTACAGTTATCTTTGAAGAACAGCTGGAAAAATATCAAAAGAATTATACCACTTAATATACTACTGCTGTGTAATGGATTACCAGATTTAATTACATCATGAGGTCTACCAAGGATGATGTCTTTATATACTTTTTCACCTGCTACTATCATTCTTATGCAGTAGTTGTATTATAAAACTATGATATACATTATATTATTTAACAAGTATATATAAAACAGATAAATATTTGTAGTGCTTGTAATGTTAATTTGAAATAACGTGCTATGTAGTTATGTTTTTTTTACAGTTTATATGACTGTTTGTTTACCCACTGTTTAGTTATGAGTATCTACACACACTTTATTTATAGTGTAAAAGAATAGAAGCTGAGAGCACTAGGAATGGAAATTAAAATGCTTTTATATTATGCATAATTGACATGCAATAATGTAAATTTCTTGAGTTTTATTATTAACAATGTTTTTATATTACAGATCATGAAAGTAAAATAGCCAAAGGTTTACTATGAAACTTTAACTTCTATTTCTGTTTTCTTTTTTTTTTGACAGGTTAATGGACCCATTTATTGTGGTACTTTTGCCATTCATAAACTATCTAGAAATATTCCTAACAAAACATGGATAAGTACACTGGCAAACTAATATACACTAATAAAGCACTTATTTACCCAGATTCATACTTTTATATACACTAACTCACCAAATGAAACATTCATCAGTATACTAACATGCCCAGGCACATGCACAAACTGATAAGCAAGACACACAATGACGTATATGCTGACACACCCAGACAAACACTAGTGCACAAACTGACATACTGATGCACCTAGGTATACCCTCATGCACACACTGACACACCCTCTCACACACGAATCCATACACTGTCACACCCAGGCACACACTGATGCATACGCTGCCACACCCAGGCACATGCTGATGCATACATTTACACACACAGGTACACACTAAAACACACACTAACACAGTCAGATACACGCTGATGCATACAGTAACACACCTGCGCACACCTACATATATACACTAACACACCTTGACACACACTTGTATACTAGCACACCCAGGCACACACTCATGCATACACTGACACAACCAGCCAGACAGTCACACATACACTGAGACACTCTAACATACACTAATGTATACACTAAAACACCCAGTGACACTCTCATGCATATACTAACACACCCTAGGCACACACCTATGCATACACTAACACTCATTCAACAAACATATATCAACACACATACTAACAGGTACATACAATGGCATACAAACAAAAACATATAGGCGGTCATTACAACATTGGCGGTGAAAGCCGCTTACCACCGTACAGAAGACCGCCAACACACCGGCGCGGCCGCGGAAAACCGCCACAGCTATTATGACCAACAGCACGGAATCCGCCAAAATTCAGACACTCACACAAGTCTGCCACACCAAAGGTCAGTGATAAACTGGCGAAAACAAAACCTCCACCGTCACGGCAACAGAAATACGCCCACACTATAACGACCCACGAATTCACGCGGCGGTCTTTCAGCTGCGGTATTCCATTGGCGGTACACACCGCTGCACTCAAAATACACACACACTTACAAAACACAGCCACATTGGACAATTCAAAATACACACACCTGATACACATACACACACCACTCCCACACACCCAATACAATATATAACACACACCCACATCACCCGCAAACCCCTATGACCAAAATTCACGAAGGAAGGCCAGAGAGAGACACCACCATCAACAATACTAGCATCCACAGGCACACAACACCATTACCCACATAATTTCCACACACCTCACACTACACACCACTACATATCAGCACACTTATCACCCCACACACCACCCCACACATCACCTACACCCCCCCATGGCATGGCAAAGACACCCCAGGTTCTCGGAGGAGGAGCTCAGGGTCATGGTGGAGGAAATCGTCCGGGTAGAGCCACAGCTATTCGGATCACAGGTGCAGCACACCTCAATTGCAAGGAAGATGGAGCTATGGCGAAGAAAAGTGGACAGGGTCAACGCAGTAGGACAGCACCCAAGAAATCGGGAGGACATCAGGAAGAGGTGGAACGACCTACGGGGGAAGGTGCGTTCCGTGGTCTCAAGACACCACCTGGCGGTTCAGCGGACTGGCGGCGGACCCCCACCTCCTCCCACACAACTAACAACATGGGAGGAGCAGGTCTTGGCGATTCTGCATCCTGAGGGCCTCGCAGGAGTAGGTGGAGGAATGGACTCTGGTAAGTCAAATCTTAACTATTACATCCCCCACCCTACCTGCATTCCAGCACATACCCCCACCGTCACCCTCACCACCATCACTCTAACTCTTCACAAATGTCCCTACATCACAACCCATCCATCCCAAAACCAAGCCCTGCATGCAACAACAACGCATGGACACACATCACTAAAGCATGCCACTGCACATACCCATACACCCCCCTAAACCATCATCACACAAGGTCCCACACAGGAATGCAATCACTGGGATACACAGTCACCCACCCATTGCACAGCATGCCACACACAGATGTAATAAACATCCTTTTATACCCCTGCAGGAACCCTACCCAACGTCGCC
Organism: Pleurodeles waltl; assembly: GCF_031143425.1. Lineage (NCBI taxonomy): Eukaryota > Metazoa > Chordata > Amphibia > Caudata > Salamandridae > Pleurodeles > Pleurodeles waltl. Next base: position 723,997,794 of record NC_090442.1, on the reverse strand, counting down.
CATCAGAAGGGTCCACACATGTGCACACCACCAACAGAAGAGGCCCACAGTGATGACAGCACTTCTGTCCAACTGGATCTAGATGACCAGCCCCACCCATCGGGGACCTCGGGACAGTCGGTTCCCCACACCCAGTCACAGGCCACCACAGAGCTTCCCCCCTCTGGAAACACCAGCACAGCACCCACCCAGCGGGCCCATACCTCCGTCCCCAGGACCCGTCAATCTGCAGTGTGTCCACCACTACAGGGAACCCAGGCTAACCCACCACCCCAACAACAACAAGGACCTGGGGGCAGTGGTAGTGGGCACACGGTCCAGGGGAGGGAGGCCCAGGAACAAAGGGGAACAGGTAGGGCTGCTGTGCGACAGGGGCGGACAGGCCCAGGGAACCCACTCTCCACGAGGCCCTCTTTTCCATCATGGGAGCCTACCACCACTCCCAGGAGACGATGGCAAAGGTACTGGCCAAGTTTCAGGAGACCCAGCTCCTGCAGGAGGAACAGTATTTGGGCTTCAGGGAGGAACTCAGAACCATCAATTCCACCCTGGGCACCATCGTAGGGGTGCTGAAGGAAGTGCTCAACACCAGGAGGGACACTGTGGCACTACAAGGGGCCCCTGACACTAGCCTGGACGATGAACTGCCCACCACCTCCGCAGGCTCTAGTGGACAGGAGGCACTGCCACAGGACCACCACACCAGCACCCCACCCCCTGCAGAGGGAGAACCACCTTGCAAACGGTCCCTGAGATCCAGGAACAAGACAGAGAACGATGCCAACACCCCCGCCAAGAAATGAGACCACCCGATTGTCATCCTACTGTCCCACTTTGTCACCCTGTCCATCTTTAAACTGCCCCAGCTCCACTTCATATGCCCATTTGGGCAATGCACCTGTGAGACTAATAGACTGGACTCTGCCATGGACATTCCTCCGTCATCACCCCTCACCATTTTGCTACCCCCTCCAATTTTGAGCACTAAAATAAACACCCTGAAAGCACAAAACAATCTGGAGTCAGTCTGTGATTTCAGAATACTGTATTAGCAATTACTGTGGCAAAAAGCTCTTTCACTTGTAATGTCAACATACCTATGTCACACAGATCTAGTCCATGAGGAATCAAAGCAGATGTCACACTGTGGGACCCAGATCTGTGAAATGGTAAGGTAAAGTGACAAATCAGTGACCATACACTGGGTGAAAACGACAGACAGTAGAAAGGTAGTAGTGTTAAAGTACATGTAGTAGGCAGGTTTGTATTCTTACCTGTGTTTCACTGGAAATATTGCTGGATCACTGAGTCCCTGTTGTCCATGTCTTCTTCCTTTGCTTCCTCGTCTTCACTGTCTACAGGCTCCACAGCTGCAACAACACTGCCATCTGGACCATCCTCCTGCAGAAAAGGCACCTGTTGTCGCAAAGCCAAGTTGTGAAGCATACAGCAGGCCACGATGATCTGGCACACCTTCTTTGGTGAGTAGAAGAGGGATCCACCTGTCATATGGAGGCACTTGAACCTGGCCTTCAGGAGGCCGAAGGTCCGCTCGATCACCCTCCTAGTTCACCCATGGGCCTCATTGTAGCGTTCCTCTGCCCTTGTCCTGGGATTCCTCACTGGGGTCAGTAGCCATGACAGGTTGGGGTAACCAGAGTCACCTGCAAATGGCGAGGGACAACTGTTAGACACACACTAACCTGTAGGGATATCCCCAGACCCAGACAACCATTCCCACTGACTAGCTTCCATGTGCTCGCCTAATATCCACACCCAGTGCCTCTGGAGTTGACCCATCACATAAGGGATGCTGCTATTCCGCAGGATGTAGGCGTCATGCATTGAGCCAGGGAACTTGTCATTCACATGGGAGATGTACTGGTCTGCCAAACATACCATCTGTACATTCATCGAATGATAACTCTTCCGGTTTCTGTATACCTGTTCACTCATGTGGGGGGGTACCAAAGCCACATGTGTCCAATCAGTGGCACCTATGATGTTGGGGATATGTGGGGGCATAGAAATCACCTTTCACTGAAGGCAAATCCTCCACCTGAGGGAAAACGATGTAGCTCCGCATGTGCTTCATCAGGGCAGACAACACTCTGGACAACATGTTGGAAAACATGGGCTGGGACATCCCTGATGCTATGGCCACTGTTGTTTGAAATGACCCACTTGCAAGGAAATGGAGTACCGACAGCACCTTCACTTGAGGGGGGATTCCTGTGGGATGGCGGATAGTTGACATCAGGTCTGGCTCCAACTGGGTACACAGTTCCTGGATTGTGGCACGGTCAAGCCTGTATGTGATTATCACATGTCTTTCCTCCATTGTCGATAGGTCCACCAACGGTCGGTACACCGGAGGATGCCGCCATCTCGTCACGTCCCAACGGATGGTTCCTATGAAGGACAACAGCGAGCACAGAGTCAAACAACTCGGAGGTACGTACGCACAGCTTACACAGAACACAAATTATGATCTAAAAAGTGGCCTGTATGTGTTTTGAGTCTAGGCCTAGGTATGTGTGACGCAGTTGAAAATGAAGCCATGTGGGCCCCTGAAATGGCAGCTGCCTGACCTGTAAAGTGGGACAATGGGATGTGAGGTAACTGCGCTGGCGTTGTACACCGTCGCGGGAGGCGGTCGAAGACCGCAGCGCAATGCTGCATTAGTTAATATTGGACCCTATGGGTCCCAGGAGCCAAGGACGATGTACGCCGGCGGAGAAGGTACACACCGCCGCGGACGTGACCGCCATTTTCTATCTGTTCAATCACTCGATACCTGATCTTCGACAGGAGAGGACCTACACTGCAAGTGCTGCTGTGACCTCGGTCTGGAAGAGACAATGGTTCGTGCGACTGGGGAAAGGGCCCCTGCCTTCACATCGGATGAGTTGGAGAAACTCGTTGATGGGGTCCTCCCCCAGTACACGCTACTCTACGGTCCTCCAGACAAACAGGTAAGTACACTGGGAGCATGCTGTATGGGCTATGCCTGTGTGGAGAGGGGTGGATGTAAGAAGGAAGGGGGGAAAGTGCGGCGTGCATGAAACGACGGTGAGTGATGTGCCACATGGCAAGGGTAGGGATGGGGGCCAATCACTTTGATGGTGCAGTTGGTTATAGGTTTCTCTTCCCCCTGTACAACTCAGGTAGGTCAGCGCCCACCAGAAAAAATATATTTGGCGTGCCATCGCTAAGGACGTCTGGACCCTGGGGGTCTACCACAGACGGAGCACCCACTGCCGGAAAAGATGGGAGGATATTCGCCGCTGGAGCAAGAAGACGCCGGAGGCTCAGCTGGGGATGGCCTCCCAACATGGGAGGGGTGCCCGTTGCACCATGACCCCACTGATGTTCAGGATCCTGGCGGTGGCGTACCCGGAGTTGGATGGGCGCTTGAGGGCATCACAGCAGCCACAAGGGGGTGAGTACACTCTCACTCTGCTGATTTTGCGTGCAGTGGAGGTGTCTGGGTGGGGGAGGTGGGCTTTGGGTTTCCCTAGGCCAGGGCGAGTTCCGTAGGCAAGGCCATGTGGCACCCCACCCCACCTCTGTAGAGTGACAACTACACCTAGTCATGCCCCTGTGTCATCCATGTGTGCAGATGTCGTCCATAGCCTAGTAGGCCATTTCCCAGAAATTGAACAGTGGAGGCCAAGAGCGTGGCGTAGTGCAGGGGGCTTCTGTGTCTGTCGTGTCTGCCAACGGCAGCGGTAATGCATGCACTCAACATGTCTTTCTTCTGTTGCCCCCCCTTTTTGAGGTCTCCCTGTTCTTGTGTGCATTAGCATCATCAGGCGGAGGAGCAGTGGCACCGGAGCACAAGGGGGCTGCATCCCACCTGGCCATGAAGGGCCACACTACGGAATCAGACTTCACCAGTGGGACGGAGGGCAAGGGGAGCTCCACGGCGGGGACAGGAGCACCTCAGCCTTTGAACCGTGCACCGCTCACCCGGGAGGGTAAGCATCACCTTCGCCCCAGGCACCCCAGGCCCTGCCCCAGTCACCCCTGCTGCCCTCAGTGAGGAGGCCATTGACCTCCTCAGGTCCCTCACTGTTGGGCAGTCTACCATTTTGAATGTCATCCAGGGTGTAGAAAGGCAGTTTCAACAAACAAATGCATTCCTGGAGGACATTCATTCTGGTCAGGCGGCCCTTCAGCGAGCTTTTCAGACTCTGGCCTCAGCACTGATGGCAGCCATTATCTCTGTGTCTAGCCTCCCCCCTCCAACTTCCTCCACCCAGACCCAATCCCCTGTACCCCAGCCTATCCCAAGCACACCTCCAGACCAGCATGCACACACATCAACACACAAGGGAAGCTCAGGCAAACATAAGCAACACACATCCCACAGGCACTCACGCAAGCTTCACACACATGCAGACACACCAACATCCACTGCCTCCACTGAGTCCCCCTCCTCCTCGTCTCCCTCCTTCCTCCCAGTCTCGCCTACACTCACACCTGCATGCACTACCTCTACAGCCACTACGTCCATCACCAGCACACCGACCACCACACCCTGCTCACGTGCAGTCACCACCCCCACTACCATTCACACATCCCCTGTGTCCTCTCCCAGTGTGTCTGTGACGCCCCCCCCCAAGATACACAAACGCAGGCACACACCCACCCAACAGCCATCCACCTCACGACAGCCTCCAGCGCATGCACCTTCACCCAAAGTCAGCAAACGAACACCTCCTACAACCACAACCTCTTCCTCCACTCCCAAACACCCTCCAGCTACCCGTCCCAGTGTCTCCAAGAAACTTCCTGTCCAACCTTCACCTCTTTCTCACACCTCCCCCACCCCGTCCGTCTCCTAGGTCCCGAACTAGCACCTCAGCCACAACATCTCTGGGACCAGTGGTGCCTGTAGTCACCGGAATATGGAGTGCACCGGCCACCAGGGCAGCCAGTGTGGCACAGAGCCACAGCACAGACAGTCCCCCACCTGTGAAGCATCAGAAGTTGGCCAGTGCCCGGCGGGAGAGGGGGAAGACTCCAGCCACCAAAGCCGCTCCCAGGGGTCCAGGTGGAAGTGTGGAGTCAGCTGCGACACCTTCTAAGGTGGGGAAGGGGCACAAGAAACTCAGCAAGTCTGGGAAGAGCAGCACGGCGGAGAAGCCCGCCATCATTCCCGCTGCCCAGTAGCCCACCGCCAGCACCAGCCCTGCTGCCCAGGAGTCCACCGCCAGCACCAGCCCAGCTGCCCAGGAGGCCACCGCCAGCACCAGCCCTGCTGCCCAGGAGGTCACTGCCACCAGCCCTGCTGCCCAGGAGGCCACCACCAGCCCAGCTGCCCAGGGGGCCACCGCCAGCACCAGCCCTGCTGCCCAGGAGGCCACCGCCACCAGCCCTGCTGCCCGCTAGGCCAGAGAGGACCGCCAGCACAAGCCCCGCTGGGCCATGAAGGACCACCAGCACAAGCCCCGTTGGGCCATGAAGGACCACCAGCACAAGCCCCGCTGGGCAATGAAGGACCGCCAGCAGCTGAGTCACTGCAAAGGAGCCCGCCGCTCCAAGCACCGCTGAACAGGGCACCGCCGTCTCAAGCACAGCTGAACTGGACACCACCGTCTCAAGCACCGCTGAACAGGGCACCGCCGTCTCAAGCACCGCTGAACAGGGCACCGCCGTCTCAAGCACCGTTGAACAGGGCACCGCCGTCTCAAGCACCGCTGAACTGGGCACCGCCGCCTCAAGCAACGCTGGCCCATGAGCGCCAAGGGCACTGATGCTACTGAGTCCGCCACGGGCAGGATGAAGCACTCTGGGCACCATGCCCCCTCCAGAACCGGTGGAGAGATCCATCCACTACCTCTGTCCTTAGCAGGATGAAGCACTCTGGGCACAATGCCCCCTCCAGAACCGGTGGAGAGATCCATCCACTACCTCTGTCCTTAGCAGGATGAAGCACTCTGGGCACCATGCCCCCTCCAGAACCGGTGGAGAGATCCATCCACTATCTCTGTCCTTAGCAGGATGAAGCATTCTGGGCACCATGCCCCCTCCAGAAACGGTGGAGAGATCCATCCACTACTTCTGTCCTTAGCAGGATGAAGCACTCTGGGCACAATGCCCCCTCCAGAACCGGTGGAGAGATCCATCCACTACCTCTGTCCTTAGCAGGATGAAGCACTCTGGGCACAATGCCCCCTCCAGAACCAGTGGAGAGATCCATCCACTACCTCTGTCCTTAGCAGGATGAAGCACTCTGGCCACCATGCCCCCTCCAGAACCAGTGGAGACTGTTATCCACTTGAGAGACTGTGGCTTTGCACTCCCCAGGATGGAGCAGTGGGCAACCCACCCACTGTAGAGACTTGAGAGACTGTGGCTTTGCACTTCCCAGGATTGAACAGTGGGCAACCCACCCACTGTAGAGACTTGAGAGACTGTGGCTTTGCACTCCCCAGGATTGAACATTGGGCAACCCACCCACTGTAGAGACTTGAGAGACTGTGGCTTTGCACTCCCCAGGATTGAACAGTGGGCATGTGGCTCCCTCGTGGATTTGGTGTTGTACACTCAAGCGGCTGAGGTGCCCCCCCTTTTCCCTCCCCCTGAGGTGCCTGTTTTGTTGCTCTCTGATGCCCCTGCAGTTTTCTCTCCATCATGGTCGGGGATCTTGTGTGGGCCTCGTCCATACCGTGTGGGCCCAGTGTTCCACTGACTTAATTGGAGCACTACCTGGACTACTATGCTTGGTGTATATTTTGTTAATGGTGTATATATATGTTTTTGCCTACTTGCTTTTAATATATTACAATGGTTACACTCATTTCCTTTGGTCTTTGCATTCTTCCGGGGGGGTTGAGGGGTGTAACTGTGATGTATCAATATGTATTAGTGTGTGTGTTGTAATGGGTGAGGGTGGGGCTGGGGGTGTTGCATGTGTGTGTCCCTGTTTTTTCCCTCCCCCCTCCCCTGTGTCGTATGTGCAGTACTCACTGTGGTCTTCGCCACCGTCGTTCGTGCTCCTGGTAGAGGAGCAGGAAGACTATCGCAGGGAGAATTTGGAGTTCCGGATCCATGGTGTCCTCGTTCCTCATGGGGTGTGTAGAGGCGAGCGTTTTCCCTTCAGAATCCTGTTTCCGCCGTGTTTTTATCCACAGTGAATCCGACCCGGAAAAGGTGGCGGATTGGTAGGTTGTGATTCTGTGGGCGGTACTTTGTCACCCGTCTGTCTGTTGGCTGTGACCGCCGCGCTGTTTGTTTGTACCGCCGTGGCGGTCGGAGTGTTAATGTGGCTGTCTTTGTTTGCGGTTTCCGTCACGGTCGTAATTGCAACATTTTTACCGCTGGACTGTTAGCGGTCTAACCGCCGCTTTCACACCGACCGCCAGGGTTGTAATGACCACCATAGTTCATTTTTCTTTTAACATTTAAGGCAACACTTCACTTTTAGGATAGCAGAAAAAGATTGTTCCCCAACAGAAATAGCTTCATTACATTTCCTGAAAAAAGTGCCCATATCCTTCAAATCAGATATAGCGGCAGGATAAACTTCATTACCATGGACGGCAATAGTGTCCCTCTTCTGCAGCTCTCCAGCTTTTGGCTGAAAGACCTCCTCACGCTCCTTTTCAGCACAGACTAGTTATTGAGGATGGGTGACTTGGAGTTGTTTCAGCATCGGTGTAGTGCTGTGACTGTATTTTTTTGCTGCACAGCTTGCACTGCACTTGGCATCCCACACCCCTCTTCTCCAAATGGAATAGAAAAGAATTTCCATGTGATACTTTCTTTCTTCCTCTGCTGCTCATCTTCAGATGAAGATGATGACTATTTCTCAGGATCTGGAGCTTGTTAAGATGTTGAGGCAGCCGTTTTGTAAAACAAAACTACCCAAAACAAATTCAGGAAGGTCTCAAGCAGCTTTTCCACACTAAAAGCTAAATACTACTTGGGAAATAAACTGAGTGTGCACTTCCTTTTCACACATGAAGAGTTTTTTGTCCAATCAGATCTTTTTATTTCTGTGTAACATGATATTTGCGAACATATTGCAATCATGTTGCAACATAATCGTGAATACCAAAATTAGCATTAAAACAAGCTTTTAAAGTTAAATTACTCATGAACACCTATCTAAAAACATTAAAGTATTAGATCTTCCACATCAAAAATAATTTTAAGAATGTGTATATAATAATTTTATTACTTTGTACAAATTACGGTTAGTTTTGTGAGTATTTAATGAAACCGGAATCCACGTGACAGGACAATTCGAGAAGAATTTGCAAATATCGGAACATCTTAAAAATAAGAATACAATACATAAACATAACTAATACATTTTCAGGACCAGACTAATAAGACAAATCAGATGTACACTTATTCAGACCGACCTGATAAGGTGCATACCAAAGGACCTTCCCAAATACATTGGGGCTTAAAAAGTTTACCCCATTTCCCAAAAAATATAACACAAACTTGTAAAAACTCTTCTTTTGACAAAATGTCTTCAATTTCAAATTGATCATTATGTGATTGTGACGCATAGTGAAGATTAACTGTATCGTGCACCATGATGAAGTAATCTTTATTCTGTGACTAGCAAATCCAGGCCAGGCCGTGCCTTCAACTTCCCCCTCCTCCAACATGTATTGCACAGTGCATTTCACATAATGTAAAAAAAAAGTCAAAGAAAAAAACAAAGATTACTGAGACATTATAGCTAGGAAATAGAAGGTTACAGAGACGTTATTGTTAGGAAATAGTATTAAAAAAATGGAAATTCACCAAAAAAATCAAAGTTTACAGGGATGTTATAGTTAGGAAATAAAGTAAAAAACCCTTAGCAATTTAATGAAAAAAAAGGTTACAGGGACGTTATAGTTAGGTATGGAATTCACTCACACAACACCATAGAAATTCAGCAGTTATGGGTACCAGCCCTAACTATAACTTGCACCCTCGGAATGCACTGCTTGTGACCTCACATATTATATCACTCATCACATGGTCAGGGACATCACTGATAACATCACTGAGGAAAGTAGAAATATGTGTGTGGGGGCACAGATTTACTATTCTAACACAAGTCCAATCATCATTGGGAAAAGTACATATGTTTGAAGGGGCAGATTTACTGTTCTAATTCTGGCCTAAATATCATTGAGGGAGTTCATATTTTTAGGAAGGATGGGGGAGGGGCAAACTTACAATGCTAACTCCAGTCCAGTAAACTTTGGAGAAAGTTAAATGCACATATTTTGGAGTACTACATTTAGGATTCTAAATATAGTCCATCTAATTTGGGAAAGGCAAACATAATTGAAGGGTCAAGTTTTCTCTTTCAAACCAGACCAATTTACATTGGGGAAAAACACATCTATTTTTATGGGGCGGGGGAGTAAATGTGCTATTTCTACTCCAGTCCAACACATATTGAGGGAAACCGCATACATGTAGGTGGTACGATTCACTATTCTCACTCTAGTCCAATCTAATTTAATGTTAAAAATAGTATTACTGGATTTTTGAACACTCAAGGAAATTTCTTCGGACTACCTTAGCACTCCCTTTTATGCATGGATTTTGTTATTGGGCATATGGTCTCTAAGCAATAGGACCATTGGGAGGGAAAGTGCTGTATCCTTACACTCTAAACACCAACACCTGTGCAGCTGATTGTTACCTAATGTTGCTCTTCCAGTGATCTCTGCAAAGCAGACTGCCTGCTCTGCCCACTCCACTGTACCATCACTGTTGTGCCTAAGAAACAGAAAAGGATTTCTGTATCTTGGTGTACAAAAAAGAGGATCACCAAGTCTCACCTCCCTCCGGCCAGTAGTATCTCTCATTGGAAGTTGCCTCTGTCCATTTGTAAACAAAGCAAAAACATGAGCCTTCTCATTTCTTTGACACCCTCCATGGATCTGGCTCCTTTCCTCTTTTTCCCGGGTGCCAGGGGTCCGGAGCATCAGGGCTCTGCATCTGAATGCAACTCTGTTGTCTTCCCCCTTTCAGCCCCTGGACTCACCCTGTTACATAATCAAAAACAACCATACCTTAAAGATTAAAGCTGACCTTGGGATGACTCTGCCTGAAAGTGAAAAGAAGTGGGGACTCCTGTGCTGTGAATGGTGGGAAGGAAAGAAAACTAAACAATCAAGCCTTCTCACCAGGGTTCTGGCTAATCTGAAAGAATGTAAATGTGTACAACTGATTATTCACAAAATATAAAAGATACTTGGGAGCCAGTATAGGTTTTAATTGATGAGAGTCATTTGGACCTAAACACTCACAAAGATGTATTTTTCTGAAAAGGTAATGTGAGAGTGTTTAACAGCTGAGTTCTGGGTGCATGCTTTTAATGGACACTTATACAAATGTTTCTATTTATTGCCTGGTTACTTATTACTAAAATATATAGATATAAATAATTACTTACATAATCACAGTGCTTTCTGTCACAGGCTGAGGCCTTTAGCACTATAAATATACAAGCCTCTACAACAACCAGGATTCAAAACTGTGACTTTCTGGTCGCAAATAGACATCTACAGTGAGATAATTAGCCAACTTCAGTTTTCATAACATAAAAGAGTGCATTTCCTACTAATTAGTTTATCTCCATTTTTTATTTAACATGTGCACTTACTTTTGTATGCTGATCCCTAAAAGTGAAAAATAACAAAATAGTTTCAGATTGTTTTGCTCTTTATAGCCCCGTCTTTGATCCCACCACAGCACTTACTGGCCCCAACTCCATGGCACCAAGAATCACTGTTCACATTCTTGTTTTAGGCACTTCGGGCCAGATCTACAAGAAAGGGGCTCATCAGTCCTAATGCACCACTTTTCTTGTGTCACCCTTAATCCCCCTAATGTCACCATGGTAGTGCTGTATTTACAATGCAGTCCACCATGGCGCACGTTAGCACAATATCATCAGAATTTATGGTGCTATTGTGGTGCTTTGCTAGATTAGCGCCATAAAGTATGGCGCTAGTCCAGCAAAGCAGTTGAGAGGCCCATAGGTTATTATAGGCCCTTCACTTTAACACTGGCAATGTGCAGGTGTTAAAAATGACAGAACACCCCCTTGCATACATTATCCTGGCACAAGGCGCAAGTGGGTACAAAGCTGCGCAATGCTAGCATTGGCCGCTTTGTAAATATGGTGCATCAGAAATGGCTACCTAACGCAACATTCGCGTAAAAAAATTATGCTAATGTGGCACAAGGAGGTGCAAGGGCCTTGTAAATCTGGCCCTGGAACTGTTGCACGGAAATTAAAATAGCCTGGAAAAGCACCAAATAAGTAGTGCACTTCTAGGCCATATTTATTTACAAGTAGTTGCAGATGTATTTGTGCCTCCCCACTCCCTCCCCCCCACCAGGAATGCAGACAAACCCCCAAGGTGGCACTCCTCACAGTTTGAAGCTCTCTATTTCAAATGATGGTGGCCCTATTTTAACACACAGATCTGCGCAACCAATGCCTCATAAACTTCATGCTTTTGAGTGGCCCATCCACATTTCTCTAATGTCCAAACCTCTTTCAGAGTTTTAAGATGTGCAGGCATTCATTGCTGTGAAACAGCTGTAGCATGTAGGTAATATAATGCACCTACGTTTCCTAAACTTGCAAAGTGGGTATGAGGAGATGGAAGGTCAGCAGCAAGCACATCAGATGGTTTCTTTTATGTGAGGCACACCTAACGGCTGGCAATGTAGACCACAGCAGTCAGCACACATATAATGGTCCTAGGTGCTCTGACGAAGCAGGCAGACAACTCAGTCGAGGGACAGTACCTCAATGTGCACCACCCCATGACCTGTACTATGGGATGAATCACATTTTAGCAGAAAGTGTGAATAGACAATCAATAGAGGCTTTTTCTCACCCTAATATATTTCTTCCTTATGTGTTGACTAAATTAGGATATGTCTATATATATAATCCTATGCTAGCCTGTAAATCTGTCTTGTCTACAACTGTACCTGTATTTTGAGTCCAATTAGTGCATGATGGATCATCTGTGCAAATTGAATAATTCAACTGTCCTATTCATTTGCGTAATTCTCTGTGGCAGTATGTTGTTTGCCTTATCTTGAATTTCTGTTAGTCCAGCTGATATCCTTCTCCTTGAATTATTAAACTCACTGCTTCTACAGATGTATTAGAACTATGACTGATTGTGGTTTTCTAGAGATAGAAGCATGTGTCTTTCACTAAAGCTGAACCTCCACCATTCTAAATGTGAAGGGAGTTGTGGAATGAACGGAAGAGGACTTTCAAGTGTATGATAGGAGTCATCAAAAAGATTTCACCATATTTGATTCAGGCAGTGATCCACAAGAGCCACTTCTCCAAGCCAAAAGATTATAGCAAAAACGTTTCAGGGTATTTTTAGACACGCTTTGGTACCTAGAGCTTCACATTCTGCATTTCACTTATCAAATTTGTCAATGCATGGCAGATTTCTACTGTGCCTTTTCTTGAAGGTGTGCCCATCTACTATTAAATTATTTCCATACAGGATCAAATGAAAATGCTACACCCCATTTCAACAAATTTAGGGCCCAATTCACAAATGCATTTTGGAGCATATAACTACTACTACAGAAGTACCATTTCCACCCTAGAAAATGTAAATCATAAACCTCCAGCCAGACAGCACTTCCTTCAGCTCTCGTTTTTTTTCTGTGTAGATATTTCTACCACAGAAATTGCCACACACATACACATAAATATTTGTAGTAAATCTGCAGAACACTGTGGAGTGGCTGGAAAATGGGGAATAATTACTTAAAATGTATGCAGTTAAGAAAAATAACTGGGGAAAATGCTCATCACTTTACCTTTTTTCATAAAGTATATGACTAATGCATGTATGTGTGTATGTATACAGTAGTTCTATAGTGTGCATTTAGCCAAAAGGTAGGGTCAAAAACAAGCATAAAGTCAATGAGTGATAGGATAAGTTGTTGGGTTATGAGCGGTTAATGCATTGTACTGCAGTATTCTTAATCAGGTGGGTCAAATTATTTTCCTAAAAAAGAACAGCATTGGAGTGGTTCTGGTGGATATGGGGATGTTGTTTGAGATTCCGGATACATAGTTTGAAAAGGCCTGCTGCCTTGTTTTTTTCTTTTTTCACACTTCCAAAGACCGCCAAACTTGTGGTGGCGGTCTGACTACCGCAGAGCAGACGGTCCGACTGCGACATTACAACTGCCAGGGGACCACTGTCACTGCCAGGAACAAGGTTCCTGAAGGGCTGGCTGTGATTGGACTCGTGGTCAGCCACAACAGTGCTGAACTCAGTGCCACTGAGCTGATTACGATTCCTGTTTACGCTAGCCTTTCCATGGAAAGGCCAGCGGAAACACAGATCAGGGGGCCACATGGGCCCCCTGTGCTGCTGAAGCCCATGACATGGGCAGTGCAGCCCCCCCTGCCAGCACCCTCAGAATGTGCACTGTCTACTGAAGGTAGCCAACGCCAATACAGTAGCACTGTTCCAGCTGTGCTGATTGGCGGAAACTTCATAATGTGATGCTCCCGCCAGTCAGCCCGGTGGGAACATGGTAATAGGACGGGGGTCAGGCAGCCGGGTTGATTGCCGCCTCATCTGCGCGAGTTGGGCGGTCAGCTCGTCCAACTGCCAAACTCGTAATGAGCCCGTTAGTCTCTAGTATGATGATAGCCTGGCAGTGAGTGTGCGGAAAACCATCAGAGATGATGAGTGTATCCAACATACTTTGTTTACTTAAAAAAGTGTTTTCCATTTTAACTTAGGTATTTCTGAAACACATATTATAGAAAGGCTCAGGTCACATAGAACACAATTGCTAAATCAAAAGGGGAGCATTTGATGCCTCAAGACTCCACCACCCATCTACATGTGAAACTTGTTACAGCACCAACCAATCACATGTAGGCTAACCACATAAGAAATGAACTCACACATTAAAGAATTTGTTTGGATTCACTATGTGGGCCAGTACTTTTGTGGCTCTGCCCATCATTTTGACCAACAATTATATGAGTAGGAGAGAGGGGTTAAGTGAAAAGGATCATCATCTTTTCAGTGTCCAAGGAAGCAGTCATTGCCAGATACTGCTTCTCCCTGACATCTGATCCTTGACATAGATGCAGACTGGGAACAAGAGCATGAGTGACCTACAGCCTGCTCCCATGTGTGCACTGCCCTTGTTAAAATACTGGTACACTCCATTACTTGGCCACCCAATCTTTCCACAGGGTCATTTCTGACAACGTGGGCAGCTCACAGGCAAGCCAATCTTGTTGCTTGAGCTAGGTACCGAGGTGCATCACCAAAGATTGCACTAGTTTGCGGCCATCCCACATTCTCTGGCAAAAATGCAAAGGGTGGGAACTTTGCCCACTTCACTTGTGCACTAGATGCCATTGATTGCACCCACATGGCACTTCAGCAACATTACTACAAGGAACTCCTTTTCCACAACGTGCAAGCTGTCTGCGATGCTTGGACCTGCTCTGCTGATGTGTATTTGATATTCCTGCAAGCACGCTGAACAGATTCATCTTTTGCTTTTTAACTCTTGCTAATCATTTGTTTGCTGGGAATTTCTGGGGCAATTGACTGATAGGTAAGTTATAACATCTCCTACTTGAGCTGCATGTGCATCTAGGGGATGGCATTTCAAATATACACACTAGTTACTCATTACAAGTCAGTAGACACACATCACTTCAACAGACAGTGACTGCATGCATGAATAGATGACGTAGTACATTTATAATAGAACCACATATAAAGAAATGTCATGTCTTGATTGAGGGTGATGCTGGGTATGCTCTCTTCCCATCTCCTCACATCGTTCTGAAGTCCAACTGATAACCCTCAACAGAGGTACAAAAGAGCACACACACATGCATGAATTATCATTGAACACAATGTCTACATTTTTTGTATACATATTCACTAAAAAAACAAAGGTTACAGGGACGTTATAGTTAGGTTCAGAATTTACACACACAAAACCATAGATATACAGCCGTTATAGTTATACTTAGCTCAAGAAACTAGAACTCGTGCCCTAACTGTAACTCATGCTCCCACCATGCACAGTTTTCTCATCAATAATTTTATTGTTTCTGTTGCAGTGATAATAATAATGATGTCGTAGGAGATGTCATGACTGATGTGGGATAATTAACAGTGCCGGGCGAGGGTACAAATTATAATTACCTTAGGCTGTGCGCAGTAGGAGGACCCAGACCCTGAGGCCATCCTTCAAAGGCCACCAACACTGGAAGGGGGCATGCACCGCCCTCTCCCCAGGCCAGTTTCAGTCCCAGAGATCCCATCCCCCAGGGCATGGCACATTTTTAGGGGCCAGGGCATGTGTCCACCTCCCTGCGTTGTTTTTGACCCTGGAAAACCCACCTCCCAAGGCCGATCACTGAATTTATGGGGGAGTGAGGCTTAGATCCTTTTTAAATGGAGGCACACAACCACCCTCTCACAGCAAATATTAGCCCGGGTGATCCCGTTCCGTGAGGTTTGACCAATTACATTTTGGCCCCTTGGGGCCATCCCCTGGGGCCTGGACAATAAAGAGCGGGTGCCCTGGAGCCCATCAGGGCACCAAACATATTCTTGTTTGGGGCTGCGGTGGGAGCCCCAAGGTCCCTGCGACACCAGCTCCTCCCCCCTCCTCCAGTAGAAACTGCCATTGATCACGTTCACAGGGAGCTGCATCAGTAAGGAAAAGGAAAAGTCTGCTGCCAGTTGGCAGGAGCATTTTTATGATCTCACCTGCTGGGAGCAGACTAAGGTGCTGATTACAGTTTGGCAGTCGGAAACAACTGATCACCAAACTCCTGATGAGGAGATCGCCACATGGAGCCGAGTTCAATGTCGTTGCATAGCAGCCCCCATAGCACCATCAGAATGCATACTGTCTGCTGAGCAGGAAGTGCACATTCCAATGGTGTTGTGGAGTGGGGCCCCTGCAATGCCCACAACAATGTTGTGGGCAGCACAAGGGACCCCCATGTGGCCCCCGAGGCTTGTTCTCCACTAGCTTTTTCATGACAGTTGAACTGCCACATGGTTGTAATCAGCACAGTGGCGCTGACTTTAGCACCGTCATGGATGATTATAACCACAACCACCGTCATCCCATCGGGATCAAAGATCCTGGTGGAAACATGGTCTTTTGGCTGTCCAACCGCCAGTGTGGTAATGTGGTGGTCGGACCATCACAGCTGCGGCGATCCGACCCCCACCACGAGTATGGCGGTCTTCGGACCAACAGACTCGTAATAGAGCTCTAAGTGTTTGCTCTCGCTTGGCAGAAGCTTTAAACATACTCCTGTCAAGTAAGAGCAAACACAGGTTTACCAGCTATGGTCAAGGAACCCACTATGTCCCGGGGTGGGCACCCTGGGACATAGTAGGTCCTGGCCCTGGGGGGTGGCTGCAGGAGGGCCGCCCCCTTCACCATTGAATACATGGCTGGTCCAGGGGTGGTGGGGTCCCAAGGGCTGTAATTAGCCTTGGGGTGGCCACGTGCACCAGCTCCCCTGGAATATTATAAAATCAATTCCCCCGGGACATGGCCCACCCAGGGGGTCCAAAAGAGGTATCTGGGGGTAACCATGCTTGTTTTTAAAAAATGTTTGCTGGGGATCAATGGATCCTCTGCAGATCTGCAGCAAAATTAAAAAATATATATTTTTGGCCCCGAGGGGGAACCTTTGGGGCACCACCAGCAGACCTAGTAGGTCATGGTATTCCTACCCTGTTCCTTTATGCCCCATTATGTTTTTTTTTTTTGGCATTTTTTCTTGCGACTCAGCCGAGTGAGAGTCCCAAGATGGCTGTCACCACCTCCTGGTTGAAGTGGTGGCAGTCAATCAGATCTCATTTGAAGGTCTGTCGGATTTCTGGACCCTTCTCATCCTTAGATGTGCATAAACCTTTTTTTTCTTTAATATCTCCAAAACTACTTAACTGGACAAAGATCTTGCTTTCTGCCAAATTTGGTTTAATTCTGTTCGGTGGTTCAGTCTGTAGTCTTGGCTTAAATCCCTGCAAAATATTGCATGGGAAAAACGCTTTTAGGTATTTATAGTTACAGTTGGGAATTACAGGTCTTGCAAATCCAAACAACACCTGTGTAAAATTTTCATCTAGCCAACAGTACTTCCCACATCTTTGTGCTTAAAAGTGCATAACTTGCTGTTTCAGGCCTTTTTCATCACTGTTTTGTCAGATGCCACATGTCACATACTGTTCTGTGAAGGAGAATGCAGAGTCATCACTATCTGTTCCAAATTTCAGTGCATCTTTTATCCATAACAGCATATGAATAAGAGGAGCACCTCTTGCTGGTACACTTCATGCCAAAAGAAATCAGTAACTTCTCCAAGAGGAGGATTTGTTTTGGTATAGATTAAGGATAGCATGGCTTGAAATTTGTGGTTAAAATATCTACAAACATTACCTGGATCCAAAGTGTAAAGTTCTCCTGGTGTCTTCAAACTGATGTAATGTTTGAGTTTGCTTCTCTCAAAAAGTCAAGTAAGTCATCCCATGCATACTCAGCACAGCTGTACAACTGAGGGTCACAAACCAAGTAGGTGCATCTAAATTTCACAACATACCTTTCAGTTCACTATGACAAAGATACGAATATCCATTGGCCCCACATTGGCACATAGTCTACATTGACGAAATCGAGGGTCCTCTAAATATAATCTGGTTGACCTGTACTGAAATGCTGGTATTTGCACAGTGTGGTCATCATACTCTAAACGTTTCTCCCATCCACTCATTGGAGCTCCTTTCACTTGTTTCATTTGAAAGAGATTAATAACATCACCAATAAGTTCTTTTGAATGGAGTGGATAGATAGTATACTGTTCATATATTTTTTTCTGCTGTAGTTCTAACCACTTTTCCAATCTGTCTACTTAATAGTAACATTTCATCCTCCATACAACTTCCATGTCCAACAACATCTACATCTTTGTAATAGACATTACCTTGTTTCAGGCATAATGTAGCTTTTTTTAAAAACTTTATTAATCTCCATTAGCTCATGTCAGATTTGTTTTTGTTTTTGTTAGGCACACCATTTTCTAGAATGATAAGTGGTTCATCTACATCTCTCTCTACTCCCACACTTATAATATCCTGTTTAAAATTTAAGGGTAAGTATACAATTCTTCCCAGTCTTCTTTTCCATAAAAAAGGGTGTATAGATTGAATCAGCATTGATTCCTAAATATTTAAATCTCAAAGTTTTTCCAGAATTGTAACCAACTAACTTGTTATGTATTGCTCTGTCAGGCATTTTGTTATCCTCTAACTTATCATAGCAATAATTACATAAAATTTGTCGTGTTGACAAATCAAAGCATTCCTCCACAAATAAATATACAGAAAACTCTTGCCTCTCTCGCTCAGTTTTTGATAACAAAACAACATTTTTAGTTTGGCTTTTATAGTGACTGTGCCAAAAACAAATATAAGGGTTTCTCAGAAGAAACTGCATTAAAACATTGCAATCTCTTGTCCAAAGTTATCAATGCTAATACCTGTACTCTGTTCTTCTACACCAGCTCATACAAATACCCAACTCCTGATTTTCCGTAGACTCCTCTTCAGGACCAAGGAAACATAACTGAACATCATCACAAACTTTTTCTACCTCTGATAGTGTACCATACAAAAAAGCTTTATTCATTTCTTCTAAACGTAAGGCAGGCAGGACACTTCACACTGTAAAGTTTCTTAACTAAATTTTAGAACGATAAACAGACAGTGTTATGAAGTGATGAAAGGTGCTTGTGCACACTTTCTTGGATAGACATACCACTGAATGTCCTTGTAAATTAGTGTATTTCCTCACTTTATAAGGATCTAATCCTTACAAATTGCAATTTTCTGCTTCACACTTCTATATGGATATTGACAAAGAAAATGTCTTAATATACCAATTGATTTGTGGAGAACACTCCAAATACTACTTTTGGCGTCCTCTCTTCATAGACAACAATGTTTTATACAGTGTTCTCATTCTGTTAAATATCAGAATAAGTAATTTCCTCTTCAGGGCAAATGCTTTATCCATTGCACTCTCAATATGTTGTTTTTTGTTGACTGCTTCCATTCTCCTTTTATACTGCCTCATAGTTCGTACCAGATTCTGTATTACCCTTCAATGAAACATTCTTACTTATATTTCCTTAAACAGTTTCTGTCTTCTTGTTAAAGTATCTGTTTTCCTATACATTTTTAGGAATATAAACCTAGGGAGAATTATTTGGTCCAGTGCATCAATCTCCCTACATGTACCTATAACTGATTTAAGATGCACTGTTCCAAAAGAACAGACTCCATTCCAACAATTAGGGTAGTGTGTCTTTTCAGTCAGCACATGCATTAGTCTTACAGTAGCCCAGTAGCCCTAACTCACCATTGGGTGTCATGCTTCATCAACGGTGTAGGAAAGTCCTCCTTTTTGTCCTGGTCATTCCCAAACGTTTTGGACAGATACTGGTGGTTACTAACTCTTGGCTGTGCCCTGGGTACTGCTTACCAGTCCCAGGGCCAATGCTCTGTGTAAAGTAGATATGCAAATGAGGCTAACTATAATTGACAATATTAACCTACTTATAAGTCCCTAGTACACGGTAGGGCATGTAGGTTTAGAGACCTCAGCATAGATAGTGCACCCATAGGTGCACTGCTGAGGTGCTCAGTATAATTTTAAAGGCAGGCCTGCCTTGCTGGCTGCTTTTAAATTAAAGTTACATGCAAATTCGACTTTTAATTAAAAGTACTTCCAAAGTCTTAAACTACCTTATTTTTACATATAAGTCACCCCTAGGGTGTGCCCTATGTGCCCCCAGGGCTGGGTGCCATGTAACTATAAGGAGGGACCTTAAAAATAGTTTTATAAGGTCTGATGAGGTAAAACAGTCAAATTTATTTTTCACTCATTGTAGTGAATGGCCTCCATAGGCTAGATTGGGGAGACTTTATTTTAATTTATTAAGTCCCCTTAAGTGATAGATATCTCAAGTTTGGTATCAAATTAATTGTTATAATAAATCCCACAACTTACAATTGTTGGATTTAGTATAACTTTTTCAGGTAGAGTTTTAAACTTTACGTAAAAAGTTGTCAACTTCAACTTCAGCTCTGTAGTGCTTTGCTCTGATTGGCCAGCCTCTGGCAGCCTGGCCAGGCTGCCTTTATGAGGTGTGAAGTAGCCTGCTCTAAACACAAAGAGATGTGCCTGGGGGAGGAGAACTTCCCTAAGTGAATGGCGAGGCAGGAAGGTGGGAGGGCTGCCAAACTGGTCTTCAAAGGCAGGGAAAGGCATTTGGAGCAACCCAGCACCTCCCTCACATCTTGCAAACCCAGACAATTAGGTTCCCCCTTGTTTAGATTAGGAGAGGGCAGGAGAGGGGTATGTTTAGGATTTTTAGCCACACCAAAGGGTGGGCTCAGCCAGATGTAACCTCCAAAAATCATTTTCAGGCATGATGGATTTTTGAGGAATGTTGCTCCCTGGGACTGATTTTTGCCACACTTCCCAGGAAGTGGTAATCACAGGGGGAAGGACCCTGCACCTGATTGGTGAACCAGGACCCCCATGTTTTTCACTCATGAGCAAGGATAAAACTGGCAGACCTGCCCCTCGTATGTAGCCATTTTAGTAATTGCTTCATACACGTTATTTTAGCAAACTAGGCCTGCCGCTGTGCACTTTAACCTAGACATATATTATTCAGCTTCGTTTTATTATTTTAACAATAGCCACATTTGCGGTCTTGTTTTATTTTTCTCTATCTAGCTTTTCTTTGCCTAGGCCAGCACTGTGTTCTTAAACAAGACATATCTTTCACTCTGTGGTTTTCTCAAGGTTGCAGTAAGATTGGTCACCGGCAAAAGTGGTATACTTTGTCTCTAATGTTCACAAAAACATACACATTCACATGGGGATCCTTTCTTGGAACATCACCTGTTTTATTATAAAAAGACTACTTTGACCCATGTACATTAGAGGGAGATTCCAGCCACGACTGTATGCTGATTGCTGAGTGCTTTGCTGCAGCTGCTTATGTAGACTACGGGCCTCTTGCTCACGTATCAGGGATGATGTTTTCCCAGGGGAACCTGAAGGGCAGAATTAGAGCTTAACATGCCGTGTTCTAACATAGCCTAGGTAGGGTTATTATTAACCTTTGTAGTGACAATATGATAGCGTTATTTTCATGTTTCACTCTCCCTGTCACAATTTTAATACTGTCATGCTTCATCGTCCTAGTTATTGCTATACATGCTTTATTATCTAAGATGCAGTCTATAAAACTTTATTGAGCTATACCCTGCCTCTGATTGTCCTTGCATACATGAGACTAATGTAACTGAGAGAAACTGATGAGATTTGGGTGAGCACGATTTCCCTGAGGAGTCAATTGTGCCATGCGCTCGGTTGCCCAATCATCCCTGCTCTTGGGTGGAGATGAGGCACTGCTAGCTTGTCGGAACAAAACCCGGATTAGGCCGACAGGTGTCGCCTGTAGTGGGTTCAGACTCAGTCTCCCAGAGTGCAGGTGATTCTGCTGCCCGAATCCAGTAGTCTCATTAGGATAATGAGAACCTACGTGACTTTGCACTGCCAACGTTTGGTCATGCACTAATGTTCAGGTCCTCCTGAGTATCTCTGTCTCACTATATGCAAAGACACCTCAGTACCATATATGGAGACGGCCCTGGTATTAAGGATTTTCATCCTCATCTAAGTAGGAAGTACCTAATAACGCTGTAGGTTGTTCAAGCTTGAACTTTAAAAGGTTAATCCCCATTTGGTGTGCTTTTCTCTGAACAACATTTACCATTCATCATGGCAAACCCACAACAGGTAGTAGTTGCAGTCAATATGCGACAGCCCCTCACTGCACATTTATTGGCACATGGCCTAACGGCCCAGGGGGGTCCAGATAAATTTGTTGTTGAGGTTCATCCAGCCTATAGAACAGAAATTTTCTATTCTTGGGTCACATTTCCAGCAGCTGATGGGAATACAAATACATTTCACCACTACACACCTGCAAACATACCTGCACAATATAGAACATATGCATATCTAACAATACCTCTATCTTATCAAGAACATAATCATTGACTTGATGGCGCCCTACCCCATACAATTCTACATGTTAGGTTAAGTCCTCTAAGTAATGATGGTCCTACCTGGCCTTTGTTGGCCACATATACAACGCACCTTGCTGCAGCAACCTTGACGGTAGCTGAAGTCCGTTGCTTATATGCTGAGTTTACTGCAATATACAGACCACTAGTACTGTTTGTGATGGAAACATTAAATACAAACCCAGCACGTGCTGCCCAGGTACAACCACATGCAGTAACGCTAGGTATCAATCCTGCGACTGTATATTTGATCATGGATAAAGTACCCGCCAACCAAAAGAGATTCTGTTTTGGTTAGCTCAAAAAATAAATGCACTGGAAGCAGTATTTCCCCATACGGGACCACAGGATAAGCGTAAAATATTTACTGTGTGCTTGCAATTTGGGATGGTTCCCACAGTAGATAACTGCAATACTTGGGGCACTGTATTTGCCACGCTCAATACTACCGGACACGGTACACCAACACTTGCCAATTTACCAGAAGTGTTAAAACAAATTCAAGATGAATAGGGGACTTCCCCAGCCCTGGGCTTGGGGATGCAACTTATGGGCAATTTTGCCACTGTATCTTCAATAATATTAACTAACCTTAAAGGGGAAGCAGTTGCTCTAGCAGTGTGCATGTGGCTCTGGGACGTTCCTCCATAGGATCAAGAATGTGAGCTGCCAAAGATTATCGCGGAGACTTACTCTAGTATTGGTCGAGATAGTCTGGGGGCCATACCCACAAAACTACATTTCAGGGTATATCTAATAAAGATTCTACCAAGCAAGCACCTGAGGGTTCTGAAAAATGCTGGGATAAAAAACAACAAACACCTAAAAAAAGAAAGGGGGGAATCGCCGCATACGGAGACCCCACAGAATACATAGACAGATATCAATAGACTGATACACGCCAATCTCGTTCCTTTCAGGACTCACTGGAAAAACGCAGTGAGGGAGGTGGGCGGTCAGAGCAAAGAACAGTGTATGTGAAACCGAGACAGGAATCACAACGCTCTACAGAAGTTTCTGTTAAAAAAGAAAAACAAATGTCCCCAACAAAAACCCCAATGCAAAAAGAAGAAAGCGGCAGCAGTTGCGATTCGTCATGCCTCTCAAGAAGAGGGCACTATTGAAAAACAAGAAGTGGGCACTAGCGCTGCTAGACAGCGCAAAAGAGGTCACAAAAGTTCACCAGAATCTTCAAGAGCATCTGCAGATGAAAGCAACTGATGACTTCTTACAAGTTGAAACTGTGACATGCGTGTCTCCACTCCTGACTGGGTGTGCAAAGTAACTTTGCACTTAGAAGAAAACATTGAAAGCACAATTGACGCAATCTTTTGGGACTGCGTCGTAAACATATATGATATTATATTGGCCGAAAGGGAGATGCTATCAAACCTTCTTTCTCGCCCCTTGTTCCCGATGAGCTCGCAGAATCCTATGCCATCGATTGGGCATTGGTGCAGGCACTCGCGTTATATCGCAACCACGTGGGATGAATATTTCCCCTATCATGTAATTCCAATAAAAAATCAACCTCAACCTCTACCCAGTATTCAATAAAACATGACGCTGAAGAACCCGTGCAGGAAATCCTCACAGAACTAGAGTACCAGGGTGTAATCGAATCCTGTGTCTCACCAATGAATAATCCTGTATTCTTAGTAGCTAAACCAAACCATTCGTACAGAATAGTCTTTGACTACAGACACTTAAACAGTCATACACGCACATATGCTATATCAAAATCTCACAGCACAGCACTTATGAACAATATAGTGCGCAAAAAATACAAAAAACATTGGATATTTCCAATGATTTCTTCTGCCAAAATATAGCATCTGAGAATAGAGTCTTAACAAGTTTCAGTGCACTAGGCTTCCAAGGACAATTCTGTTGTTTACCACAGGAGTACAAGAACAGTCCAGGACTGTTTGCGGCTCGTGTGACTTCAATATTACACGACATTGACCCTCAAGCATTGTCCTATGTAGATGATAGCTATCT
This sequence comes from Pleurodeles waltl, assembly GCF_031143425.1. Taxonomy (NCBI): domain Eukaryota; kingdom Metazoa; phylum Chordata; class Amphibia; order Caudata; family Salamandridae; genus Pleurodeles; species Pleurodeles waltl. The sequence continues at coordinate 723,973,585 of NC_090442.1, read as the reverse complement.
CATGGATGATGAATTACTACAACATCTAAGATTGGTAGCCCGCATTGTTGCAGGATTTGCCAAATTCAGCTATAAATTCAACTCCAAAAAAACAAAAATAGCCTTCCTTAATGTCCTGTTTCTGGGATACGAATTATCAAGTGAAGGAAAGAGCCTAGTGTCACAATTCATGGAAAAATGTGGGCAGGTACAACCCTCAAATACAATTAAAATACACCAATCACTATTGGGTTTCCTAAATTTTGGCAGAACTTACATTCCAGTTTACGCATCACACATAAAACCTTTATATGACTTGATACGTCCTGACTTTTCCAGTAAATTTTGGACAGTCGAACACACAGTGCTTTCTCAGAGCTTTGCAAACAGACATGCTTACAGCACAACACTTACACACAAGGGAAAATAAAAAACATCTGGTCATCAGAGTAATTGCTGGTGCCATTGGTTTCACCTATGTAACTTTCAGTGAGGGTGAGACAGTCCCAATTGCATACAAATCACATTTGTTTTCCGCATCAGAACAACGCTTTACTCCTAGAGATTTCTCACTGCTGTTCAGATGGCTGTCATTAAAGAAAGACTACTAGCCCAGTGGAAACGCATTACTGTCGTATCTCCAATCCCAGCTCTTGAGGCTGCTACCAAAGCCAGAGTTCCAAACGCTAAAGCATTACATCCACATTGGATCCAATGGGCAACGTCTCTGACAGCCACTGATGTTGACTACATTTTTTACCAAAAATTACAAACTCAAGAATTTTTGCAATATGAACTAGAATACCCAGTTCTGGCAAATACATTGCCTATTGATAAATATCAGAGACATGTACACCAATGGCTCACCAATGGCTGCAATTAGGCACAAAACAGCAATACTCCACTGCTTGCGCAGTCGTAAGTGGCTATTTGGAGGGTAATAAATTCTATCTACAACATACATTCACCAACCATAAGGGATAGCACTGCACAGCTGGCAGAGCTAAAGGCTCTGGTGATGGCACTGGAACATATGGATCCTACAAAGCTAACACTGATTGTTTGTGATTCGTACTATTGTGTTCAGTCCTTCAACGAATACCTGCATTACTGGTGCCAGAATGGGTTCAGAGATTCAAAAGGCAACACCATCAAACACAGGCTTCTGTGGGGGAAAGTAGCGGATCTAAAGGAAATGCTACCAAATGTCCATGTTGTACATTCACTTAGACACTAGCGAGTTGGAATACACATTGCTGGAAATATACTGGCTGATGAAGCAGCCAACTCAGCAGTGGCTACAGCTTCTGTTGCTGCAGTAACTCATTCTAGAACGAAACTGGATGATGACATATGGGCTGCTGTGAAAGCCACGGCTGAAGGCACGCCCTTTCCAAAAGCATTTCCCCCTAAATATTCCTACCAAATGGGAGGCTTCCTTGATGCAGAAGTAAAAATACCAGGCGTAGGGGTTCAGATAATTCCCAATAAAGATCTAAGACCAGAGTTTATTAAAGCAGCACATGAGGGGGTTGCATCTACTAATGTTGGTGTGGCGGCAACAATATAATTATTGCAAGCACGTTATTGGTGGCCAGGTCTATACAAGCAGACCAAGCAGTATGTACTTTGTTGTGACATCTGCCAACAAATTCAGGGCTCCACCGTCAAACACCCACCGCAGACACCCCTCCTAATTTTCAACAAACCTTTACAATGTGTGTACTTGAACCATTGTGGTCCCCTAACACCACACAGTGCACACAAATAAATCTTAGTCACTGTCGACTCTTGCTCCAGATTTCTATGGGTGTGGCCACAACACTCAATTGACGCTCGGACTGTTATTAAAGATTTGCATGTCTTTATCGGCACAAATGCAGTTGTGACTTTCCACTCATACCAGGCCCTGCTTTTCCCTCAAGGGCATTCATGGATGCCATGGCTTCATTAGGGGTCCAACTCCATTACTCGTCTCCATTCCATCAGGGAAATAGTGTTGTGGAGTAACGAAACCGTGATTTAAAACAACCTTTGCCAGCCAGAGTATTAGGTACAGGTCATAGTAGACTTAATCACCTGTATGGAGTCCAGAGAGCACTTAACAATCTGCCTAGAAGGTCCCAGGGGGGTCATACTTCATACGAGTGCCTGTTTGGAACTCAAATGTATGTTCGAGATCTTGATGGTCCTGGCATGGAGGCAGCAGAAACACCTTTTGACATAAATGAACATATCACTGTTTTGCAGGAATAACAACAGTTCTGTGACAGCAACGCTTCTACCAGTGCTGCCTCCATAGGAATTAAGAATGTACCAATAACATCTACTGGCTGGATTCCAAAGGTTGGGGATCTAGTACGTGAACATTTGCTGTGAAAAAAGAATTTGATCCTTTCTATCGTGCACTGATCCGAGTGCTGGCAATACATGGTACCAGAACCGTCATTCTACCACCGTTGCCTGGTGCTAAAGACAGTCGCTTTGTCTCAATCGACAATGTCAAGTTACACCATGTGGACGATCCTGCACAGCAGACCATGAGGAAGTTTTGAGCAGCAACGCTGACACCTCTTCGAGCTTGGGGAAGGTGGAAAATGATCTTGCATTAGTTCCACTAACATCTATTACAACAAACAACACAGAAATTGCTGATCGATTTGATTCAAATTCTACACAGACTGATGGCGTCATTTACAGTCAAGCACTGTGGGAGACCCCTACCAGTTCTCCTACAAATACGGCTCCAGTTTTTGCACAAACTGCTTCTGGATACTTTGCCAACATCAATGACACCTTTTTGGACTCATTTGCCTCTTCTACACCTGAACTGCCAAACACACGTAAGCTCATAAACTGGCTTAAAACAAATTACTTTATTTTCCCATGGAACTATCTTGGGCTTTCAGTGACTATATTAGCTTTCCTCCTTTGGATTCGCTTTGTTACTAAGTGTTTTCTATCAATACATGGTCATTACCTTCATGAAAGATCAACAGTTGAACTGGTGGATGAGGTCTTAAACTCCCATTTTATTTCTCACAATGTCCGCAGAGACGTGTCTTTCGTGAATATTTCCGCTATACCAATTCCTGATGGGTTTGTTTCAGATAAAGTCACATTTGATATACACGGCCCCACGGAGGTCATTCAAATACCATATGTATTTAAACTTTCTATGAACAATGTAATAATACCCGGAGTTGTTTCTGATGACTGGGATGTGAAAACAGTTGATTCTATGATGACTGAATTGCAGTATTTTACTGTATTTGAAAGTGAGGATGTTTATCAATCCAAAGAGAATTATGGTGACATGTTTTGCTATAATTATTATGGACACCATTTCCTTCACAGTACAAGTACCCCAAAAATTATTTTTAATTACACACAATGGAAACATTGTCCAACTCCACCACAAGGGAGTTCTAAAACATATTCTGAAAAATGTGCATATTTTTCTGGGCACAATGTTAAAAATGCTGAGTCATATTAGTTCAAATTGCCGTTGATGGAAAAGGTTCATATATTTTTAACAGATACAAAATGTATCTATTTGGATTCCTTTGTTTCCCGGTTAGCTATAGAAGGCTATCAATATTGGCTAAAGCCGATTGACTTAAAAAGTGTGTGGGGACCCAAAAATTAGCAAATAAGTGGAAAGGAAGCTTTATTCAGAGCATGTCGGATACCTGTTCAAATGATTTTTTTAAATGAAACTGCACAACAGACAAGCTGTTTAGGCTTAGCAAAAATTAAGGAATTCAATGGCCCAGTATTCCTGCCCCTGCAAAATATTATAAATGGCAAAAATATATAAATGCAACTGAAGATCAGCTCGATGAATGGGTCCAGAATGGCACAATTAATGCTTCACTTTCATGTCCTGATGGGTGGTTATTGTGGCCAATGGATACCAATGGATGTCATAAACATTTTATAAACACCACAGGGGGATTCAGAATAAGTAGGCCTGACCCTCGCTACGTGTCATCTGAACATGCGGGTATAGTAACAACATACCATGTCGGGAAACTATGCCAGCAATGGTTGAAGAGTTCCTCACTAGATGCTGTTAGAGGACACCTCAGTCTCCTGTCTAATAACACTGACTTACAGGATTTCCTGTTAGGCCCCAGAAAACATTGCAGAAAGCACTTCTTATATGCAGTCTATAATGAAATTTAGAATCTTTCTCAACAAGAATGCGGCTGCCCGGTTAAGGCAAAAAGATCAGGAAAACTTACAGAAGACATTAGCTGTTGTAGATAATGGGATTAATACCCTGTCCGACCGGATATGCACCTTTAACAACATTGTTTCTTCTGCAATAGACATGATATAAAGTGACATGTCTTCTTTACACCATGGACAGAGTCAAATAAGATCCATCATGCAGTTAGGTTGGACACTACAAACACTGAAGGCAGGTCGAGTTTCCTGGCAACACGTTAGAGCAAGGGACATATTTTCCACATTTAATTTCATGTGACAACAACAACTAATGGCTAAGTAAGAGGCATCTTATGTCATGTTAAATATTGAAAAATTTGAAAAGTTGCCTTTTACTGTGGCTGAAAACAGGATCATTAATCTGCCTATTTCAACACTTCAATTCACGTCCTGCTTAAAACACATTTCAGTCCGCAGATATGAAAGGCTAGGAGATAGCTACATCCATGAGGTGTAGGAGCTACCTTTCTCATACAAATGTCTCAGTGGCATGAAAGAGGTCTTCCTTAATGGTAGTGAATGCGAGACTTCTGTCAGCCATTCGATGGTTTGTAAACAGCTGTCCTTCTACGGGGTGTGTAACACTTCAGCAGTGAACTTTGCTTGTTATCTGAAGGGAGTCCCAGTCCCCTTGATTAGACCTGCATTCCAGATGCTCTCGAATGGCAGCTATGTCCTCCTCAATAGTGAGAACTGTTTTGGGATGCGAGCGGGAATAGTTTATGTCATTTTGGTCTCTAAGATTGTTACATGCTGTAGGAACGTACTTTTTCCTCCTAAACGACAGAGGGAAGTAGCTGAGATTTGGCCCCATATTGCTACTTCAAATGTGAATTTTGACAAGTTGAGGAGACTAAAGGCTTTATTGTTTAAAAAACATGTGGCGCTCACATCTGCACATGAGACCTATGCGCTTTAGGTTGCAAGGTCATCAGCAGAGATACAGTCCCTTTTAAGCACTAATTTTCTGAGACACTTTGATGAGCTTGTGGGATGCATATTTAATACGTCCAGTACTACTGGAATCGCAAATTTCTTTAAGGCTGTTGGTGCTAGTTTCATTCATACCTTCTCCTCTATATTCGGTTTAATACCTTCAGCCACCCACTCAATATTTTCTAGTTTTTTGGGGGGATTTCCAATAACTTTGGCTATAATAGGTGGCATTTTGCTATTGCTGCTTTTTCTACACAATGGCTGTCCTGCCGAAACAAGGAGGACTAAAAGCTCTTCCACCAGCGCAGCTGTGTAGTGAATGCATGATGCAGTACTTTAGATAATCACTCCTGGAGCAATTGGAGTGTGACTGGTCTCTGTCATTCAGACCCATTTTGCATGTGTTTCAGTGCCTCTGGTGCTTGTTCGAACATGCACTGAAAGTTTGTCTTTCTATGCAGCGCTTGCTTTCATTGGACGCTGATCTGTTGATGTTCTCGCTGAGGGCTCATTTCTAGACATGCACGTTGAGGGTGAGTTTGCTACGGGAAGCTGCTTAAGAGTTGCCCTTTGTGGATTGTGCAGCTCTAAACTCATTGTTGGGCACACCACGGAATGCTGCTGCCTTGGCTGGAGCTCAGGCTTTAGAACACAAATGCTCCTTGATTTTCTTTGGTGATGAACTTCCTACTTTACCACCTGCCGAAGTGGAAGATTTCCTGTCTTCAATTACCCCGGATTCAATTGGCAACTTTCAAAATTACTCTGACTCTTGAAATTCGGCCTTTTTAATGTCACAATTAACATTTTAAATTGTCCTTTTTACACATGCTTAAGTGTCTTTTAACTTGTCATTATTGACATTTTTATATATATATATGCCTTAGGTTGAATTTTAGTAGCTTTTATACATAATTAGGCTTTGAACCACCTTTGAAACGGCAAGGGGAGGGTGTTGTGTAGCCATTTTAGTTATAGCTTCATACACGTTATTTTAGCAAACTAGGCCTGCCACTGTGCACTTTAAACTAGACATATTTTATTCAGCTTCGTTTTATTATTTTAACAATAGCTACATTTGCGGTCTTGTTTTATTTTCTCTATCTCGCTGGTCTTTGCCTAGGCCAGCACTGTGTTCTTAAACAAGACATTTCTTTCACTCTGTGCTTTTCTCAATGCTGCGGTAAGATTGGTTGCCAGCAAAAGTGGTACGTTTTGTCTCTAATGTTCACAGACACATACACACTCTTATGTGGGGATCCTTTCTTGGAACATCAGCTGTTTTGTTATAAAAACACTAATTTGACCCATGTCCATTAGAGGGAGATTCCAGCCAGATGATCACAACTGTATGCTGATTGCTGAGTGCTTTGCTGCAGCTGCTTATGTAGACTGCGGGCCTCTTATTCAGGTTTGAGGGATGATGTCTTCCCAGGGGAACCTGAAGGGCAGAATTAGAGCTTAACATGCTGTGCTCCAACATAGCCTAGGAAAGGCTATTATTAACGATAGTAGTGACAATATGATAGCGTTATTCTTATGTTTCACTCTCCTTGTCACAATTGTAATCATGTCATGCTTCATCGTCCTAGTTATTGCAATACATGCTTTATTATCAAAGATGCAGTTACTTCAATAAAACTTTATTGAACTATACCCTGCCTCTGATTGTTCTTGCCTACGTAAGACTAATGTAACTGAGATAAACGGAAGAGATCTGAGTAGGCACGATTTTCCTGAGGAGTCAATTGTGTCATGTGTTCGGGTGCCCAATCATCCCTGCTCTTGGGTAGAGATGAGGCACTGCTAGTTAGCTGGAACAAAACCCAGATTAGGCCGACAGATGTTACCTGTAGTGGGTTCAGACTCAGTCTCCCACGGTGCAAGTGATGCTGCCGCTCGAATCCAGTAGTCTCATTAGGAAAATGAGAACCTACGTGACACACCCACACCTCAGATCGCTACAAGGAAGAAATCGGGAGAAGAAGGCCTGCCCTTCTGGACCTCTGACCTTCACCTGGACACTGCACTCTGGAGGACTGCACAAGCTGCACACTTGGGCTTCACCACAAGAAGGACTTTGCCTGGCTTCAGCTGGTTCAAGGAGGGACTCCCTGTTTGCTACAGGTGAAAGATTGCTAACCAGAATCCCCTGCACCAACGCCTGAAGAAACTGAACAGCTGACAAATATCCAGTGGCCAATTTGGAGTTTGCGCCAGGTGTATTCTGTGAGTTGTAGTCTGCACTCTCAAGGAGCATCTCAGAGCTTCTGGAACCTTGGGTTGAGCTGTGGACCACTAAGAAACCTTAAAAGAACATCTGGGAGAAGATCCAGAAGTTTGGAGAACTTTGGAGAACTTTTTGAAAAAAGCTCCATATGGGGACCGACCCACCACGACAACTCTAGCCGGCTTGCCTCAACCGCGACCTGGCCTGACTTGTAGGTTCGTCCCAGTGAAGAAAATCTCCCAAAAAGTGACTAAGGTGGTCATTACAATCCTGGCGGTCGGTGTTAAAGCGGTGGTAAGACCGCCAACAGGCCAGCGGTAAAAAATTAGCAATTACGACCATGGCGAAAACCGCCAACAAAGATAGCCACTTTAACACTCCGACCGCCACGGCGGTACAAAAAACAGCGCGGCGGTCACCGCCAACAGACAGGCGGGAGACAATGTACCCCCCACACTATTATGACAGGCCAATCCGCCACCTTTTCCGGGGCGGATTCACCACGGATAAAAACACGGCGGAAACAGGAATCCCGAAGGAAAAACACTCACCTTTACACACCCCACGAGGACGCCATGGATCCGGAACTCAAAATCCTACCTGCAATAGTCTTCCTGCTCCTCTACCAGGAGCACGAACGCCGGCGGCGAAGACCACGGTGAGTACTGCACCTACGACAAAGGGGAGGTGGGAGGGAAAAGAGAATGACACACACATGCAACACGTAACACCCCCACCCCCACCCTCACCCACTACAACACACACACTAATGCATATCAATACATCACAGTTACACCCTACAAACCCCCCGGAAGAATGCAAAGACAATGGAAAATGAGTGTAACCATTGTAATATATTAAAAGCAAGTAGGCAAAAATAAATATATACATCATATACAAAATATATACCAAGCATAGTAGACCAGGTAGTGCTCTAATAAAGTCAGTGGAACACTGGGACCACACAAGATCCCCGACCATGATGGAGAGAACACTGCAGGGGCATCAGACAGCAACTAAACAGGCACTCAGGGGGAGGGAAAGGGGGGGCACCTCAGCCGGTTGAGTGCACAACACCAAATCCACGAGGGGGCCACATGCCCACTGTTCAATATTGGGGAGTGCAAAGCCACAGTCTCTCAAGTCTCTACAGTGGGTGGGTTGCCCACTGTTCAGTCCTGGGGAGTGCAAAGCCACAGTCTCACAAGTCTCTACAGTGGGTGGTTTGCCCACTGTTCAGTCCTGGGGAGTGTAAAGCCACAGTCTCTCAAGTCTATACAGTGGGTGGGTTGCCCACTGCTTTATCCTGGGGAGTGCAAAGCCACAGTCTCTCAAGTCTGTACAGTGGGTGGGTTGCCCACTGCTTTATCGTGGGGAGTGCAAAGCCACAGTCTCTCAAGTGGATGACAGTCTCCACTGGTTCTGGAGGGGGCATGGTGTCCGGAGTGCGTCATCCTGCTAAGGACAGAGGTAGTGGATGACAGTCTCCACTGGTTCTGGAGGGGGCTTTGTGCCCAGAGTGCTTCATCCTGCCAAGGACTGAGGCAGTGGATGTGATACTCCACTGGTTCTGGAGGGGGCTTTGTGCCCAGAGTGCTTCATCCTGCCGAGGACTGAGGTAGTGGATGCCTCTCTCCACTAGTTCTTGAGGGGGATTTGTGCCCAGAGTGCTTCATCCTGCCAAGGACAGAGGTAGTGGATGCCTTTCTCCACTGGTTCAGGAGGGGGCTTTGTGCCCAGAGTGCTTCATCCTGCCAAGGACAGAGGTAGTGGATGGATCTCTCCACTGGTTCTGGAGGGGGCAAGGTGCCCAGAGTGAATCATTCACCCCTTGACGGACTCAGTTGCGTCAGTGCCCTTGCCGCTCATGGACAAGCGGTTCTTGAGACAGCGGTGCCCTGTTCAGCGGTGTTTGAGATGGTGGTGCCCTGTGCAGTGGTGCTTGAGACGGTGGTGCCCTATTCAGCGGTGCTTGAGATGCCGGTGCCCTGTGCAGCGGTGCTTGAGACGGCGGTGCCTTGTTCAGCGGTGCTTGGGCTTGAGATGGCAGTGCCCTGTTCAGCGGTGCTTGAGATGGCGGTGCCCTGTGCAGCGGTGCTTGAGGCGGCGGTCTCCATTGCAGGGACTCAGGTGCTGGTGGTCCTTCATGGCCCAGCGGGGCTTGCGATGGCGGCGATCCTTCATAGTCCAGCGGGGCTTTTGCTGGCGGTCCTTCATGGCCTAGCGGGGCTTTTGCTGGCGGTCCTTCATGGCCCAGCGGGGCTTGTGCTGGCGGTCCTGTCCTGGGCAGCTGGGCTGGTGCTGGCGGGCCTGTCCTGGGCAGCTGGGCTTGTGCTGGCGATCCTGTCCTGGGCAGCTAGGCTTGTGCTGGCGGTCCTGTCCTGGGCAGTTGGGCTTGTGCTGGTGGTCCTGTCCTGGGCAGGTGAGCTGGTGCTGGCGGGCCTGTCCTGGGCAGCTGGGCTGGTGCTGGCGGTCCGGTCCTGGGCAGCTGGGCTTGTGCTGGCGGTCCGGTCCTGGGCAGCTGGGCTTGTGCTGGCGGGCCTGTCCTGGGCAGCTGGGCTTGTGCTGGGGGGCCTGTCCTGGGTAGCTGGGCTTGTGCTGGCGGGCATGTCCTGGGCAGCTGGGCTTGTGCTGGCGGGCCTGTCCTGGGCAGGTGGGCTGGTGCTGGCGGTCCTGTCCTGGGCAGCTGGGCTTGTGCTGGCGGTCCTGTCCTGGGTAGGTAGGCTGGTGCTGGCGGGCCTGTCCTGAGCAGCTGGGCTGGTGCTGGCGGGCCGGTCCTGGGCAGCTGGGCTGGTGCTGGAAGTGGCCTCCTGGGCAGCGGGGATGATGGCGGTCTTCTCCGCTGTGCTGCTCTTTCCAGACTTGGCGGGTTTCTTGTGGCCCTTCCCCACCTTGGAAGGTGTCACAGCTGACTCCACACTCCCACCGGGACCCCTGGGAGCGGCTTTGGTGGCTGGAGTCTTCCCCCTCTCCCGCCGGGCACAGGTCAACTTCTGATGCTTCACAGGTGGGGGACTGTCTGTGCTGTGGCTCCGTGCCACCCTGGCTGCCCTGGTGGCCGGTGCACTCCAGATTCCGGTGACTACAGGCACCACTAGTCCCAGATATGTTGTGGCTGAGGTGCTAGTTTGAGACCTAGGAGACGGCCGGGGTGGGGCAGGTGTGGGAAAGAGGTCAAGGTTGGACAGGAAAAGTTTTTGGGAGACACTGGGACGGGTAGCTGGAGGGGGTTTGGGAGTGGAGGAAGAGGTGGTGGTTGTAGGAGGTGTTCGTTTGCTGACTTTGGGTGAAGGTGCATGCGCTGGAGGCTGTCGTGAGGTGGATGGCTGTTGGGTGGATGTGTGCCTGCATTTGTGTATTTTCGGAGGGGGCGTCACAGACACACTGGGAGAGGACACAGGGGACGTGTGAAGTGCACGTGAGCGGGGTGTGGTGGTGGGTGTGCTGGAGATGGACGTAGTGGCTGTAGAGGTAGTGCATGCAGGTGTGAGTATAGACGAGACTGGGAGGGAGGAGGGAGACGAGGAGGAGGGGGACACAGTGGAGGCAGTGGATGTTGGTGTGTCTGCATGTGTGTGATGCTTGCATGAGTGCCTGTGGGATGTGTGGTGCTTATGTTTGCCTGAGCTTTCCTTGTGTGTTGACGTGTGTGCATGCTGGTCTACAGGTGTGCTTGGGATAGGCTGAGGTACAGGGGATTGGGTCTGGGTGGAGGAAGTTGGAGGGGGGAGGCTAGACAGAGGGACAATGGCTGCCATCAGTGCTGAGGCCAAAGTCTGAAAAGCTCGCTGAAGGGCCGCCTGACCAGAATGAATGCCCTCCAGGAATGCATTTGTTTGTTGCAACTGCCTTTCTACACCCTTTATGGCATTCAAAATGGTAGACTGCCCAACAGTGAGGGATCTGAGGAGGTCAATGGCCTCCTCACTGAGGGCAGCAGGGCTGACTGGGGCAGGTCCTGAGGTGCCTGGGGCGAAGGTAATGCCCACCCTCCTGGGTGAGCGGGCACGGGGCAAAGGCTGAGGGGCTGCTGGGAGGGCGGTGCTGGAAGGGGGGGCGGCGGCTGTACCTGTAGATGGGGGTTACACAGATGTTGCCGCCACCACAAGGGAGCTCCCATCAGAGGACGAGTCCGTGTCACTGGTGTCAGCTCCTGTCCCCGCTGTGGAGCTCCCCTCGCCCTCCGTCCCACTGGTGAAGTCCGAGTCCGTAGTGTGGCCCTCCATGGCCATGTGGGATGCAGCCCCCTGGTGCTCCGGTGCCACTGCTCCTCCGCCTGATGATGCTAATGCACACAAGAACAGGGAGACCACAAAAAGGGGGGGGATGACAGAAGAACGACATGTTGAGTACATGCATTACCGCTACCGTTGGCGGACACGACAGACACAGAAGCCCCCTGCACTACGCCGCGCTCTTGGGCTCCACTGTTCAATCCCTGGGAAATGGCCTACAAGGCTATGGACGACATCTGCACACATAGATGACACAGGGGCATGACTAGGTGTAGTTGTCACTCTACAGAGGTGGGGTGGGGTGCCACATGGCCTGCCTTACAGAGGGACCTTGCCTACGGAACTCGCCCTGGCCTAGGGAAACCCACAGCCCACCTCCCCCACCCAGACCCCTCCACTGCGCGCAAAGTCAGAAAATGAGAGTGTACTCACCCCCTTGTGTCTGATGTGATGCCCTCAAGAGCCCATCCAACTCCGGGTAGGCCACTGCCAGGATCCTGAACTTCAGGGGGGTCATGGTGCGACGGGCACCCCTCCCACGTTGGGAGGCCATCCCCAGCTGAGCAGCCATCGTCTTCTTGCTCCAACGGCGAATGTCCTCCCATCTTTTCCGGCAGTGGGTGCTCCGTCTGTGGTAGACCCCCAGGGTCCGGACGTCCTTGGCGATGGCACGCCAAATATCTTTTTTCTGGTGGGTGCTGACCTACATGAAATGTACAGGGGGAAGAGAAAGTAATTACCAACTGCACCGTCAAAGTGATTGACCCCCATCCCTACCTTTGCCATGTGGCACATGCATTCGCCATCTTTCATGCACGCCGCACTCTCCCCCCTTCCTTCTTATATCCAACCCTCTCCACACAGGCATAGCCCATACAACATGCTCCCTGTGTACTTACCTGTTTGTCTGGAGGACCGTAGAGTAGAGTGTACTGGGGGAGGACCCCATCCACGAGTTTCTCCAACTCCTCCAATGTGAAGGCAGGGCCCCTTTCCCCAAACACTCGAGCCATTGTCTCTTCCAGACCGAGGTCACAGCAGCACTTGCAGTGTAGGTCCTCTCCTGTCGAAAATCAGGTATAGAGTGATTGAACAGATAGAAAATGGCGGTCACGTCCGCAGCAGTGCGTACCGTTACCGTCGGCGTACATCGTCATTGGCTCCTGAGACCCATAGGGTCCAATGTTAACCAATGCAGCACTGCGCTGCGGTCTTCGACCGCCTACCGCAACGGTGTACAACGCCAGCGCATTTACCTCACATCCCACTGTCCCACTTTAGAGGTCAGGCAGCCGCCATTTCAGGGGCCCACATATCTTAATTTTCAACTGCGTCACATATACCTAGGCCTAGACTCAGCACACATACAGGCCACCTTTTCTGTATGAATGGTGTTCTGTGTAAACTGTGGGTACACACCAGTGAGTTGTTTGACTCTGTGCTTGCTGTTGTCCTTCATAGGCACCGTCCGCTGGGACAAGTGAGGAGATGGCGGCATTCTCCGGTGTACCGACCGTTGGTGGACCAGTCGACAATGGAGGAGCGACATGTGATTATCACATACAGGCTTGACCGTGCCACAATCCAGGAACTGTGTACCCAGTTGGAGCCAGACCTGCTGTCAGCAATCCACCATCCCACAGGAATCCCCCCTCAAGTGCAGGTGCTGTCAGTGCTCCATTTCCTTCCAAGTGGGTCTTTTCACACAACAGTGGCCATTGCATCAGGGATGTCCCAGCCTATGTTTTCCAACGTATTGTCCAGAGTGTTGTCTGTCCTTCTGAAACACATGCGGAGCTACATCGTTTTCCCTCAGGTGGAGGATTTGCCTACAGTGAAAGGTGATTTCTATTCCCTGGGACACATCCCCAACATCATAGGTGCCATTGATGGGACCCATGTGGCTTTGGTACCCCCCCACAGGAGTGAACAGGTGTACAGAAACCGGAAGAGTTATCATTCAATGAATGTACAGATGGCATGTTTGGCAGACCAGTACATCTCCCTTGTGAATGCCATGTTTTCTGGCTCAGTGCATGACGCCTACATCCTGTGGAATAGCAGCATCCCTTATGTGGTGGGTCAACTCCAGAGGCACAGTGTGTGGCTATTAGGTGAGCACCTGGAAGGAAGACAGTGGGAATGGTTGTCTGGGGATATCCTACAGGTTAGTGTGTGTCTAACAGTTGTCCCTCGCCATTTGCAGGTGACTCTGGTTACCCCAACCTGTCATGGCTACTGACCCCAGTAAGGAATCCCAGGTCAAGGGCAGAGGAACGCTACAATGAGGCCCATGGGCGAACTAGGAGGGTGATCGACCGGACCTTCGGCCTCCTGAAGGCCAGGTTCCGGTGCCTCCATATGACAGGTGGATCCCTATTCTACTCACCAAAGAAGGTGTGCCAGATCATCGTGGCCTGCTGTATGCTTCACAACTTGGCTTTGTGACGACAGGTGCCTTTTCTGCAGGAGGATGGTCCAGATGGCGGTGTTGTGGCAGCTGTGGAGCCTGTGTATAGTGAAGACGAGGAAGCAGAGGAAGAAGACATGAACAACAGGGACTCAGTGATCCAGAAATATTTCCAGTGAGACACATTTAAGAGTACAGACCTGCCTACTACATGTACTTTAACACTACTGCCTCTCTACTTTCTGTCGTTTTCACCCAGTGTATGGTCACTGAGTTGTCACTTTCCCTTACGATTTCACAGATGTGGGTCCCACTGTGTGACATCTGCTTAGATTCCTCATGGACTAGAGCTGTGTGACATAGGTATATTGACATTACAATTGAAAGAGCATTTTGTCACTGTAATTGCTAATACACTATTTCGAAATCACAGACAGACTCCAGATTGTTTTGTGCTTTAAGTGTGTTTATTTAAGTGCTCTATATTGGAGGGGGTAGTAAAATTGTGAGGGGTGATGGTGGAGGAATGTCCATGGCAGAGTCCAGTCTATTAGTCTCACAGGTGCATTGCCCATATGGGCATAGGAAGTGGAGCTGGGGCAGTTTAAGTATGGACTGGGTGACAAAGTGGGACAGTAGGATGACAATCAGGGTGGTCTCATTTCTTGGCGGGGGTCTTGGCATCGTGCTCTGTCTTTGTCCTGAATCTCAGGGACCGTTTGCGGGATGGTTCTCCCTCTGCAGGGGTGGGGTGCTGGTGTGGTGGTCCTGTCGCGGGGCGTCCTGTCCACTAGCGTCGGTGGAGGTTGTGGGCAGTTCATCGTCCATGCTAGTGTCAGGGGCCCCTTGTAGTGTCACAGTGTCCCTCCTTGTGTTCACGAGTTCCTTCAGCACCCCTACGATGGTTCCCAGGGTGGAGCTGATGGTTCTGAGTTCCTCCCTGAAGCCCATATACTGTTCCTCCTGCAGGCGCTGGGTCTCCTGAAACTTGGCCAGTACCGTTGCCATCGTCTCCTGGGAGTGGTGGTAGGCTCCCATGATGGAGGAGAGGGCCTCGTGGAGAGTGGGTTTCCTTGGCCTGTCCGCCCCCTGTCGCACAGCAGCCCTCCCAGTTCCCCTGTGTTCCTGGGCCTCCGTCCCCTGGACCGTGTGCCCACTGCCACTGCCCCCAGGTCCCTGTTGTTGTCGGGGTGGTGGGTTAGCCTGGGTTCCCTGCAGTGGTGGACACACAGCTGATTGATGTGTCCTGGGGACGGAGGTATGGGCCCGCTTGGTGGGTGCTGTGCTGGTGTTTCCAGAGGGGGGAAGGTCTGTGGAGGCCTGTGACTGGGTGAAGGGATCCGACTGTCCAGAGGTCCCCGATGGGCCGGGCTGGTCATCTAGATCCAGTTGGACAGAGCTGCTGTCATCACTGTGGGCCTCTTCTGTTGGTGGTGTGGACATGTGTGGACCCTCCTGTCCGGTGACGTTGGGTAGGGGTCCTGCAGGGGTATTAAAGGATGGTTATTACATCTGTGTGTGGCATGGTGTGCAATGGGTGGGTGACCGTGTACCCCAGTGCTTGTATTCCTGTGTGGGACCTTGTGTGATGATGGTTTAGGGGGTTGTACGGGTATGTGCAGTAGGCATGCTTTAGTGATGGGTGTCCATGCTTTGTTGTTGCATGCAGGGCTTGGGGTTAGGATGGGTGGTTTGTGATGTTGGGACATTTGTGAGGAGTTGGAGTGCTGGGGGTGAGTTTTAGGGTGGGGGTATGTGATAGCATGCAGGGGGATGTAATAGTTAAGATTTGTCTTACCAGAGTCCATTCCTCCACCTACTCCTGTGAGGCCCTCAGGATGCAGAATCGCTAAGACCTGCTCCTCCCATGTTGTTAGTTGTGGGTGAGGAGGTGGGGGTCGGCCACCAGTCCGCTGAACCGCCAGGTGGTGTCTTGAGACCACGGAACGCACCTTCCCCCGTAGGTCGTTCCACCTCTTCCTGATGTCCTCCCGATTTCTTGGGTGCTGTCCCACTGCGTTGACCCTGTCCACTTTTCTTCGCCATAGCTCCATCTTCCTTGCAATTGAGGTGTGCTGCACCTGTGATCCGAATAGCTGTGGCTCTACCCGGACGATTTCCTCCACCATGACCCTGAGCTCCTCCTCCGAGAACCTGGGGTGTCTTTGCCGTCCCATGGGGTGGTGTAGGTGATGTGTGGGGTGGAGTGTGTGGTGATAAGTGTGATGATATGTAGTGGTGTGTTGTGTGAGGTGAGTGGAAGTTCTGTGGGTGATGGTGTTGTGTGCCTGTGGATGCTGTTGTTCTTGCTGGTGGTGTCTCTCTCTGGCCTTCTTTCTCAATTGTGGTCATAGGGGTTTGTGGGTGATGTGGGTGTGTGTTTTATATTGTATTGGGTGTGTGGGAGTGGTGTGTGTATGTGTATCAGGTGTGTGTATTTGGAATTGTCCAATGTGGGAGTGTTTTGTAAATGTGGTGTGTACCGCCAATGGAATACCGCGGTTGAAAGACCGCCGCTTGGATTCGTGGGTTGTGATAGTGTGGCCGTATTTCTGTTGGCGTGACGGTGTCGGTTTTGTTTTCGCCAGTTTATCACTGACCTTTGGTGTGGCGGACTTGTGTGGGTGTCTGAATTTTGGCGGATTCCGAACTGTGGGTCATAATAGCTGTGGCGGAATTCCGCGGCCGCGGCGGTGTGTTGGTGGTCTTCTGCACGGCGGTAAGCGTCTTTTACCGCCAATGTTGTAATGAGGGCCAAAGTCCGAACGTAGAAAGTTGACCGGGACCTCCCAGGCAGTGTAACCGAACAGGGCTCCAAGGACATCACATCAAGATTTAGGTCTGCCCCGGTCAAGGGATTTTCGACTCTAAAAATCATCTAAGTCCGAAGGTAAAAATCTCCACTGAGGGCTCCCACAATGCATATCCGAGGAAGAGTTCCAGGAGGTCGGATTGGACTAGCGACTTGGTCCCGATTGAAGAAAATCGTCAAGAAAAAGACTAGGTCCGAAGGTAAACTTTTGACCGAGGCTTCCCAAAAAAAAAACAACATCATCTCTGATATGACTCATAAGGGGGGAATAAGGCATGACTAGTCCTGCTCACAGCTGGGACCATGACATCGGAGATGAGTCGCTCAGAAGAGATGATGCATCAGTTGCGCTGGCAAGCACCTTAGGCACACTTCCAAAGGTCCAAGACTGGGTGTCACCGATTGGGAGGGCAAGCTTACAGATGGGGGAGTCCAGTTGTAGAAGCAGACCAGCAGAGTAACAGTCCTTCACCAGCACAACAGTCCTTCTTTCTGGCAGAGTATCTATAGGTCCAGAAGTGTACAAAAGAGGTGGTGTCTGAGCTCTAGTTCTCATACACGGAGGTGCCTTTGAGGTGAGGTGGGAGAGACTTAAAGACAGGCCTTTGAACTGCACAGAGATCCTGCCTTTCCTGCTCTGGCTCCAGACTCACTACAGGGTGTAAGTGTAGGAGGCTGGCCTGGGTTGTAGTGGGTACCTTGGGTACTTACACCTTATACCAGGTCCAGTTATCCCTTATTAGTGAAATGTAGAAGTGTTCTAGCAGCTTATGCCGATAGAGGTAGCTATAACAAAGCAGCTTAGGCTCAACTAGGAGACATGCAATGCTCATGCAATACCACTTATAGTTACACAGTACTTATGCACAAGTAAGGACAATACTCAGTGTTACCAAAATAAAGGTATTTATTTGGGTGACACAGTACCAAAAATATCTTAGAGACAATACTCCTTCTGGAGGTAAGTATTATACACAATATATATATACACTAGACACCAAACTTAGACAAGCAAATAGTCATAGAACAATGCAAACAGTAGGAAATCCTATAGAATGCAATGGGAGAAAACAGGTCTAGGGACAACACCAACCACATACTAAGAAAGTAGAATGCAAATCATGAATTCCCCCCTAGACAAGTGTAGTGTGTGCAGAATCGCTGGGAGAGTAAGAATACAGTAAAGGTAAGTAAATTACCCCACCCAGAGCCCAGAAAAGCAGGAGTAAAGTATTGCAAGTTTCCTTAGGACACACTACACCTCGTTTTTGGGATTTTGCAGCAGCCAACCAAGTCTGCAAAGAACAACTGCTGGATTATTGGACCTGAAGACCTGCAAAGGAAATGGACCACATCCAGAAGTCGAAAGAAGTTCCAAGAAGGACAGGAGCTCCTGCCAACCAAGAAGAGGGTGGAAAAGCAGAGTTCCCTGTTGGTCGAAGACTGCAAAAATGCACCCTAGGAAGAAGCCAGTGGGTTCCTGCATGATGCAAAAGTTGTCCCATGCCGTGAAGATCATTGAGATTTCGTGTTGGAAGGCGCCAACAAGCCTTGCCTACGACAAAAGTGTATTTTGCGTCACAATGGCAGTGGATGGACCCAGGAGGGACCTATGGGCCTCAACTCTCTGTGAAGAGCAAGAAGGGGCTCTCAGTACTTTAGAGAGCCCTCAGGATACCAGACAGCACCACCAGGAGTCGCAGGATCTGGGTTCAAAGGAGGTGCAAAATGCGGTTGATGCAGCACAACAAAAGAAGGTCCCACGCCACTGGAGAACAACTCAGTGAGTTGTGCGTCACAGGATGGGGACCTGGGCCAGGCTGTGCATGAAGGAATTTTGCAAAGAGTGCACGGAGGCCTCAGGAGGTGAAGAAGACGCAGTACAAAGGGGTACCATCGCTCTTGGGGAAGGCAAGGTCTTACCTCCTACAAATTGGGTCAGCAGGACCTCAGGACAGTCTATGTTGAAGATGTCCACCCTCTGTGTCCTTAGGAGCATGCTCGGTGCTGTGAGAGGAGCCCCAGGGTACCGGTCGTCACCTTGGAAGGTGCCTGCTTGGAGCAGGGAAGTGACTCTGTCACTACACTGGAGAGTTCTTTGGTCCTTCTGGTGCAAGATGAAGACAGAGAGTCCCCAGAGCATGCACACCGTGGAAACTGTTGCAGTTGCTGACTTGGAGCTGAGGTTGCTGAAGAAAAGTGTCTCTTGTAGACACTTTGTTGCAGTTACAGCGTTTCTTGGAGCAGGCTGCGGTTGATCAGAAGTCAGAAGAGTCTGAAGTTGTTGCAGAGGATTCCTGAAGGAAACTTGCAAGCAGAATCTGAAGAGAACCCACAGGAGAGACCCTAAATAGCCCTCAGAGGGGGATTGGCTAGCTTATCAGCTAATGACCTATCAGGAGAAGTCTCTAACATCACCTGCTGACACTGGCCACTCAGAGCCCTCCAAAGTGCCCCCACACCTTGCAAAGCAAGATGGCTGAAATCTGGGACACACTGGAGGAGCTCTGGGGACCACCCCTGGGGTGGTGATGGACAGGGGAGTAGTCACTCCCCTTTCCCTTGTCCAGTTTCTCGCCAGAGCAGGGGAGAAGGGGTCCCTGAACCAGTGTAGACTGGTTTATGCAAGGAGGGCACCATCTCTGCCCTTCAAAGCATTTCCAGAGGCTGAGGGAGGCTACCCCTCCCCAGCCTGTAACACCCATTTCTGAAGGGAGAGGGTGTAACACCCTGCTCTCAGAGGAAATGCTTTGTTCTGCCTTCCTGGGACTGGGCTGCCCAGACCCCAGGAGGGCAGAACCCTGTCTGTGAGGTGGAAGCAGCTGTAGCTGCAGTGCAAGCCTCAGAGAGCTGGTTTGGCAATACTGGGGGTCCATGGTGGAGCCCCCAGGATGCATTGAATTGGTTCCCCAATACCAGATTTGGAATGGGGGGACAATTCCAGGATCTTAGGCATGTTACATGGCCATATTTGGAGTTACCATTGTGAAGCTACATATAGGTATTGACCTATATGTAGTGCACGCGTGTAATGGCGTCCCCGCACTCACAAAGTCCGGGGAAATGGCCCTGAACTATGTGGGGGCACCTTTGCTAGTGCAAGGGTGCCCTCACACTTAGTACCTTTGCGCCTAACCTTCAGCAAGTGGAGGTTAGACATATAGGTGACTTATAAGTTACTTAAGTGCAGTGAAAATGGCTGTGAAATAGTGTGTGCACTATTTCACGCAAGCAGCACTGGCAGTCCTGTGTAGGGGTTTGTCTGAGCTCCCTATGGGTGGCAAAAGAAGTGCTGCAGCCCATATGGATCTCCTGGAACCCCAATGCCCTTGGTACCTAGGTGCCATGGACTAGGGACTTATAAGGGGGGTCCAGTATGCCAATTGAAATTGGTAATTTAAGTCACTGGCCTACAGTGACAAATTTAAAAGCAGAGAGAGTATAAGCACTGGTTAGTAGAGCCTCAGTGACACAGTTAGGCACTACACAGGCATACATATTAGGCCATAAACTATGAGCACTGGGGTCCTGGCTAGCAGGATCCCAGTGAGACAGGCAAAACATACTGACATATAGGTTTTTATCTATGAGCACTGGGGTCCTGGCAAGCAGGATCCCAGTGACACAGTAAAAACACACTGACACACACTCCAAAACAGGCCAAAAGTGGGGGTAACCATCCTAGAAAGAGGCTACTTTCCTACAGTATTTACCTCTTTGACAAGACACACCTTATTCAGGCCAGGACGGCCCATCAAACCACATCTAAGCTCCCATTGTGTGTGGCTGTCTATGGGGAATACACCAAGACTAGCTGCCACGCAGCCCAGACGCGATTAGAAACAGGCAGCAGGAACCAAATGCCACCGGATTTGCTAGGCCATTGGGGCAAGAATGATGAGTGGTGATATCCCGAAATCGGTCTCACAATGCTTGTTTCCCATCCAGGGAGGACCTGGTCTGGCAGTTCAGGCTGGACCATTCCCATGAGGAGCAGATCAAGACTGATTTGCATATGGCTGGAGCTAAACTGGAATGGCACGGCGAGCACAAAACAATGGATTTAGGCCCAGATCCGTGACTGGGGTGAATGCTTGACATTGTTCAGCATTCTGTCCATCATCTGTTCTTTATGCATTTGCCACCTTAAGTGGGATGGGTATGACAAGACATGGGTTCCATGCTCGCTATGCCACCAGATTCAAGCTAGCCTGACTGATGAGTGGTGACACTCTTAAACTGGTACCAGGATGCTTGTTTCTGGTTCAGGGAGGACCTAGCTTGGAAGTTTGGGCTGGACTCTTCCCATGGGGAGCAGGGTCAAGAATGATTTGCAAATGGCTGGGTCTAAACTGGAGTGACATGATGAGCAGAAAACCAATTGATTTAGGCTCAGATCTGTGACTGGGGTGAATGTTTGACATTGTTCAGCATTCCGTCCATCCTCTGTTCTTTTTGAACATTCTAAAACCTTCACTATAAGTTAGAATTTTAAATTGTGAATCCAGAGACACCAAACTTGAAAGAATTGTCTCTTCCATTTGGAAACTATGCTTATTAATTATAATAAGGTAATCCCAATGTTATCACATCGGAGCGATAAGCCTTGCATCAGTGAAAAACGACTTTGAGAATTTTCAACAAGTAAAATAAAATTAAAAGTACATGTCCTGATTTTTAAATATATTGCACCCGGCCCTATAGGTAGTCCAGGGCCTATCTTAGGGGTGACTTATATGTATAAAAAGGGAAGATTTGGGCTTGAAGAAAGGGTTATTTTGCCAGGCCGACTTGGCAGTGTAAAACTGCACACACAGGTTCCCATAGCAGGCTGGAGCCAAAGTTAGAAGGCTACTCATGTGGGTGGCACAATCAGTGCTGCAGGACCACTAGTAGCATTTAATTTCACAGGCCCTATGTACATGTAGTACCACTTTACTATGGACTTATGAGTACATTAAATATGCCAATTGGGGATGGACCAATATTACCATGGTTAGGGTAGGCAGCACAAGCACTTTAGTACTGGACAGCAGTGGTAAAGTGCTGAGTCCAAATACCAGCAAAAACAAGGTCAGGAAAGTAGAGGAGGCAGGCAAAAGGATGAGGCGAAGACCACCCTAAGGCTGTCAGTTCTACACACTTGCTCTAATGCAAGTCATAGATGCACATGGGAGTATATTTATTAATTAATATTTTGGCTAAGGTCTGAACAGGATCATTTAAACCATGATTTTTTTTAAAAGGCCATGGCAGATTAGAGTCTGATTTCTGTTAGATAGCTGTGTTGTTAGTAGTATGCTATTTCTGTTTCAATTACTTTATCACAAAAGTGCTGCTGAGTTATAATCCCTGATCCAAGTGGTTGCAGGTTTTTACCCACTGTGTGCAATATGGGTAAATTCTGACGTTCATTCTTTTGCCTGTAGTGGGTGTGTGGCGGGGGGGGCTAAGAGTGAAATATGCTGTTGAGTAACCCCAGAAGTCATATACTGGTCTACATTTGGTGTGCTTGATCTAAGTTAGTGATCAGTATTCATGTTTTTGTTATGAAATGTTGAGCAGTTTGCAAGAAAGAGGATGTTGTTGAGAGCAGGCTAAATGACAGAGTGCGTTTAATCCATCAAAAAGCAACCAGACCTGGTTTGAAGCACACCAGTCACAAATTGCACCCAGCATGAAAGGCCTACATTGGTTCTTAGTAGAGCAGAGGATCAAGTTCAAAACCCTTGGTCGGTGATGTAATGGCCTATAGGGAAGTCAAGCAGTTTTCAACAGGGTAGTCTGAAAAGTCAGTATATCCGTTTTTTTATCTGTTTATGGTTTCCTGGGCTGGATTTTACTGTTAATTTACCAGACATTAAAAACATTGCCTGAGGAAAACATAAATCCATGCAGTTTGCCATTTCTCGCAAAAAAACTTACACAGTGTGTATTTACAGGTTCAAAAATGCCTTTGTTTACAAACATGGGACATTTTTTAGTTGTCTAATTCACAAATGGGGGTCAATTTTATTGTGGTCCCCGGGTCATTTTTCTGTCCCAGTCTGACCCTCATTGGCAAATACACAAAGCTTACGGAGTATTTATAGCAGGGGCGGCTGCCAACCTTAAAAAGTGGTGGGGCGAGCAAAGTGCCCCACCACTTCCCAAAAAATAAAATAAAACACCCATACCTCTAAAAGCCCTTAATAAAATGCCCTACCCCTCTAAAGGCCAAGATAAAAAAACTCCCTCCCACCAAAATCGCATAATAAAACATCCCCTCCCTGCAAAACCCCAGAAAAAAGTACCATGTTAAATTAAAATAAAAGGTACTTACAAACTGCAGCACCTCCTCCTCGGTGTTCTGCAAACTGTAGTTTGCAGTGGAGCTCCCCTCACCAATTCTAGGCACTGCTCTCATGCTGTTAACCAGCATGAGAGAAGCACCTAGGGTAGTTGGAGCGGGCTGGCCGGATTCTCCTGTAGGCCCTGGAGACCTGTGCTTGTTCTCCAATCAGCTGTCTTAAGACAACTGAGTGGAGAGCTTCAAAGTGCGCATATCACTTTGGCCAGCGGAAAAGAGTCGGCCAAAGTAATATGCACACTTTGGAGCATCCAGCCAGCCACTGACACGCTATCGTGTCTTTTGCCTCGGGGCACTGCAGCACACACATCGGGGAAAAAAATAAAATGACAATTAAATCACGTCATTGCCATTTTATGCTTTTCACCCGCGGCTCCCCACCCTTACTGAGAAACGGCTGCTGGATTACAGACTCTTGCTCCACACTACAGGCCTTTGTGGATTGTCTGATCTAGCCACACCAGGACAATCTGCTGCGTGAAACTGAAATTTAAAAAAACTCAGAAAAAATCACTAAAGGTGCAATGTTTCTACCTCTGGAACTTTTTGAATTGAAGCGGACAGTTCTGCCAACTCTCTGCTTTTACGACCTGTTTAAAGGCTGCTGTGTACAGTGTGCAGGGTGACTTTCACCTCGCAACTCACACCTGCACCAAAGGACTGAACCACCATTTAAACAATATCCCAAAAATCTGACCTTATACAGCTGGGTCATAAAAAGCCATCCAAGGCAACCACCCATGCATGAATACCTTTTTCATTACTGTTACTCTAACCCTCCATGCTTAATGCTGTCAAGTTCATTCAAGGTAATATGGTGCACATTTTAGAAAGAGTTACAAAAATAAACAAGGCGAATAACATGCACCTGGGTTGATGTAGTGTACAGCATCTAGTCAGTGAAGCCAGGTCTTCTATGCATGTACATCCCTGACAAATACTCAAGGGCTCACATTCCAGTCCATCGTTTTTCATCCACCATGCCACTCTAGGCAGATGCTCACTTCATGTAGATACGCCCTGACCCTGCTCCTCATGGGAACTGTCCATCCCGAACTGCCAGATGGAGTCCCTCCAGAAGGGACTAGAAGCAACCCAGACTGGTTTCAACCTAAATTGGGCTCATCATTATGGTGATGGATGGAATGCTTGAATTAGCATCAGCCACTGGTGATCCCTGAGTAGTTACCAATAGCTGAGAGTAATTTTCTTCGTGACAGATATGCACACCCTCTTCACTAATCTCGAAAAGGGATCTACACATCCATCGTTGTACATTTTCACTAGCTTCATAAGTTCCCGTGTGCAATGTACACATTTTCAATTGCAATTTGCAGCTGTCATCAGGAATTACATTGCCCACAATTGGTAAACCTGTGATTCTCCAAAGGAAGGGTCCATTGAGAAAGGCATGACTCCTAGTGAAGTAGCAAAGAATTGGCATGTTTGTCGCTGGCCCAGAGCAATCTGTACATAATTGCTCACTTAGAATTGGTCCATGACAGACTACTTCCCTTCTTGACTGAAGGCCTATCGTGGACAGTACCCATATTGAATTGGGTTTGGGTAAGTCCTTCCTTACCATAGTTCAGCTTTCTTGTCGATTGCATTTGCTTGCATCTTAATTACCACCGATTGTGGCATTGTACCGATGGCTTTGCAGCATTACAGAAGTAAAAGTGGGTCTCCATTGCTTCTTTTGCTCTGATCAATATGGCACTATGCACTGGACACAACCTGTCTCATGAATCTTCATGAGCCAGGTCATGCCCCTCATTGTACAAGGCCCTTTTATGCTGTATTTACTTTGTGCATGGGAATGGCCCTGCTAAAGTATGTGAAGAAGCGGCATTTAGTTGAGTATAGTATAGCCTTACAGATCTATTTTGTTTTGTGATTTATTAATACGTTGGAAAACTCATCGTAATGAAACAACAGTGTCGGTCACAGAAGTCTGGTTTGTGGGAGAGAAGCAAAACTCAGGGGCGAGTTAGCTGCACATTAGCTGCAGTTTATGAACTGATTTACAACTAAAGTAGACCCTACAACAACATGAATTCCAAAACAGGTAAGCACTGCATGCAAATGGGTTAATGAATGCTATCTCAGCAATCAGTCTGCAAGTGCAAAGCGACACTGCAGAGAAGGAAGTATATTTAGAGATGTAATACTATTTGAGATATTTTAGGAATTCCGATCATTTGTTGTGATGCTTCGGTCTCGAATACGAGCGCTCTGGAGGGGGTCATGATTTGCTGCACCTCAAAAAATCCGGATTGAGATTTGAAAATTATCTGAGGAGATTATGATCATTTATTACAAGTTTTGCTTTAAACATGAGGCATATCATACCGATGTTGATTCTTTATGCACCGAAATGCGCACATCCTATTACTTCCCAAGATGTTTCACATGCTCAGTATCAGTAGGCCTGACATGCAGAAACTGATTTGGGGATTACGGATTTTATCACACTTGGTAGTTACAAGGTGAGATAAACTTCACAGAAATTGTAATTGCAAGCCCTGCACAAACAGATACTTGCCCAGGGATGGGTAAAGACCGAGGCTTTCATGCTTTTCGTAGAGCTTGAGCTCGAGTTGGCATTCAAATGCTGGTTCATTTCTAGGTCAAGTAGGCAAATTAGTTAGATGTGAGCTGAAGAATAGTTTTATTATGTGTTTCCGAAATAATAATAAATTGTATTTCCTGTTCAAGTTTAAAAATACTTTGAGCACCGCTAGTTGATGGTTCTCTTCCGAAGCTTAGGGTTGTCCGAAGGACTTGTTTGTTAATGACTAGGGGCTGATAAGGTATATGTGATGTCGATTTTTCAGTTAGCATGATATTGCGCAACTTATTGTTGTCACTCCAACGCACTTCTTATTACTTCGTCATACATAAGGAATAAATAAATGCCGGATGGTGGTTTTAGGTGTTTAACCAACGGAGGGGGGCAAAAATTGCCAGCCCTTTTATTCAGCGGTTCTGAGTTAGCATAATCTTCATTTGGATTGATTCAACTTTAACAACGATTTTTATATTAACATTACAGATATCCTCGAGATCAAAGTGTAGGCTGTTGGAGAGTCTGAGGTAGATTATTGCAGGTTAAGCAAAATGTGGTCAAGATCCCGGTGGGAGTCCCCAGAAAGTTGGCTTTGGTTAGACCTAAAGGATCCAGGTGACATTGTCTGAGTTCTATCAATCAGGAAGGACCCAGTCCATTGTAAAACTCTGCCTCAAATTGTGGAATTCATCAGAATGTGGCTGACAACCTCATCGTGACCATGTTAAATAGAAGAGAAAATACAAAAGGATCATTGTGCTCACACCACCACTATCACATATTAACCTATGGTCATCTGCAGCAGATTTCACTGATAAATCATTGCCAATTCCAGGTGTTAATCTGGTTTCGGATCACTATTTATAGGTTCCTTATTGACTTTTTTCTATGTATAACTCTGAGGAAAACCATTTGCAATGAAAACACATCTGCTGTGAGATGTGGATTGCAGTGAATGCAACAATATCCAACGTTGGTGCACGAAGACTGTAGAATGTATTAGATTTGTTAGATAAACCATCAGCTTCCTTAATCCTGCCTAGTATTGATACCATCTCATCTAAGCTGCGTCACGGCTGCTTGGGTGGGGCCAGAAGCACAAATAAAGATGAGCTTGGTTGGAAGATAAGCAGGAGTGCTGGTCGAAATAGCTTTGTAAATGATGCAGATGGTTTTGAAGATGGTGCAGGTTGGCAAGAGGAGCGAATGGAGTTCCATCAGGATGGGGGTGATAGGATCATATTTCTTCAAGGTCTGGATGTGATGTGCTGCAGGGTGTAGGATGCCCTTAGAAGGGTACATACCATTACAACACACTTGTTACAATGAGGGATCATTACAACACATTTACAACACTGCATTTACTAAAATGAGGCAAGTTACAACTCATTACAACTAATTACATTTACAATGCATTGATGAGTTTAAGAGTTTGGACGGGTGGTGGTGTACAGTAGTAAGGAGTTTATAGGGTTCAGGGATGGGTGGTTATTAGATGAAGTAAGTAGTTGTTAGGGCTCAGGGATGGGTGGTATATCAGCCTAGTGAGGAATTTTATGGCTCAAGGATAAGTGGTGTTTAGGTGTACTCAAGAATTTTTTGAGTTTAGGCATGGGAAGTGTAAAGAGAGACTAAAAATAATACTTATATGATTAATTCCAAAAATAATTCACAACACTCCATGAAGTCCAAATCAATCATCTTTATTTACAGTATCAACAGCCACCAACGCGTTTTGACTCGTATAGAGTCTTGCTCACGGTTACTGAGTCCCTTTCCCATTTCCCTTTATATGTAAACTATCTCGCCAGCCATGAGGCATTCTGGATATTGCCTAGTAGGTGCTAGCTACAGTCCCACGCATTGGGAAAACCACCACCGAAGGAAGATTTTCACATACCTCGCAGCTAAGAGCTGGAACAACCTGCCCATGCACCTCAGACAAAGCCCATCTTCAGGAAGATTCTCAAAACATGGCTCTTCAAATGAGGCCCAGACCCACCACCAGCGCCTTGAAACCCTCACGGGTGAGTAGTTGCTCTATACAAAACTGATTGATTGATTGATTGATTTGTCCAGCTGTAAACTGCATAGTCTTAGGTATAGTTTGACAATATGACTGGGAGGAATATTAAGTAATATATGTCAAATGTTGATGTAAAGACAATATACATAAGGTTTGGTCAATAGGCACGTTTGCCATTAGTTTTATAATAATATGAGGAGTATTTAATTTTTTCATCACAATTTAATAATTTGGGGATATTTAGGAGAAATGTTTGTAATTCATAGCCGATGATTACCATCTGAGTACAGGTATCTATGATAATTTCATATTTATGAATTTTAGGATTGAATTATATGATGCAAATAAGTAATCATTGTAAAGTGTGACGGGGCAGTCGTTAATGACACAAAAGGAATGTCATGAATCGTAGAGCGCTGAGTTTATATTTGTGACTTATAAACGATTGAAAGTTGCAGAGTGTTCATTGAGAATGATATCCAGATACAAGCAGACTAGCACTAAGCTATAATTAATCAGAGAATTTGCTTTTATATACATGACTTACACACAATTTACTGTATGTATTTGGAATACTATTCGATCTAGGGCATCATCAGGAATTATCATTGATACATATATTTACGTTGCTGTTTTAATATATGGATTATTTTTATCGCAAAATGAACACACTCACAGTATAAAATTATATTCTGCTAAACAGCAGTAAGCTATGTGCCACTAGATGTATGTTTTTGGCAAAGGAATTGTTTTAATTCTATAAGTAGTTATTTTCTAACTACAATATCCAGAATGCCTCATGGCTGGTAGGAAGGATAGGTTATATATAAAGCGAAAGACTTTATACGAGTTGAAATGCGTTGATGGCCATTGATACTGCAAATAAAAATGATTGGTTTGGATTTCGTGGAGTGTGGTGAATTCTTTTTGGAAGAAAGATTTACGAGAGTGGTCTCCTTTGTCACCAGCAGATGAGTGCTCTGCCCAAACTGTGACTTCTTGACCGTTTTGTTTCACAATATATACATATATATATATATATATATATATGAATAAATATATATATATATATGTGTACAAAAAAGAAGAGAGAACTCAGGGTAATTCCCAAGTTTAGGTGGAGAGCAGCTCCAGTAAGGAGCACCCTGCAACACCAAAGACACTCTAGATTCGCTCACCTCAAATGTCTGTTTATCTAGCAAAATGTTTAAGCATAGGAACAGCAAAGTGCTATCTACACTGAGCTAAATAGGTACATAGGG
Organism: Pleurodeles waltl; assembly: GCF_031143425.1. Taxonomy (NCBI): domain Eukaryota; kingdom Metazoa; phylum Chordata; class Amphibia; order Caudata; family Salamandridae; genus Pleurodeles; species Pleurodeles waltl. Next base: position 723,944,544 of record NC_090442.1, on the reverse strand, counting down.
GGTCATTCAGACCTTGGCGGACGGCGGAGGCCGTCCGCCAAGGTACCGCCGACAAATGACCGCACCGCGGTCAAAAGACCGCGGCGGCCATTCAAACATTTCTGCTGGGCCGGCGGGCGCTCTCCAAAAGAGCGCCCGCCGGCCCAGCGGAAATGCCCCTGCAACGAGGACGCCGGCTCAGAATTGAGCCGGCGTAGTTGCAGGGGTGCGACGGGTGCATTTGCACCCGTCGCGTATTTCAGTGTCTGCAAAGCAGACACTGAAATACTTTGTGGGGCCCTCTTACGGGGGCCCCTGCAGTGCCCATGCCATTGGCATGGGCACTGCAGGGGCCCCCAGGGGCCCCGCGGCACCCCTACCACCATCCTGTTCATAGCGGGTTTCCCGCCATGAACAGGATGGCGGTAGGGGGTGTCTGAATCCCCATGGCGGCGGAGCGCGCTCCGCCGCCATGGAGGAATCAATGGGGCAGCGGTAAACCGGCGGGAGACCGCCGGTTTACCCTTTCTGACCGCGGCTGAACCGCCGCGGTCAGAATGCCCTTGGGAGCACCGCCAGCCTGTTGGCGGTGCTCCCGTGGTCGGTGACCCTGGCGGTCACCGGCCGCCAGGGTCAGAATGACCCCCAAAGTCTTTTGCCATTTGTACAGCAAGATCTTCAAGCATAGGATTGACCCAATGCCATCCTCTCTGAGCTGAAAAATGACAAAAGCCCCGGGGACTGCTACCTCCATTGGGGTTTAAGATCTAATGAAATCTCAGGAGGCTGCCTAGCCCCCCTGCAGCCCCAGCGACTCCCACGTCCCTGGGGATAAATAATTTGGAGAGGGGCCACGTGGCCCTCCTTGAGGAGCCATAGATAGCCATGGGGACTGCTACTCCCCAGGGCCGGCATCTGCTATGTTCGAGGGTGCCCACCCTTGGGACATAGCTGTTTGCTCTGACTTGGCGGGAGCTTTGACAGCTCCCACCAAGTCAGAGCAAATCCTCCGGTTCCAGCAAGTGAGAGCTGTGAAACAGCTCTCACTTGCTGGTAGTGGAGGTTTCCTCTGTTTCCCTGCCTGCAAAGATGCAGGCAGGGAAACAGAAGAAAGAATTGCTCTCACAGACAGGGAGCTGCATATTAAGCATGTTAAGCATGTCCCCTATCCGTGACAACAATGCTAGCTCCCACAGGAGGTAGTGAGCCGACTGGGACCGCAGGGGCCTTCTTGCTCCCCGTGGTCCCCAACATGGTGACACACCCAGGTGACATGGGCAACCCCCTAGTTAATGGGGTCCCTCGGGCCAAGATTGGCCTGGGGAGGGGGCCAGCCAGCGCCCGTCTCCCAAAAATAGATGTTTAGGCTGTGCCCTGGGAGGTGGGTTCCTCAGGCCAAGATCGGCCCGCGGAGGGGGGTCGCATGTGCCCTCCCAAAAACTATAAACTGTTTAGGCTGTGCCCTAGGGGATGGAGCACGCGGGTTCAGATCAACCAGGAAGGGGGTCCTTGTGCCCCCCTAGAAATAAAAATAGCACTAGGCCACGGGGGTTGGGGTCACCAGGGCCAAAATTGGCTGGGGAAAGGGAGCAGCATGGCCCCCAAGAATCTTTTTTTAAGAAGGCTGGGCGCTGAGGGATGGGGTCCCCAGGGCCAGGATCATCCCAGGGAGGGCCCTCTGGCCGAAATCAGATGGGAGACAGGGGGGGATTGTACTGCCCCCTCTTCCCCCTAAAACACAATTTAGAAGGCAGGCCTTGGGGGATGGGGTCCCTGGGGCTGCAATTGGCTGTTAGAGGGGGGCTACGCAGACCTGCGGCCAATTCTAACTGTGCATGGCCAAAGGCTGTGCGCAGCATGGTGTTGGGTGGTTAGGAGTGTTGGCCGCAGGGATTAGCTACAGGCCAGGCCCTGCGGCCAAGCCCACCTGCACAGCCGAAGGACGTACATGGCGCAGGGTTGGTTGGTTATAGGGGCTTGGCTGCAGGGCAGTGCTTGGCTGCGAAAGGCTGCGTGCAGTGTGGGAGGTTTGACAGCTCCCACCAAGTCAGAACGGGGTTGGCTAGTAATAGGGATTGGTTATAGGGGTTGGCCACAGGCCTGTCTGCAGGCCAGGCTCTGCAGCCAACTCTCCAAGTGCACAGCCGAAGACCATGTGTGGTGCGGGTTTGGGTGGTTATGGGGGTTGGCTGCAGGGCCTGGCTACAGGCCAGGCCCTGTGGCCAACCGCTGCTGTGCATGGCTGAAGGCCGTGCATGGCAGAGGTTAGATTAATGCATAGCATTGAAAATTACTTTACATTAAAAAAAAACATAGAAATTTGCTGAAACAACCAAAGGTTACAAGGACATTATAGTTAGGAAATAGAATTGAAAAAAAAAAAAACATAGAAATGCACTTAAAAAATCAAAGATTACAGAGATGTTATAGTTAGGCTCACATTTTAAACGTACAAAACCATAGAAATTCACCTGTTAAGAGTTACCTCAAGTAACTATAACTCATGTCCTAAGGTATCTATAACTCGTGCCCTCACCATGCCCTTCTAATTACCCCACAAATTACAGCATTCATTACATCTTTGATAGCATCATTGATGATACGAATGTAATATTTGTAGTACATTTTTTGATGAAAAAACTGTGCATGGCAGGGGTGCGAGTTATAGTTACCTTAGGTCATGAATTATGGTTACTCGGGATAACTCTAAGCATAACAGGTGACTTTCTATGGTTTTGTACATCTAAAATGTGAGCCTAACTATAACATCCCTCCAACCTTCATTTTTTAGTGAATATATATATATATATATATATATATATATATATATATATATATATATATATATAATGTATATGTCAATTTACTCCTTCATAGATACACAAAGAGGAAAGCTCCTTCTGCAGGGTGAATATATTTGGTGAGCAACGAAGAAGATGCTTCGGCACTACAAGCCTTTCTCAACCTGGGAGGCGCAATCTTTGCTTTTCCTTTTAACCCCTCATGTGATATTTTTCCACCAATCATATCATGCAAGTTTAAAACTTAATGCAGCGCTGAAACACAACTTTATTTAAACACAATATACTAGTTGTGATATTTCACATTACATAATTCATCAAATTGCCACTTATACAATCAAAGCTTTACATATGTAACAATTCAACACTGTATTCAAATGTATCTCATTGTCTCTTTGTGTGTGCACCCTTCACATACCACTATGCGCTATTCAAAAATAATTATTTTTGTCCTTGCAGGTGTAAAGCCCAATTGGGCAAACATCCATATCTTCCATTATTATCTTTTCAGAGCTAAGGGTAAGTAAATAGGCAGAGATACCATAATGACAAACATTTAATTACTCATATAATGAATAACATCACGAGTTAGCACCCAAACGTATTATCCTGAGGTATAAATTATACCTTTATCATTCTCAACCTCACGACCAAGTATGTACTTCCTAATCACTGTAAACGTAACATCCTAACAACTCCTTTCACTCTGAATTGTATAATATCCTTAATTATTACATTAATCTCTGCAATTGAACGTAAAGCCCAAGTGGGCAACCAGTCGAATATGTCTCTTTATCCTGAATCGAAAGCCCTAGTGGGACAAACCATAACAAGCTTTCCTGTATAAAAAGCATACACAACAGACAGAACCCCCTTTTTCTGCAAAAAACGAAGGAAAAGTGAATAAAAAAGATATGTTGAAACCTTCAAATGTGAAAATTATCATCACTATTACCTTTCATTAAGAACACTGTTAAAAATGTATTCACTCAAAACAAGGTTCACCTATACATTATCATGCTAGTCTGGTTTAATTCTCAGTCCAGTTAGTCTCCTACTTGCAATGTGTCTAAGTATATTCTTCAAAGCGCCTGACAAAATAAATATTTAAACATGTAAACATGGGCATCCATTTATTCCCCAGCATTCATCCCCCGGTTCTTTGCTGTCAAACATGATGATATATTTGGACTCCATTCCCTCCTCTCACTTTCTTTTTTGCACCATCAATAGCGGGGTGCCTGAGATCTTCCAAATTGCCTCCATGTACTTTATTTATGTGCCTTGCAACGGGATATGTATTTTCATTGTTCTTTATCGCTCATAAATGCTGCAAAATTCTTTGTTTATTTGGAGCATAGTGCTCCCCACATATAACTTAGGGCACTTACATCTCAGAATGTAAATCACATGATCACTCTTGCAAGCGAAAAAACACATACTCTATGCACAACTTTACTGTTGATTATTACTTTTTTCAAGTTCTTCCCATTTTTGCAAGCCTTGCACTTCATGCATTTTTTAAATCCATTTCCCTTCACTAGTCAATGGTCATCCTTAGTGTTTCAGACATCACTCCTTACATCTCTAGGTTTATTCGATTGTAAAGAGAATCGTTTTGATTATGTTCAGAGTAGGGTGGATCTATTTTTATTTACAAGCGAGTTAAAATTGATGAAGGTGCATAAAGTCAATGAAAAAAAGTATCTACATTACCAGGCACAAATGAAAGTCAAAGTAATTTACTGGTAGAAGATGTATATGTGATGAAACAACTGATGGAGTGAGAGGGGAATGCAGTAAAAGAGCTTGAAGGTGATACTGTTATTAGAAGATTAGAAAGTGAGGTGATATGAATCTATGAAGAGGGAGGTTCTATGTTTAAACCTAAATATAAGACCATACCTGCAAATAGTGAGCTGCTATCAACCGGTTTGCAGATGTGATTATTAATGATTTCAAATAAATCAGAATGAAGGAATTAAAGAACAAAGATACTAGAGATTCAAGTTACAACAGGACCATAGAGAAGATAGTAATTCAATTCAGAGGTGGGGTAGTGCGTAGTGCAGACAAAGTAGGGAGCACATTAATTTGGTCCCTAAGAGAATATTTGAATGAAGCTAATAAACAACTGGCAGACTTAGACTGCTACAAGAGAGAGGAATTTTCACACAGTGTAAGGACGTAAAACAGGGATTTCAGAAGGACGTGAGAAGATGGAGTGGAGGAAGGCCTAATCAGCTGGGAGTAATGAAGTTTTTTGTGGAATGATTTCCCTGAATTACCAGTATTCTACCTAATCCCCAAAATCCATAAAGACGCACAGAAACCACCAGGGAGGTCCATAATAGCTGCACAGGAGGGCCTCTTTAAAAAAGTCTCTTAATACATTGATTACTTCCTTAGACCTTTCGTACAAAACTTACCTGCTTATCTGAAGGACACCACGGATTTTTTAAAAACAAATATTTGACATAAGTTGGGAGAAAGGAATGTAGCTCATGTCCCTTGATGTGGCCACTTTATATACAAATGTCAGGTATTCTGAAGGCCTGGGAGACACAGAACACTTTCTGAAAGCCAGGCCCGTTTAGTTTAGCATGCATAATAAAATGCTATTGTGCATGATGGAATGGTTTCTTAGGCACAATATCTTCTTTTTTAATAATGAGATCTATGAGCAGCAACAAGGAAATGTGATGGGAACCTGCATCACCCCCAGCTATGCAAATATACATTTAGGCTGGTGGAAGGGGCAGGTTCTTAGCAGTCCGCCATTGAACAAATGGGGTGACTGCATTATTCTTTGGCTCCGGTTTATTAATGATCTATATGTGGTCTGGAGAGGATATTAAAAGAGTGCCTTTTGTGACCTAAATCAATGAGAATAATTTTAATTTGGAATTTTCTAGTCATTTTAGTGATAGGGACATTGATTTTCTAGATGTGAAGATCAGGGTGGAGCAGAATAGGTTAGAGACATCCTTGCATAGGAAACTGCGTGCTGGAAATAGCATCCTACATGGCTCGAGTTTCCATCCAGTCCCACTGATTGAGAATATACCCTATGGGAAGCTTCTTAGGAATAGAAGGATCTTTAGCCTTGAGAAAAGAATGATGAAGCCAAGCAAGACATAATTCTGAGGCTGATTAGAGGAGGTTATAAGGAGATAGCCTTGGAGGTGGCAGCCAATAAGGTAAAACACAAACACAGAGATAGTATATTGTATAAAGAAAGGAGATCTGAAAACTCTTCCAAAATCAAACAGAGATTCATTACCATATATAGCAGTATCCATTCTAAAGTGAGAGCAGCTTTGAGCCAACATTGGCATTTATTGAAGAATTGCCCTATTATTGGTAGAGACAAACCACACTGCCCCTATTAACATTGAAAAGAGGTATATCAATAGGAGATCAGTTAATGAGAAGTGATGTGTGTGGGAAGAAGGTAGAAGGCACTTAGTTAATGAAAGGTGATGGTTTTTCCAAGTGCTCAAGATGAAAAGACTGTAAGATTGGTGAGAACTTGTAGAGAGTGGAGCTGGGAGGTAAAATACTGCACAGGATCAAAAGCAATATAATTGCATGAGTGAATTGGTTGCACATATTTTGAAATGCAAGTGTCCCAAAACTGTATGTGGGAAGTACTACCCTGCAGGTACACAAATGTATACTACAGCATCTAAGGGCAATTACGAACAAGGATCCCGCATATCCAGTAGCTAGCCATATAAATGAGGTGCACCAAGGGAACATCGCACATCTGACATACAGTGTGATTGATGGCATAAAGAAAGATGCCTGTGGAGGAAACAGAGAGAAAAAATGAACTCTGTTTATTAGAATCCAAATACACAATAGCATTTGAAAGTAAATAGTCCAAGGGTATGAACTATGGTGAAGATCGTTTTGTTCATGAGTGAAAGTAGTTAAGTAAGGATGAGGTAAGGCAGTAGGTTCCTAGTCAATAGTAGAATAGGAAAGTATACTGCTCTATAAAAGGTAGGGTATATAATATGGGAAGCTGTTTTGCTTTTGCTTATGGTTTTTATGTTTTTGGTGCAGGGTGAAAAGGTGATAAACACTTTAGAAGAAAAAGCAAAGGAGCTATGGTATCTAGTCTTCACAATGAAAACGATATTTCTTCTTTGCAATTAGACAACTTGGGCCGCTTGGGCTTAATCGGTATAACCTTTGTAAACACTGTCATAGGATGTTAACACAGATTGTTGCGATATAGCATACATGGTGATGCAATGTAACGGTAATACTTTGGAATACTTAAATTGTTTAGCCATTGACGATCGTTCTGTTTTGGTTTGGACCAAAGAACGAAAGTATAATATAATATTTTTCACAATGCTCTAATTGCTCTTGGGGAATTAATGTGCACATGAAGAGGATTGGAGAGATGTACTCTTTACCATTGAGTATTCTAATTTAGATATAGCAGCCTCGAGAATGTATGTGCAACTTATCAGCATCGTTATTTTAAAATTTGTGTTGATACACAGAGGTATACTTTATGATCGTGCATCGGAGCTATACTTCTATCTGTGTTTTAAGAAAGTGAGGGATAGCAGGAGGAATTCACTCTGCAAAAGTATAAAAAAAAGTAATACATTGTTAAGTGTAAAATATATTTCAAATGTTTGTCTTCATGTATTGGTGCAGAAGTAGTCAAATGATAGGTATATAAGGGTAAACAATATGGCGACTTACAGGCTGAGAAAGGCAGTTTTCCTGGTGAAACATATTCTGTTCCCAAATTAACCTAGCAAGATTGGAATCGCTCTCCAAGTGCCTGTCTTCTTTTCATGGAAGTAGGAAGTGTGAGATATATAAATATATATATATATGTGTGTGTGTGTGTGTTAATGTATGTGAATACTTGTATTGAAATGCAGTTGTATACGTGGTAGTGGTAAATGTCATTGGATGTGTTTGAATGCATTGTAGTGTATTATTTCATATTCAAGATAAAGGCATGTGTTGTGGTTCATGCATGCCAATGTGTAGTCTGGGAGGCCGTGGGACAGGGCACTACCACCACCCAGATGCAGGGGTATTTGGGCTTCAACGGCACTCTTAAGTCCCTTTATGAAAAAATTGTTTTAATTTCTTTAGAAGAACGAGCTGGAGCCAAGCAATCCTTGTTTTGTCAATATGTTCCATGAGAGTGAGATTAGTGTCCAAGGTGAATCCAAGTGATTTGTAGTCAGTGAAAGTTGGGGTTAGAAGCTGCCAAGTTGTCAGTCATACTGCCAGGTTTGTATGTTTCTTGTTCGTCTTCCATGGCAAATGACTGGAATTCTGTCTTGGCTGGGTTGAGCTCCAGGTAGAAGTTGGACCTCCAGGACTGGATAAGGTGCCCAAGGCATTGGATTAATGAAATAGAGGATACATTTAAAAGGAGGGGTGCACCATCAGCTGATTGGTGAATATTGATACTGTTGTGCGTGATTTGAGCAACAAGTGACTCCATGCAGAAATTGAAAATGACAAGAGGCTGTTTGGAACCGTGGTGATAAGAGATCTTTTGGTACCTGGAAGTGCCCATTTAAACAAACTGGTGTCAATTAGAAAGGTAGGGAGAGGACCAGTGAAAGAAACTGGGCCTGATTCATGAGTTCACAGCTGCCCTAAGGGCAGCACATTACCAGTTGTTGGGCTCACTGTTCTCTTTTGCACCTAGTGCACCTAGTTGAAGGCACGTTGTGTCACAAACAGGGACAGTGTGCCCTTCCTGTAATTTGACTACATATTTTAACAAGTGAGGAACAAAACATAATCTTGGACAACAATGTATTGCATCTGAGATACTGAAATTCAATTTTTGGAAAATCCTATTGTGTTCTTTTGGGGGTAAGATAAAATTTGGATTTTTCAATTCCATTAACATGTTCAGCACAAATATGGTTCATGCTAAATTCATTCAGAGTCAGAATGGGAAGCATAATTTGTCAAACACTCTTTGGACTTAGGCTTAAAGGCAAAATTGTTTAAGCAAATAATAAGAATTAGTTTTTAGTACCTCATACTGTGCGCCTGTAGTGTCTAAGTGCTCCTAAATTACAGACACTACTGTTTTCCATTTTATGAATGCTCAGTTTACCCAATGTGCAAGTGAATAATGCTTCTGAAACATGTGAGTACATGCTTCCTCTCACACAGACAAAGTACAACAAACAGTGCAATTATCACTTAAAGAACAGGCGCAGTCAGTCATTAGGAGTACACATTTCCAAAGCTTCTCATCTTCAGAGAAGAAGTGCACCACAGTATCCCTCACAAAACAAGCATAGCTGGGCATCAGCAATGCAGACTTCCATTACTCATGGGTCAGGTACCGCATGGAAAGAAGAGCAAGCTTCCCTCCTTCACAGAACAGGTCAGCATGGTAATAGCAGTGGAAGCTTCCCTGCCAGCCACTAAAGCAGCAGTGCAAGTGTTCTACTGTCACAGAACAGGTAAAACTCAGTAAGTACCCTGGAAGATCAAAGCTTCTCTTTTAACATGTAAAGCACTCCACTGCCTTTTGGCAAGGTTCGTGCTATAGAAATTCCATATAAAAACACACATACAAACAATTATTAGTGAAAGCTCCTCTTTCAAATACTAGGTACAGCAGAGTGTGCAGCAGAACATTTGAGATCAGTCTGGACTTGACCCACCTAAAGACATACAGGGGGTACACTGATGTGGAGGGAGTGATGGGCAGGGGCCTAATGAGATTTATGATCTCTAACCTACATGTGCATCACAAACATCGTCGTAGGTCATTCTGCAGTCCCAGGCCTAGTCTTAGAAGTGGGTGAGATAGTGAAATCTTAAGCAAGAGGTCAGGCTGTGGCTCGTCTCAAGATCCTAAAGCCCAAAACGAGCTGAGCTCTCATGTGGCGTCTGCCTGCCCCCACATTCTCACCTCATGCACTGAGAATTAATGACAAAGAAGTGGCCTTTATTGTGTAACAGGAGAAAGACATACCCATCTAGTAGTCAAGATCTGAGGTCAATTTGAACTTCCCTGATTGAACAAATTGTGTGATCCTAGGCAAATATTTTACTTCTTAGAGCCTCTTTTTTCTTGATTATCTCACATGGGAGTACCTTCAAACCTGTGACTTCAGGAAGTGTGTTGTAAAACATTCTCTTGTGTTTGAGTTAATAAACTTTAATGCTGCTCCATTTGTAAAAAATAATCTAGGCCATGTTAGAGGTACACATGAGAATTGACTTGCCCCTGTTTTCACTAGTAGCATTGCCATTAGGCCTGGAGAGGCATGAATATTTCAAATTTTGTGTTTTTAAATTATACCGTTTACTAAATACCTCTCAATGCAGTGATATATTCTGAAGTATTAAGGTGAACCACATCAATTTATTAGAGAAATACATGGTTTTTGAAAGCTACTTTATCATAGTTTTACATAATGTTTGTTGGATAATTTACAAGCCAAATATTTTCATGTCTCAGCTTATTCACTGGCTTTTACAGCCAATCTCGACTATTGACTTGGTTATGGCTTGACTGCCCCATTTAATATGCTGGCCCTCCCAGATCTAGCTCGTCTGTAGCAACAGTGACTTAGGGGCTCATTCCGAGTCCGGCGGGCGGAAACCGCCCAAAGACCGCACCGCGGTCAAATGACCGCGGGGGTCATTTTGACTTTCCCGCTGGGCCGGCGGGCGATCTCCAGAAGATCGCCCGCCGGCCCAGCGGGAAAGCCTCTGCAACGAGGAAGCCGGCTCCGAATGGAGCCAACGGAGTTGCAGGGGTGCGACGGGTGCATAGCAGACAGTGAAAATCATGGTGGGGCCCTGTTAGGGGGCCCCTGCACTGCCCATGCCAGTGGCATGGGCAGTGCAGGGGCCCCCAGGGGCCCCACGACACCCGTTTCCGCCATCCTGTTCCTGGTGGGTTTTACTGCCAGGAACAGGCTGGCGGGAAGGGGGTCGGAATCCCCATCGCCGTGGAGGATTCCCTGGGCCAGGGGAAAACCGGCGGGAAACCGCCGGTTCTCCTTTTCTGACCGCGGCTTTACTGCCGCGGTCAGAATAGCCCTGGAAGCAACGCCAGCCTGTTGGCGGTGCTTCCGTTGCCCTCCACCCTGGCGGTTTCAAACCGCCAGGGTCGGAATGAGCCCCTTAATGTTGCTGTTTCTGCAGACAGCAGAACCGACTGGTGCTGCCAGGCCAAGACAGACTTAGGAATTATTAGGGGGTATACAACTCCATGCACCCCTGACACACACACTAATACACACACACAGCCTCGAAGGCTCCCAAATTGAGCAGGACCAGAACATAGATGATAGATGTGTGGATACAGAAAGCCAACTGGAGTATAGCAAACTGGACGCTGAGAAGCAGGTGACGGGAGACAGAGAGGACGCCACTGAAAATACTGAAAACTCCCAGTTGTAGATATGGACAGTTTCTCTTTCAGGGCTCAGGGACTGCACCCCTCTGCATTTCCTACACATTCATATAAACAAATATTAAATAGATCGATTTGTTTAGAAATACAATTGTATCTCAAAACAAGTTGATGCATTTAAGTCTGGGCTGTCTGTCCCAGGCTGCCTGCCCCACCTCGCGTTGAAGCATGACATGGAAGCCAGGCAGTAAATCAACTTTTAGACTGTAACACACAATGCAGGTCTGACTGCTCTAAAGCCCTTCATTTCTATTGTGGTCCATGGCAGTATCCACTACAGGCCAGTGACACTTTTAGTGTCATGATTTTGAGCATCTGAGTCTTCATCTCTGCATGAGGGCAGCCATCTGTCATTAACAGGCATAGATCCCACCATTTCCCTATTCATTACACAGTAGGAGTGAATGCAAGCATGTGTGTTTTAGTGCCTTGTCTTTGGTAAGTGTAAGTGTTATTATGCTAATCCTGTGTTATTTTTGTGATACTGAGACCCCTTGTCATGCTAATATCCCCCATGTGACAACTCAGACCCTAGCTGCAGATCGCTGGCTCATTTAGGAGTGGAGCTGCTCTATTTGTTCCTCTTGAAATTGTTCTAAATGACACGCATGGGTCTTGCTCCCTTGCGAAATGGATCCAAATATCTGAGTCAAGTGAAAGGGGAGAAATACCTGCTTACAGTAAAGGTTGTTATCAGCTGAATGGAGTTAAACATGGGCCTAGCTTCATGCCTTTAACATTAATGCCACAAGTATGGATTGATATACAAACAATGAATGTTAAAATGTGTGTAATGTGTGTCAGCCATTTAGTTCCTCTAATTTCAGTTTTTACCTAATGTTGCATTCCCCAAGAGAGTTAGCTGTTCCATCATGCTGTGTTTCTGTGCATTCTATTACTCTTGAATGGTGCATACTTTGACTTGTGCCAGGTGTTTATGAGGGACTTTGATTGAGAGCCCTGGTGCTGAGGTTGAAGGCAAAGCAAAGTGCCCGAAAGTCGGTTGGTCTCTCTGCAGAGCACACAGAACAATGGTCATGTATTCCAGTTGCAAATAAAATTCATTGTAAATGTGTGTGAAGGGGTGCGTAGAGGTCAAAGATATTTAGAAGGCAAAAGCAAAATTAAATAAAGTGCTTGGATGTGAATGAGTGCAGTATATGTTTGGGGTGGTAAAATGAGGGATATGTGAGGAAGTGCATTCAGCGGAGAGGGAAAAGAGAGTGCTGAAGAGGAAACAGAGGAGGTTGAAATGTGCAGATGGATGAGATATGAAGAGAAAAATGGCATTCATATCTAACTAACATAAAGCACACATAACTGAAGGCCATACTCCTTCCATAGGCCTCAATAAAATGTAATTCACAGTCTCACAATTTCAGAATTGAACCATTTCCACTGTTAATTATTTATAACTCATCATTCTTGTTAGTCATTTATTTTAAACAACTAACAATCATTGACAAAGCCAATAGTACTGACAGGTTGTATGCAGACTGCGTGGCACACTATGGGAATCAGAGAAAATTATTTTACATGTTCACTTTTAGCGAGCCCCCACTTTTTTCATCCCACTTAAAGATCTGTCTGCAAATATTTATGTTTGATTGTTTGCAGTCAGCCGCTGTGGGTGCTTCATGATGCTTGGTTAGAGCATTTTCTTCCAAAGTTGATGCTGCATGCAGTGCTAGACACTGGGCAAGCACACACTTTAAAGGGCTGAAGTTGTGGCACTGTACAAGTAGTACATTAAAGTAACTGTTGAACGTATTAGTGAGGTAAGAAATGGAGCAGTTTTTAATGTGTTTAATATTTCAATTCTATACGTTCCCACTGCTTTATAAACCTTGCTTTCTCACTAAATTAATTTGCTTTCAAATGCACCATTTGTCAATTTTTTTCAATGTTTTTTCTTGGTAAGAGGGCCCTCCTTGTACCCCCCATTTTCCATTAAGCGTGTTCACTTCACTTGCTACAGAAAAGTCATACCCAACTATTACGCCCCACCACTTTCAAATGTCACTAGCCACCACTGGTTGGAGAACAGTAGAATACAAGCGAGTGCTGTACAGGAAAAAAAGATAAGAGGGAACTGGAGAGAAGCTACTAAACAGTAAAACATAGGAAATCCAAGAATAGGTTATGAACTGATGTGGCAACTGAAAGCTAAAACAAGGGATGCAACAAGGCTTCTTTGCCCCCGAAGTCCCACTCCTGACCCTGATGTGGAATACCTAGCAGTAACCTCAGTATCGCATTTTTCATATTCTCATTTTCCATAATTTACATGCCTGACCTCCCGGAAATTTTAACGTGGCCATAAACTCCTGTGGACATTTGGCGACGCAAAAACCCATGTAAACTTAGAATTCACGTTGCCCTTCTTTTCTGACTCTTTTTGATATTCCGGACACAAATGTTTATTTAAGGGTGCATCATATTTTTGGCCCCAATAGGAATATACATGAAGTCCAAGCAGATTCCACTTAGCCCCTTCACATTAATCCTGTGCATGTTGCTTTCTTCTGCTTGAGTCTCATCCTGAAAAGTGCGGGACAGATGCAACCTATTAAGTGATCCTAATTATATGATATGCTGCTCAAACAGGATGGGCAACACAATGGAGTATATCAAACAGCTCTGGAATTTAATGTGTAGGTACTCATTAGGGAGTTTTGCAGTTGGGTTGAGTATTTCCATGTATTAAGTGAGGTGTTTTTTCGTTGAAGGGTTGTAAATGACCAAAAGATGCAACACCCTCCTGTATATTCAGGTGGCCATGTCCACTAACTTTCTTTGAGGTCTTATCATCTGATGGATATCCTTTTCTTTTATTTCTCACTTCCAGGGAGAATTCTGACTTTTCCTATGAGTGTTACAATATTATAGGTTTCTATACCACCCTGTTGTGTTATCCATTTGAGATTTCAACTGATATGCCTGCATTTATAAAATATTAGTAGTGTTAGAATATTTTCAGCAGTTTTCCAGATAGTATGGCCTCTACTCATATCCCAGTCAGTGCCATTTGTAGTGCAGGGCTACTCTTTCGCGTTACCTTCACTACTATGAATTTTTGGATACAGTTCTAGCAGCAATCCTTTCTAAATTCTGCATTCCACTATTTGTAAAGAGGGTTTATACATACAACTTGCAGAAAATGAGCATGCATTTTAATGTAATTTCTCATTGTAGACATATTTCTATGTCAATGTATCCCTGAGAGAGTTGCAGAATATGTGCTACTAATGGAGGTTGAAAGGCAGAATAGAGAGTTATAGAACCTTTACACGTCATGCTTTCACAATGCGAACATAGACAAAAGGTGCGTAGTAGAGCATCAACAACAAGCATAAAGTCAACATGTGACAGTTGAGGTATCTGGTTTGTGTATTTTTAATGCATTATGCTGTAGTGTTCTTGGAAGATGTGTGACTTCATCTCTGTGCTAAATTGGAGTAGCAGAGGGGCTGTCCTGATGAATATAGCAATTTTGTTCCAGAATCTGGGTGCATAGAGGGAAAAAGCGTGCTGCCTGAGAACCACTAGAGATGGTTTGCTCTACTCTAAGATAAGCGTAGGTGCTGGTTGTGATAGCTTTACAAATGATGCAGCTGGTTCTGATTACAGGTACGGGCAGGCAAGACAAACCAATGGAGATTCATCAGATTATCAGTGATATGATCATATTTCTTCAGGCCCTGAATGATGCATGAATTGGTGTATAGAATGCTTTAAAGGGGTGCCAAGGTGGATTGTTGGATGCCATGGAGCGGGCATTACCACCCACCACATATGAGAGCACATGGCTTTAATTAGCAGTTCTGAAGTTGCTTTCTGGAAGAAAGAGTTTCACCTTCCTTAGAAGAGAGATATGGTACCAGGCAAGCATTGTTTTTGCCGTTGGGTTTCTTGATGATGAGATTGATGTCCATGGTGAATCACTTGACATTAAGTGAAATCTATGGTTCAAAGATGTCAAGAATTGAGACAGGTTTGTAATGTTCCTTATTTGTTGTGTCTTGGCAGGTAGCACAAATTCTGTTGTGGTTGGGTTGAGCTTCCGGTAGCTGGACACCCAGGTTTGGATGATGTGCAGGCAGTTTTTGCAGTGTTGTATTTCTGAAGCTCAGGAGACTTTCAAGTGGAGTTCTGCAAGGTCAGCACATTGGTGATTCTTGGTACTTTGATGTGCGAGTAGAACGCCAAGTGGCTCTATGTTGAGGTTAAAGATGACAAGGTGTCATAAGCTCCCAAAGCCAGACTCCATTTTTAGCATGTTAAGTTAGCCTATCTGCCTTTGGTCTGCATTCAACATATCAATATCTTGTGCAGAACTCAATGAAAGTGGCAAATAATCTAAACAATTACTTTGCAAACACATAAGGCAACATATATCTGTTACATGCTACGTGATCTCTACTTTTCAGGGTGTGACAAGGGAAGTGTAAAGTAAATATGTAGTCCAAGTTGATATACTTTCATCATGCTGGATCACGCCAGCTATGTCTCTGATAGGTGGAAAGTCCCTTTATGTAGATTAAAAGTTAGTGGTGAACTCTATGTAAACCCCATGAATTGACCACAGACGTAGAGTAGCCTTCACACCAAGTTATCACAAGCAGCCCTCCCAGACTGCTGCAGTATCTACTGTTATGCTGGGAGTCAGTACAGAGAGAAAAGGAACTGTCCTAGCTGATCTTTGTTTTACTTCCAAGGTAACACTCTCTCCCGGCCGAAGTCTGATAACAGCTCATCCTCATTACAATGAACCGAATCCCAAGAAAATCTAGAGGCAAGTTAGCTATTCCATACTCTCATGGTTTATTGCATAGAAGTAGTCTTTAGGGTGCTAGGCTACTAAGAACACTGTAATGATGTTTTAAATATTCATGTTATTCTCACTACTAGCAACATGCATTAGTGCTGTATTAATTATATTCTGTGTGGTTGTTACTCATGCAATAGTTACGCAACAAAGGTCAGTATGAAACCCTGGTGAGGTCTGCACATGGCAGGTATGTTTTGGGGTCTGTTGGAAAGTTAGAAATGTAGGAGGACAATAAGTAAAACAAATTGCTGCTGAATCCCATTCAGGACTCCAGTTTGTGTATGAGGTGAGATGGTTCATTGTGTCTAAGGCAGCTGCAAATTCTAGCAACATAAGGAGGCAGAGATCATCTTCATCAGTTAGAAGGGCATCACATATGATGTGTAAGGTTGCGGTCTGTATTCTGCAGATTGATCTGAAGCCATACTGGTAGACATGCAGGAAATAGTTAGCATTAATATGATCTTGGAGTTGAACATAAATTGCTTTTTCAATTACCTTGCCAATGAAAGGTAGGTGAGTGATGTGGCAGTAATTGATGAGGTCATCAGGCTTAAGAGAGGGACAATGTGGCATGTCTTGAGAGCTTTGGGAAGATGCCTTGAGTGAGGGAGTTATTGACTATGAGGAGCAAGGGATAGATAACGTCCACAGTAAAAGCTCTGATGAAGAAGGTGAGACATTGTCTTAATAAGGAGTGGCTTAGAGGGAATGGATGATTTCAGCACAATTTGCAAGAACTAGGGCTTTGAAGGATGGCCATTGTAGAATTCTATGAGAGGAGATTTGTATAAGAGGTGAAGCAGGCTTGGTCTGCTGTACTTTGTCACTGAAGAAGAGGTTGATGTCATTGCACTTTTCTGTGGAGTGAAGACATAGTGGGTTAGGAGGGGCTGATGAAGTCTTGAAAAAAGTTCTGCTTCTGTTGTTGGCTTCAATGATGGTGTTGGTATGGTACTTTAATTTGGCTGATGTGATGAACTATCTGCATGTTGCACAGAGGGACTTCAGTATCATGAGGTCATCAGGAGTTTTGTTTTTCTTCCACTTTCTTTCCAGTCTTTGTAATTATCATATGGTCTATGAAGTCCAAGGGTGTCAAAAAGCTTTGGCTTGCTCTTCCATGTTTAAATTGGGGTGTGGCTGTTCAAATAGATTTTTAAAAAGTGTTGAAGTCGTTCAGAAGTGTGTTGGATTTGTACATTGCTGTTAGGGTAAGAGATTAATTCATTCATTAAGTTGTCTATGGAAAAACCTTTCAAATATCTGAATGTTTGGTCTTCACTTTTGAGTTGACCTCGGGTTGCTGTCAGGATGCTAAGCAGAGAGATAGGAGTGATGAAGTGGTCTGACCAGCCTCATTGTGGTTAGTTTTAATCAGATTGTTGGTAATATTGGGAAAGGTAAAGTCGAGGTTATGGCCTTTGTAGGGTGTTGATTGTGTGACATGTTGTACCAAGTTGAGTGAGACGATTAGAATGAGGAGAGGGTCTCTTGTGTGATTTTTGAGCTTGTGTTGATTGCGAGGTTGAACACCCATGAGGGTGTTGTGGGCATGCTGGATAAATGAGGTGGCAAGAAGATCTGAAAATTCATCAATGAGTTCTTCTTCTGCCCGGGAGGCCTAGGGATGAGAAGGAAAGAGGCAGACTGAGTTGTGAAAGTGAGATTAGCATGTCAGCAGCTCCTTGGATTTAAGTGTTATTTGCTTTACTAGTATGCAGGATGAATGACAACGACCCTCCTCCCTTCTTATGAGTGCAGTCATAAGGTACTGTTATCTGTGGGAAGAATAATGTTAAGGACATCTGAGAATGTGAGGGTAAAACATGCTTCTGTGATGAAGGGGGCATCAAGCATGTGATGTGGAGTACTGCAAAGCAAGTGTTTAACCCCTTCGCTGCCAGGCTTTTTCCCCCTCCTGTGCCAGGCCTTTTTTTGCCTATTTGGGGCAGTTCGCGCATAGGCCCTCGTAACTTTTTGTCCACATAAACATAAATTTTTCTCTACGTTTTACTCTGTAACTTTTCCCTACAATGTCAGATTATCGAAAGCAATATACCGTTACGTCTGCTGGACTCCTCTGGTTGCGGGGGTATATAGGGCTTGTAGGTTCATCAAAAACCCGAGGAACCCAGAGCCAATAAATGAGCTGCACCCTGCAGTGCGTTTTCATTCTATACCGGGTATGCAGCAATTCCTTTGCTGAAATATAAAGAGTAAAAAATAGCTATCAAGAAAACCTTTGTATTTCCAAAAAGGGAACAAGATAAGGTGTTGAGGAGCAGTGGTTATTTGCACATCTCTGAATTCCGGGGTGACCATACTAGCAGGTGAATTACAGGGCATTTCTCAAATAGATGTCTTTTTTACACACTCTCATATATTTGGAAGGAAAAAATGTAGAGAAAGACAAGGGGCAATAACACTTGTTTTGGTAATCTATGTTCCCCCAAGTCTCCCGATAAACATGATACCTCACTTGTGTAGGTAGGCCCAGCGCCCGCGACAGGAAACGCCCCAAAGTGCAACATGGACACATCCCATTTTTTTTAAAGAAAATAGAGGTGTTTTTTTCAAAGTGCCTACCTGTAGATTTTGGCCTCTAGCTCAGCCGGCACCTAGGGAAACCTACCAAACCTGTGCATTTCTGAAAACTAGAGACCTAGGGGAATCCAAGATGGGGTGACTTGTGGGGCTCGGACCAGGTTCTGTTACCCAGAATCCTTTGCAAACCTCAAAATTTGGCTAAAAAAACACATGTTCCTGACATTTCTGTGGCAGAAAGTTCCGGAATGTGAGAGGAGCCACAAATTTCCTTCCACCCAGCGTTCCCCCAAGTCTCCCGATAAAAAGGATACCTCACTTGTGTGGGTAGGCCTAGAGCCCGCGACAGGAAACGCCCCAAAGCGCAACGTGGACACATCCAATTTTTTGAAAGAAAACAGAGGTGTTTTTTGCAAAGTGCCTAACTGTAGATTTTGGCCATTAGCTCAGCCGGCACCTAGGGAAGCCTACCAAACCTGTGCATTTCTGAAAACTAGAGACCTAGGGTAATCCAAGATGGGGTGACTTGTGGGGCTCGGACCAGGTTATGTTACCCAGAATCCTTTGCAAACCTCAAAATTTGGCTAAAAAAACACATGTTCCTCACATTTCTGTGGCAGAAAGTTCTGGAATCTGAGAGGAGCCACAAATTTCCTTCCACCCAGCGTTCCCCTAAGTCTCCCGATAGAAATGACACCTCACTTGTGTGGGTTGGCCTAGCGCCCGCAACAGGAAACGCCCCAAAGCGCAACGTGGACACATCCAATTTTTTTAAAGAAAACAGAGGTGTTTTTTGCAAAGTGCCTACCTGTAGATTTTGCCCTCTAGCTCAGCCGGCACCTAGGGAAACCTACCAAACCTGTGCATTTCTGAAACTAGAGACCTAGGGGAATCCAAGATGGGGTGACTTGTGGGGCTCGGACCAGGTTCTGTTACCCAGAATCCTTTGCAAACCTCAAAATGTGGCTAAAACAACACATGTTACTCACATTTCTGTGGCAGAAAGTTCTGGAATCTGAGAGGAGTCACAAATTTCCTTCCAACCAGCGTTCCCCCAAGTCTCCCGATAAAAATGATACCTCACTTGTATGGGTAGGCCTAGCGCCCGCGACAGGAAACGCCCCAAAGCGCAACGTGGACACATCCAATTTTTTTAAAGAAAACAGAGGTGTTTTTTGCAAAGTGCCTACCTGTAGATTTTGGCCTCTAGCTCAGCCGGCACCTATGAAAACCTACCAAACCTGTGCATTTCTAAAAACTAGAGACATAGGGGAATCCAAGATGGGGTGACTTGTGGGGCTCGGACCAGGTTCTGTTACCCAGAATCCTTTGCAAACCTCAACATTTGGCTACAAAAACACATGTTCCTCACATTTCTGTGGCAGAAAGTTCTGGAATCTGAGAGGAGCCACAAATTTCCTTCCACCTAGCGTTCCCCCAAGTCTCCCGATAAAAATGATACCTCACTTGTGTGGGTAGGCCTAGCACCCGCGACAGGAAAGGCCCCAAAGTGCAACGTGGACACATCCAATTTTTTTAAAGAAAACAGAGGTGTTTTTTGCAAAGTGCCTACCTGTAGATTTTGGCCTCTAGCTCAGCCGGCACCTAGGGAAACCTACCAAACCTGTGCATTTCTAAAAACTAGAGACATAGGGGAATCCAAGATGGGGTGACTTGTGGGGCTCGGACCAGGTTCTGTTACCCAGAATCCTTTGCATTCCTCAAAATTTGGCTAAAAAAACACATGTTCCTCACATTTCTGTGGCAGAAAGTTCTGGAATCTGAGAGGAGCCACAAATTTCCTTCCATCCAGCGTTCCCCCAAGTCTCCCGATAAAAATCATACCTCACTTGCATGGGTAGGCCTAGCGCCCGTGACAGGAAACACCCCAAAGCGCAACGTGGACACATCCACTTTTTTTAAAGAAAACAGAGGTGTTTTTTGCAAAGTGCCTACCTGTAGATTTTGGCCTCTAGCTCAGCCGGCACCTAGGGAAACCTACCAAACTTGTGCATTTCTGAAAACTAGAGACCTAGGGGAATCCAAGATGGGGTGACTTGTGGGGCTCGGACCAGGTTCTGTTACCCAGAATCATTTGCAAACATCAAAATTTGGCTAAAAAAACACATGTTCCTCACATTTCTTTGGCAGAAAGTTCCGGAATCTGAGAGGAGCCACAAATTTCCTTCCACCCAGCGTTCCCCCAAGTCTCCCGATAAAAATGATACCTCACTTGTGTGGGTAGGCCTAGCGCCCGCGACAGGAAACGCCCCAAAGCGCAACGTGGACACATCCAATTTTTTGAAAGAAAACAGAAGTGTTTTTTGCAAAGTGCCTACCTGTAGATTTTGGCCACTAGCTCAGCCGGCACCTAGGGATGCCTACCAAACCTGTGCATTTCTGAAAACTAGAGACCTAGGGTAATCCAAGATGGGGTGACTTGTGGGGCTCGGACCAGGTTCTGTTACCCAGAATCCTTTGCAAACCTCAAAATTTGGCTAAAAAAACACATGTTCCTCACATTTCTGTGGCAGAAAGTTCTGGAATCTGAGAGGAGCCACACATTTCCTTCCACCCAGCGTTCCCCCAAGTCTCCCGATAGAAATGACACCTCACTTGTGTGGGTTGGCTAAGCGCCCGCGACAGGAAACGCCCCAAAGCGCAACGTGGACACATCCAATTTTTTTAAAGAAAACAGAGGTGTTTTTTGCAAAGTGCCTACCTGTAGATTTTGGCCTCTAGCTCAGCCGGCACCTAGGGAAACCTACCAAACCTGTGCATTTCTGAAACTAGAGACCTAGGGGAATCCAAGATGGGGTGAGTTGTGGGGCTCGGACCAGGTTCTGTTACCCAGAATCCTTTGCAAACCTCAAAATGTGGCTAAAACAACACATGTTACTCACATTTCTGTGGCAGAAAGTTCTGGAATCTGAGAGGAGTCATAAATTTCCTTCCAACCAGCGTTCCCCCAAGTCTCCCGATAAAAATGATACCTCACTTGTATGGGTAGGCCTAGCGCCCGTGACAGGAAACGCCCCAAAGCGCAACGTGGACACATCCAATTTTTTTAAAGAAAACAGAGGTGTTTTTTGCAAAGTGGCTACCTGTAGATTTTGGCCTCTAGCTCAGCCAGCACCTATGAAAACCTACCAAACCTGTGCATTTCTAAAAACTAGAGACATAGGGGAATCCAAGATGGGGTGACTTGTGGGGCTCGGACCAGGTTCTGTTACCCAGAAGCCTTTGCAAACCTCAAAATTTGGCTAAAAAAACACATGTTCCTCACATTTCTGTCGCAGAAAGTTCTGGAATCTGAGAGGAGCCACAAATTTCCTTCCACCTAGCGTTCCCCCAAGTCTCCCGATAAAAATGATACCTCACTTGTGTGGGTAGGCCTAGCACCCGCGACAGGAAAGGCCCCAAAGCGCAACGTGGACACATCCAATTTTTTTAAAGAAAACAGAGGTGTTTTTTGCAAAGTGCCTTCCTGTAGATTTTGGCCTCTAGCTCAGCCGGCACCTAGGGAAACCTACCAAACCTGTGCATTTCTAAAAACTAGAGACATAGGGGAATCCAAGATGGGGTGACTTGTGGGGCTCGGACCAGGTTCTGTTACCCAGAATCCTTTGCAAACCTCAAAATTTGGGTAAAAAAACACACGTTCCTCACATTCTGTGGCAGAAAGTTCTGGAATCTGAGAGGAGCCACAAATTTCCTTCCACCCAGCGTTCCCACAAGTCTCCAGATAAAAATGATACCTCACTTGTGTGGGTAGGCCTAGCGCCCGCGACAGGAAACGCCCCAAAGCACAATGTGTATACATCCAATTTTTTAAAAGGAAACAGAGGTGTTTTTTGCAAAGTGCCTACCTGTAGATTTTGGCCTCTAGCTCAGCCGTCACCTAGGGAAACCTACCAAACCTGTGCATTTTTGAAAACTAGAGACCTGGGGGAATCCAAGATGGGGTGACCTGTGGGGCTCGGACCAGGTTCTGTTACCCAGAATCCTTTGCAAACCTCAAAATGTGGCTAAAAAAACACATGTTCCTCACATTTCTGTGGCAGAAAGTTCTGGAATCTGAGAGGAGCCACAAATTTCCTTCCACCCAGCGTTCCCCCAAGTCTCCCGATAAAAATGATACCTCACTTGTGTAGGATGGCCTAGCGCCCGTGACAGGAAACGCCACAAAGCGCAACGTGGACACATCCAATTTTTTTAAAGAAAACAGAGGTGTTTTTTGCAAAGTGCCTACCTGTAGATTTTGGCCTCTAGCTCAGCCGGCACCTAGGGAAACCTACCAAACCTGTGCATTTCTGAAAACTAGAGACCTATTGGAATCCATGATGTGGTGACTTGTGGGGCTCGGACCAGGTTCTGTTACCCAGAATCGTTTGCAAACCTCAAAATTTGGCTAAAAAAACACATGTTCCTCACATTTCTGTGGCAGAAAGTTCTGGAATCTGAGAGGAGCCCCAAATTTCCTTCCATCCAGCGTTCCCCCAAGTCTCCCGATAAAAATCATACCTCACTTGTATGGGTAGGCCTAGCGCCCGTGACAGGAAACGCCCCAAAGCGCAACGTGGACACATCCAATTTTTTGAAAGAAAACAGAGGTGTTTTTTGAAAAGTGCCTACCTGTAGATTTTGGCCTCTAGATCAGCCGGCACCTAGGGAAACCTACCAAACCTGTGCATTTCTGAAAACTAGAGACCAAGGGGAATCCAAGATGGGGTGACTTGTGGGGCTCGGACCAGGTTCTGTTACCCAGAATCCTTTGCAAACCTCAAAATTTGGCTAAAAAAACACATGTTCCTCACATTTCTGTGGCAGAAAGTTCTGGAATCTGAGAGGAGCCACAAATGTCCTACCACCCAGCGTTCCCCCAAGTCTTCCGATAAAAATGATACCTCACTTGTGTGGGTAGGCCTAGCACCCACGACAGGAAATGCCCCAAAGCGCAACGTGGACACATCCAATTTTTTGAAAGAAAACAGAGGTGTTTTTTGCAAAGTGCCTACCTGTAGATTTTGGCCTCTAGCTCAGCCGTCACCTAGGGAAACCTACCAAACCTGTGCATTTTTGAAAACTAGAGACCTGGGGGAATCCAAGATGGGGTGACCTGTGGGGCTCGGACCAGGTTCTGTTACCCAGAATCCTTTGCAAACCTCAAAATGTGGCTAAAAAAACACATGTTCCTCACATTTCTGTGGCAGAAAGTTCTGGAATCTGAGAGGAGCCACAAATTTCCTTCCACCCAGCGTTCCCCCACGTCTCCCGATAAAAATTATACCCCACTTGTGTGGGTAGGCCTAGCGCCCGCGACAGGAAACGCCCGAAAGCGCAACGTGGACACATCCAATTTTTGAAAGAAAACAGAGGTTTTTTTTGCAAAGTGCCTACCTGTAGATTTTGGCCTCTAGCTCAGCCGGCACCTAGGGAAACCTACCAAACCTGTGCATTTCTGAAAACTAGAGACCTATTGGAATCCATGATGTGGTGACTTGTGGGGCTCGGACCAGGTTCTGTTACCCAGAATCGTTTGCAAACCTCAAAATTTGGCTAAAAAAACACATGTTCCTCACATTTCTGTGGCAGAATGTTCTGGAATCTGAGAGGAGCCACAAATGTCCTACCACCCAGCGTTCCCCCAAGTCTCCCGATAAAAATGATACCTCACTTGTGTGGGTAGGCCTAGCACCCACGACAGGAAATGCCCCAAAGCGCAACGTGGACACATCCAATTTTTTTAAAGAAAACAGAGGTGTTTTTTGCAAAGTGCCTACCTGTAGATTTTGGCCTCTAGCTCAGCCGGCACCTAGGGAAACCTACCAAACCTGTGCATTTCTGAAACTAGAGACCTAGGGGAATCCAAGATGGGGTTTGTTGTGGGGCTCGGACCAGGTTCTGTTACCCAGAATCCTTTGCAAACCTCAAAATGTGGCTAAAACAACACATGTTACTCACATTTCTGTGGCAGAAAGTTCTGGAATCTGAGAGGAGTCACAAATTTCCTTCCAACCAGCGTTCCCCCAAGTCTCCCGATAAAAATGATACCTCACTTGTATGGGTAGGCCTAGCGCCCGTGACAGGAAACGCCCCAAAGCGCAACGTGGACACATCCAATTTTTTGAAAGAAAACAGAGGTGTTTTTTGCAAAGTGGCTACCTGTAGATTTTGGCCTCTAGCTCAGCCAGCACCTATGAAAACCTACCAAACCTGTGCATTTCTAAAAACTAGAGACATAGGGGAATCCAAGATGGGGTGACTTGTGGGGCTCGGACCAGGTTCTGTTACCCAGAAGCCTTTGCAAACCTCAAAATTTGGCTAAAAAAACACATGTTCCTCACATTTCTGTCGCAGAAAGTTCTGGAATCTGAGAGGAGCCACAAATTTCCTTCCACCTAGCGTTCCCCCAAGTCTCCCGATAAAAATTATACCTCACTTGTGTGGGTAGGCCTAGCACCCGCGACAGGAAAGGCCCCAAAGCGCAACGTGGACACATCCAATTTTTTTAAAGAAAACAGAGGTGTTTTTTGCAAAGTGCCTACCTGTAGATTTTGGCCTCTAGCTCAGCCGGCACCTAGGGAAACCTACCAAACCTGTGCATTTCTAAAAACTAGAGACATAGGGGAATCCAAGATGGGGTGACTTGTGGGGCTCGGACCAGGTTCTGTTACCCAGAATCCTTTGCAAACCTCAAAATTTGGCTAAAAAAACACACGTTCCTCACATTCTGTGGCAGAAAGTTCTAGAATCTGAGAGGAGCCACAAATTTCCTTCCACCCAGCGTTCCCCCAAGTCTCCCGATAAAAATGATACCTCACTTGTGTGGGTAGGCCTAGCGCCCGCGACAGGAAACGCCCCAAAGCACAATGTGTACACATCCAATTTTTTAAAAGGAAACAGAGGTGTTTTTTGCAAAGTGCCTACCTGTAGATTTTGGCCTCTAGCTCAGCCGTCACCTAGGGAAACCCACCAAACCTGTGCATTTTTGAAAACTAGAGACCTGGGGGAATCCAAGATGGGGTGACCTGTGGGGCTCGGACCAGGTTCTGTTACCCAGAATCCTTTGCAAACCTCAAAATGTGGCTAAAAAAACACATGTTCCTCACATTTCTGTGGCAGAAAGTTCTGGAATCTGAGAGGAGTCACAAATTTCCTTCCAACCAGCGTTCCCCCAAGTCTCCCAATAAAAATGATACCTCACTTGTGTGGGTAGGCCTAGCGCCCGCGACAGGAAACGCCCCAAAGCGCAACGTGGACACATCCAATTTTTTGAAAGAAAACAGAGGTGTTTTTTGCAAAGTGCCTACCTGTAGATTTTGGCCTCTAGCTCAGCCGTCACCTAGGGAAACCTACCAAACCTGTGCATTTCTGAAAACTAGAGACCTAGGGGAATCCAAGATGGGGTGACTTGTGGGGCTCGGACCAGGTTCTTTTACCCAGAATCCTTTGCAAACCTCAAAATTTGGCTAAAAAAACACATGTTCCTCACATTTCTGTGGCAGAAAGTTCTGGAATCTGAGAGGAGCCACAAATTTCCTTCCACCCAGCGTTCCCCCAAGTCTCCCGATAAAAATGATACCTCACTTGTGTAGGATGGCCTAGCGCCCGTGACAGGAAACGCCACAAAGCGCAACGTGGACACATCCAATTTTTTTAATGAAAACAGAGGTTTTTTTTGCAAAGTGCCTACCTGTAGATTTTGGCCTCTAGCTCAGCCGTCACCTAGGGAAACCTACCAAATCTGTGCATTTCTGAAAACTAGACACCTAGGGGAATCCAAGATGGGGTGACCTGTGGGGCTCGGACCAGGTTCTGTTACCCAGAATCCTTTGCAAACCTCAAAATTTGGCTAAAAAAACACATGTTCCTCACATTTCTGTGGCAGAAAGTTCTGGAATATGAGAGGAGTCACAAATTTCCTTCCAACCAGCGTTCCCCCAAGTCTCCCAATAAAAATCATACCTCACTTGTGTGGGTAGGCCTAGCGCCCGCGACAGGAAACGCCCCAAAGCGCAACGTGGACACATCCAATTTTTTGAAAGAAAACAGAGGTGTTTTTTGCAAAGTGCCTACCTGTTGATTTTGGCCTCTAGCTCAGCCGTCACCTAGGGAAACCTACCAAACCTGTGCATTTCTGAAAACTAGAGACCTAGGGGAATCCAAGATGGGGTGACTTGTGGGGCTCGGACCAGGTTCTGTTACCCAGAATCCTTTGCAAACCTCAAAATTTGGCTAAAAAAACTCATGTTCCTCACATTTCTGTGGCAGAAAGTTCTGGAATCTGAGAGGAGCCACAAATTTCCTTCCACCCAGCGTTCCCCCAAGTCTCCCGATAAAAATGATACCTCACTTGTGTGGGTATGCCTAGCGCCCGCAACAGGAAAGGCCCCAAAGCGCAACGTGGACACATCCATTTTTTTTAAAGAAAACAGAGTTTTTTTTTGCAAAGTGCCTACCTGTAGATTTTGGCCTCTAGCTCAGCCGTCACCTAGGGAAACCTACCAAACCTGTGCATTTCTGAAAACTAGACACCTAGGGGAATCCAAGATGGGGTGACCTGTGGGGCTCGGACCAGGTTCTGTTACCCAGAATCCTTTGCAAACCTCAAAATTTGGCTAAAAAAACACGTGTTCCTCACATTTCTGTGGCAGAAAGTTCTGGAATCTGAGAGGAGCCACAAATGTCCTTCCACCCAGCGTTCACCCAAGTCTCCCAATAAAAATAATACCTCACTTGTGTGGGTAGGCCTAGCGCCCGCGACAGGAAACGCCCCAAAGCGCAACGTGGACACATCCAATTTTTTGAAAGAAAACAGAGGTGTTTTTTGCAAAGTGCCTACCTGTAGATTTTGGCCTCTAGCTCAGCCGTCACCTAGGGAAACCTACCAAACCTGTGCATTTCTGAAAACTAGAGACCTAGGGGAATCCAAGATGGGGTGACTTGTGGGGCTCGGACCAGGTTCTGTTACCCAGAATCCTTTGCAAACCTCAAAATTTGGCTAAAAAAACACATGTTCCTCACATTTCTGTGGCAGAAAGTTCTGGAATCTGAGAGGAGCCACAAATTTCCTTCCACCCAGCGTTCCCCCAAGTCTCCCGATAAAAATTATACCTCACTTGTGTGGGTAGGCCTAGCGCCCGCGACAGGAAAGGCCCCAAAGCGCAGCGTGGACACATCCAATTTTTTTAAAGAAAACAGGGGTGTTTTTTGCAAAGTGCCTACCTGTAGATTTTGCCATCTAGCTCAGCCGGCACCTTGGGAAACCTACCAAACCTGTGCATTTCTGAAAACTAGAGACCTAGGGGAATCCAAGATGGGGTGACTTGTGGGGCTCGGACCAGGTTCTGTTACCCAGAATCCTTTGCAAACCTCAAAATTTGGCTAAAAAAACACATGTTCCTGACATTCTGTGGCAGAAAGTTCTGGAATCTGAGAGGAGCCACAAATTTCCTTCCAGGCAGCGTTCCCCCAAGTCTCCCGATAAAAATGATACCTAACTTGTGTGGGTAGGCCTAGCGCCCACAACAGGACACGACCCAAAGCGCAACATGGACACATCCAATTTTTTGAAAGAAAACAGAGGTGTTTTTTGCAAAGTGCCTACCTGTAGATTTTGGCCTCTAGCTCAGCCGGCACCTAAGGAAACCTACCAAACCTGTGCATTTCTGAAAACTAGAGACCTAGGGGAATCCAAGATGGGGTGACTTGTGGGGCTCGGACCAGGTTCTGTTACCCAGAATCCTTTGCAAACCTCAAAATGTGGCTAAAACAACACATGTTCCTCACATTTCTGTGGCAGAAAGTTCTGGAATCTGAGAGGAGCCACAAATTTCCTTCCACCTAGCGTTCCCCCAAGTCTCCCGATAAAAATGATACCTCACTTGTGTGGGTAGGCCTAGCACCCGCGACAGGAAAGGCCCCAAAGCGCAACATGGACACATCCAATTTTTTGAAAGAAAACAGAGGTGTTTTTTGCAAAGTGCCTACCTGTAGATTTTGACCTCTAGCTCAGCCGGCACCTAGGGAAACCTACCAAACCTGTGCATTTCTCAAAACTAGAGACATAGGGGAATCCAAGATGGGGTGACTTGTGGGGCTCGGACCAGGTTCTGTTACCCAGAATCCTTTGCAAACCTCAAAATTTGGCTAAAAAAACACACGTTCCTCACATTCTGTGGCACAAAGTTCTGGAATCTGAGAGGAGCCACAAATTTCCTTCCACCCAGCGTTCCCCCAAGTCTCACGATAAAAATGATACCTCACTTGTGTGGGTAGGCCTAGCGCCCGCGACAGGAAACGCCCCAAAGCGCAATGTGTACACATCCAATTTTTTTAAAGAAAACAGATGTGTTTTTTGCAAAGTGCCTACCTGTAGATTTTGGCCTCTAGCTCAGCCGGCACCTAGGGAAACCTACCAAACCTGTGCATTTCTGAAAACTAGAGACCTAGGGGAATCCAAGATGGGGTGACTTGTGGGGCTCGGACCCGGTTCTGTTACCCAGAATCCTTTGCAAACCTCAAAATTTGGCTAAAAAAACACATGTTCCTCACATTTCTGTGGCAGAAAGTTCTGGAATCTGAGAGGAGCCAAAAAATTCCTTCCACCCAGCGTTCCCCCAAGTCTCCCGATAAAAATTATACCTCACTTGTGTAGGATGGCCTAGCGCCCGCGACAGGAAACGCCACAAAGCGCAACGTGGACACATCCAATTTTTTTAAAGAAAACAGAGCTGTTTTTTGCAAAGTGCCTACCTGTAGATTTTGGCCTCTAGCTCAGCCGGCACCTAGGGAAACCTACCAAACCTGTGCATTTCTGAAAACTAGAGACCTAGGGGAATCCAAGATGGGGTGACTTGTGGGGCTCGGACCAGGTTCTGTTACCCAGAATCCTTTGCAAACCTCAAAATTTGGCTAAAAAAACACATGTTCCTCACATTTCTGTCGCAGAAAGTTCTGGAATCTGAGAGGAGCCACAAATTTCCTTCCACCTAGCGTTCCCCCAAGTCTCCCGATAAAAATGATACCTCACTTGTGTGGGTAGGCCTAGCACCCGCGACAGGAAAGGCCCCAAAGCGCAACGTGGACACATCCAATTTTTTTAAAGAAAACAGAGGTGTTTTTTGCAAAGTGCCTACCTGTAGATTTTGGCCTCTACCTCAGCCGGCACCTAGGGAAACCTACCAAACCTGTGCATTTCTAAAAACTAGAGACATAGAGGAATCCAAGATGGGGTGACTTGTGGGGCTCGGACCAGGTTCTGTTACCCAGAATCCTTTGCAAACCTCAAAATTTGGCTAAAAAAACATACGTTCCTCACATTCTGTGGCAGAAAGTTCTGGAATCTGAGAGGAGCCACAAATTTCCTTCCACCAAGTCTCCCGATAAAAATGATACCTCACTTGTGTGGGTAGGCCTAGCGCCCGCGACAGGAAACGCCCCAAAGCGCAATGTGTACACATCCAATTTTTTAAAAGAAAACAGAGGTGTTTTTTGCAAAGTGCCTACCTGTAGATTTTGGCCTCTAGCTCAGCCGTCACCTAGGGAAACCTACCAAACCTGTGCATTTTTTAAAACTAGAGACCTGGGGGAATCCAAGATGGGGTGACCTGTGGGGCTCGGACCAGGTTCTGTTACCCAGAATTCTTTGCAAACCTCAAAATGTGGCTAAAAAAACACATGTTCCTCACATTTCTGTGGCAGAAAGTTCTGGAATCTGAGAGGAGTCACAAATTTCCTTCCAACCAGCGTTCCCCCAAGTCTCCCAATAAAAATGATACCTCACTTGTGTGGGTAGGCCTAGCGCCCGCGACAGGAAACGCCCCAAAGCGCAACGTGGACACATTCAATTTTTTGAAAGAAAACAGAGGTGTTTTTTGCAAAGTGCCTACCTGTAGATTTTGGCCTCTAGCTCAGCCGTCACCTAGGGAAACCTACCAAACCTGTGCATTTCTGAAAACTAGAGACCTAGGGGAATCCAAGATGGGGTGACTTGTGGGGCTTGGACCAGGTTCTTTTACCCAGAATCCTTTGCAAACCTCAAAATTTGGCTAAAAAAACACATGTTCCTCACATTTCTGTGGCAGAAAGTTCTGGAATCTGAGAGGAGCCACAAATTTCCTTCCACCCAGCGTTCCCCCAAGTCTCCCGATAAAAATGATACCTCACTTGTGTAGGATGGCCTAGCGCCCGCAACAGGAAACGCCACAAAGCGCAACGTGGACACATCCAATTTTTTTAAAGAAAACAGAGGTGTTTTTTGCAAAGTGCCTACCTGTAGATTTTGGCCTCTAGCTCAGCCGGCACCTAGGGAAACCTACCAAACCTGTGCATTTCTGAAAACTAGAGACCTATTGGAATCCATGATGTGGTGACTTGTGGGGCTCGGACCAGGTTCTGTTACCCAGAATCGTTTGCAAACCTCAAAATTTGGCTAAAAAAACACATGTTCCTCACATTTCTGTGGCAGAAAGTTCTGGAATCTGAGAGGAGCCCCAAATTTCCTTCCATCCAGCGTTCCCCCAAGTCTCCCGATAAAAATCATACCTCACTTGTATGGGTAGGCCTAGCGCCCGTGACAGGAAACGCCCCAAAGCGCAACGTGGACACATCCAATTTTTTGAAAGAAAACAGAGGTGTTTTTTGAAAAGTGCCTACCTGTAGATTTTGGCCTCTAGCTCAGCCGGCACCCAGGGAAACCTACCAAACCTGTGCATTTCTGAAAACTAGAGACCAAGGGGAATCCAAGATGGGGTGACTTGTGGGGCTCGGACCAGGTTCTGTTACCCAGAATCCTTTGCAAACCTCAAAATTTGGCTAAAAAAACACACGTTCCTCACATTCTGTGGCAGAAAGTTCTAGAATCTGAGAGGAGCCACAAATTTCCTTCCACCCAGCGTTCCCCCAAGTCTCCCGATAAAAATGATACCTCACTTGTGTGGGTAGGCCTAGCGCCCGCGACAGGAAACGCCCCAAAGCACAATGTGTACACATCCAATTTTTTAAAAGGAAACAGAGGTGTTTTTTGCAAAGTGCCTACCTGTAGATTTTGGCCTCTAGCTCAGCCGTCACCTAGGGAAACCCACCAAACCTGTGCATTTTTGAAAACTAGAGACCTGGGGGAATCCAAGATGGGGTGACCTGTGGGGCTCGGACCAGGTTCTGTTACCCAGAATCCTTTGCAAACCTCAAAATGTGGCTAAAAAAACACATGTTCCTCACATTTCTGTGGCAGAAAGTTCTGGAATCTGAGAGGAGTCACAAATTTCCTTCCAACCAGCGTTCCCCCAAGTCTCCCAATAAAAATGATACCTCACTTGTGTGGGTAGGCCTAGCGCCCGCGACAGGAAACGCCCCAAAGCGCAACGTGGACACATCCAATTTTTTGAAAGAAAACAGAGGTGTTTTTTGCAAAGTGCCTACCT
The DNA here is from genome assembly GCF_031143425.1 of Pleurodeles waltl. Classification (NCBI taxonomy): domain Eukaryota; kingdom Metazoa; phylum Chordata; class Amphibia; order Caudata; family Salamandridae; genus Pleurodeles; species Pleurodeles waltl. The sequence goes on along the minus strand of NC_090442.1, from coordinate 723,912,513 downwards.
GTAGATTTTGGCCTCTAGCTCAGCCGTCACCTAGGGAAACCTACCAAACCTGTGCATTTCTGAAAACTAGAGACCTAGGGGAATCCAAGATGGGGTGACTTGTGGGGCTCGGACCAGGTTCTTTTACCCAGAATCCTTTGCAAACCTCAAAATTTGGCTAAAAAAACACATGTTCCTCACATTTCTGTGGCAGAAAGTTCTGGAATCTGAGAGGAGCCACAAATTTCCTTCCACCCAGCGTTCCCCCAAGTCTCCCGATAAAAATGATACCTCACTTGTGTAGGATGGCCTAGCGCCCGTGACAGGAAACGCCACAAAGCGCAACGTGGACACATCCAATTTTTTTAATGAAAACAGAGGTTTTTTTTGCAAAGTGCCTACCTGTAGATTTTGGCCTCTAGCTCAGCCGTCACCTAGGGAAACCTACCAAATCTGTGCATTTCTGAAAACTAGACACCTAGGGGAATCCAAGATGGGGTGACCTGTGGGGCTCGGACCAGGTTCTGTTACCCAGAATCCTTTGCAAACCTCAAAATTTGGCTAAAAAAACACATGTTCCTCACATTTCTGTGGCAGAAAGTTCTGGAATATGAGAGGAGTCACAAATTTCCTTCCAACCAGCGTTCCCCCAAGTCTCCCAATAAAAATCATACCTCACTTGTGTGGGTAGGCCTAGCGCCCGCGACAGGAAACGCCCCAAAGCGCAACGTGGACACATCCAATTTTTTGAAAGAAAACAGAGGTGTTTTTTGCAAAGTGCCTACCTGTTGATTTTGGCCTCTAGCTCAGCCGTCACCTAGGGAAACCTACCAAACCTGTGCATTTCTGAAAACTAGAGACCTAGGGGAATCCAAGATGGGGTGACTTGTGGGGCTCGGACCAGGTTCTGTTACCCAGAATCCTTTGCAAACCTCAAAATTTGGCTAAAAAAACTCATGTTCCTCACATTTCTGTGGCAGAAAGTTCTGGAATCTGAGAGGAGCCACAAATTTCCTTCCACCCAGCGTTCCCCCAAGTCTCCCGATAAAAATGATACCTCACTTGTGTGGGTATGCCTAGCGCCCGCAACAGGAAAGGCCCCAAAGCGCAACGTGGACACATCCATTTTTTTTAAAGAAAACAGAGTTTTTTTTTGCAAAGTGCCTACCTGTAGATTTTGGCCTCTAGCTCAGCCGTCACCTAGGGAAACCTACCAAACCTGTGCATTTCTGAAAACTAGACACCTAGGGGAATCCAAGATGGGGTGACCTGTGGGGCTCGGACCAGGTTCTGTTACCCAGAATCCTTTGCAAACCTCAAAATTTGGCTAAAAAAACACGTGTTCCTCACATTTCTGTGGCAGAAAGTTCTGGAATCTGAGAGGAGCCACAAATGTCCTTCCACCCAGCGTTCACCCAAGTCTCCCAATAAAAATAATACCTCACTTGTGTGGGTAGGCCTAGCGCCCGCGACAGGAAACGCCCCAAAGCGCAACGTGGACACATCCAATTTTTTGAAAGAAAACAGAGGTGTTTTTTGCAAAGTGCCTACCTGTAGATTTTGGCCTCTAGCTCAGCCGTCACCTAGGGAAACCTACCAAACCTGTGCATTTCTGAAAACTAGAGACCTAGGGGAATCCAAGATGGGGTGACTTGTGGGGCTCGGACCAGGTTCTGTTACCCAGAATCCTTTGCAAACCTCAAAATTTGGCTAAAAAAACACATGTTCCTCACATTTCTGTGGCAGAAAGTTCTGGAATCTGAGAGGAGCCACAAATTTCCTTCCACCCAGCGTTCCCCCAAGTCTCCCGATAAAAATTATACCTCACTTGTGTGGGTAGGCCTAGCGCCCGCGACAGGAAAGGCCCCAAAGCGCAGCGTGGACACATCCAATTTTTTTAAAGAAAACAGGGGTGTTTTTTGCAAAGTGCCTACCTGTAGATTTTGCCATCTAGCTCAGCCGGCACCTTGGGAAACCTACCAAACCTGTGCATTTCTGAAAACTAGAGACCTAGGGGAATCCAAGATGGGGTGACTTGTGGGGCTCGGACCAGGTTCTGTTACCCAGAATCCTTTGCAAACCTCAAAATTTGGCTAAAAAAACACATGTTCCTGACATTCTGTGGCAGAAAGTTCTGGAATCTGAGAGGAGCCACAAATTTCCTTCCAGGCAGCGTTCCCCCAAGTCTCCCGATAAAAATGATACCTAACTTGTGTGGGTAGGCCTAGCGCCCACAACAGGACACGACCCAAAGCGCAACATGGACACATCCAATTTTTTGAAAGAAAACAGAGGTGTTTTTTGCAAAGTGCCTACCTGTAGATTTTGGCCTCTAGCTCAGCCGGCACCTAAGGAAACCTACCAAACCTGTGCATTTCTGAAAACTAGAGACCTAGGGGAATCCAAGATGGGGTGACTTGTGGGGCTCGGACCAGGTTCTGTTACCCAGAATCCTTTGCAAACCTCAAAATGTGGCTAAAACAACACATGTTCCTCACATTTCTGTGGCAGAAAGTTCTGGAATCTGAGAGGAGCCACAAATTTCCTTCCACCTAGCGTTCCCCCAAGTCTCCCGATAAAAATGATACCTCACTTGTGTGGGTAGGCCTAGCACCCGCGACAGGAAAGGCCCCAAAGCGCAACATGGACACATCCAATTTTTTGAAAGAAAACAGAGGTGTTTTTTGCAAAGTGCCTACCTGTAGATTTTGACCTCTAGCTCAGCCGGCACCTAGGGAAACCTACCAAACCTGTGCATTTCTCAAAACTAGAGACATAGGGGAATCCAAGATGGGGTGACTTGTGGGGCTCGGACCAGGTTCTGTTACCCAGAATCCTTTGCAAACCTCAAAATTTGGCTAAAAAAACACACGTTCCTCACATTCTGTGGCACAAAGTTCTGGAATCTGAGAGGAGCCACAAATTTCCTTCCACCCAGCGTTCCCCCAAGTCTCACGATAAAAATGATACCTCACTTGTGTGGGTAGGCCTAGCGCCCGCGACAGGAAACGCCCCAAAGCGCAATGTGTACACATCCAATTTTTTTAAAGAAAACAGATGTGTTTTTTGCAAAGTGCCTACCTGTAGATTTTGGCCTCTAGCTCAGCCGGCACCTAGGGAAACCTACCAAACCTGTGCATTTCTGAAAACTAGAGACCTAGGGGAATCCAAGATGGGGTGACTTGTGGGGCTCGGACCCGGTTCTGTTACCCAGAATCCTTTGCAAACCTCAAAATTTGGCTAAAAAAACACATGTTCCTCACATTTCTGTGGCAGAAAGTTCTGGAATCTGAGAGGAGCCAAAAAATTCCTTCCACCCAGCGTTCCCCCAAGTCTCCCGATAAAAATTATACCTCACTTGTGTAGGATGGCCTAGCGCCCGCGACAGGAAACGCCACAAAGCGCAACGTGGACACATCCAATTTTTTTAAAGAAAACAGAGCTGTTTTTTGCAAAGTGCCTACCTGTAGATTTTGGCCTCTAGCTCAGCCGGCACCTAGGGAAACCTACCAAACCTGTGCATTTCTGAAAACTAGAGACCTAGGGGAATCCAAGATGGGGTGACTTGTGGGGCTCGGACCAGGTTCTGTTACCCAGAATCCTTTGCAAACCTCAAAATTTGGCTAAAAAAACACATGTTCCTCACATTTCTGTCGCAGAAAGTTCTGGAATCTGAGAGGAGCCACAAATTTCCTTCCACCTAGCGTTCCCCCAAGTCTCCCGATAAAAATGATACCTCACTTGTGTGGGTAGGCCTAGCACCCGCGACAGGAAAGGCCCCAAAGCGCAACGTGGACACATCCAATTTTTTTAAAGAAAACAGAGGTGTTTTTTGCAAAGTGCCTACCTGTAGATTTTGGCCTCTACCTCAGCCGGCACCTAGGGAAACCTACCAAACCTGTGCATTTCTAAAAACTAGAGACATAGAGGAATCCAAGATGGGGTGACTTGTGGGGCTCGGACCAGGTTCTGTTACCCAGAATCCTTTGCAAACCTCAAAATTTGGCTAAAAAAACATACGTTCCTCACATTCTGTGGCAGAAAGTTCTGGAATCTGAGAGGAGCCACAAATTTCCTTCCACCAAGTCTCCCGATAAAAATGATACCTCACTTGTGTGGGTAGGCCTAGCGCCCGCGACAGGAAACGCCCCAAAGCGCAATGTGTACACATCCAATTTTTTAAAAGAAAACAGAGGTGTTTTTTGCAAAGTGCCTACCTGTAGATTTTGGCCTCTAGCTCAGCCGTCACCTAGGGAAACCTACCAAACCTGTGCATTTTTTAAAACTAGAGACCTGGGGGAATCCAAGATGGGGTGACCTGTGGGGCTCGGACCAGGTTCTGTTACCCAGAATTCTTTGCAAACCTCAAAATGTGGCTAAAAAAACACATGTTCCTCACATTTCTGTGGCAGAAAGTTCTGGAATCTGAGAGGAGTCACAAATTTCCTTCCAACCAGCGTTCCCCCAAGTCTCCCAATAAAAATGATACCTCACTTGTGTGGGTAGGCCTAGCGCCCGCGACAGGAAACGCCCCAAAGCGCAACGTGGACACATTCAATTTTTTGAAAGAAAACAGAGGTGTTTTTTGCAAAGTGCCTACCTGTAGATTTTGGCCTCTAGCTCAGCCGTCACCTAGGGAAACCTACCAAACCTGTGCATTTCTGAAAACTAGAGACCTAGGGGAATCCAAGATGGGGTGACTTGTGGGGCTTGGACCAGGTTCTTTTACCCAGAATCCTTTGCAAACCTCAAAATTTGGCTAAAAAAACACATGTTCCTCACATTTCTGTGGCAGAAAGTTCTGGAATCTGAGAGGAGCCACAAATTTCCTTCCACCCAGCGTTCCCCCAAGTCTCCCGATAAAAATGATACCTCACTTGTGTAGGATGGCCTAGCGCCCGCAACAGGAAACGCCACAAAGCGCAACGTGGACACATCCAATTTTTTTAAAGAAAACAGAGGTGTTTTTTGCAAAGTGCCTACCTGTAGATTTTGGCCTCTAGCTCAGCCGGCACCTAGGGAAACCTACCAAACCTGTGCATTTCTGAAAACTAGAGACCTATTGGAATCCATGATGTGGTGACTTGTGGGGCTCGGACCAGGTTCTGTTACCCAGAATCGTTTGCAAACCTCAAAATTTGGCTAAAAAAACACATGTTCCTCACATTTCTGTGGCAGAAAGTTCTGGAATCTGAGAGGAGCCCCAAATTTCCTTCCATCCAGCGTTCCCCCAAGTCTCCCGATAAAAATCATACCTCACTTGTATGGGTAGGCCTAGCGCCCGTGACAGGAAACGCCCCAAAGCGCAACGTGGACACATCCAATTTTTTGAAAGAAAACAGAGGTGTTTTTTGAAAAGTGCCTACCTGTAGATTTTGGCCTCTAGCTCAGCCGGCACCCAGGGAAACCTACCAAACCTGTGCATTTCTGAAAACTAGAGACCAAGGGGAATCCAAGATGGGGTGACTTGTGGGGCTCGGACCAGGTTCTGTTACCCAGAATCCTTTGCAAACCTCAAAATTTGGCTAAAAAAACACATGTTCCTCACATTTCTGTGGCAGAAAGTTCTGGAATCTGAGAGGAGCCACAAATTTCCTACCACCCAGCGTTCCCCCAAGTCTCCCGATAAAAATGATACCTCACTTGTGTGGGTAGGCCTAGCACCCACGACAGGAAATGCCCCAAAGCGCAACGTGGACACATCCAATTTTTTGAAAGAAAACAGAGGTGTTTTTTGCAAAGTGCCTACCTGTAGATTTTGGCCTCTAGCTCAGCCGGCACCTAGGGAAACCTACCAAACCTGTGCATTTCTGAAAACTAGAGACCTAGGGGAATCCAAGATGGGGTGACTTGTGGGGCTCGGACCAGGTTCTGTTACCCAGAATCCTTTGCAAACCTCATAATTTGGCTAAAAAAACACATGTTCCTCACATTCTGTAGCAGAAAGTTCTGGAATCTGAGAGGAGCGACAAATTTCCTTCCAGCCAGCGTTCCCCCAAGTCTCCCGATAAAAATGATACCTCACTTGTGTGGGTAGGCCTAGCGCCCGCGACAGGAAACGCCCCAAAGCGCAACGTGGACACATCCAATTTTTGAAAGAAAACAGATTTTTTTTTGCAAAGTGCCTACCTGTAGATTTTGGCCTCTAGCTCAGCCGTCACCTGGGGAAACCTACCAAACCTGTGCATTTCTGAAAACTAGAGACCTAGGGGAATCCAAGATGGGGTGACCTGTGGGGCTCGGACCAGGTTCTGTTACCCAGAATCCTTTGCAAACCTCAAAATGTGGCTAAAAAAACACATGTTCCTCACATTCTGTGGCAGAAAGTTCTGGAATCTGAGAGGAGCCACAAATTTCCTTCCAACCAGCGTTCCCCCAAGTCTCCCAATAAAAATCATACCTCACTTGTGTGGGTAGGCCTAGCGCCCGCGACAGGAAACGCCCCAAAGCGCAACGTGGACACATCCAATTGTTTGAAAGAAAACAGAGGTGTTTTTTGCAAAGTGCCTACCTGTTGATTTTGGCATCTAGCTCAGCCGTCACCTAGGGAAACCTACCAAACCTGTGCATTTCTGAAAACTAGAGACCTAGGGGAATCCAAGATGGGGTGACTTGTGGGGCTCGGACCAGGTTCTGTTACCCAGAATCCTTTGCAAACCTCAAAATTTGGCTAAAAAAACACATGTTCCTCACATTTCTGTGGCAGAAAGTTCTGGAATCTGAGAGGAGCCACAAATTTCCTTCCACCCAGCGTTCCCCCAAGTCTCCCGATAAAAATGATACCTCACTTGTGAGTGTAGGCCTAGCGCCCGCGACAGGAAAGGCCCCAAAGCGCAACGTGGACACATCCAATTTTTTGAAAGAAAACAGAGGTGTTTTTTGCAAAATGCCTACCTGTAGATTTTGGCCACTAGCTCAGCCGGCACCTAGGAAAACCTACCAAACCTGTGCATTTCTAAAAACTAGAGACATAGGGGAATCCAAGATGGGGTGACTTGTGGGGCTCGGACCAGGTTCTGTTACCCAGAATCCTTTGCAAACCTCAAAATTTGGCTAAAAAAACACACGTTCCTCACATTCTGTGGCAGAAAGTTCTGGAATCTGAGAGGAGCCACAAATTTCCTTCCACCCAGCGTTCCCCCAAGTCTCCCGATAAAAATGATACCTCACTTGTGTGGGTAGGCCTAGCGCCCGCGACAGGAAACGCCCTAAAGCGCAATGTGTACACATCCAATTTTTTTAAAGAAAACAGAGGTGTTTTTTGCTAAGTGCCTACCTGTAGATTTTGGCCTCTAGCTCAGCCGGCACCTAGGGAAACCTACCAAACCTGTGCATTTCTGAAAACTAGAGACCTAGGGGAATCCAAGATGGGGTGACTTGTGGGGCTCGGATCCGGTTCTGTTACCCAGAATCCTTTGCAAACCTCAAAATTTGGCTAAAAAAACACATGTTCCTCACATTTCTGTGGCAGAAAGTTCTGGAATCTGAGAGGAGCCACAAATTTCCTTCCACCCAGCGTTCCCCCAAGTCTCCCGATAAAAATTATACCTCACTTGTGTAGGATGGCCTAGCGCCTGCGACAGGAAACGCCACAAAGCGCAACGTGGACACATCCAATTTTTTTAAAGAAAACAGAGGTGTTTTTTGCAAAGTGCCTACCTGTAGATTTTGGCCTCTAGCTCAGCCGGCACCTAGGGAAACCTACCAAACCTGTGCATTTCTGAAAACTAGAGACCTAGGGGAATCCAAGATGGGGTGACTTGTGGGGCTCGGACCAGGTTCTGTTACCCAGAATCGTTTGCAAACCTCAAAATTTGGCTAAAAAAACACATGTTCCTCAGATTTCTGTGACAGAAAGTTCTGGAATCTGAGAGGAGCCCCTAATTTCCTTCCATCCAGCGTTCCCCCAAGTCTCCCGATAAAAATCATACCTCACTTGCATGGGTAGGCCTCGCGCCCGTGACAGGAAACGCCCCAAAGCGCAACGTGGACACATCCAATTTTTTTAAAGAAAACAGAGGTGTTTTTTGCAAAGTGCCTACCTGTAGATTTTAGCCTCTAGCTCAGCCGTCACCTAGGGAAACCTACCAAACCTGTGCATTTCTGAATACTAGAGACCTGGGGGAATCCAAGATGGGGTGACCTGTGGGGCTCGGACCAGGTTCTGTTACCCAGAATCCTTTGCAAACCTCAAAATGTGGCTAAAAAAACACATGTTCCTCACATTTCTGTGGCAGAAAGTTCTGGAATCTGAGAGGAGTCACAAATTTCCTTCCAACCAGCGTTCCCCAAAGTCTCCGAATAAAAATGATACCTCACTTGTGTGGGTAGGCCTAGCGCCCGCAACAGGAAACGCCCCAAAGCGCAACGTGGACACATCCAATTTTTTGAAAGAAAACAGAGGTGTTTTTTGCAAAGTGCCTACCTGTTGATTTTGGCTACTAGCTCAGCCGTCACCTAGGGAAACCTACCAAACCTGTGCCTTTCTGAAAACTAGAGACCTAGGGGAATCCAAGATGGGGTGACTTGTGGGGCTCGGACCAGGTTCTGTTACCCAGAATCCTTTGCAAACTTCAAAATTTGGCTAAAAAAACACATGTTCCTCACATTTCTGTGGCAGAAAGTTCTGGAATCTGAGAGGAGCCACAAATTTCCTTCCACCCAGCGTTCCCCCAAGTCTCCCGATAAAAATGATACCTCACTTGTGTGGGTAGGCCTAGCGCCCGCGACAGGAAAGGCCCAAAGCGCAACGTGGACACATCCAATTTTTTTAAAGAAAACAGAGGTTTTTTTTGCAAAGTGCCTACCTGTAGATTTTGGCCTCTAGCTCAGCCGTCACCTAGGGAAACCTACCAAACCTGTGCATTTCTGAAAACTAGACACCTAGGGGAATCCAAGATGGGGTGACCTGTGGGGCTCGGACCAGGTTCTGTTACCCAGAATCCTTTGCAAACCTCAAAATTTGGCTAAAAAAACACATGTTCCTCACATTTCTGTGGCAGAAAGTTCTGGAATCTGAGAGGAGCCACAAATGTCCTTCCACCCAGCGTTCCCCCAAGTCTCCCAATAAAAATGATACCTCACTTGTGTGGGTAGGCCTAGCACCCGCGACAGGAAACGCCCCAAAGCGCAGCATGGACACATCCAATTTTTTGAAAGAAAACAGAGGTGTTTTTTGCAAAGTGCCTACCTGTAGATTTTGCCCTCTAGCTCAGCCGGCACCTAGGGAAACCTACCAAACCTGTGCATTTCTGAAAACTAGAGACCTAGGGGAATCCAAGATGGGGTGACTTGTGGGGCTTGGACCAGGTTCTGTTACCCAGAATCCTTTGCAAACCTCAAAATTTGGCTAAAAAAACACATGTTCCTCACATTCTGTGGCAGAAAGTTCTGGAATCTGAGAGGAGCGACAAATTTCCTTCCAGCCAGCGTTCCCCCAAGTCTCCCGATAAAAATGATACCTCACTTGTGTGGGTAGGCCTAGCGCCCGCGACAGGAAACGCCACAAAGCGCAACGTGGACACATCCAATTTTTTTAAAGAAAACAGAGGTGTTTTTTGCAAAGTGCCTACCTGTAGATTTTGGCCTCTAGCTCAGCCGTCACCTAGGGAAACCTACCAAACCTGTGCATTTCTGAAAACTAGACACCTAGGGGAATCCAAGATGGGGTGACCTGTGGGGCTCGGACCAGGTTCTGTTACCCAGAATCCTTTGCAAACCTCAAAATTTGGCTAAAAAAACACATGTTCCTCACATTTCTGTGGCAGAAAGTTCTGGAATCTGAGAGGAGCCACAAATGTCCTTCCACCCAGCGTTCCCCCAAGTCTCCCAATAAAAATGATACCTCACTTGTGTGGGTAGGCCTAGCACCCGCGACAGGAAACGCCCCAAAGCGCAGCATGGACACATCCAATTTTTTTAAAGAAAACAGAGGTGTTTTTTGCAAAGTTCCTACCTGTAGATTTTGCCCTCTAGCTCAGCCGGCACCTAGGGAAACCTACCAAACCTGTGCATTTCTGAAAACTAGAGACCTAGGGGAATCCAAGATGGGGTGACTTGTGGAGCTCGGACCAGGTTCTGTTACCCAGAATCCTTTGCAAACCTCAAAATTTGGCTAAAAAAACACATGTTCCTCACATTCTGTGGCAGAAAGTTCTGGAATCTGAGAGGAGCCACAAATTTCCTTCCAGCCAGCGTTCCCCCAAGTCTCCCGATAAAAATGATACCTCACTTGTGTGGGTAGGCCTAGCGCCCGCGACAGGAAACGCCACAAAGCGCAACGTGGACACATCCAATTTTTTAAAAGAAAACAGAGGTGTTTTTTGCAAAGTGCCTACCTGTAGATTTTGGCCTCTAGATCAGGCGGCACCTAGGGAAACCTACCAAACCTGTGCATTTCTGAAAACTAGAGACCTATTGGAATCCAAGATGTGGTGACTTGTGGGGCTCGGACCAGGTTCTGTAACCCAGAATCGTTTGCAAACCTCAAAATTTGGCTAAAAAAACACATGTTCCTCACATTTCTGTGGCAGAAAGTTCTGGAATCTGAGAGGAGCCCCAAATTTCCTTCCATCCAGCGTTCCCCCAAAGTCTCCCGATAAAAATCATACCTCACTTGTATGGGTAGGCCTAGCGCCCGTGACAGGAAACGCCCCAAAGCGCAACGTGGACACATCTAAATGTTTGAAAGAAAACAGAGGTGTTTTTTGAGAAGTGCCTACCTGTAGATTTTGGCCTCTAGCTCAGCCGGCACCTAAGGAAACGTACCAAACCTGTGCATTTCTGAAAACTAGAGACCTAGGGGAATCCAAGATGGGGTGACTTGTGGGGCTCGGACCAGGTTCTCTTACCCAGAATCCTTTGCAAACCTCAAAATGTGGCTAAAACAACACATGTTCCTCACATTTCTGTGGCAGAAAGTTCTGGAATCTGAGAGGAGGCACAAATTTCCTTCCACCTAGCGTTTCCCCAAGTCTCCCGATAAAAATGATACCTCACTTGTGTGGGTAGGCCTAGCACCCGCGACAGGAAAGGCCCCAAAGCGCAACGTGGACACATCCAATTTTTTTAAAGAAAACAGAGGTGTTTTTTGCAAAGTGCCTACCTGTAGATTTTGACCTCTAGCTCAGCCAGCACCTAGGGAAACCTACCAAACCTGTGCATTTCTCAAAACTAGAGACATAGGGGAATCCAAGATGGGGTGACTTGTAGGGCTCGGACCAGGTTCTGTTACCCAGAATCCTTTGCAAACCTCAAAATTTGGCTAAAAAAACACACGTTCCTCACATTCTGTGGCACAAAGTTCTGGAATCTGAGAGGAGCTACAAATTTCCTTCCACCCAGCGTTCCCCCAAGTCTCCCGATAAAAATGATACCTCACTTGTGTGGGTAGGCCTAGCGCCCGCGACAGGAAACGCCCCAAAGCGCAACGTGTACACATCCAATTTTTTGAAAGAAAACAGAGGTGTTTTTTGCAAAGTGCCTACCTGTAGATTTTGGCCTCTAGCTCAGCCGGCACCTAGGGAAACCTACCAAACCTGTGCATTTCTGAAAACTAGAGACCTAGGGGAAACCAAGATGGGGTGACTTGTGGGGCTCGAACCAGGTTCTGTTACCCAGAATCCTTTGCAAACCTCAAAATTTGGCTAAAAAAACACATGTTCCTCACATTTCTGTGGCAGAAAGTTCTGGAATCTGAGAGGAGCCACAAATTTCCTTCCACCCAGCGTTCCCCCAAGTCTCCCGATAAAAATTATACCTCACTTGTGTAGGATGGCCTAGCGCCCGCGACAGGAAACGCCACAAAGCGCAACGTGGACACATCCAATTTTTTGAAAGAAAACAGAGGTGTTTTTTGCAAAGTGCCTACCTGTAGATTTTGGCCTCTAGCTCAGCCGGCACCTAGGGAAACCTACCAAACCTGTGCATTTCTGAAAACTAGAGACCTAGGGGAATCCAAGATGGGGTGACTTGTGGGGCTCGGACCAGGTTCTGTTACCCAGAATCGTTTGCAAACCTCAAAATTTGGCTAAAAAAACACATGTTCCTCACATTTCTGTGGCAGAAAGTTCTGGAATCTGAGAAGAGCCCCAAATTTCCTTCCATCCAGCGTTCCCCCAAGTCTCCCGATAAAAATCATACCTCACTTGTATGGGTAGGCCTAGCGCCCGTGACAGGAAACGCCCCAAAGCGCAACGTGGACACATCCAATTTTTTGAAAGAAAACAGAGGTGGTTTTTTTTTGCAAAGTGCCTACCTGTAAATTTTGGCCTCTCGATCAGCCGGCACCTAGGGAAACAAAACAAACCTGTGCATTTCTGAAAACTAGAGACCTAGGGGAATCCAAGATGGGGTGACTTGTGGGGCTCGGACCAGGTTCTGCTACCCAGAATCCTTTGCAAACCTCAAAATTTGGCTAAAAAAACACATGTTCCTCACATTCAGTAGCAGAAAGTTCTGGAATCTGAGAGGAGCCACAAATTTCCTTCCACCCAGCGTTCCCCCAAGTCTCCCGATAAAAATGATAATGCACTTGTGTGGGTAGGCCTAGCGCCCGCGACAGGAAAGGCCCCAAAGCGCAACGTGGACACATCCAATTTTTTAAAAGAAAACAGAGGTGTTTTTTGCAAAGTGCCTACCTGTAGATTTTGCCCTCTATCTCAGCCGGCACCTAGGGAAACCTACCAAACCTGTGCATTTCTGAAAACTAGAGACCTAGGGGAATCCAAGATGGGGTGACTTGTGGGGCTCGGACCAGGTTCTGTTACCCAGAATCCTTTGCAAACCTCAAAATTTGGCTAAAAAAACACATGTTCCTCACATTCTGTGGCAGAAAGTTCTGGAATCTGAGAGGAGCCACTAATTTCCTTCCAGCCAGCGTTCCCCCAAGTCTCCCGATAAAAATGATACCTCACTTGTGTGGGTAGGCCTAGCGCCCGCGACAGGAAACGCCCCAAAGCGCAACGTGGACACATCCAATTTTTTTAAAGAAAACAGAGGTGTTTTTTACAAAGTGCCTACCTGTAGATTTTGGCCTCTAGCTCAGCCGGCACCTAGGGAAACCTACCAAACCTGTGCATTTCTGAAAACTAGAGACCTAGGGGAATCCAAGATGGGGTGACTTGTGGGGCTCGGACCAGGTTCTGTTACCCAGAATCCTTTGCAAACATCAAAATTTGGCTAAAAAAACACATGTTCCTCACATTTCTGCGGCAGAAAGTTCTGGAATCTGAGAGGAGCCCCAAATTTCCTTCCACTCAGCGTTCCCCCAAGTCTCCCGATAAAAATGATACCTAACTTGTGTGGGTAGGCCTAGCGCCCGCAACAGGAAACGCCCCAAAGCGCAACGTGGACACATCCAATTTTTTTAAAGAAAACAGAGGTGTTTTTTGCAAAGTGCCTACCTGTAGATTTTGGCCTCTTGCTCAGCCGGCACCTAAGGAAACCTACCAAACCTGTGCATTTCTGAAAACTAGAGACCTAGGGGAATCCAAGATGGGGTGACTTGCGGGGCTCGGACCAGGTTCTGTTACCCAGAATCCATTGCAAACCTCAAAATGTGGCTAAAACAACACATGTTCCTCACATTTCTGTGGCAGAAAGTTCTGGAATCTGAGAGGAGCCACAAATTTCCTTCCACCTAGTGTTCCCCCAAGTCTCCCGATAAAAATGATACCTCACTTGTGTGGGTAGGCCTAGCACCCGCGACAGGAAAGGCCCCAAAGCGCAATGTGGACACATCCAATTTTTTTAAAGAAAACAGAGGTGTTTTTTGCAAAGTGCCTACCTGTAGATTTTGACCTCTAGCTCAGCCGGCACCTAGGGAAACCTACCAAACCTGTGCATTTCTCAAAACTAGAGACATAGGGGAATCCAAGATGGGGTGACTTGTGGGGCTCGGACCAGGTTCTGTTACCCAGAATCCTTTGCAAACCTCAAAATTTGGCTAAAAAAACACACGTTCCTCACATTCTGTGGCACAAAGTTCTGGAATCTGAGAGGAGCCACAAATTTCCTTCCACCCAGCGTTCCCCCAAGTCTCCCGATAAAAATGATACCTCACTTGTGTGGGTAGGCCTAGCGCCCGCGACAGGAAACGCCCCAAAGCGCAACGTGTACACATCCAATTTTTTGAAAGAAAACAGAGGTGTTTTTTGCAAAGTGCCTACCTGTAGATTTTGGCCTCTTGCTCAGCCGGCACCTAGGGAAACCTACCAAACCTGTGCATTTCTGAAAACTAGAGACCTAGGGGAATCCAAGATGGGGTGACTTGTGGGGCTCGAACCAGGTTCTGTTACCCAGAATCCTTTGCAAACCTCAAAATTTGGCTAAAAAAACACACGTTCCTCACATTCTGTGGCACAAAGTTCTGGAATCTGAGAGGAGCCACAAATTTCCTTCCACCCAGCGTTCCCCCAAGTCTCCCGATAAAAATGATACCTCACTTGTGTGGGTAGGCCTAGCGCCCGCGACAGGAAACGCCCCAAAGCGCAACGTGTACACATCCAATTTTTTGAAAGAAAACAGAGGTGTTTTTTGCAAAGTGCCTACCTGTAGATTTTGGCCTCTTGCTCAGCCGGCACCTAGGGAAACCTACCAAACCTGTGCATTTCTGAAAACTAGAGACCTAGGGGAATCCAAGATGGGGTGACTTGTGGGGCTCGAACCAGGTTCTGTTACCCAGAATCCTTTGCAAACCTCAAAATTTGGCTAAAAAAACACATGTTCCTCACATTTCTGTGGCAGAAAGTTCTGGAATCTGAGAGGAGCCACAAATTTCCTTCCACCCAGCGTTCCCCCAAGTCTCCCGATAAAAATTATACCTCACTTGTGTAGGATGGCCTAGCGCCCGCGACAGGAAACGCCCCAAAGCGCAACATGGACACATCCAATTTTTTGAAAGAAAACAGAGGTGTTTTTTTTTTGCAAAGTGCCTACCTGTAGATTTTGGCCTCTAGATCAGCCGGCACCTAGGGAAACAAAACAAACCTGTGCATTTCTGAAAACTAGAGACCTAGGGGAATCCAAGATGGGGTGACTTGTGGGGCTCGGACCAGGTTCTGTTACCCAGAATCCTTTGCAAACCTCAAAATTTGGCTAAAAAAACACATGTTCCTCACATTCAGTAGCAGAAAGTTCTGGAATCTGAGAGGAGCCACAAATTTCCTTCCACCCAGCGTTCCCCCAAGTCTCCCGATAAAAATGATAATGCACTTGTGTGGGTAGGCCTAGCGCGCGCGACAGGAAAGGCCCCAAAGCGCAACGTGGACACATCCAATTTTTTGAAAGAAAACAGAGGTGTTTTTTGCAAAGTGCCTACCTGTAGATTTTGCCCTCTAGCTCAGCCGGCACCTAGGGAAACCTACCAAACCTGTGCATTTCTGAAAACTAGAGACCTAGGGGAATCCAAGATGGGGTGACTTGTGGGGCTCGGACCAGGTTCTGTTACCCAGAATCCTTTGCAAACCTCAAAATTTGGCTAAAAAAACACATGTTCCTCACATTCTGTGGCAGAAAGTTCTGGAATCTGAGAGGAGCCACTAATTTCCTTCCAGCCAGCGTTCCCCCAAGTCTCCCGATAAAAATGATACCTCACTTGTGTCGGTAGGCCTAGCGCCCGCGACAGGAAACGCCCCAAAGCGCAACGTGGACACATCCAATTTTTTTAAAGAAAACAGAGGTGTTTTTTACAAAGTGCCTACCTGTAGATTTTGGCCTCTAGCTCAGCCGGCACCTAGGGAAACCTACCAAACCTGTGCATTTCTGAAAACTAGAGACCTAGGGGAATCCAAGATGGGGTGACTTGTGGGGCTCGGACCAGGTTCTGTTACCCAGAATCCTTTGCAAACATCAAAATTTGGCTAAAAAAACACATGTTCCTCACATTTCTGCGGCAGAAAGTTCTGGAATCTGAGAGGAGCCCCAAATTTCCTTCCACTCAGCGTTCCCCCAAGTCTCCCGATAAAAATGATACCTAACTTGTGTGGGTAGGCCTAGCGCCCGCAACAGGAAACGCCCCAAAGCGCAACGTGGACACATCCAATTTTTTGAAAGAAAACAGAGGTGTTTTTTGCAAAGTGCCTACCTGTAGATTTTGGCCTCTAGCTCAGCCGGCACCTAAGGAAACCTACCAAACCTGTGCATTTCTGAAAACTAGAGACCTAGGGGAATCCAAGATGGGGTGACTTGCGGGGCTCGGACCAGGTTCTGTTACCCAGAATCCATTGCAAACCTCAAAATGTGGCTAAAACAACACATGTTCCTCACATTTCTGTGGCAGAAAGTTCTGGAATCTGAGAGGAGCCACAAATTTCCTTCCACCTAGTGTTCCCCCAAGTCTCCCGATAAAAATGATACCTCACTTGTGTGGGTAGGCCTAGCACCCGCGACAGGAAAGGCCCCAAAGCGCAACGTGGACACATCCAATTTTTTTAAAGAAAACAGAGGTGTTTTTTGCAAAGTGCCTACCTGTAGATTTTGGCCTCTAGCTCAGCCGGCACCTAGGGAAACCTACCAAACCTGTGCATTTCTGAAAACTAGAGACCTAGGGGAAACCAAGATGGGGTGACTTGTGGGGCTCGAACCAGGTTCTGTTACCCAGAATCCTTTGCAAACCTCAAAATTTGGCTAAAAAAACACATGTTCCTCACATTTCTATGGCAGAAAGTTCTGGAATCTGAGAGGAGCCACAAATTTCCTTCCACCCAGCGTTACCCCAAGTCTCCCGATAAAAATTATACCTCACTTGTGTAGGATGGCCTAGCGCCCGCGACAGGAAACGCCACAAAGCGCAACGTGGACACATCCAATTTTTTGAAAGAAAACAGAGGTGTTTTTTGCAAAGTGCCTACCTGTAGATTTGGGTCTCTAGCTCAGCCGGCACCTAGGGAAACCTACGAAACCTGTGCATTTCTGAAAACTAGAGTCCTAGGGGAATCCAAGA
Source organism: Pleurodeles waltl (assembly GCF_031143425.1). NCBI lineage: Eukaryota > Metazoa > Chordata > Amphibia > Caudata > Salamandridae > Pleurodeles > Pleurodeles waltl. Next base: position 723,895,592 of record NC_090442.1, on the reverse strand, counting down.
TGGGGTGACTTGTGGGGCTCGGACCAGGTTCTGTTACCCAGAATCCTTTGCAAACCTCAAAATTTGGCTAAAAAAACACATGTTCCTCACATTCTGTGGCAGAAAGTTCTGGAATCTGAGAGGAGCCACTAATTTCCTTCCAGCCAGCGTTCCCCCAAGTCTCCCGATAAAAATGATACCTCACTTGTGTGGGTAGGCCTAGCGCCCGCGACAGGAAACGCCCCAAAGCGCAACGTGGACACATCCAATTTTTTTAAAGAAAACAGAGGTGTTTTTTGCAAAGTGCCTACCTGTAGATTTTGGCCTCTAGCTCAGCCGGCACCTAGGGAAACCTACCAAACCTGTGCATTTCTGAAAACTAGAGACCTAGGGGAATCCAAGATGGGGTGACTTGTGGGGCTCGGACCAGGTTCTGTTACCCAGAATCCTTTGCAAACATCAAAATTTGGCTAAAAAAACACATGTTCCTCACATTTCTGCGGCAGAAAGTTCTGGAATCTGAGAGGAGCCCCAAATTTCCTTCCACTCAGCGTTCCCCCAAGTCTCCCGATAAAAATTATACCTAACTTGTGTGGGTAGGCCTAGCGCCCGCAACAGGAAACGCCCCAAAGCGCAACGTGGACACATCCAATTTTTTGAAAGAAAACAGAGGTGTTTTTTGCAAAGTGCCTACCTGTAGATTTTGGCCTCTAGCTCAGCCGGCACCTAAGGAAACCTACCAAACCTGTGCATTTCTGAAAACTAGAGACCTAGGGGAATCCAAGATGGGGTGACTTGTGGGGCTCGGACCAGGTTCTGTTACCCAGAATCCTTTGCAAACCTCAAAATGTGGCTAAAACAACACATGTTCCTCACATTTCTGTGGCAGAAAGTTCTGGAATCTGAGAGGAGCCACAAATTTCCTTCCACCTAGTGTTCCCCCAAGTCCCCCGATAAAAATGATACCTCACTTGTGTGGGTAGGCCTAGCACCCGCGACAGGAAAGGCCCCAAAGCGCAACGTGGACACATCCAATTTTTTTAAAGAAAACAGAGGTGTTTTTTGCAAAGTGCCTACCTGTAGATTTTGACCTCTAGCTCAGCCGGCACCTAGGGAAACCTACCAAACCTGTGCATTTCTCAAAACTAGAGACATAGGGGAATCCAAGATGGGGTGACTTGTGGGGCTCGGACCAGGTTCTGTTACCCAGAATCCTTTGCAAACCTCAAAATTTGGCTAAAAAAACACACGTTCCTCACATTCTGTGGCACAAAGTTCTGGAATCTGAGAGGAGCCACAAATTTCCTTCCACCCAGCGTTCCCCCAAGTCTCCCGATAAAAATGATACCTCACTTGTGTGGGTAGGCCTAGCGCCCGCGACAGGAAACGCCCCAAAGCGCAACGTGTACACATCCAATTTTTTGAAAGAAAACAGAGGTGTTTTTTGCAAAGTGCCTACCTGTAGATTTTGGCCTCTTGCTCAGCCGGCACCTAGGGAAACCTACCAAACCTGTGCATTTCTGAAAACTAGAGACCTAGGGGAATCCAAGATGGGGTGACTTGTGGGGCTCGAACCAGGTTCTGTTACCCAGAATCCTTTGCAAACCTCAAAATTTGGCTAAAAAAACACATGTTCCTCACATTTCTGTGGCAGAAAGTTCTGGAATCTGAGAGGAGCCACAAATTTCCTTCCACCCAGCGTTCCCCCAAGTCTCCCGATAAAAATTATACCTCACTTGTGTAGGATGGCCTAGCGCCCGCGACAGGAAACGCCCCAAAGCGCAACATGGACACATCCAATTTTTTGAAAGAAAACAGAGGTGGTTTTTTTTTGCAAAGTGCCTACCTGTAGATTTTGGCCTCTAGATCAGCCGGCACCTAGGGAAACAAAACAAACCTGTGCATTTCTGAAAACTAGAGACCTAGGGGAATCCAAGATGGGGTGACTTGTGGGGCTCGGGCCAGGTTCTGTTACCCAGAATCCTTTGCAAACCTCAAAATTTGGCTAAAAAAACACATGTTCCTCACATTCAGTAGCAGAAAGTTCTGGAAAGTGAGAGGAGCCACAAATTTCCTTCCACCCAGCGTTCCCCCAAGTCTCCCGATAAAAATGATAATGCACTTGTGTGGGTAGGCCTAGCGCCCGCGACAGGAAAGGCCCCAAAGCGCAACGTGGACACATCCAATTTTTTGAAAGAAAACAGAGGTGTTTTTTGCAAAGTGCCTACCTGTAGATTTTGCCCTCTAGCGCAGCCGGCACCTAGGGAAACCTACCAAACCTGTGCATTTCTGAAAACTAGAGACCTAGGGGAATCCAAGATGGGGTGACTTGTGGGGCTCGGACCAGGTTCTGTTACCCAGAATCCTTTGCAAACCTCAAAATTTGGCTAAAAAAACACATGTTCCTCACATTCTGTGGCAGAAAGTTCTGGAATCTGAGAGGAGCCACTAATTTCCTTCCAGCCAGCGTTCCCCCAAGTCTCCCGATAAAAATGATACCTCACTTGTGTGGGTAGGCCTAGCGCCCGCGACAGGAAACGCCCCAAAGCGCAACGTGGACACATCCAATTTTTTTAAAGAAAACAGAGGTGTTTTTTACAAAGTGCCTACCTGTAGATTTTGGCCTCTAGCTCAGCCGGCACCTAGGGAAACCTACCAAACCTGTGCATTTCTGAAAACTAGAGACCTAGGGGAATCCAAGATGGGGTGACTTGTGGGGCTCGGACCAGGTTCTGTTACCCAGAATCCTTTGCAAACATCAAAATTTGGCTAAAAAAACACATGTTCCTCACATTTCTGCGGCAGAAAGTTCTGGAATCTGAGAGGAGCCCCAAATTTCCTTCCACTCAGCGTTCCCCCAAGTCTCCCGATAAAAATGATACCTAACTTGTGTGGGTAGGCCTAGCGCCCGCAACAGGAAACGCCCCAAAGCGCAACGTGGATACATCCAATTTTTTGAAAGAAAACAGAGGTGTTTTTTGCGAAGTGCCTACCTGTAGATTTTGGCCTCTAGCTCAGCCGGCACCTAAGGAAACCTACCAAACCTGTGCATTTCGGAAAACTAGAGACCTAGGGGAATCCAAGATGGGGTGACTTGTGGGGCTCGGACCAGGTTCTGTTACCCAGAATCCATTGCAAACCTCAAAATGTGGCTAAAACAACACATGTTCCTCACATTTCTGTGGCAGAAAGTTCTGGAATCTGAGAGGAGCCACAAATTTCCTTCCACCTAGTGTTCCCCCAAGTCTCCCGATAAAAATGATACCTCACTTGTGTGGGTAGGCCTAGCACCCGCGACAGGAAAGGCCCCAAAGCGCAACGTGGACACATCCAATTTTTTTAAAGAAAACAGAGGTGTTTTTTGCAAAGTGCCTACCTGTAGATTTTGGCCTCTAGCTCAGCCGGCACCTAGGGAAACCTACCAAACCTGTGCATTTCTGAAAACTAGAGACCTAGGGGAAACCAAGATGGGGTGACTTGTGGGGCTCGAACCAGGTTCTGTTACCCAGAATCCTTTGCAAACCTCAAAATTTGGCTAAAAAAACACATGTTCCTCACATTTCTGTGGCAGAAAGTTCTGGAATCTGAGAGGAGCCACAAATTTCCTTCCACCCAGCGTTACCCCAAGTCTCCCGATAAAAATTATACCTCACTTGTGTAGGATGGCCTAGCGCCCGCGACAGGAAACGCCACAAAGCGCAACGTGGACACATCCAATTTTTTGAAAGAAAACAGAGGTGTTTTTTGCAAAGTGCCTACCTGTAGATTTGGGCCTCTAGCTCAGCCGGCACCTAGGGAAACCTACCAAACCTGTGCATTTCTGAAAACTAGAGACCTAGGGGAATCCAAGATGGGGTGACTTGTGGGGCTCGGACCAGGTTCTGTTACCCAGAATCCTTTGCAAACCTCAAAATTTGGCTAAAAAAACACATGTTCCTCACATTCTGTGGCAGAAAGTTCTGGAATCTGAGAGGAGCCACTAATTTCCTTCCAGCCAGCGTTCCCCCAAGTCTCCCGATAAAAATGATACCTCACTTGTGTGGGTAGGCCTAGCGCCCGCGACAGGAAACGCCCCAAAGCGCAACGTGGACACATCCAATTTTTTTAAAGAAAACAGAGGTGTTTTTTGCAAAGTGCCTACCTGTAGATTTTGGCCTCTAGCTCAGCCGGCACCTAGGGAAACCTACCAAACCTGTGCATTTCTGAAAACTAGAGACCTAGGGGAATCCAAGATGGGGTGACTTGTGGGGCTCGGACCAGGTTCTGTTACCCAGAATCCTTTGCAAACATCAAAATTTGGCTAAAAAAACACATGTTCCTCACATTTCTGCGGCAGAAAGTTCTGGAATCTGAGAGGAGCCCCAAATTTCCTTCCACTCAGCGTTCCCCCAAGTCTCCCGATAAAAATGATACCTAACTTGTGTGGGTAGGCCTAGCGCCCGCAACAGGAAACGCCCCAAAGCGCAACGTGGACACATCCAATTTTTTGAAAGAAAACAGAGGTGTTTTTTGCAAAGTGCCTACCTGTAGATTTTGGCCTCTAGCTCAGCCGGCACCTAAGGAAACCTACCAAACCTGTGCATTTCTGAAAACTAGAGACCTAGGGGAATCCAAGATGGGGTGACTTGTGGGGCTCGGACCAGGTTCTGTTACCCAGAATCCTTTGCAAACCTCAAAATGTGGCTAAAACAACACATGTTCCTCACATTTCTGTGGCAGAAAGTTCTGGAATCTGAGAGGAGCCACAAATTTCCTTCCACCTAGTGTTCCCCCAAGTCCCACGATAAAAATGATACCTCACTTGTGTGGGTAGGCCTAGCACCCGCGACAGGAAAGGCCCCAAAGCGCAACGTGGACACATCCAATTTTTTTAAAGAAAACAGAGGTGTTTTTTGCAAAGTGCCTACCTGTAGATTTTGACCTCTAGCTCAGCCGGCACCTAGGGAAACCTACCAAACCTGTGCATTTCTCAAAACTAGAGACATAGGGGAATCCAAGATGGGGTGACTTGTGGGGCTCGGACCAGGTTCTGTTACCCAGAATCCTTTGCAAACCTCAAAATTTGGCTAAAAAAACACACGTTCCTCACATTCTGTGGCACAAAGTTCTGGAATCTGAGAGGAGCCACAAATTTCCTTCCACCCAGCGTTCCCCCAAGTCTCCCGATAAAAATGATACCTCACTTGGGTGGGTAGGCCTAGCGCCCGCGACAGGAAACGCCCCAAAGCGCAACGTGTACACATCCAATTTTTTGAAAGAAAACAGAGGTGTTTTTTGCAAAGTGCCTGCCTGTAGATTTTGGCCTCTAGCTCAGCCAGCACCTAGGGAAACCTACCAAACCTGTGCATTTCTGAAAACTAGAGACCTAGGGGAATCCAAGATGGGGTGACTTGTGGGGCTCGAACCAGGTTCTGTTACCCAGAATCCTTTGCAAACCTCAAAATTTGGCTAAAAAAACACATGTTCCTCACATTTCTGTGGCAGAAAGTTCTGGAATCTGAGAGGAGCCACAAATTTCCTTCCACCCAGCGTTCCCCCAAGTCTCCCGATAAAAATTATACCTCACTTGTGTAGGATGGCCTAGCGCCCGCGACAGGAAACGCCACAAAGCGCAACGTGGACACATCCAATTTTTTGAAAGAAAACAGAGGTGTTTTTTGCAAAGTGCCTACCTGTAGATTTTGGCCTCTAGCTCAGCCGGCACCTAGGGAAACCTACCAAAACCTGTGCATTTCTGAAAACTAGAGACCTAGGGGAATCCAAGATGGGGTAACTTGTGGGGCTCGGACCAGGTTCTGTTACCCAGAATCGTTTGCAAACCTCAAAATTTGGCTAAAAAAACACATGTTCCTCACATTTCTGTGGCAGAAAGTTCTGGAATCTGAGAGGAGCCCCAAATTTCCTTCCATCCAGCGTTCCCCCAAGTCTCCCGATAAAAATCATACCTCACTTGTATGGGTAGGCCTAGCGCCCGTGACAGGAAACGCCCCAAAGTGCAACGTGGACACATCCAATTTTTTGAAAGAAAACAGAGGTGTTTTTTGCAAAGTGCCTACCTGTAGATTTTGGCCTCTAGCTCAGCCGGCACCTAGGGAAACAAAACAAACCTGTGCATTTCTGAAAACTAGAGACCTAGGGGAATCCAAGATGGGGTGACTTGTGGGGCTCGGACCAGGTTCTGTTACCCAGAATCCTTTGCAACCCTCAAAATTTGGCTAAAAAAACACATGTTCCTCACATTCAGTAGCAGAAAGTTCTGGAATCTGAGAGGAGCCACAAATTTCCTTCCACCCAGCGTTCCCCCAAGTCTCCCGATAAAAATGATAATGCACTTGTGTGGGTAGGCCTAGCGCCCGCGACAGGAAAGGCCCCAAAGCACAACGTGAACACATCCAATTTTTTGAAAGAAAACAGAGTTTTTTTTTGCAAAGTGCCTACCTGTAGATTTTGGCCTCTAGCTCAGCCGTCACCTAGGGAAACCTACCAAACCTGTGCATTTCTGAAAACTAGAGACCTGGGGGAATCCAAGATGGGGGAGACCTGTGGGGCTCGGACCAGGTTCTGTTACCCAGAATCCTTTGCAAACCTCAAAATGTGGCTAAAAAAACACATGTTCCTCACATTTCTGTGGCAGAAAGTTCTGGAATCTGAGAGGAGTCACAAATTTCCTTCCAACCAGCGTTCCCCCAAGTCTCCCAATAAAAATGATACCTCACTTTTGTGGGTAGGCCTAGCGCCCGCGACAGGAAACGCCCCAAAGCGCAACGTGGACACATCCAATTTTTTGAAAGAAAACAGAGGTGTTTTTTGCAAAGTGCCTACCTGTAGATTTTGGCCTCTAGCTCAGCCGTCACCTAGGGAAACCTACCAAACCTGTGCATTTCTGAAAACTAGAGACCTAGGGGAATCCAAGATGGGGTGACTTGTGGGGCTCGGACCAGGTTCTGTTACCCAGAATCCTTTGCAAACCTCAAAATTTGGCTAAAAAAACACATGTTCATCACATTTCTGTGGCAGAAAGTTCTGGAATCTGAAAGGAGCCACAAATTTCCTTCCACCCAGCGTTCCCCCAAGTCTCCCGATAAAAATGGTACCTCACTTGTGTAGGATGGCCTAGCGCCCCCGACAGGAAACGCCACAAAGCGCAACGTGGACACATCCAATTTTTTGAAAGAAAACAGAGGTGTTTTTTGCAAAGTGCCTACCTGTAGATTTTGGCCTCTAGCTCAGCCGGCACCTAGGGAAACCTACCAAACATGTGCATTTCTGAAAACTAGAGACCTAGGGGAATCCAAGATGGGGTGACTTGTGGGCTCGGACCAGGTTCTGTTACCCAGAATCGTTTGCAAACCTCAAAATTTGGCTAAAAAAACACATGTTCCTCACATTTCTGTGGCAGAAAGTTCTGGAATCTGAGAGGAGCCCCAAATTTCCTTCCATCCAGCGTTCCCCCAAGTCTCCCGATAAAAATCATACCTCACTTGTATGGGTAGGCCTAGCGCCCGTGACAGGAAACGCCCCAAAGCGCAACGCGGACACATCCAATTTTTTGAAAGAAAACAGAGGTGTTTTTTGAAAAGTGCCTACCTGTAGATTTTGGCCTCTAGCTCAGCCGGCACCTATGGAAACCTACCAAACCTGTGCATTTCTGAAAACTAGAGACCTAGGGGAATCCAAGATGGGGTGACTTGTCGGGCTCGGACCAGGTTCTGTTACCCAGAATCCTTTGCAAACCTCAAAATTTGGCTAAAAAAACACATGTTCCTCACATTTCTGTGGCAGAAAGTTCTGGAATCTGAGAGGAGCCACAAATTTCCTTCCACCCAGCGTTCCCCCAAGTCTCCCGATAAAAATGATACCTCACTTGTGTGGGTAGGCCTAGCACCCACGAGAGGAAATGCCCCAAAGCGCAACGTGGACACATCCAATTTTTTGAAAGAAAACAGAGGTGTTTTTTGCAAAGTGCCTACCTGTAGATTTTGGCCTCTAGCTCAGCCGGCACCTAGGGAAACCTACCAAACCTGTGCATTTCTGAAAACTAGAGACCTAGGGGAATCCAAGATGGGGTGACTTGTGGGGCTCGGAGAAGGTTCTGTTACCCAGAATCCTTTGCAAACCTCAAAATTTGGCTAAAAAAACACATTTTCCTCACATTCTGTGGCAGAAAGTTCTGGAATATGAGAGGAGCCACAAATTTCCTTCCACCCAGCGTTCCCCCAAGTCTCCCGATAAAAATGACACCTCACTTGTGTGGGTAGGCCTAGCGCCCGCGACAGGTAAGGCCCCAAAGCGCAACGTGGACACATCCAATTTTTGAAAGAAAACAGAGGTTTTTTTTGCAAAGTGCCTACCTGTAGATTTTGGCCTCTAGCACAGCCATCACCTGGGGAAACCTACCAAACCTGTGCATTTCTGAAAACTAGAGTCCTAGGGGAATCCAAGATGGGGTGACCAGTGAGGCTCGGACCAGGTTCTGTTACCCAGAATCCTTTGCAAACCTCAAAATGTGGCTAAAAAAACACATGTTCCTCACATTTCTGTGGCAGAAAGTTCTGGAATATGAGAGGAGTCACAAATTTCCTTCCAACCAGCGTTCCCCCAAGTCTCACAATAAAAATCATACCTCACTTGTGTGGGTAGGCCTAGCGCCCGCGACAGGAAACGCCCTAAAGCGCAACGTGGACACATCCAATTTTTTGAAAGAAAACAGAGGTGTTTTTTGCAAAGTGCCTAACTGTAGATTTTGGCCATTAGCTCAGCCGGCACCTAGGGAAGCCTACCAAACCTGTGCATTTCTGAAAACTAGAGACCTAGGGTAATCCAAGATGGGGTGACTTGTGGGGCTCGGACCAGGTTATGTTACCCAGAATCCTTTGCAAACCTCAAAATTTGGCTAAAAAAACACATGTTCCTCACATTTCTGTGGCAGAAAGTTCTGGAATCTGAGAGGAGCCACAAATTTCCTTTCACCCAGCGTTCCCCTAAGTCTCCCGATAGAAATGACACCTCACTTGTGTGGGTTGGCCTAGCGCCCGCAACAGGAAACGCCCCAAAGCGCAACGTGGACACATCCAATTTTTTTAAAGAAAACAGAGGTGTTTTTTGCAAAGTGCCTACCTGTAGATTTTGCCCTCTAGCTCAGCCGGCACCTAGGGAAACCTACCAAACCTGTGCATTTCTGAAACTAGAGACCTAGGGGAATCCAAGATGGGGTGACTTGTGGGGCTCGGACCAGGTTCTGTTACCCAGAATCCTTTGCAAACCTCAAAATGTGGCTAAAACAACACATGTTACTCACATTTCTGTGGCAGAAAGTTCTGGAATCTGAGAGGAGTCACAAATTTCCTTCCAACCAGCGTTCCCCCAAGTCTCCCGATAAAAATGATACCTCACTTGTATGGGTAGGCCTAGCGCCCGTGACAGGAAACGCCCCAAAGCGCAACGTGGACACATCCAATTTTTTGAAAGAAAACAGAGGTGTTTTTTGCAAAGTGCCTACCTGTAGATTTTGGCCTCTAGCTCAGCCGGCACCTATGAAAACCTACCAAACCTGTGCATTTCTAAAAACTAGAGACATAGGGGAATCCAAGATGGGGTGACTTGTGGGGCTCGGACCAGGTTCTGTTACCCAGAATCCTTTGCAAACCTCAACATTTGGCTACAAAAACACATGTTCCTCACATTTCTGTGGCAGAAAGTTCTGGAATCTGAGAGGAGCCACAAATTTCCTTCCACCTAGCGTTCCCCCAAGTCTCCCGATAAAAATGATACCTCACTTGTGTGGGTAGGCCTAGCACCCGCGACAGGAAAGGCCCCAAAGCGCAACGTGGACACATCCAATTTTTTTAAAGAAAACAGAGGTGTTTTTTGCAAAGTGCCTACCTGTAGATTTTGGCCTCTAGCTCAGCCGGCACCTAGGGAAACCTACCAAACCTGTGCATTTCTAAAAACTAGAGACATAGGGGAATCCAAGATGGGGTGACTTGTGGGGCTCGGACCAGGTTCTGTTACCCAGAATCCTTTGCATTCCTCAAAATTTGGCTAAAAAAACACATGTTCCTCACATTTCTGTGGCAGAAAGTTCTGGAATCTGAGAGGAGCCACAAATTTCCTTCCATCCAGCGTTCCCCCAAGTCTCCCGATAAAAATCATACCTCACTTGCATGGGTAGGCCTAGCGCCCGTGACAGGAAACACCCCAAAGCGCAACGTGGACACATCCACTTTTTTTAAAGAAAACAGAGGTGTTTTTTGCAAAGTGCCTACCTGTAGATTTTGGCCTCTAGCTCAGCCGGCACCTAGGGAAACCTACCAAACTTGTGCATTTCTGAAAACTAGAGACCTAGGGGAATCCAAGATGGGGTGACTTGTGGGGCTCGGACCAGGTTCTGTTACCCAGAATCATTTGCAAACATCAAAATTTGGCTAAAAAAACACATGTTCCTCACATTTCTTTGGCAGAAAGTTCCGGAATCTGAGAGGAGCCACAAATTTCCTTCCACCCAGCGTTCCCCCAAGTCTCCCGATAAAAATGATACCTCACTTGTGTGGGTAGGCCTAGCGCCCGCGACAGGAAACGCCCCAAAGCGCAACATGGACACATCCAATTTTTTGAAAGAAAACAGAAGTGTTTTTTGCAAAGTGCCTACCTGTAGATTTTGGCCACTAGCTCAGCCGGCACCTAGGGAAGCCTACCAAACCTGTGCATTTCTGAAAACTAGAGACCTAGGGTAATCCAAGATGGGGTGACTTGTGGGGCTCGGACCAGGTTCTGTTACCCAGAATCCTTTGCAAACCTCAAAATTTGGCTAAAAAAACACATGTTCCTCACATTTCTGTGGCAGAAAGTTCTGGAATCTGAGAGGAGCCACACATTTCCTTCCACCCAGCGTTCCCCCAAGTCTCCCGATAGAAATGACACCTCACTTGTGTGGGTTGGCTAAGCGCCCGCGACAGGAAACGCCCCAAAGCGCAACGTGGACACATCCAATTTTTTTAAAGAAAACAGAGGTGTTTTTTGCAAAGTGCCTACCTGTAGATTTTGGCCTCTAGCTCAGCCGGCACCTAGGGAAACCTACCAAACCTGTGCATTTCTGAAACTAGAGACCTAGGGGAATCCAAGATGGGGTGAGTTGTGGGGCTCGGACCAGGTTCTGTTACCCAGAATCCTTTGCAAACCTCAAAATGTGGCTAAAACAACACATGTTACTCACATTTCTGTGGCAGAAAGTTCTGGAATCTGAGAGGAGTCATAAATTTCCTTCCAACCAGCGTTCCCCCAAGTCTCCCGATAAAAATGATACCTCACTTGTATGGGTAGGCCTAGCGCCCGTGACAGGAAACGCCCCAAAGCGCAACGTGGACACATCCAATTTTTTTAAAGAAAACAGAGGTGTTTTTTGCAAAGTGGCTACCTGTAGATTTTGGCCTCTAGCTCAGCCAGCACCTATGAAAACCTACCAAACCTGTGCATTTCTAAAAACTAGAGACATAGGGGAATCCAAGATGGGGTGACTTGTGGGGCTCGGACCAGGTTCTGTTACCCAGAAGCCTTTGCAAACCTCAAAATTTGGCTAAAAAAACACATGTTCCTCACATTTCTGTCGCAGAAAGTTCTGGAATCTGAGAGGAGCCACAAATTTCCTTCCACCTAGCGTTCCCCCAAGTCTCCCGATAAAAATGATACCTCACTTGTGTGGGTAGGCCTAGCACCCGCGACAGGAAAGGCCCCAAAGCGCAACGTGGACACATCCAATTTTTTTAAAGAAAACAGAGGTGTTTTTTGCAAAGTGCCTACCTGTAGATTTTGGCCTCTAGCTCAGCCGGCACCTAGGGAAACCTACCAAACCTGTGCATTTCTAAAAACTAGAGACATAGGGGAATCCAAGATGGGGTGACTTGTGGGGCTCGGACCAGGTTCTGTTACCCAGAATCCTTTGCAAACCTCAAAATTTGGGTAAAAAAACACACGTTCCTCACATTCTGTGGCAGAAAGTTCTGGAATCTGAGAGGAGCCACAAATTTCCTTCCACCCAGCGTTCCCACAAGTCTCCAGATAAAAATGATACCTCACTTGTGTGGGTAGGCCTAGCGCCCGCGACAGGAAACGCCCCAAAGCACAATGTGTATACATCCAATTTTTTAAAAGGAAACAGAGGTGTTTTTTGCAAAGTGCCTACCTGTAGATTTTGGCCTCTAGCTCAGCCGTCACCTAGGGAAACCTACCAAACCTGTGCATTTTTGAAAACTAGAGACCTGGGGGAATCCAAGATGGGGTGACCTGTGGGGCTCGGACCAGGTTCTGTTACCCAGAATCCTTTGCAAACCTCAAAATGTGGCTAAAAAAACACATGTTCCTCACATTTCTGTGGCAGAAAGTTCTGGAATCTGAGAGGAGCCACAAATTTCCTTCCACCCAGCGTTCCCCCAAGTCTCCCGATATAAATGATACCTCACTTGTGTAGGATGGCCTAGCGCCCGTGACAGGAAACGCCACAAAGCGCAACGTGGACACATCCAATTTTTTTAAAGAAAACAGAGGTGTTTTTTGCAAAGTGCCTACCTGTAGATTTTGGCCTCTAGCTCAGCCGGCACCTAGGGAAACCTACCAAACCTGTGCATTTCTGAAAACTAGAGACCTATTGGAATCCATGATGTGGTGACTTGTGGGGCTCGGACCAGGTTCTGTTACCCAGAATCGTTTGCAAACCTCAAAATTTGGCTAAAAAAACACATGTTCCTCACATTTCTGTGGTAGAAAGTTCTGGAATCTGAGAGGAGCCCCAAATTTCCTTCCATCCAGCGTTCCCCCAAGTCTCCCGATAAAAATCATACCTCACTTGTATGGGTAGGCCTAGCGCCCGTGACAGGAAACGCCCCAAAGCGCAACGTGGACACATCCAATTTTTTGAAAGAAAACAGAGGTGTTTTTTGAAAAGTGCCTACCTGTAGATTTTGGCCTCTAGATAAGCCGGCACCTAGGGAAACCTACCAAACCTGTGCATTTCTGAAAACTAGAGACCAAGGGGAATCCAAGATGGGGTGACTTGTGGGGCTCGGACCAGGTTCTGTTACCCAGAATCCTTTGCAAACCTCAAAATTTGGCTAAAAAAACACATGTTCCTCACATTTCTGTGGCAGAAAGTTCTGGAATCTGAGAGGAGCCACAAATGTCCTACCACCCAGCGTTCCCCCAAGTCTTCCGATAAAAATGATACCTCACTTGTGTGGGTAGGCCTAGCACCCACGACAGGAAATGCCCCAAAGCGCAACGTGGACACATCCAATTTTTTGAAAGAAAACAGAGGTGTTTTTTGCAAAGTGCCTACCTGTAGATTTTGGCCTCTAGCTCAGCCGTCACCTAGGGAAACCTACCAAACCTGTGCATTTTTGAAAACTAGAGACCTGGGGGAATCCAAGATGGGGTGACCTGTGGGGCTCGGACCAGGTTCTGTTACCCAGAATCCTTTGCAAACCTCAAAATGTGGCTAAAAAAACACATGTTCCTCACATTTCTGTGGCAGAAAGTTCTGGAATCTGAGAGGAGCCACAAATTTCCTTCCACCCAGCGTTCCCCCACGTCTCCCGATAAAAATTATACCCCACTTGTGTGGGTAGGCCTAGCGCCCGCGACAGGAAACGCCCGAAAGCGCAACGTGGACACATCCAATTTTTGAAAGAAAACAGAGGTTTTTTTTGCAAAGTGCCTACCTGTAGATTTTGGCCTCTAGCTCAGCCGGCACCTAGGGAAACCTACCAAACCTGTGCATTTCTGAAAACTAGAGACCTATTGGAATCCATGATGTGGTGACTTGTGGGGCTCGGACCAGGTTCTGTTACCCAGAATCGTTTGCAAACCTCAAAATTTGGCTAAAAAAACACATGTTCCTCACATTTCTGTGGCAGAAAGTTCTGGAATCTGAGAGGAGCCACAAATGTCCTACCACCCAGCGTTCCCCCAAGTCTCCCGATAAAAATGATACCTCACTTGTGTGGGTAGGCCTAGCACCCACGACAGGAAATGCCCCAAAGCGCAACGTGGACACATCCAATTTTTTTAAAGAAAACAGAGGTGTTTTTTGCAAAGTGCCTACCTGTAGATTTTGGCCTCTAGCTCAGCCGGCACCTAGGGAAACCTACCAAACCTGTGCATTTCTGAAACTAGAGACCTAGGGGAATCCAAGATGGGGTGAGTTGTGGGGCTCGGACCAGGTTCTGTTACCCAGAATCCTTTGCAAACCTCAAAATGTGGCTAAAACAACACATGTTACTCACATTTCTGTGGCAGAAAGTTCTGGAATCTGAGAGGAGTCACAAATTTCCTTCCAACCAGCGTTCCCCCAAGTCTCCCGATAAAAATGATACCTCACTTGTATGGGTAGGCCTAGCGCCCGTGACAGGAAACGCCCCAAAGCGCAACGTGGACACATCCAATTTTTTGAAAGAAAACAGAGGTGTTTTTTGCAAAGTGGCTACCTGTAGATTTTGGCCTCTAGCTCAGCCAGCACCTATGAAAACCTACCAAACCTGTGCATTTCTAAAAACTAGAGACATAGGGGAATCCAAGATGGGGTGACTTGTGGGGCTCGGACCAGGTTCTGTTACCCAGAAGCCTTTGCAAACCTCAAAATTTGGCTAAAAAAACACATGTTCCTCACATTTCTGTCGCAGAAAGTTCTGGAATCTGAGAGGAGCCACAAATTTCCTTCCACCTAGCGTTCCCCCAAGTCTCCCGATAAAAATTATACCTCACTTGTGTGGGTAGGCCTAGCACCCGCGACAGGAAAGGCCCCAAAGCGCAACGTGGACACATCCAATTTTTTTAAAGAAAACAGAGGTGTTTTTTGCAAAGTGCCTACCTGTAGATTTTGGCCTCTAGCTCAGCCGGCACCTAGGGAAACCTACCAAACCTGTGCATTTCTAAAAACTAGAGACATAGGGGAATCCAAGATGGGGTGACTTGTGGGGCTCGGACCAGGTTCTGTTACCCAGAATCCTTTGCAAACCTCAAAATTTGGCTAAAAAAACACACGTTCCTCACATTCTGTGGCAGAAAGTTCTAGAATCTGAGAGGAGCCACAAATTTCCTTCCACCCAGCGTTCCCCCAAGTCTCCCGATAAAAATGATACCTCACTTGTGTGGGTAGGCCTAGCGCCCGCGACAGGAAACGCCCCAAAGCACAATGTGTACACATCCAATTTTTTAAAAGGAAACAGAGGTGTTTTTTGCAAAGTGCCTACCTGTAGATTTTGGCCTCTAGCTCAGCCGTCACCTAGGGAAACCCACCAAACCTGTGCATTTTTGAAAACTAGAGACCTGGGGGAATCCAAGATGGGGTGACCTGTGGGGCTCGGACCAGGTTCTGTTACCCAGAATCCTTTGCAAACCTCAAAATGTGGCTAAAAAAACACATGTTCCTCACATTTCTGTGGCAGAAAGTTCTGGAATCTGAGAGGAGTCACAAATTTCCTTCCAACCAGCGTTCCCCCAAGTCTCCCAATAAAAATGATACCTCACTTGTGTGGGTAGGCCTAGCGCCCGCGACAGGAAACGCCCCAAAGCGCAACGTGGACACATCCAATTTTTTGAAAGAAAACAGAGGTGTTTTTTGCAAAGTGCCTACCTGTAGATTTTGGCCTCTAGCTCAGCCGTCACCTAGGGAAACCTACCAAACCTGTGCATTTCTGAAAACTAGAGACCTAGGGGAATCCAAGATGGGGTGACTTGTGGGGCTCGGACCAGGTTCTTTTACCCAGAATCCTTTGCAAACCTCAAAATTTGGCTAAAAAAACACATGTTCCTCACATTTCTGTGGCAGAAAGTTCTGGAATCTGAGAGGAGCCACAAATTTCCTTCCACCCAGCGTTCCCCCAAGTCTCCCGATAAAAATGATACCTCACTTGTGTAGGATGGCCTAGCGCCCGTGACAGGAAACGCCACAAAGCGCAACGTGGACACATCCAATTTTTTTAATGAAAACAGAGGTTTTTTTTGCAAAGTGCCTACCTGTAGATTTTGGCCTCTAGCTCAGCCGTCACCTAGGGAAACCTACCAAGCCTGTGCATTTCTGAAAACTAGAGACCTAGGGGAATCCAAGATGGGGTGACTTGTGGGGCTCGGACCAGGTTCTGTTACCCAGAATCCTTTGCAAACCTCAAAATTTGGCTAAAAAAACACATGTTCCTCACATTTCTGTAGCAGAAAGTTCTGGAATCTGAGAGGAGCCACGAATTTCCTTCCACCCAGCGTTCCCCCAAGTTTCCCGATAAAAATGATACCTCACTTGTGTGGGTAGGCCTAGCGCCCGCGACAGGAAACGCCCAAATGGCAACGTGGACACATCCAATTTTTTTAAAGAAAACAGAGGTGTTTTTTGCAAAGTGACTACCTGTAGATTTTGGCCTCTAGCTCAGCCGGCACCTAGGGAAACTTACCAAACCTGTGCATTTCTGAAAACTAGAGACCTAGGGGAGTCCAAGATGGGGTGACTTGTGGGGCTCGGACCAGGTTCTGTTACCCAGAATCCTTTGCAAACCTCATAATTTGGCTAAAAAAACACATGTTCCTCACATTTCTGTGGCAGAAAGTTCTGGAATCTGAGAGGAGTCACAAATTTCCTTCCAACCAGCGTTCCCCCAAGTCTCCCAATAAAAATGATACCTCACTTGTGTGGGTAGGCCTAGCGCCCGCGACAGGAAACGCCCCAAAGCGCAACGTGGACACATCCAATTTTTTGAAAGAAAACAGAGGTGTTTTTTGCAAAGTGCCTACCTGTAGATTTTGGCCTCTAGCTCAGCCGTCACCTAGGGAAACCTACCAAACCTGTGCATTTCTGAAAACTAGAGACCTAGGGGAATCCAAGATGGGGTGACTTGTGGGGCTCGGACCAGGTTCTTTTACCCAGAATCCTTTGCAAACCTCAAAATTTGGCTAAAAAAACACATGTTCCTCACATTTCTGTGGCAGAAAGTTCTGGAATCTGAGAGGAGCCACAAATTTCCTTCCACCCAGCGTTCCCCCAAGTCTCCCGATAAAAATGATACCTCACTTGTGTAGGATGGCCTAGCGCCCGTGACAGGAAACGCCACAAAGCGCAACGTGGACACATCCAATTTTTTTAATGAAAACAGAGGTTTTTTTTGCAAAGTGCCTACCTGTAGATTTTGGCCTCTAGCTCAGCCGTCACCTAGGGAAACCTACCAAGCCTGTGCATTTCTGAAAACTAGAGACCTAGGGGAATCCAAGATGGGGTGACTTGTGGGGCTCGGACCAGGTTCTGTTACCCAGAATCCTTTGCAAACCTCAAAATTTGGCTAAAAAAACACATGTTCCTCACATTTCTGTAGCAGAAAGTTCTGGAATCTGAGAGGAGCCACGAATTTCCTTCCACCCAGCGTTCCCCCAAGTTTCCCGATAAAAATGATACCTCACTTGTGTGGGTAGGCCTAGCGCCCGCGACAGGAAACGCCCAAATGGCAACGTGGACACATCCAATTTTTTTAAAGAAAACAGAGGTGTTTTTTGCAAAGTGACTACCTGTAGATTTTGGCCTCTAGCTCAGCCGGCACCTAGGGAAACTTACCAAACCTGTGCATTTCTGAAAACTAGAGACCTAGGGGAGTCCAAGATGGGGTGACTTGTGGGGCTCGGACCAGGTTCTGTTACCCAGAATCCTTTGCAAACCTCATAATTTGGCTAAAAAAACACATGTTCCTCACATTTCTGTGGCAGAAAGTTCTGGAATCTGAGAGGAGCCACAAATTTCCTTCCACCCAGCGATCCCCCAAGTCTCCCGATAAAAATGCTACCTCACTTGTGTGGGTAGGCCTAGCGCCCGCGACAGGAAACGCCCCAAAGCGCAACGTGGACACATCCAATTTTTTGAAAGAAAACAGTGCCTTCCTGTGGATTTTGGCCTGTAGCTCAGCCGACACCTAGGGAAACCTACCAAACCTGTGCATTTTTTAAAACTAGAGACCTAGGGGAATCCAAGATGGGGTGACTTGTGGGGCTTGGACCAGGTTCTGTTACCCAGAATCCTTTGCAAACCTCAAAATTTGGCTAAAAAAACACATGTTCCTCACATTTCTGTAGCAGAAAGTTTTGGAATCTGAGAGGAGCCACGAATTTCCTTCCACCCAGCGTTCCCCCAAGTTTCCCGATAAAAATGATACCTCACTTGTGTGGGTAGGCCTAGCGCCCGCGACAGGAAACGCCCAAAGCGCAACGTGGACACATCCAATTTTTTTAAAGAAAACAGAGGTGTTTTTTGCAAAGTGCCTACCTGTAGATTTTGGCCTCTAGCTCAGCCGGCACCTAGGGAAACTTACCAACCCTGTGCATTTCTGAAAACTAGAGACCTAGGGGAGTCCAAGATGGGGTGACTTGTGGGGCTCGGAGCAGGTTCTGTTACCCAGAATCCTTTGCAAACCTCACAATTTGGCTAAAAAAACACATGTTCCTCACATTTCTGTGGCAGAAAGTTCTGGAATCTGAGAGGAGCCACAAATTTCCTTCCACCCAGCGTTCCCCCAAGTCTTCCGATAAAAATGCTACCTCACTTGTGTGGGTAGGCCTAGCGCCCGCGACAGGAAACGCCCCAAAGCGCAACGTGGACACATCCAATTTTTTGAAAGAAAACAGTGCCTACCTGTGGATTTTGGCCTGTAGCTCAGCCGACACCTAGGGAAACCTACCAAACCTGTGCATTTTTGAAAACTAGAGACCTAGGGTAATCCAAGATGTGGTGACTTGTGGGGCTCTGACCAGGTTCTGTTACCCAGAATCCTTTGCAAACCTCAAAATTTGGCCAAAAAAACAAATGTTCCTCACATTTCTGTGGCAGAAAGTTCTGGAATCTGAGAGGAGCCACAAATTTCTTTCCACCCAGCGTTCCCCCAAGTCTCCCGATAAAAATTATACCTCACTTGTGTGGGTGGGCCAGGTGCCTGCAACAGAATAAGGCCCAAAACTTGTAGAGATAGAGGGGATAGCACAGCAAGTTTATAAGGACATATTCTTTTATACATCTTTAGACGGACTCTGCTTTGGGGACCCACATAAGTGAGGTGTCATTTTACTTGGGAGACTGAGGAGAAAAATGGGGAGTAGGAATTTTGTGCTGGAGCGGTGATCCTACTAAGAAAGGTCAGGAAAATATGCTTTTTTATGCAAATTTTGAGGTTTACAGAGGAATCTGGGTAAGAAAATGTTGGGGGAGCAACGCAAGCCAGACCTCCCTGGACTCCTTGGGGTGTCTAGTTTTGAAAAATGTCTGGGTTTTGTAGGTTTCCCTAGATGAAGGCCGCACCCAGGACCAAAAACATAGGTGGGCCCTCCCCCCCGAACACAGGTATTTTTGTAATATATCATTTTGATGTATGCACATACGTCCGTGATGTGCCAAACACTAAAATTGTGAAAAGAAACACACTTAGGTTATGTGAAAAAGACCCCTCACCCACCAACCAAGTCGGTGGCATGCTTCATCATCGGGGTCCCACCCGAGGCACCTAGCGTGTCACAGGTGTGCTGCGACGCCTGATTACAGTGGAGCAGGTTTTGTCATTTTTACAACACATACTGGTTGGATTTGACACGAGGGTGAGTGATGGTTTAGTGGATCAAATTTTATTAACAAGAGATTTCACAAAAATGAAATGCACTGTTAATAACTGAAAGGCAAAAAACTGAACCAATGACTCACAGCTCATGAGCTGTAAAGATGCGACAAGGTACCAACCGCTTTACAGTCCATTCACACACCTTTCATACATGACACGCACAAGACCATTCACACCGCCAGCCACGGGCCCAGCACATTACAACACTCACATCGACAGACCACGCCACTCAAGGGCCCATCACTTACATACGCCCACATGCCTGATACAAGATTCACACCAGCTGATGGGAGTGTGGACTGGCGTTTGGCTGGCACCGCCATCCAAGAGCCACCCCAAGCACACCGCCAGCCAAGCGCCACCCCAAGCACGCCGCAGCAAAGCGCCACCCCACGCACACTGCCAGCCAAGCGCCACCCCACGCACACCGCCAGCCAAGCACCACCCCACGCACACCACCATCACTTTTTTTGTTTATAAACAACAAAGAAACCACTAATTATAAAATAAGCACAAAACTACAAACACAAAAGCTCTAACTAAATACGACAGAGATGCCAACCGTGAAACATATGAAAATATAAAACAGACAGCTTACGCTCACGGTATTTCCCAGAATTTTTTTTTGGTATGGTAACTTCTATAACAGCTGGGCACACACAGCCCAGGCTTTGAAGGGCATTCGGGGCAGTACATCCGGCTCTCCCTCCGGATTAATCTCCGGGCACATACTCTACATTTCTTTGTGGGCACTTCTTTTTTGGGAGTGGGAGGAATGTGATCTGGAAAGTGCCGATCTTTCAATCTAGCCACATCCTCCACCACTTCTACTCTAGGAACTCTTGCCGGTTCCACCACAATAAGGCTTTCTATCACCGACTCCTGAAATTTAACAAATGACATCCTTGACTCAGGTGAACAATCCTTGTATACAATAAAGGCATTAAAAGTTGCCAAATGAAATAAATGTAGGGCCAACGTTTTATACCACACATAAGACTTACGAAGAGCATTGTAAGGTTCCAACCTCTGATCTACTCTATCAACACCACCCATGTGCCAATTGTAGTCCAAAATGCACGCAGGTTTGCGCACTTCCGCAACCTGACCCCAAACAGCCACAGGGGAAGTACTCTCATCATGGATGGTCGATAGCATGTACACATCCCTCCTGTCTGAAAATTTCAGAGCTAGCAGCTCATTATTCCGCAAGGCACTGCACTGTCCCCTCTCAAGTTTTTTACAGACAAGCTCCCTTGGATAGCCTTTCCGGTTAGAACGGATTGTGCCACAAGCATTAGTCAACTCTAAACAACTCCTTGAACAACTGCACTCCAGTGTAGAAATTATCTACCTACAAATGGTGACCTTTGTTAAACAGCCGTCTAGTAAGTTCCCACACAATTTTTTCGCTAACTCCAAAAGTGGCCGGACAACCAGGAGGGTCAATACTGGAATCCCTACCAGTGTAGACCCGGAAATTATACACATATCCTGTACTGCTTTCTGACAGCAGATATAATTTAATCCCATACCGTGCCCTCTTACTAGGGATGTACTGCTTAAAAACTAAACGCCCCTTGAAAAGGACCAAAGACTTGTCCACACTTATCTCTTTGCCTGGAACATAGACCTCTGAAAAACGATCCACAAAATGATCAAGGACAGGCCTAATCTTAAAAGACGGTCACAATCAGGATGATCTCGTGGCAAGGCTAAAGCATTGTCTGCAAAATGCAGCATACGAAGAAGAAGCAAATACCGATTACGTGTCATAGTTGCAGGAAATATAGCAGTTGCCATCAAGGGACTAGTAGACCAATAAGAAGCCAGTGACGGCTTCCTGATCAACCCCATCAAAAAAGACAAACCTAAAAACCTTTTCATCTCTTCCAGATATGTGGGAACCCACTGAGTAGCTCTAGATTGAGGCTTAAGTCTGGCAGCGTTGTCCCGCAAATATTGCTCTGCATACACATTTGTCTGCTCCACAATCTCTTCCAAAAATACATCGTCCATAAACAAGTGAAAGAAATGGACAGGCAAACAGTTTTCCGTATTAACTCTACACCCTGGGAGACCAGTAAATGCAGGTAACTGTGGCTGCTCCATGTTTGGGGCAATCCAGGTGTCAGGTCTTCTAATGGGAAACCCTTCAGCCCCAGGCTGCTGCACTCTTGGCACAACAATGTCCTCCTCTAACACAGGCCCTTCATCTGCACTGAGAGTATCTTCCTCATCAGAAGAATACTCTCGGACAGAAAACTCACTTCCAGAATCTCCTGCTTCCTCCTCTGCCTCAGATGCAGAGTCAGTGTCGTAATTATGGTCTGATGACAACTCAAAGAGCATGCAAACAACCTGCTGAGCGGTCACTTTGCGGCTAGCCATGATCCTCACTAACAACAAATGTATTGCCAACAACAACTAGCACTAAAATAAGTAATAAACAAAGTGTAGCTTTATCACAAAGAGTTATGTACTACAAAAAACTATACCACTCACTTGCCTGAAAAAGCTACTCACCAAGCAACTACTCTGCACAGACACAGCAATCACCAATGATATCCCACTAAAAAGAAAAAAGAAAAAAGAAAAAAGAAAATTAGACATATGACAACACAAACATCACTGTGCTCAAATCTAAGGACAATGTCAAACACACAATACTGCATTTAGTACACCACCTACAAACATGACATTCATGCATGTCAACAATACTCCTTTGGAGTAAATTGCTTTCACTTACCTAAAACATGCAACTATGCAAACCGCAGGACAACTACTGCCAAAACGGCAAAGATCCACAGCAAAGGAAGCAAAAGCGTTGAACTAGAAGAAAAAGAAGAAATAAATTGTTATAATCACAAATACAAATACTTTGCCAGTTGACAAACACCCCACCACCAAGAACTTAGAAGTTGTCCCTGGTACCTAAGTGGATCCTGCCACCCTTGGGGGTAGATGGGCGTAAAATAATTGCCCAATCTGCCCCCAAGGGGGGCAGAAATGGGCAACACCTCTGTGCCCCCTTAAGGGGGCGACCCTTCCCAAAGGGGGCACCCCCAGCACAACACAAAACAAAAAAAAAAATCTCTGGAGTATTGGTGGTTTCTGCCCTCCTTGGGGGCAGATGGGCCTACAAAAATAGGCCCATCTGCCCCCAAAGGGGGCAGACATGGCCAATACGAACTTTCCCCCCTTTAGGGGGGCGACCGTTGCCCAAGGGGTGCCCCCAAACACACACCACACACACCACACAATCCCTGGCGCCTAGTGTGCTTCCACCCCCCCGGGGGCCAGATCGTCCAAAAAATGGCTGGTCTGCCATCGGGGGGGCCGAAACAGAAAAAAAAAAATAGCCCCCCAGGGGAGCGACCCTTGCCCAAGGGGTTGCCCCCAAAATAAACAATAAAAACAAAATCCCTGGTGTCTAGTGGATTTGGCCCCCCCTGGGGGCAGATCGGCTGAAAAAAAGGCAATCTGCCCCAAGGGGGGGGGGCAAAACACTAAAAAAATTGACCCGGGGGGGGCGACCCTTGCCCAAGGGGTCACCCCCAAAAAACACAATAAAAACAAATTCCCTGGTGTCTAGTGGATTTCGCCCCGCCCGGGGGCAGATCCGCCGAAAAATCGGCGATCGGCCCCAGGGCGGGCGAAATACTAAAAAAAATAGCCCCCCAGTGGGGCGACCCTTGCCCAAGGGGTCGCCCCCAAAAGAAACTTTACAGTAAAAATAAATCCCTGGTGTCTAGTGGATTTTCCCGGGGGCAGATCCACCAAAAAAAAGGCGATCTGCCCCCAGGGGGGGGTGAAATACTAAATAAAATAGACCCCCGGGGGTGCGAACCTTGCCCAAGGGGTCGCCCCCAAAATACACACACAAAACAAAATCCCTGTTGTCTAGTGGTTTTCGCCCCCCCGAAAAATCGGCGGATCTGCCCCCGGGGGGGGGGGGGCGAAATACTAAAAAAAATTGCCCCCAAAAGAAACCTAATCAAAAAAATCCCTGGTGTCTAGTGGAGATTCCTGCTCCACGATCGCGGGCCCTGCCCGCGATCGTGGACTAGGAATCTTGTGAAACCAGGCACAGGGGGAAAGGAAAAACCCTTTCCTTTCCCCCCCGTGTCTGTTTTCCCCACCCCCCAAAAACGGAAAGGACTCACCTGTTGGGTCCTTTCCCCACGACGCGCTGGAAGCAAATGGCTTCCAGCGCGCCCGGCAACACTAGATGACGTCGGCGCGCTGTGCGCGCGCTGACGTCATCGGATTGCCGGGGGGTGGTCGGGGGTGGAAGGGGAAGGTGTTCCCCTTCCATCCCCACCTTGGGGGGGAGTGAGGGGCACGGGGGCGCGCTAGCGCTCCCCCAAGTTCCCCTGTGCCTTGGACGAGGTGACCTCATCCAAGGCACAGGGGAACTGTAGCCTTGGACGAGGTCACATCATCCAAGGCACAGAACCGGTTAATCAGTATGAGTTGGAATATATTTTCTTTAGTTTGAGGCTGTGTAGAAGTTAGTGGGATGTGTATGATGTTGGGTCCAATGTTTTTGCTATTGGTATGTGAGGTTTTGGGTCATCTAGGTCTGTATGTGATTGTAGGGATTGGAAGGATGGCATGCTGGGTGAGGCACATGATTATACTTTACCTTGTAAATGTCACTGGAGAAGAGATTCTGGCCAAAGGCCCCAACTGGCCATAACAGGCCCAAACGATCAGTGCCCTTGTTTGTCTCCGTCCTTTGTTGGGATGGCTGTTCAATGGGACACCATGCACAGTTGATTGAAGTAGGGAGAAGGCAGGAAGAGTTGACACATCCTGGGCAGATGAATGATGATGGGAAATGAAGTCCTCTTGACTGGCTACTTCTAAATATGTTGTTTATTGGAACCCAGTGAAATCACTTCCAGGGCAGAAGAATGATGAAACTGCAGAGACACCACTTCCTCTTTCTCTTGCCGAAGCCAGTTCTGGGGTACATGCAGATATCCTATTGGTATGTTTAGGCTGTTCAACTATGATTTGTAAATTTGGACCACCCATAGGTTGTGTACAGTATGGGAGGGCACACAACCTTATGGGGTAGTTTAAGATGCGCCAAAAACCTGGCTTGCCACCAGCACATTCCCCTAAAGTAATGAGTAAGAATTTTGTCTAAGTGACTACTTTGGTGATGTGGCATGCATGTCCTGGCTGTTACAGTATTGGGTTTGTGCCTTAAAAAAGCATTCACACTTAGGTGCATATTTACAAGGCTCTAGCACCTCCTTGCGCCACATTAGCATCTTTTTGTACATAAATGTGGCGTTAATGAAGCATTTTTGCTGCACCATATTTACAAAGTGGTGCACTACATGCATTGTGCCACTTTGCACCCCTTTGCACCACATTATGCCTGCATCAGCCATAATGTAGGCAAGAGAGGAGTTCTGGCACTAGGAGGTCCGCAAAAATGGCGCAGTGAAATTTGAATGATTTCACTGTGCAATTTTTGGCATCATTTTTAATGCTTGCTCAAAGTAGGCGTTAAAATGACTCACCAATAGTAACCTATGGGCCTCCTTGCACTAGCGTCAAATTTTTGGACGCTAGTGCAGCAAAGCATCACAATAGTGTTGGACCTGGCTTTTTGACGGGGACATCCCCAAACTTTTTGCCTCCTTCCTCCTATTTTTTCTGACCTGTTGTTGTTGGCTTTTGACCTCTGGGCACTTTACCACTGCTAACCAGTGCTAAAGTGCATATGCTCTCTGGGTAAATTGTACTACTGATTGGTTTATCCATGATTGACTATTTAATTTACTTGTAAGTCCCTGGTAGAGTGCACTACATGTGCCTAGGGCAGGTAGATTAAATGCTACTAGTGGGCCTGCAGCACTGGTTGTGCCACCCACCTCAGTAGCCCCTTAACCCTGTCTCAGGCCTGCCATTGCAAGGCCTGTGTGTGCAGTTTCACTGCCACTTCGACTTGGCATTTAAAAGTACTTGCCAAGCCTAGAACTCCCCTTTTACTACATATAAGTCATCCCTAATGTGTGCCCTAGGTAACCCCTAGAGCAGGGTGCTGTGTAGGTAAAAGGCAGGACATGTACCTGTGTAGTTATATGTCCTGGTAGTGTGAAACTCCTAAATTCGTTTTTACACTACTGTGAGGCCTGCTCCTTTCATAGGCTAACATTGGGGCTGCCCTCATACACTGTTGAAGTGGCAGCTGCTGATCTGAAAGGAGCAGGAAGGTCATATTTAGTATGGCCAGAATGGTAATACAAAATCCTGCTGACTGGTGAAGTCGGATTTAATATTACTATTCTAGAAATGCCACTTTTAGAAAGTGAGCATTTCTTTGCACTAAAATCTTGTTGTGCCCTTCAATCCACGTCTGGCTAGGTTTAGTTGACAGCTCCTTGTGCATTCACTCAGACACACCCCAAACACAGGGTACTCAGCCTCACTTGCATACATCTGCATTTTGAATGGGTCTTCCTGGGCTGGGAGGGTGGAGGGCCTGCCCTCACACAAAGGACTGCCACACCCCCTACTGGGACTCTGGCAGACAGGATTGAGCTGAAAGGGAACTTGGTGCATTTCTTAGAGACTCTTTGAAGTCACCCCCACTTCAAAGGCACAACTTAGTATAAAACAGGGCCTCTGCCCTACCTCATCAGACACTTGCTGGAGAAGAAACCTGAACCAGAAACTACATCCTGCCAAGAAGAACTGCCTGGCTGCTCAAAGGACTCACCTGTCTGCTTTTCTACAAAGGACTGCTGCCTTGCTGTTGGCCTGCTGCCTTGCTGAACTCTTGCCTGGCTGTAAAAGTGCTCTCCAAGGGCTTGGATAGAGCTTGCCTCCTGTTCCCTGAAGTCTCAGGACCAAAAAGACTTCACTCTTCCTCTTGGACGCTCCGTGCGCTGAACTTTTCGACGCACAGCTTGTTCCGCGGCAAGAAAAACGCCGCACACCGACGCTGATCAACGCGACGCCTTCGGGACGACCAAAACTTTGACGCACGGCCTCGCAAGGACAACGCCGCCTGACTTCCCGGGAGAAATCGACGCGACGCCTGCTGTGAGATCAAAACTTTGACGCACGGCCTCGCAAGGACAACGCCGCCCGACTCCGCAGGAGAAATCGACGCGACGCCTGCCGTGAGATCAAAACTTTGACGCACGGCCTCGCAAGGACAACGCCGCCCGACTCCGCAGGAGATATCGACGCGACGCCTGCCGTGAGATCGAAACTTCGACGCGCAGCCCCGCAGAACGACGCGCAGCTGGAAAACAAGCAGGAAAATCCACGCATAGACCCGGGACATCTGGTAATCCCCGCGACCCACAGAAAGAGACTGTCCGCGCGCCGGAAAACGACGCCCGACTTCCCCGCGTGGAAAATAACGACGCAAGTCCATGTGTGCTGGGGAGAAATCGACGCACACACCCTTTTTCCACGCACCTCTTACTTTGGGGCCCTCTGAGGAGATTTTCCACCAGAAACCAGGTACTTTGTGTTTGAAAGAGACTCTGTTTACTTTCTAAAGACTTAAGACACTTTATATCACTTTTCAGTTATATCTTTACAAATTCATATTGCAACTTTGATCGTTTTGACCTGAAGATACCCAGATAAATATGATATATTTTTCTAAATACTGTGTGGTGTATTTTTGTGGTGTTATGCTATGGTGTTGTATGATTTATTGCACAAATGCTTTACACATTGCCTTCTAAGTTAAGCCTGACTGCTCGTGCCAAGCTACTGGAGGGTGAGCACAGGCTGATTTTGGATTGTGTGTGACTTACCCTGACTAGAGTGAGGGTTCTTGCTTGGACAGAGGGCAACCTAACTGCCAACCAAAAACCCAATTTCTAACATTGGTGATCAGCGGTGAGGATAGGACTTGTGTTTGTGCAGTGACATACAGTTGCTAAGTATTTCACTACCTACCCACAGTTGAAGGTCAACTTGATTTTTCATCTTTTTTGGCTCTTGGTTCTCTGATGTCCTCCTGGATATACTATTGATATTTTGGACTTTGGATTTTGGTTTTTGCTGATAAGATCTTATCAAAATGGGATTGTGTACCTACTCATTCTTTGTTCGTACGGACCACCTCACTAAGGCTGACCTAAGGAAGCTTTGCAGAAAATGGGGCCTTCCTGTGGCAAGGAGATCTACTAAGGCGGAGATGCTCCATCACTACATAGTCTGGGGGGAGGAAAGATGGGCAGAGAGAGAGGCAGCAATAAACCAAATGACTAAGTATCCCTCAGATGAGGAGGAGGACTACTCACATGAGGAGGAAGACTGCTCACATGAGGAGGAAGACTACTCAGATGAGGAAAGAGAACCAGTGGGAGATGAATGGCTCCTAGCTCTAGAGCGGTGTCTAGAAGAGCTAGATGAGCAGCTTGAAAGGGCTGAGGCAGCAAGTCTCTTAGCCCTGGAAGAAGAAAAGATTGCAGCTCAAGAGCTGAGCTGTAAAGAGCTGAAACTGGAGGCCGGAAGGGCTGAGTCCAGTTCAGATGGTGGCAGCAAAAATCTTGCATCCAGTACTGCTGAAGAAGGGCACAAGCCCAGAGATGTGGTGCCCAACTTGAAGAAGGGAGTTGACACACTCCAGGCGGTTCAAGGGTATGAGGTAGTTCCCGTTATGCACAGGGTCCCTGAGAAGGATTGGGGAACTGGCACAGGGAGTCATATTCCTACTGGGGGAGGGACACTTTACTGACTCTAGCAGAGAGTGACAGAGAAAAGGGTTCCCCCCTGGTGGACGTCCTGGATATAGAGTGTAGAGACATCCCAGAAGAGTTTGGGTTGAGTGTCAGGGACAGACAGATACTGTCTCACCAGTCTCAGGAGGGCGAAGTAGAGTGCTTTTCCAAGGTTGAGTTACTGGGTGGTTGGGTGAAGGGTACTGTGGTTAATACATGTGAAGGGCAGAGTGATGTAATTGCTGGAGAGCATATGTCTGGTCCTTATTTTCCAGAGCTACGCCAACACCAGGTGGAGTGTGAGTTCTCTGACCCCAGGGAGCTTACAATGGAGGCAGACTTCTGGGTGAGTACCAGAGAGTCTGAAGAGGCATTTGGGGGTGCTCCTGAAGGGAGTGGTCTAGGTGGTTCCCAACCAAGTGTGGTGGGAAAGGATTGTAGTGTCCCAGGTAGGTCCCAGGTCCTAGAGGGTTCCATGAGGGAACACCAGGAGGGAAGCCTAGCCTGTACCGTAGGGCCACCTTTTGAAGGAAGCCCCGCAGTGTCAGAAGAACTTGAGGGGGTGACTGTAGCCAGCATCCCAACAGTTCTGGTGTCTGGCAGTACCCCTCATAGTGAGGGGGTGCAGAAGTCCAGACATAGGGTTGAGAGGGGGTTGCAGACCCCAGTGGAGGACCTTGAGAGTCAGGGGACAGCTCTGAGAGCAGAGCCCCCCAGGAATGACCCAGGTGAAACCGTTTCTGGTTTGGGGGAAACCCAGACTCTGCCGGATGGGCAGAGGTCGGGAGACCTGCGCCAACCAGACTCTTGTGTGGCCCTTGGGGACGGTGTGTCCCTTGTGGGGGGTGAGAGTGCCCCCCATGAAGTCCTGGCATGCCAGTCAAAGATTCAACCTCAGGGTGGTGACTCTGGGTTGGATACCCAGGTTCAGAGGTTAAACTCTGACCTGGTGGGAGGTAGATGTGCCTCCCAAGAAGTCCTGCTGTGCCAGGCAATTGTCCAACCTCAGGGTGTTGACTCTGGGTTGGATGACCAGGTTCAGAGGTTAAACTCTGACCTGGCGGGGGGTAGGTGTGCCCCCCAGAAAGTCCTGGCGTGCCAGGCAATTGCCCAACCTCAGGGTGGTGACCCTGGGTTGGGGAACCAGGCTCAGAGGTTAAACTCTGACCTGGTGGGAGGTAGGTGTGCCTCCCTGGAAGTCCTGGCCTGCCAGGCAATGGTTCAACCTCTGGGTGGTGACTCTGGGTTGGCTAACCAGGTTCAGGGAATAAGCTCTGACCTGTTGGGGGGTAGGCGTGCCCCCCAGAAAGTCCTGGCGTGCCAGGCAATTGTTCAACCTCAGAGTGCTGACTCTGGGTTGGATAACCGGGTTCAGAGGTTAAACTCTGACCTGGTGGGGGGTAGGTGTGCCCCCCAGAAAGTCCTGGAATGCCAGGCAATTGTTCAACCTCAGGGTGGTGACTCTGGGTTGGATACCCAGGTTCAGAGGTTAAACTCTGACCTGGTGGGAGGTAGGTGTGCCTCCCAAGAAGCCCTGCTGTGCCAGGCAATTGTCCAACCTCAGGGTGTTGACTCTGGGTTGGATGACCAGGTTCAGAGGTTAAACTCTGACCTGGTGGGGGGTAGGTGTGCCCCCCAGAAAGTCCTGGCGTGCCAGGCAATTGCCCAACCTCAGGGTGGTGACCCTGGGTTGGGGAACCAGGCTCAGAGGTTAAACTCTGACCTGGTGGGAGGTAGGTGTGCCTCCCAGAAAGTCCTAGTGCGCCAGGCAATTGTTCAACTTCAGGGTGGTGACTCTGAGTTGAATGGCCCAGTGCAGAGGTTAAACTCTGACCTGGTGGAGGGTCAGTGTGCCCTCCAGGAAGTCCTGGCGTGCCAGGCAATTGTTCAACTTCAGGGTGGTGACTCTGAGTTGAATGGCCAAGTTCAGAGGTTAAACTCTGACCTGGTGGAGGGTCAGTGTGCCCTCCAGGAAGTCCTGGCGTGCCAGGCAATTGTTCAACTTCAGGGTGGTGACTCTGAGTTGAATGGTCAGGTGCAGAGGTTAAACTCTGACCTGGTGGGGGGTAGGTGTGCCTCCCAGGAAGTCCTGGTTTGCCAGGCAGTGATCCAGTCTGAGGGTACAGACCCTGGGCTGGAAGACCAGGTTCAGGGTGTCCCCCCGGACCTGGAGGGAGGGGCTACTGATAACAGTGCCCCTACCGTGTTGTCTTCTGAGGAGGCCACTCCTAGTTGGAGGGTGCTGGACCCCAGAAGGGAGGGCAGGGGGAGGGAAGCCTCACCCCGGGCCCTAGTACAACCTGAAGGTACAGGCCCCAGGTTGGAGGGCCAGTTGCAGGTTAACAGCCCTGCACTGGTGGAGGAATGGTACAGGGTGACTTCTGTAAGCACCCTGACCATGTTGGACTCTGGGGGTACCGCTCCAGGAGGGAGGGTACAAAGCCCCAGAGGGGAGGACCAGGTTCAGGCTGTCATCCCTGACCTGGTGGAAGGGAGAGTGGTTAAAGGGTGCCTAGCACCTGGGGCTACCGCCCCCCACTCTCCACAGCCACAGTGGTTGGAGAGCTTTGAGAGGCCTGGGGCCTGGCTCTCATCCCTGGCAGCTGTCAGTAATCACTGTGGCTTGCTGTCCGGGTGGACAGAGTTATCCCTGGGGAGGGGACAAGTGTCACACCCCAGGGGTAGAGTGGGCAACACCACTGTGTTGGTCATGGTGGTACTATCCTGCTCCTGGGATACATCTGTGAGCAAAGTAAGGTTAGGTGCTGCACAGATGGGATCCGCAGGTAAGGAGAAATGTTCCCCATGGGTTGGCTTAGTGGGCCCTGAGAGTATGGACAGAGTGATCCAATTGGAGTCAGGAAGGCGAAGAACTGGAGCATGCCCCTGCTGTTGTGGGCCTGGGTCCTTGTTCTGTCGCCTCAAACAGGGAAGTACATCAGGATAATGATTGTTCTCCCCTGGCTTTAGGCTGGTAGGGGGTCATGTTGGACCTGGCTTTTTGACGGGACATCCCCAAACTTTTTGCCTCCTTCCTCCTATTTTTTCTGACCTGTTGTTGTTGGCTTTTGACCTCTGGGCTCTTTACCACTGCTAACCAGTGCTAAAGTGCATATGCTCTCTGGGTAAATTGTACTACTGATTGGTTTATCCATGATTGACTATTTAATTTACTTGTAAGTCCCTGGTAGAGTGCACTACATGTGCCTAGGGCAGGTAGATTAAATGCTACTAGTGGGCCTGCAGCACTGGTTGTGCCACCCACCTCAGTAGCCCCTTAACCCTGTCTCAGGCCTGCCATTGCAAGGCCTGTGTGTGCAGTTTCACGGCCACTTCGACTTGGCATTTAAAAGTACTTGCCAAGCCTAGAACTCCCCTTTTACTACATATAAGTCATCCCTAATGTGTGCCCTAGGTAACCCCTAGAGCAGGGTGCTGTGTAGGTAAAAGGCAGGACATGTACCTGTGTAGTTATATGTCCTGGTAGTGTGAAACTCCTAAATTCGTTTTTACACTACTGTGAGGCCTGCTCCTTTCATAAGCTAACATTGGGGCTGCCCTCATACACTGTTGAAGTGGCAGCTGCTGATCTGAAAGGAGCAGGAAGGTCATATTTAGTATGGCCAGAATGGTAATACAAAATCCTGCTGACTGGTGAAGTCGGATTTAATATTACTATTCTAGAAATGCCACTTTTAGAAAGTGAGCATTTCTTTGCACTAAAATCTTGTTGTGTCCTTCAATCCACGTCTGGCTAGGTTTAGTTGACAGCTCCTTGTGCATTCACTCAGACACACCCCAAACACAGGGTACTCAGCCTCACTTGCATACATCTTCATTTTGAATGGGTCTTCCTGGGCTGGGAGGGTGGAGGGCCTGCCCTCACACAAAGGACTGCCACACCCCCTACTGGGACTCTGGCAGACAGGATTGAGCTGAAAGGGAACTTGGTGCATTTCTTAGAGACTCTTTGAAGTCACCCCCACTTCAAAGGCACAACTTAGTATAAAACAGGGCCTCTGCCCTACCTCATTAGACACTTGCTGGAGAAGAAACCTGAACCAGAAACTACATCCTGCCAAGAAGAACTGCCTGGCTGCTCAAAGGACTCACCTGTCTGCTTTTCTACAAAGGACTGCTGCCTTGCTGTTGGCCTGCTGCCTTGCTGAACTCTTGCCAGGCTGTAAAAGTGCTCTCCAAGGGCTTGGATAGAGCTTGCCTCCTGTTCCCTGAAGTCTCAGGATCAAAAAGACTTCACTCTTCCTCTTGGACGCTCCGTGCGCCGAACTTTTCGACGCACAGCTTGTTCCGCGGCAAGAAAAACGCCGCACACCTACGCTGATCAACGCGACGCCTTCGGGACGACCGAAACTTTGACGCACGGCCTCGCAAGGACAACGCCGCCCGACTTCCCGGGAGAAATCGACGCGACGCCTGCCGTGAGATCAAAACTTTGACGCACGGCCTCGCAAGGACAACGCCGCCCGACTCCGCAGGAGAAATCGACGCGACGCCTGCCGTGAGATCAAAACTTTGACGCACGGCCTCGCAAGGACAACGCCGCCCGACTCCGCAGGAGAAATCGACGCAACGCCTGCCGTGAGATCGAAACTTCGACGCGCAGCCCCGCAGAACGACGCGCAGCCGGAAAACAAGCAGGAAAATCCACGCACAGACCCGGGACATCTGGTAATCCCCGCGACCCACAGAAAGAGACTGTCCACGCGCCGGAAAACGACGCCCGACTTCCCCGCGTGGAAAATAACGACGCAAGTCCGTGTGTGCTGGGGAGAAATCGACGCACACACCCTTTTTCCACGCACCTCTTACTTTGGGGCCCTCTGAGGAGATTTTCCACCAGAAACCAGGTACTTTGTGTTTGAAAGAGACTCTGTTTACTTTCTAAAGACTTAAGACACTTTGGGCCTGATTCTAACTTTGGAGGACGGTGTTAAACCGTCCCAAAAGTGGCGGATATACCACCTACCGTATTACGAGTTCCATAGGATATAATGGACTCGTAATACGGTAGGTGGTATATCCGCCACTTTTGGGACGGTTTAACACCGTCCTCCAAAGTTAGAATCAGGCCCTTTATATCACTTTTCAGTGATATCTTTACAAATTCATATTGCAACTTTGATCGTTTTGACCTGAAGATACCCAGATAAATATTATGTATTTTTCTAAATACTGTGTGGTGTATTTTTGTGGTGTTATGCTATGGTGTTGTATGATTTATTGCACAAATGCTTTACACATTGCCTTCTAAGTTAAGCCTGACTGCTCGTGCCAAGCTACCGGAGGGTGAGCACAGGCTGATTTTGGATTGTGTGTGACTTACCCTGACTAGAGTGAGGGTTCTTGCTTGGACAGAGGGCAACCTAACTGCCAACCAAAAACCCAATTTCTAACAAATAGCATAGAAATTTCTGATGCTATTGGCCTAACGACCACCATTGTGCGCCTTATCATAAATACAGCACTACCATGGTGTCGTTAGGTGCTGGTAGGGGAGCGCAAGAAAAGTGGTGCACCATCTATGATTCGCCTCTTTCTTGAAACTATGCCCCTTAATTTGAAAAGAACACGGAATTTGACATTTCAAACGTTCCCAAATACCTTTCATTGAAAAATAATCTTTGTGAAATTTTGTATTTTTATCAAATTGTTCCACCTTTTTCTCTCCTAGGATTTCTTTGTAGTATGAAAATCTCAAACACCAGGAGTAACTGCAAATAGTTTTCAACGTTTTATTTATTTCCACTGCAACAAACTCCCTGGTCATCGTAGTTTAACATTATTGTCTTGATTTCCATGGCACTGACCTGTCTTGTGATGATCGCAAAAGCAGCTCAACTAAGTTAGAGCAATTTTCATAATTATTTCAATAAGTTCTTTCCATAATAAATTAAGGGGAGCGATCAAAGTTGACATTCCCTTTCACAGATTACCACAAGAATCGCAAAACCAAATTTGCTTTTCATCATTCAACTCTTCATGTTTGCCCCAACTTCTACAGTCCCCAATCCTCCTCTCTTCTGCAAGACTTAAAATAACATTGGGAAACTACCGAACAGTAATGTTCTTCTCTGAGCTAGAAAGCGTATAACCCAGACTTTACTTTCCCTTTGATATGAAGAACAAATTAAAAGCTAATGTCAATGTAAAAGAAAGTTAATGTCCTCCCATGGTAGCCCATCATGGATTAATACTCAAATGGGTCAAACGCTGGCCATTGACATTTTACAACTTTATTTTTCCTTTACCAGTTCTAAGCAGCTTACAACCCTCAAAAAAACATACTTTTTTAAGTGAAATTTTTGACCCGCATGGGTGGTTTTTGGTGTTCGAGGACATTTTCATGCTACATATTATTGATGAATAAAACAATTTTCTTACCTTACAAGAACCATGAATAGGAAACAGTGGAGAGAGATTTCAAAAAGACAAAAGACCAAATGGCTCTCGCTATGCACATTGTAATGTAACTGGGAAAATGGGATATGGAGGGCCCAAAGGGAAAATGTAAATTAACATCTCAGCAAAAAAATATTTTGGGGCAGAAGGGATTACGTCAGGGGTTTCTGTACAGACTAGAAGCCAATATTCAAGGAACTACGCCCTTTACACTGGTGGTACAATTTAAACTACCTTTTATTTAACAAACATGCCAGGGTTAGGGATGTAAGAATATTTTTCGTATTTATCGCAAATGTAAACTAGGCAAACAAATTTAGCTTACTGCAGGTTACATCCTGTGTATGTTTTTTATCAGATAATTTGAATAAGGGCTAGAGATCCATTCTGTTGCTGAAATGTTTTTCGCAATATATTGACTTTTCAAATTTGAATCGATATGGCTGATTGATTGGTTTATTTTTTCAATGTGTGCTAGAGGGAAATTGTCACGTACTTTGACTTTATTTGAAATATTGCCATTAAGGCTGTGCAAACTACAAGTGGCCAAATTTCCACACATTTTGTTCTGCTCTGTTCGCCTTTGTCTCTTCAGGACTACAAGCTCCAGGGGGCCCTGCAGTCAGGAGGAGGGGCCGCTGTCACTAATGCACTTTATGTGCTATAAAGCGTTTTTATAAACCCCTGTGCTGAGAGACGCACGTGGGACAGAGGCGGTCATGTGCCCGGGCCAATACCAGGCCTGTCTGCGCCCATCTGAGCCCAGAGGGGCTTGTAGTGTTGGGGGCCCTAGGCCCTCATGCTACAAAAGAAGGCAACACAGACACAGTGGTATGCTTCTGGTAACTGGCCACGGGCACGTACACCTGGCCCTTTTTATTGGCACGGTCACCTGAATGGTGATGCTTGTGCTGGATGGGTGTGGGGTGTGTGTGTAAGGCCAGCCCTCAGCCAAGTGGCTGGTGAAACACTAGAATCCCTCCCAAACTTTATTGTGGAACAAAACAACAAATTCCAACCTGTGGGAGAGAAACAAAGACACAAAATATATACAGAGTCTCTTCAGGCGGTCCGCCTGACCTGCGACATGGAACAGGTGCAGCTGGGCACTCGGCATCACAGCACGCCTCTGTTGTTCAACCAGACTGCGCTGGACACGAACAGCAGTGCAGATGAAATCCGGATACTTCCATTGCTTGTCCACGACTCCACAGTTTGCTGGGGATTTTCGGTCCGGTCTTGCCTGGGCTCACATTATCGAAGTCAATGTACAACTTCTGATGCGGGTGCATCTGGAGCAGTGGGGAGTCCACTGTACACAGTTCTCGAAGGCATTCCAGCATTCCACCTCCTAAGAATGCAGATGACGTGACAGCCTGGTGCACCTGGGTGTCCAGCGTCAGACTTACCTCTCGTGCCAGAACTCCATCAAACAGGAGTCTTCTCGAGGCCCTTTGGCGGGCTGCCACGGGCCTGTGTGGACTGTGCCGGCCTATCGCAGGCCAAGCGAAGGCGTTGCTGAGGAACAGCCTATAGGACCACATCCTAATCTCACATGGAGCCACAAGGGTGGTTGATGCAGGGTCAGCTTGCTTAGGCCATTAGGATTCAGGTGCTCTGGCCATAGTGCAACAGTCTTTGGATGACCAGTCTCTGTATGTGACCTTCGTGTTTCCCGATGCCTGACGTGGAACTGTCTCAGATGCATCTCTCGTGGTGGTATTTCTCTCTCACCGGAATTCCCTGGAGGCCCTTGCCCCTGGATTACCAGGGAACTGTGTGGGCTGTGCGGGCCAACGTAGGCTGCGCCAAAGAAGTCGCACTGAACTCCCAACAGGGCCACGTCCAAGTCCAAGTCTTGTGCAACCCCAAGTTTAGATGGTCCAAATGGTTTGTTCTGCTCTCACCGGTAGGTGTCTGGTTCACGGGGCTCATGGCAGGTGTTCAGGTGGTTAGTTTCCATGTTGCTAGAGATGCCTGGTCAGCGTCAGTTCTTGTTGCTGACTCTGGCTCCACTCAGGTGGTGCTGTGCTCCTTCAATGGTTGGGCGATGCACCTCATCAAGATAATGGTCTTTTTTTTCAGCTTTCTGCAAATCAAACAGGTGGCAGTGTCTTCGTCGGCAAAAGGATCACTTGAGGGACTACGTGGCCACTGGCGGGTCTTGCCTCGCCTGTGCAGTTGGCGATAGGGATGCCATTGCAACCAAGCAACTAGTGAAAAGTGGCAGGACGGTAGCACTGAGAAGCATGGGGGTCCACCGGCGTAGCTGTCTTCTGTGACATCTGCTCACCCCGGTGGCTGTCATGTCCTGATGGATACCTTCTTATCTGCTTGCATGAGTCCTCAGTTGTGTCACTCTTCTTATTTCCCCTTGAGCACCTGTGATGTAGTCGATCTGTGGTGTGACCAGTCTGTCACACTCCTCTCTTCTTCTTGTCCTTTCTCATTGTGGCATCGTGCCACGCTCTCTTCTCCTCTTTCCTCCTCAGTGTGGTATCGTGCCACAGGTCGCATGCTGCGTCACGTGGACCTTTCACTACACCTCTGCCGGTGCATCTTGCTCTTCATCCTGGATGTGGCGTCATGCCACAGGTCGCATGCTGCGTCACATGGATCTATCGCTGCACCTCAGCCGGTGCATCTTGCTCGGTCGCAGCCTGTCGCAGGCTAAGTCCTGTCAGTAGGACTTGATCCGCTCTTCTGGCAGACCTCTCGTCGGTCTGGTCTGTTCTGAGATCTTCTTGGTGGACCGCTCCGTGGCAGGATGGTCACCATTCTTTTCCTCCATCTCTTCACTTGAGGGTACCACTCTTGCACCTCGAGACTGCGCTGTTGCGGCGCTCAGTCCTGCCTCCATCTGCTTGGCAGGGTCGGTCAGTTCTGCAGACCTGCTCAATGATGGGCCAACGATGGCCATCTTCTGTTGCTGTGTGGCCGGCTGGCACGGCCCCTTGTTCCGGACGTTATGCTCTCGGGTGCTCTGTCCATCCTTTTGGGCTCTTGCCCGTGTTGTCAGCTTTGGTCGCGCAGCTCTCTGTGCACCTCTGACATTGTCTCCTTTTCATTCTGGGTGTTCTTTGTTGACACCTAGAATGCCCCTCTCCTATCTTGCAGTGATGTCCATCACTTCTGGGGCATGTAGCGTTCTTTCGGCGACGGGATGGCCACCAGAGGCTGTGCAGGCCATGCGCTCTCTCCTAGTGCCTCACATGGCATTTAAATCCATTTCTCACTGTTGCAGCTTGGCTGGGACAGCTGCAGTCTTCTCCTCTGTGCAGTGGTTGCACACATCGCTCTCCATCTTCTGCGCCGTTTCCATCCGTGGGTGCGCTTGCTGGTCTTGCGTAGTCACTCTCTGGGGTGCTGCTGGCAACTTGCTGTTGCTAGTGCTTGTTTCCTGCTTTAAAATAGAAGAAGGGTGTAGTACCTTTCTTTGGCCACTATATGCCACTGTGAGGCTTCTTTTCAGCTTGAGAGACAGTCTTTCCTGCTACCGGGCATCGTTTGTCCACACAGATGCCGGTGAGGAGCCATGCTGCCAGGGAAGATTTTGTCAGGCTGGTGGGGGCTTCTGCTGGTGTCCGAAGCTGCAGGTAAGTGCAGTTGTTCTTTTCTTCTTCTATTTTTTTCAACACAAAAAAGACACAGCCTCATGGGAAGAGACAGGCACTTGCTGTGGGGGTCAGCTGTGTTGATGCAGGCTGTTGGGGGTCTGTGCTGCGAGCCCCCGCTGGCATCCCACGTGGGCTTTGGTGGGGGGGGGTTGGTTCGGGGGAACTTTGGTTCTTGTTTGGTGTGTGTCAGCACCTCTCACCTCTCACACCACGTGGCCACAGCAGCCTTGCTTGATGCTGTGGGCCATGTCACGGTCTACGCAGGCCTTTCTCTCATTGTAGCAGGAAGGGGGGCAACCCTGTGCATTTTCCTTTTATTTCGTGGTGTGCGACAGCACCATCTCGTCTTCCTCATCGTGGCTGCGGCAGCCTTCCCTAACACTGCTGGCCGTTGCTGCTGATAAGCGGGATGGGGGCGGCCTTTGGCACTTCGCGCCTCTTTCCGGTGCGTGATAGCACCATCACACTTTCATCTTTGCGGTGACTGCAGCCATGCTGGCAGTGCTGTGGGCCGCTATACCACATGGTGGGTGCTTGCTGGGGGAGGGGAGGGGTGGCCCTGAGCACTTCTTGCCTTGTTCAGTGCAACACAGTACCATTGCGCTTTCTACTTTGCAGTGGCTGCAGCCGTCTTGGCAGTGCTGCGGGTCGCTCACTGTTCCTTGTTGGTGCACCACTCCCTGGGGGGGTACGATAGGCTGAGCACAGCCTCTTTTGACCCTGGGGCATCCCCGAGTTAAAAGCATAGAGGGGTAGCAGGACAGCCCTTACCGTCTCATGTGCCGGCACGGCTGGGGCTTCAACGCGCCTTCCTCTCCATTCCTCTTTGAGACCCATTGCCTCACGCTGCAGGGCTGCTTGGCATTCTGTAGGAAAGTAGCCTCTTTCTAGCATGGTTACCCCCACTTTTGGCCTGTTTGTGAGTGTGTGTCAGTGTGTTTTGCCTGTCTCACTGGGATCCTGCTGGCCAGGACCCCAGTGCTCATAATTTGAGGCCTAATGTGGATGCCTGTGTAGTGTCTAACTGTGTCACTGAGGCTCTGCTAATCAGAACCTCAGTGCTTATGCCCTCTCTGCTTTTAAATTTGTCACTGTAGGCCAGTGACACCATTTACCAATTTCAATTGGCACACTGGACCCCCCTTATAAGTCCCTAGTGTATGGTACCTAGATACTCAGGGCATTGGGGTTCCAGGAGATCCTTATGGGCTGCAGCATTTCTTTTGCCACCCATAAGGAGCTCAGACAAACCCTTACACAGGACTGCCATTGCAGCCTGCGTGCACTATTTCACAGCCATTTTCACTGCACTTAAGTAACTTATAAGTCACCTATATGTCTAACCTTCACTTGCTGAAGGTTAGGTGCAAAGTTACTAAGTGTGAGGCCACCCTTGCACGAGCAAAGGTGCCCCCACATAGTTCAGGGCCATTACCCCAGACTTTGTGAGTGTGGGGACACCATTACACGTGTGCACTACATATAGGTCAATACCTATATGTAGCTTCACAATGGTAACTCCGAATATGGCCATGTACCATGTCTAAGATCATGCAATTGTCGCCCTATTCCGAATCAGGTATTGGGGAGCCAATTCCATGCATCTTGGGGGCTCCACCATGGCCCCCCAGTACTGCTAAACCAGCTCTCTGAGGCATGCACTTCAGCTACAGCTGCTGCCACCTCACAGACAGGGTTCTGCCCTCCTGGGATCTGGGCAGCCCAGTTCCAGGAAGGCAGAACAAAGCATTTCCTCTGAGAGCAGGGTGTAACGCCCTCTCCCTTTAGAAAGAGGTGTTACAGGCTGGGGAGGGGTAGCCTCCCTCAGCCTCT
The DNA here is from genome assembly GCF_031143425.1 of Pleurodeles waltl. NCBI lineage: Eukaryota > Metazoa > Chordata > Amphibia > Caudata > Salamandridae > Pleurodeles > Pleurodeles waltl. Next base: position 723,855,410 of record NC_090442.1, on the reverse strand, counting down.
GGAAATGCTTTGAAGGGCACAGATGGTGCCCTCCTTGCATAAAACAGTCTACACGGGTTCAGGGAACCCCTCTTCCCTGCTCTGGTGGGAAACTGGGCAAAGGAATAAAGGGGAGTGACCACTGAGCCCTGAGCCCTGAGCTCCTCCAATGTGTCCCAGACTTCAGCCATCTTGCTTTGCAAGGTGTGGGGGCACTCTGGAGGGCTCTGAGTGGCCAGTGCCAGCAGGTGACATCAGAGACCCCTCCTGAGAGATCCATACCTGATAAGGTAGCCAATCCCCCTCTCAGGGCTATTTAGGGTCTCTCCTGTGGGCTCTCTTCAGATTCTCCTTGCAAGTTTCCTTCAGGAATCCTCTGCAACAACTTCAGCATCCTCTGACCTCGGATCAACCGTGGCCTGCTACAAGAAACACTGTAACTGCAAAGAAATGTCTACAAGAGACACTTTTCTTCAGTAGCATCAGCTCCAAGTCAGCAACTGCAACAGTTTCCATGGTGTGCATGCTCTGGGGACTCCCTGTCTTCATCCTGCACCAGAAGGACTGAAGAAATCTCCTGTGGAGTGACGGAGTCACCTTCCAAGGCGATGACCGACTCCCAGGGATTCCTCTCACGACAACGAGCCTGCTCCTAAGGACACAGAGGGTAGACACCTTCAACATAGACTGCCCTGAGGTCCTGCTGACGCGATTTGGAGGAGGTAAGACCTTGCCTTCCCCGAGAACTATGGTACCCCTGGGTTTTGTATTTTCACCTCCTGAGGTCTCTGCACTCTTTGCAAAATTCTTTAGTGCACAGCCTGGCCCAGGTCCCCAGCACTCCACCCTGCGATGCTCAACATGCTGAGTTGTTCTCCGGCGGCGTGGCACCTTCTTTTGTTGTGCTACATCAACTATGTTTTGCACCTCCTTTGAACCCAGATCCTGTGGCTTCTGGGGGGTGCTGGCTGGCATCCTGAGGGCTCTCTAAAGTGCTGAGAGCCCCTATTCCTCCCCACAGAGTTGAGGCCTCCAGGTCCCTCCTGGGTCCATCCAGCGCCATTTTGATGAAAAATGCACTTTTGCCATAGCCAAGGCTTGTTAGCACCTTCCAACACGAAATCTCATCTTCAACAATCTTCACACCGTGGGACATCTTTTGCATTATGCAGGAACCCACTGGCATCTTCCTAGGGTGCATTTCTGTAGTCTTCAAATAACCGGGGACTCTTCTTTTGCACCCTCTTCTGGGTTGGCAGTGGCTCCTCTCCTTCCTGGAACATCTTTCGACTTCTGGACTTGGTCCCCTTCCTTTGCAGGTCTTCAGATCCCATAATCCAGCAGTTGTTCTTTGCAGGCTTGGTTGGCTGCTGCAAAATCCCAAAAACGAGGTGTAGTGTGTCTTAAGGAAACTTGCAGTAATTTACTCCTGCTTTTCTGGGCTCTGGGGTGAGGTAATTTACTTACCTTTACTGTATTCTTACTCTCCCAGCGATTCTGCACACACTACACTTGTCTAGGGGGGAACTGGTGATTCACATTCCACTTTTTTAGTATATGGTTGTGTTGCCCCTAGACCTATTTTCTCCCATTGCATTCTATAGGATTTCCTACAGTTTGCATTGTTCTATGACAATTTACTTGTTTAATTTTGGTGTCTAGTGTTTATATTGTGTATAATACTTTCCTCCAGAAAGAGTATTGTCTGTAAGATATTTTTGATACTATGTCACCCAAATAAATACCTTTATTTTTGGTAACACTGAGTATTGTCTTTAGTTGTGTATAAGTACTGTGTAGCTATAAGTAGTATTGCATGTGCTTTGCATGTCTCCTAGTTCAGCCTAAGCTGCTCTGCTATAGCTACCTCTATCAGTCTAAGCTGCTAGAACACTACTACAGTCACTAACAAGGGATATCTGGACCTGGTGTAAGGTGTAAGTACCCAAGGTACCTACTACAAACCAGGCCAGCCTCTTACATTGGTGGTGCAGCAGTGAGTGGGATAAGTACTTGCAATTGCTTTACCACTTTGTTACCTGTGCTTTTCACAAGAAAAGCTTGCTCCAATACTTAGAGCATATACAATATATACCTATAAACAATTTTCTAACTTTCTTAAATGTTCTTTAAACTTTGCAACAGTTTTTACAAAGTTCTGAAAAGTTGTCTTCTTTTCTCTAAAAAGTTAGCTCTGTTATTCTACTAACTTTTTACTCACTTTCCTAAACTTTTTTTCTTTCAATATGTCTTCTGTAGAAGCCACACATAGAGCTGTCCGGACTACCTATGATAATTTAAACTATAAAAGCTTGAAGGGGCTCTACATTGAAAGACATTTAGAGATTGGGAAGAACCCCAATAAGGAGTACCTCTTAACTATCCTCCTCCAGGATGACCAGGGAATCAGCCCTGAGGAAGAGGTAGAGCATAACTCCAACCAGGAAATCTCAGAGGAGCAAGGTGACAATCCTGGGGAGGGTTCTTTCACAGACCTATCTGGCAACAAGCCACCTAGTATAACTCGTAGTGGTAAGGATTCACACAAAGGTAGGGCTCCCTTCACCCCTAGAGACCAGGTCACTAGAGTGGCCCTTGTTAGAGATAGGTCTGCCTCTGCAAACTCTCATGTTACCTCTGTTTCGGAGGCTTCACATAGTTCTAACCCTGAGGACCAGTCCCTAGATAGAGAACTCAGAAAGCTGAGGTTAGAGGAGGCCAGACTGAAGCTAATGCAGCAGCAGTTGGCCTTAGACAGGGAATCCCTGGCTGTGGAGAAAGAGGGCAGGGTTTCGGGTTAGTTCCCCATGATTGCAGCAGCAGTTTTAGAAATACAAATGTTAGGAAACCTTCATTTGATTCTAGAAATCTGCAGAAAGTTGTCCCTCCCTACAAGGATAGTGATGACATAAACAAGTGGTTTGCTGCACTTGAGAGGGCCTGTAAAGTTCAGAGGGTCCCTCATGTACAGTGGGCTGCTATCCTTTGCTTATCCTTCTCTGGCAAAGGTAGAGACAGACATCGTATTGTCAGAGAGGATGATGCAGATAATTACCAGGTTCTTAAAATTGCACTCTTAGTTGGTTTGGGCTTCACCACTGAACAGTATAGACTTAAGTTCAGAGAGACCAGAAAGGTGTCATCACAGGACTGGTCAGACTTTGTGGCTGTTCTGTGAAGGCCCTAGAAGGTTGGTTACATGGCAGTAAGGTGATTGATTATGAAAGCCTATATAACTTGATTCTGAGAGAGCATATCTTAAATAATTGTGTGTCTTACTTGTTACATCAGTACCTTTTGGACTCTGATCTGACCTCTCCCCAAGAATTGGGAAAGAAGGCAGACACATGGGTCAGAACAAGGGTGAGCAGAAAAGCTCATACAGGGAGTGACAATGATGGCAAGAAGAAAGATGGTGAAAAATCTCAGGACAAGCATAGGGATAAAAGTAAACACAAAGATCCTTCTTCAAGTCCGAAACACCACTCTGGGAATGGGGATAAAACTTCTTCATCTTCTTCAAACTCTTCAGACAATCAGAAACAACCTTGGTGTTACATGTGTAGAAATAAAGGTCATTGGCCAAGGGATAAGTCCTGCACAGGTAACGCCCCTGAGCCTACCACCACTAAGACATCAGACTCTAGTGCCCCCGGCAGTAGTGGTAATAGTGGTGGGACTACTGGCAATAGTCAAACTAAGGGTGTAGTTGGGTTCACTTTTGGGACCATAATAAACCTGGGGTAGACAGTCCCAAGACAGTTTCTGTCACACCTGGTGGCATTGGCCTTGCCATCTTGGCTGCTTGTCCCCTTAACATGGATATGGCCAAGCAGTCAATCTTAATAAATGGTGTTGAGGCCCAGGCCTACAGAGACACAGGTGCCAGTATCACTTTGGTGACTGAAAACCTGGTGTCACCTGCGCAACACCTCCTTGGAAAGAAGTACCTAGTTACTGATTTCAATAACTCCACTCATTCTCTCCACTAAGCTGTAGTTCAACTTAGTTGGGGTGGAATTACTGGCCCTAAGCAGGTGGTAGTGCCACCTAGCTTAACTGTAGATTGTCTCTTAGGGAATGACCTAGAGGCCTCAGGTTGGGCTGGGGTAGAGTTTAGTACCCATGCATCCATGCTGGGTATCCCTGAGAAATTGCTTCCTCTCATTTCTGGTGAAATGGAAAAGCAAAGGAGAGAAAAAGGCCTGAAATCTCAGGATCCCTCTCCAACAACAGATAAAAAGGGTATCAAAGTATCCATTACCCATCCTGCCACTAAGGATACCATTCATGTGGTGGTAGAAACCTCTCCTGCGGTGGAACCTGTAGTAAAGGAGCCATCAGCTACCACAGCTGGACTCCCAGAGATAAAAGTGCCTCTCGGTGGAACTACTAAACCAGATGTGCAAAACTGCACCATTTTAGTAAATATGGAGCATCCCTCCAACCCTCCCAGAGAAACTTTAGTGCAGCATCCCTGCACTGCCTCTAAACACTTAGGACAGCAGCCCTGTCCTGGTGTGGAGCTTATAGGACAGCAGCCCTCCCCTGCTCCAACTCAAGCCAAACAGCAACCCTGTTCTCTCTTACAGCCATATGGACAAAGTTTTTGCCCAGCTATGGCTTTATTGAGACAGCATCCCTGTCTAGCATTTCCTGCATTTGACATAGGCCCAGAGGACCAATCCCACTGCCCAACATTAAAACATACTAATAAGAACTCTGAGAATTTACACTCACACTGTTGGTTAGGGAAAAATGTCCAAACAGGGTGGTTTACATCCCCACAGGGAAGTAGCCATATAGTAGATGATAAAGAGAGTAACCACTCTATTGCAGATCTACTCTCCACTCATCACCACTTAGACAATAAAGTCTCAACTGGCCAAGGTTAGCCTTATTGTCCTTCATTGGGGGGGGGCGGGGTTGTGTAGGAAGGTAGCCTCTTTCTAGAATGGTTACCCCCACTTTTGGCCTGTTTGTGAGTGTGTGTCAGTGCGTTTTTACTGTGTCACTGGGATCCTGCTAGCCAGGACCCCAGTGCTCATAGATAAAAATCTATATGTCAGTGTGTTTTGCCTGTCTCACTGGGATCCTGCTACTCAGGACCCTAGTGCTCATAGTTTGTGGCCTAATGTGTATGCCTGTGTAGTGCCTAACTGTGTCACTGAAGATCTGCTAATCAGAACCTCAGTGCTTATGCTCTTTCTGCTTTTAAATTTGTCACTGTAGGCCAGTGACTTCATTTACCAATTTCAATTGGAACCCCCTTCTAAGTCCCTAGTATATGGTACCTAGGTACCCAGGGCATTGGAATTCCAGGAGATCCTTATGGGCTGCAGCATTTCTTTTGCCACCCATAAGGAGCTCCGACAAACCTTTACAGAGGACTGCCATTGCAGTCTGCGTGAAATAGTGTACACACTATTTCACAGTCATTTTCACTGCACTTAAGTAACTTATAAGTCATCCTTATGTCTAACCTTCACTTGCTGAAGGTTAGGTGCAAAGTTACTACGTGTGAGGGCACCCTTGCACTAGTACATAGTTCAGGGCCATTTCCTCGGACTTTGTGAGTGTGGGGACACCATTACACACATGCACTACATATAGGCCAATACCTATATGTAGCTTCACAATGGTAACTCCGAATATGGCCATGTAACATGTTTAAGATCATGGAATTGTCCCCCCATTCCAAATCTGGTATTGGGGAGCCAATTCCATGCATCCTGGGGGCTCCACCATGGACCCCCAGTATTGGTAAACCAGATCTCTGAGGCTTGCACTGCAGCTACAGCTGCTGCCACCTCACAGACAGGGTTCTACCCTCCTAGGGTCTGGCAGCCCAGTCCCAGGAAGGCAGAGCAAAGCATTTCCTCTGAAACAAGTGTGTTACACCCTCTCCCTTTGGAAATAGGTGTTACAGGCTGGGGAGGGGTAGCCTCCCCCAGCCTCTGGAAATGCTTTGAAGGGAACAGATGGTGCCCTCCTTGCATAAACCAGTCTACACCGGTTCAGGGACCCCTTCTCCCCTGTTCTGGTGGGAAACTGGACACAGGAAAGGGGAGTGACCACTCCCCTGTCCAGAGCTCCTCAAGTGTGTCCCAGACTTCAGCCATCTTGCTTTGCAAGATGTGGGGGCACTCTGAAGGGCTTTGAGTGGCCAGTGCCAGCAGGTGACATCAGAGACCCCTCCTGATAGGTCCATACCTGATAAGGTAGCCAATCCTCCTCTCAGGGCTATTTAGGGTCTCTCCTGTGGGATCTCTTCAGACTCTGCTTGCAAGTTTTCTTCAGGAATCCTCTGCAACAACTTCAGCATCCTCTGACCTTGGATCAACCGCAGCCTGCTCCAGGAAACGCTGTAACTGCAACAAAGTGTCTACAAGAGACATTTTTCTTCAGCAACCTCAGCTCCAAGTCAGCAACTGCAACAGTTTCCACTGTGTGCATGCTCTGGGGACTCACTGTCTTCATCGTGCACCAGAAAGACCGAAGAAATCTCCTGCGGAGTGACAGAGTCACTCCCCTGCTCCAAGCAGGCACCTTCCAAGGCAACGACCAGTACCCTGGGACTCCTCTCACGGCAACAAGCATGCTCTTAAGGACACAGAGGGTGGACATCATTGACATAGACTGTCCTGAGGTCCTGCTGACACAATTTGGAGGAGGTAAGACTTTGCCTTCCCCAAGAATGATGGTACCCTGTGTTTTTTGTCTTTTTCACCTCCTGAGGCCTCTGTGCACCCTTTGCAAAATTCCTTTATGCGCAGCCTGCCCTAGGTACCCAGCAATCCACCCTGTGATGCTCAACTCACTGAGTTGTTCTCCGGCGACATGGGACCTTATTTTGTTGTGCTGCATCAACCATGTTTTGCACCTCCTTTGAACCCTGATCCTGTGACTTCTGGGGGGTGCTGGCTGGCAACCTGAGGGCTCTCTAATCTGCTGAGAGCCCCCTGTACTTTTTCACACAGAGTTGAGGCTCCCAGGTCCCTCCTGGGTCCATCCAGCGCCATTTTGATGACAAATGCACTTTTGCCATAGCCAGGGCTTGTTGGCGTCTTCCAACACGAAATCTCATCTGCAACAATCTTCATACCGTCGGACATCTTTTGCATCATGCAGAAACCTGCTTGCCTCTTCCTAGGGTGCATTTATGCAGTCTTCAATTAACTGGGGACTCTTCTTTTGCACCCTCTTCTGGGTTTATAGGGGCTCCTGTCCTTCCTGGAACTTCTTTCGACTTCTGGACTTGGTCCCCTTCCTTTGAAGGTCTTAAAGGTCCAATATTCCAGCAGTTGTTCTTTGCAGACTTGGTTGGCTGCTGCAAAATCCCAAAAAAGAGGTGTAGAGTGTCCTAAGGAAACATGCAGTACTTTACTCCTACTTTTCTGGGCTCTGGGGTGAGGTAATTTACTTACCTTTACTGTATTCTTATTCTCCCAGGGATTCTGCACACACTACACTTGTCTAGTGGGGAATTGGTGATTCACAGTCCACTTTTTTTGTACATGGTTTGTGTTTCCCCTAGACCTATTTTCTCCCTTTGCATTCTATAGGATTTCCTACTGTTTGCATTGTTCTATGACTATTTACTTGTCTAATTCTGGTGTTTAGTGTATATATTGTATATAATACTTACCTCCAGAAGGAGTACTGTCTCTAAGATATTTTTGGTACTGTGTCACCAAAATAAATACCTTTATTTTTGGTAACACTGAGTATTGTCTTTACTTGTGTTTAAGTACTGTGGAACTATAAGTGGTATTGCATGAGCTTTGCATGTCTCATAGTTCAGCCTAAGCTGCTCTGCTATAGCTACCTCTATCAGCCTAAGCTCCCCCTCTGAAGTGTACTTCTATAGACAGAATGTTGGAGCGAGCAGAGGGGGTAATCAGTACAGAGATAACTTTAACGGAAAGACGCTTGTTGATGCAGTCTGGAGTCACTACATCTTTGTCCCGGTACACTCAAGCTCTCCTGTCAGCCTTTTAGCTGCTTGTATTATTCATAGCTCGGCTGTGGACATGCTTTTAGTAGACGTTTCTTCCAATGTTGGTCCTTTCCTGCATAAGGTAGAGTAAAGGGGTCAAAACCAAGGCTTGGGCCAAAAAAGTATAGGTATACTTTATCAACTCAGACTGAAAATCCCTGTGGTTCTCCTTTATTGCCTGGATTTAGAGGAAGCGTTCGCATCAACTTCTGCCAAAGTGAAGGTGCTGACTCTGTTCCATTTAAATCTTTATTGCAGGAGGCCCTTGCCCCCGTGCTGGCTCACTTGAGCACTATGGAGCTTCAGATGAAGTCTCTCTCCCAGAGCCATTCCAACCAGGCGTCATTTAATCGCCCTGGTATACAGGGCAACAATGTGGTTGTGCAAGCAATCCCGGGGCGTGATCACTCGGTGAAGGTGCACTGTGCTCCTAAACCACAGTGTTGTTACACCCTTCAGCTGTCTCAAACGCCCCATAATCCGCCAATCAACCTATCTCCCAAACAGAATATTTTTAGTTTACCCACCCGCAGCGTGTCCATGCATGGTGGTACTGGTGAATGCCACCCCACAAAAGAAAATCAAGCAGAGTCATATGTTGAGCTACGTAATAAATTGTTTTGAAACTGGTTGGCGTGCAGCAAAGACTTTCCCTTAGCATTAGGAGGGGATATTTTGCTAGTCCGGAGGGTGGGTTGGGTACAGCCTGGTCAAGCAAGCGAGCAAAGTACCGTGACTGTGTTGTTAAACATTTTATGTCTTCTTCAGTAGTAACATCTATCTTTCTCAACAAATGGCACTCAGGAAGGGCACCTAGTACTATTGTTTCTGTCCCTCTTGGATATTTTTACAAGCTGTGTTCTATGTCTTCCCGTTTGGTCTATAGACCGCATGGGCCTAATAATCCCAGGGAGGAGGTACACTCTTCTTGTGAACCCGCTAATTCTGGGCAAGTTATCGAGCCCCTTGCTCCTTCCGTTATCAATCAGTTTGCTGTCCCTGTAAGTAACAGACTCGATGTGCTGTCTGAGGTTGATTGACTGCAGCAATCGAATTCTTCTGATACAGGTACAAGTGTTGCTGCTCGCAGGGCTGTATTGGTTTCTGTCGGTGAGAGTCGCTCCTTTTCTCTAATTAGTTGCAATTTTGCTTGCCTCAAGGATAAAGTTTGTAACCTGGCTTGGCTGTTTTTTATCAACTGGTTTGACTTTGTAGCCTTGCAAGAAACACGATCACTTTTATATGTATCAAGCAGTGGCTGCTGTTGTTAATCTTCACCTGCATTACCTTCCGTGCATGGGAGAGCTGGAGGTAGCCTATCCATCTGCGTAAAGTTAGGCCTTAAAGTGATCGTAACTACGATTGCCTCTGTCAATCCAGCCTTTCAGGTGATTCTTGTTAAAGGAGAAGAGGGTCTTCTTTACTTTTACTTTTAATTTTTATAATAATGTCTTTTCCAATTCTTAGTTTCATCTTTTTTAGGAGTTGTTTTTATTTATAGATGGTTTTAAGTCAATTGGTACTAGCAATTTTTGGCAGCCACCCTTTCTGTTATGTGGCGATTTTAATGCCACAGTGGGAAATCTTCAGTAGGATTTGTAACATACGGGGTTAGAAAGTGATATTGTCCTTTCAGATGCTAGTGGTATTTATGTAGCCGATCTTTTAGCTTCTCACGATCATGTTTTGTCTGAGTTCTGTCATTCAGGGCTAGGGGCACCCACTTTTAGGAGGAGGGGGCATTCCTCGGTTATAGATTATATTTTTACACGTGTCCAGAGATACAGAGCACTTGCTGCACCTACTTAGGTGAAATACTTTTGATTACTTTTTCAACACAAAACGAAGTGACTGCATTTACCATGATGCATTGGGGCTAACTTTTTGCTGAAGTGTGAGGCAGTGTGCTCCCTTTTTTCTTTTTGTCCAATGACTGCTCCCTTGAGCTAACGAGCTGACGAGCTCTGGTGAGGCACCTGTGCGCCAGTAAGTGGTACATAAACCTGAGAAGACTTTTGGTGGCATTTCAAGCAACCCCACATACTTGGCTGCTCTCTGCTGATGACGGGCTAAACCTAGAAACACGTGTCCAGAGATACACAGCACTTGCTGCACCTACTTAGGTGAAAGACTTTTGATTACTTTTTCAACACAAAACAAAGTGACTGCATTTACCATGATGCATTGGGGCTAACTTTTTGCTGGAGTGTGAGGCAGTGTGCTCCCTTTTTTCTTTTTGTCCAATGACTGCTCCCTTGAGGTAACGAGCTGACGAGCTCTGGTGAGGCACCTGTGCGCCAGTGAGTGGTACATAAACCTGAGAAGACTTTTGGCGGCATTTCAAGCAACCCCACATACTTGGCTGCTCTCTGCTGATGACGGGCTAAACCTAGAAACACGTGTCCAGAGATACACAGCACTTGCTGCACCTACTTAGGTGAAAGACTTTTGATTACTTTTTCAACACAAAACGAAGTGACTGCATTTACCATGATGCATTGGGGGTAACTTTTTGCTGGAGTGTGAGGCAGTGTGCTCCCTTTTTTCTTTTTGTCCAATGACTGCTCCCTTGAGGTAACGAGCTGACGAGCTCTGGTGAGGCACCTGTGCGCCAGTGAGTGGTACATAAACCTGAGAAGACTTTTGGCGGCATTTCAAGCAACCCCACATACTTGGCTGCTCTCTGCTGATGACGGGCTAAACCTAGAAACACGTGTCCAGAGATACACAGCACTTGCTGCACCTACTTAGGTGAAAGACTTTTGATTACGTTTTCAACACAAAACGAAGTGACTGCATTTACCATGATGCATTGGGGCTAACTTTTTGCTGGAGTGTGAGGCAGTGTGCTCCCTTTTTTCTTTTTGTCCATAGATTATATTTTTGTTACAAGGAGCATCCTACCGTGGGTAACCAATTGTATCATCTCTGAGTCCCAGTGGGGGGTGGAGGGGGGGGTCATAATCCCTTGTGTCTGGAGGGAGTTTTTAGCTTGAACAGGGACACAGGGCCTGTGTGTCGTAATCAACTAACATTCCTCTGATGCCCAGCGACTTGCTTGGTCCCTGAAAGACCCTAAAGCTACGTTAAGTGTCCCTCGGGTGTTTGTCGGAGAATCGGGGTTTAGTTCTGTCTGACTCGTTCCAGGAGTTATGCAAATACATTAGGGATTTTTTATCAAAACCTCTCCGTCCAGATCAGGGACATCCGCATTCGTTTGATGCCCAGTATTCAGCATCAAATTGCCATCTGAGGAAGGCTCTTTCATAAAAACCTAGAAATCATGAGCCTGGTCACCAAGCAAGAAGCGCCTATTATAGTGCTATAAAGGACAGGAAAAAGTTTTTAAACCAAAGGGATTGGGATTTCCTGGAATCAGACGCTGCATAGAGGAATTGTAAGGTCTTTTGGGGAATAGTTGCTAGATTACACTTGAGAGATGCACCTCCCTGAGATCGGTTGAAGTGTAATATTTCCACTGCAGATTGGGTCAGTAATTTTTCCTCCGTAGATGAGCGCTTAACCATTCTCCTCTGTGGTTGCCTGGGAAACTCTGCCCCTTTTTCAGGTCACTCTGGATGAAGTCGATTTATCAATTAGGAAGAATTTTGGAGGTAAGGCCCAGAGGCTTGATGGTATTCCAAAGGACCTCTTGAAAGTTAATATAGCACTATGGGGTCCCTTGCTGACCAACTTATTAAATAATGCCTTAACCCCTTAGCTGCTGGGCCGTTCCCCCCCCCCCCCACAGTACTGAGCCCTTTTTTGGCTATTTGGGGTAGTTCGCGCTTAGGCCTTCATAACTTTTTGTCCACATAAGCTATCCACGCCAAATTTGCGTCCTTTTTTTCCAACATCCTAGGGATTCTAATGGTACCCAGAGTTTGTGGTTCCCCTGGAGGAGACTAAGAAATTAGCCAAAATACAGTGAAAATTTCTTTTTTTCCCAAAAAATGGGAAAAAAGGGCTGCCGAAGAAGGCTTGTGGTTTTTTCCCTGAAAATGGCATCAACAAAGGGTTTCTGGTGCTAAAATCACCATCTTGCCACCTTTCAGGAACGGGCAGACTTGAATCAGAAAACCACATTTTTCAACACAAATTTGGCATTTTACTAGGACATACCCCATTTTTACTATTTGTGGTGCTTTCAACCTCCTTCCAGTTAGTGACAGGAATGGGTGTGAAACCAATGCTGGATCCCGGACAGCTAAACATTTCTGAAAACTAGACACAATTCTGAATTCAGCAAGGGGTCATTTGTGTAGATCCTATAAGGTTTTCCTACAGAAAATAACAGCTGAAATAAAAAAATATTGAAATTGAGCAGAAAACAACAGCCATTTTTCTTTCTGTTTTACTCTGTAACTTTTTCCTGCGATGTCAGATTTTTGAAAGCAATATACCGTTATGTCTGCTGGACTCTTCTGGTTGCGGGGATATAAAGGGCTTGTAGGTTCATAAAGAACTCTAGGTACCCAGAGCCAATAAATGAGCTGCACCCTGCAGTTGGTTTTCATTCTATACTCGGTATACAGCAATTCATTTGCTGAAATATGAAAAGTGAAAAATAGGTATCACGAAAACCTTTGCATTTCCAAAATGAGCTCAAGATAAGGTTTTGAGGAGCAGTGGTTATTTGCACATCTCTGAATTCCGGGGTGCCCATACTAGCATGTGAATTGCAGGGCATTTCTCAAATAGACGTCTTTTTTACACACTCTCTTATATTTGGAAGGAAAAAATGTAGAGAAAGATAAGGGGCAATAACACTTGATTTGCTTTTCTATGTTCCCCCAAGTCTCCCAATAAAAATGATACCTCACTTGTGTGGGTAGGCCTAGCGCCCGCGACAGGAAATGCCCCAAAACACAACGTGGACACATCCCATTTTTTGACAGAAAACAGAGGTGTTTTTTGCAAAGGGCCTACCTGTAGATTTTGGCCTCTAGCTCAGCCGGCACCTAGGGAAACCTACCAAACCTGTGCATTTTTGAAAACTAGAGACCTAGGGGAATCCAAGATGGGGTGACTTGTGGGGCTCTGACCAGGTTCTGTTACCCAGAATCCTTTGCAAACCTCAAAATGTGGCTAAAAAAACACGTTTTCCTCACATTTCGATGACAGAAAGTTCTGGAATCTGAGAGGAGCCACACATTTCCTTCCACCCAGCATTTCCCCAAGTCTCCCAATAGAAATGATACCTCACTTGTGTGGGTAGGCCTAGCGCCCGCGACAGGAAATGCCCCAAAACACAACATGGACACATCCCATTTTTTGACAGAAAACAGAGCTGTTTTTTGCAAAGTGCCTACCTGTAGATTTTGGCCTCTTGCTCAGCCAGCATCGAGGGAAACCTACCAAACCTGTACATTTGTGATAACTAGAGACCTAGGGGAATCCAAGATGGGGTGACTTGTGGGGCTCTGACCAGGTTCTGTTACCCAGAATCCTTTGCAAACCTCAAAATGTGGCTAAAATAACACGTTTTCCTCACATTTCGGTGACAGAAAGTTCTGGAATCTGAGAGGAGCCACACAGTACCACCTGGGCGGACTCAACCTCCGCAGAACCTACACAGAACCTTATATTAAATTCACCCTGGTATCTGAGTAGGTGTTTTTATTCCCATAGCTTAGCTGGATCCCTATTTTCCAGAAATCAAACTAATTTACGCACTCCCTCCTGTTCCTTTAAAAGCGAGGTTGAGTCCGCCCAGGTGGTACTGTCCTACCTGGGTGGGGCTAGGTGGTCATATGATGAAGCATGACACTATATAGTGTGTGAGACCACCTAGTCCGTAAAGGAAATCCCCCTCCACAGACCTTAAACCACCCCTCGTTTTATCTCTAGTTGAGATTTAGGATTGGTATAGTGACGCAATTAGCACACTTTCAACCCATTTGTAATTCCAAAAAACCCCGTACTCTCTTTTGTGACTTAGTATTGTGTTTGGGGAGTGGAGTGCGTTGGGTGTCTTTTCCCGCTCCCTTATACTCTCCCTTTGTGTACTATCAATTTAATTTTGGTAAGTCCCATGTTATGGCTTGTGGACTGAGTAAGAAAAGTCTGGGGTCCCTAAGAACCCTGGAGCAATCCCTGTGTTTGATTCATAGTTTTAATTAATTGGTATTTGATATCTCCGGTATCAGGCATACACCGGTGAACACTACTTGTCTATGATTAAATAGGGTTGCAGGTTCTCTATTTAATCTTACCCGGAAAGTGGGAAGAGGTTTGGTAGCCCCTTGCCTCAAAATTGATAATTCACAGTGTATCCCAATAGCCACATATGGTGCAGAGGCATAGGGATATCAAAATGTCAAACCCATCCAGGTGGAACAAAGACAGATCTGTAGGTGGCTCTTTAACCTCCCTGCAACTGTCTCAAACTATATTTTATTTGCAGAACTTAAACAGCATTGTATTTCTGATCAAATAAAACTTGAGCTGCTTTTATTGTGGACTAAAGTTTAGACTAGCCCTGCAACCAGTTTTAACACAAAGGTTGTGCTGGATTGCCTTAGTCTAGCTGGTGGTTTAGCTATACTGTGGGTAAAATAAGTCAAATCCTCCCCTGTACCCATTGGACTTAGTGACTTGTTTCTTAAACCTGCTATTTTGAAAAAGTCTTACATATCACTAGTAAAAACGAGATTTTTAGTGCATGCGATGTCCTAAAGTATGGAATGTCCTCTTAGTAAGCCTTGATCTAAAGACTATTTTATTTTGTTGGCTTCAGGGGAAATGACTTTTTACCTTTCTTTGGAATTCACCCGTTGGGAAAGATTGCATCTTTGACGCCTGGGGGAGTCGCCTGCCACCATGCCCCTGAGATGCATTTTATGTTTTTTTTGTTCATTTGATACATTTTTCTTTCTCAGCTGTCTTTGGAGTAGTTTAAAGCCCCATGCATACAGGAGATACACTGATGCCCTTTGCTATCTGAGGTGGTTTGATAGCCCACTGGTTTGCCTTCGTGTAATTTTTTATTTAAGACAGTCAGTTAAATGTAGGAAATCGATGGATGGTTATGATCATATCATGATTTGGATAGTGATAATAAATGTTGCTTGATTTTTTTGATATTACTGTGTTTTTACTGTTTTAACTGCTCTTTTATGATTTTTTTGTAAAAATCGTTTTTTTTTTTTAACTTGACTTGAAACATTACATATTTCGGAATGGATGACTACATTCATTTTAGCTATTAAAATTTTACAGCAGAGCATTTCTTTCCTTTTCCATCGCAGATCACTTTGAAAATGTATGGGTAAGGGAGACACAAGGTAAATGACAAACAGAACATGTCCATCCTGTGTAGTAAGGAACACTGTAGCCTTGTGAATACATAAAAACAGATTATTGGCCTGTGGGAGCATTAACAGGTGACTTGAATAGCTGAACATACGGCCCAGTACCTCAGAGGCCTCCCACCCAACCTCAAAATCAATCCTCCCCATGCTCCTACATTGGTCGGCAATAATGCACACATCTTTAATAACACCACACATCAACACCAATAATATACGCAGTGACCCATAGTATTTACAGCTTACTTACTTATTGCGATAGCTAACTTTAACAGGGACGCTAGTACATCAATTTTTTGAGCACCGTCTAAACATGTTCACAATTTATGCCTGCGAATGCGATCAGGACTGGATCCAATAGTGTCTCCTGTTCCAGAAACCATTCCTTTTCCACCTGTATGTGTCCTGGGGTAGGTCCCTCCTTAGAAGAGGAATCTACCCCCCACAACCCCTCCCGAAGAACATTTTGTGTAGGGACCCCACCTGCCTGCCAGGATTCCTACCCAGACGACCCCTCCACTCATCAGTCCTCCACCCAAGAAACAGTACTTGCTTCACGCCAACTGCACATATGTGGTGGTTGGCCATTAGAACCAGATGCTAGCGATCGCTGACAACCCCTTGCACTCCTGGATCCCCCATTCGATTCCCTGACAGCACCCCTTGGAGGACCTGTGACATCAGTGTTGTGTTTCAGTAAGGAAAAGGTATGCCGAATGGCCCCACCAATTATGATCTCACCCTGCCACAAGCCAGCATAGTTCACCTCCTATCAGTTCCCCCAAAGTTGCCATCTTGGAGAGGGTGGTGCGCCAGCCAGGCCAGCAAGTTCTCTAGAAACATCTCATTACAAATTCATGAGAGGTGTACCCCATCCTGCAAGAAAAAACGCTTGTTCTTTATGTGTCCATGGGATATGGCTGCCAGCCTACAAAGTCAGAACAGCTTGACAATCTTGTTGTTTATTAACTTCACCAAGTCATTTAAAGCCCTGACTGAGTTGCCATCCCTCCAGTGCAACCTCTGGATGATGTTAGACCATGCTAATACTGTCTGAGGGAATTTCTTAGCAAGCCAAACAGTCTCAGAGATCACAAGTTCATATAGGTGCTTCCAGCCACATTTTCATCAAATCATTGCTACCAAGATGCAGGATGACGATGCCAGGGGGTGTGTACCCCTTAGGCAGCATTAACTCCAATGAAGACCTCAGCTGTGCTTGCTGTAAACCTCTGTGACCATAAAAGAACAGATGGTAGCCCACTGCTGTACCATGGATGCAAACCCAGCTGTGGAATACAACTCACTTGCTCATCGCCCATAAGAATGTCCTATGACCCACACATCTGTGATCCTGGTCGCCTCCACGTGTAGAGGGGCTGCCAAGGAACACAACTGCACCCTTGACTCTTCACACCTCTCACCTTCATCAGTAGAAAAAAGGAGGGGAGAAAGAAAAAACAGAGATCAGGTGCAGCATTTAAGGTGTGCTAGCTCACGTAGCGCTTATAAATGGTAGAAGACCATTTGCCAATTTTCTGTACCGCTTAGCCTGGGAGCACCATTTCCACTGTTGCAGTGGCCACACCAATCCTGAAGAAGTGTGTCCCAAACTCTTAGGGGTCATACCGTGTGGCCCACAGGGTCCTCTTCAGTATTCTGGTGAACTGATACCTGGTCAGAGGAGTGCTAGGAGTGTGGACAAATAAGGGTCCCCCCACATCCTGAGTCCGATGGGCAAGGAACAACTCCAAGTTATATACGGGACAGCACACATCACCCAGGGCCATATGCAAAAAGATGTGGTTATTTCTATCGTCCTGGTCCATCTTGGAGTGGGAGATGTTAGAGCCCTGCTCCCTTCCAGCCACTGAATATCTACCAGTTGGAGCCCCCCTCTCGTGTCCTTCTTGTTCTTAGCCACTAGCTCACTCAACCTCTGAGCCCCATAAAAAGCCACGGTAAATGCTGTCCCAAGTAAGCTGACTCACCCCGTTGACATACAGATGATTCACAAGGTCTCTAGAATCACTGCCAACTTGGCAGTATCAATGCGGCACCTAGAATCCAACCTGACCCCTTCTAACTGCAGCAAACCCGTAAAGCCCCTCTGAACCAAGAAAGACTTGGTCCCATTGCCGTGCCCCAGTAGTTGTGCAAAAACAGAGATTGCTGCAGTGTGGCACCTGATGCAGGCAACTGACTGCTTTTGGCCCGTTAGCAACTCCGGGAATGCCATGACTGAAGATGAAACAAATCACTTCACCCTCCCTGTGGGCCCCAAGAATTTGAGATAAGAGCTAAACGTTCCCTTTTGTGCCCCCCTGGTCCTGGGGGTAAACTGGCTGCCAAGAGGTCCAATGACCTTGGGAACCACAAGCCTCCACAGATGGTCCGGGAAAGCGTAGGGGATTCCACTGCTCCTGGATGATGGAACCTAAAAATCTTCATCATGAAATAAGGTAAGGTATCGCCAGATTTGTTTAATGTGCCAGGGACGTGCTTGAGTTTGAAAACTACATTCTACTTCAGACACAGTAGTAACATTTATTTTACTAACCTCAGAATATTGTTGCATTTTGAAGCTTGCTGATTGGTGCAGTCTACCACTGTCATATTATCAGACCAGAGCAAAGCAAAACAAACGCTGTGGGATAGCGTAACTGGATGGACGGAATGCGGAACCAATCAAACATTCACCCCCAGTCACAGATCTGGGTTTAATCCATCCATTATTTTGCTCACCATGCCACCCCAGTTTGAACCCAGCCATATGCAAATCAGTCTTGACCCTGTTCCTCATGGGAACAGTTCAGCCCGAACTGCCAGGCCAGGTTCTCCCTGGACCGGAAACAAGCATCCTGGGACCGGTTTCGGGGTTTCACCCCTCATCAGCCAGGCTAGCTTGAATCCAGTGGCACAGTGAGCCCGGGACCCACGTCTGGGCATACCCGGCACACTTAGGGCGGCAAAAGCAAAGCAAAACAAACGCTGTGGGATAGCGTAACTGGATGGACGGAATGCGGAACCAATCAAACATTCACCCCCAGTCACAGATCTGGGTTTAATCCATCCATTATTTTGCTCACCATGCCACCCCAGTTTGAACCCAGCCATATGCAAATCAGTATTGACCCTGTTCCTCATGGGAACAGTTCAGCCCGAACTGCCAGGCCAGGTTCTCCCTGGACCGGAAACAAGCATCCTGGGACCGGTTTTGGGGTTTCACCCCTCATCAGCCAGGCTAGCTTGAATCCAGTGGCACAGTGAGCCCGGGACCCACGTCTGGGCATACCCGGCGCACTTAGGGCAGCAAACGCAAAGCAAAACAAACGCTGTGGGATAGCATAACTGGATGGACGGAATGCGGAACCAATCAAACATTCACCCCCAGTCACAGATCTGGGTTTAATCCATCCATTATTTTGCTCACCATGCCACCCCAGTTTGAACCCAGCCATATGCAAATCAGTCTTGACCCTGTTCCTCATGGGAACAGTTCAGCCCGAACTGCCAGGCCAGGTTCTCCCTGGGCCGGAAACAAGCATCCTGGGACCGGTTTCGGGGTTTCACCCCTCATCAGCCAGGCTAGCTTGAATCCAGTGGCACAGTGAGCCCGGGACCCACGTCTGGGCATACCCGGCGCACTTAGGGCGGCAAAAGCAAAGCAAAACAAATGCTGTGGGATAGCGTAACTGGATGGACGGAATGCGGAACCAATCAAACATTCACCCCCAGTCACAGATCTGGGTTTAATCCATCCAGTATTTTGCTCACCATGCCACCCCAGTTTGAACCCAGCCATATGCAAATCAGTCTTGACCCTGTTCCTCATGGGAACAGTTCAGCCCGAACTGCCAGGCCAGGTTCTCCCTGGACCGGAAACAAGCATCCTGGGACCGGTTTCGGGGTTTCACCCCTCATCAGCCAGGCTAGCTTGAATCCAGTGGCACAGTGAGCCCGGGACCCACGTCTGGGCATACCCGGCGCACTTAGGGCGGCAAAAGCAAAGCAAAACAAACGCTGTGGGATAGCATAACTGGATGGACGGAATGCGGAACCAATCAAACATTCACCCCCAGTCACAGATCTGGGTTTAATCCATCCATTATTTTGCTCACCATGCCACCCCAGTTTGAACCCAGCCATATGCAAATCAGTCTTGACCCTGTTCCTCATGGGAACAGTTCAGCCCGAACTGCGAGGCCAGGTTCTCCCTGGACCGGAAACAAGCATCCTGGGACCGGTTTCGGGGTTTCACCCCTCATCAGCCAGGCTAGCTTGAATCCAGTGGCACAGTGAGCCCGGGACCCACGTCTGGGCATACCCGGCGCACTAAGGGCGGCAAAAGCACAGCAAAACAAATGCTGTGGGATAGCGTAACTGGATAGATGGAATGCGGAACCAATCAAACATTCACCCCCAGTCACATATCTGGGTTTAATCCATCCATTATTTTGCTCACCATGCCACCCCAGTTTGAACCCAGCCATATGCAAATCAGTCTTGACCCTGTTCCTCATGGGAACAGTTCAGCCCGAACTGCCAGGCCATGTTCTCCCTGGACCGGAAACAAGCATCCTGGGACCGGTTTCGGGGTTTCACCCCTCATCAGCCAGGCTAGCTTGAATCCAGTGGCACAGTGAGCCCGGGACCCACGTCTGGGCATACCCGGCGCACTTAGGGCGGCAAAAGCAAAGCAAAACAAACGCTGTGGGATAGCGTAACTGGATGGACGGAATGCGGAACCAATCAAACATTCACCCCCAGTCACAGATCTGGGTTTAATCCATCCATTATTTTGCTCACCATGCCACCCCAGTTTGAACCCAGCCATATGCAAATCAGTCTTGACCCTGTTCCTCATGGGAACAGTTCAGCCCGAACTGCCAGGCCAGGTTCTCCCTGGACCGGAAACAAGCATCCTGGAACCGGTTTCGGGGTTTCACCCCTCATCAGCCAGGCTAGCTTGAATCCAGTGGCACAGTGAGCCCTGGACCCACGTCTGGGCCTACCCGGCGCACTTAGGGCGGCAAAAGCAAAGCAAAACAAACGCTGTGGGATAGCGTAACTGGATGGACGGAATGCGGAACCAATCAAACATTCACCCCCAGTCACAGATCTGGGTTTAATCCATCCATTATTTTGCTCACCATGCCACCCCAGTTTGAACCCAGCCATATGCAAATCAGTCTTGACCCTGTTCCTCATGGGAACAGTTCAGCCCGAACTGCCAGGCCAGGTTCTCCGTGGACCGGAAACAAGCATCCTGGGACCGGTTTCGTGGTTTCACCCCTCATCAGCCAGGCTAGCTTGAATCCAGTGGCACAGTGAGCCCGGGACCCACGTCTGGGCATACCCGGCGCACTTAGGGCGGCAAAAGCAAAGCAAAACAAACGCTGTGGGATAGCATAACTGGATGGACGGAATGCGGAACCAATCAAACATTCACCCCCAGTCACAGATCTGGGTTTAATCCATCCATTATTTTGCTCACCATGCCACCCCAGTTTGAACCCAGCCATATGCAAATCAGTCTTGACCCTGTTCCTCATGGGAACAGTTCAGCCCGAACTGCCAGGCCAGGTTCTCCCTGGACCGGAAACAAGCATCCTGGGACCGGTTTCGGGGTTTCACCCCTCATCAGCCAGGCTAGCTTGAATCCAGTGGCACAGTGAGCCCGGGACCCACGTCTGGGCATACCCGGCGCACTTAGGGCGGCAAAAGCATAGCAAAACAAACGCTGTGGGATAGCGTAACTGGATAGACGGAATGCGGAACCAATCAAACATTCACCCCCAGTCACAGATCTGGGTTTAATCCATCCATTATTTTGCTCACCATGCCACCCCAGTTTGAACCCAGCCATATGCAAATCAGTCTTGACCCTGTTCCTCATGGGAACAGTTCAGCCCGAACTGCCAGGCCAGGTTCTCCCTGGACCGGAAACAAGCATCCTGGCCACAATTGACTGATTGCGGAACTGCTCTGACCAAATGGACAATGCTACCAGGATTGGAAAGAGCTCAGGGAAACATGTTAGTAACCAGCCTAGACTGCACCTTTTCCTTGGGCCACCGCTGCACACACCATGCTGAGTCCAAAATGGCGCCAAACCCTTCATTACCTGCTGCATCAAAGAAGAGTCCTTGCTCTTCATTGGATCTGGGATGCCCAGGCCACACCACCGTCCCATTAAAATCACACAGAATGGACTCCCGAATTCTCATATCTTGCCTGACCTCACTAGACACCCTGGTATGATGATGCTTTACCTTAAGGCCAGACATGGCTTGGGCAATGACCAGGAGAAGGGGCATCCCATAGGGATGATCTGCAGTGCGAAATTAAGCTATTCAACCAAGACTTGCTACTGATGTAGAGTGACTTTCTTAGCCCCAAGACATGCCTGCAAAGCGTGGGAAAAAGTGTTAACCTTTTCCCTAGGAAGCCTGGAGACCCTTGCCACAGAATCCAATTTGATTCCCAGAAACTCGATCGCAGTCACAGGCCTCAGTGTATTGCCCTGCAAGTGGGACCCCAAACTCCACCATTAAGTCCTGAAAAGTTCACAAGGCATCAGCGCATTGCTCAGTACCCGGCGGCCCCGAAAAAGAGAAAATCATTCAGGTAGTGCAACACCCATTTTTGACCCAACATACTCCTGGAACGTGCTGAACTTCTGAAAATAGGAGCATGACACAGAACAGCCCATCGGCATACACTTATCAAAGTAAAAGGCCTCTACAAATGAAAAAAGGCCAGAAGACGAAAGTCCTGGGGGTGTACCAGGAGCAAATGGAAAGCAGACTCAAAATCAGATTTCACCAGCAGCGTCCCAGGTCCCAGCTCCTGCCGCATTTGGATCGCCCGATCAAGGATGCATATTTAACCGAGCATAATGCCCCATCAATAGCCTCATTCACTGACTGACCCTTAGGAGCTGATAGGTTATTTATCAATCTAAACTCCCCTGGCTCTTTTTTACGAACCACCCCCAAGTTGGATTTAGCCACTAAATCCAACTGGGAAGGTCCCCATGTGGGCTAACAGCCATACAACTATTGCTATTCTGTGCTGTGCCACTAGCTGCTGCCAGCTCTATAACCATTGAAAACTTGCCTAGTGCTGCAGCCTGGCCTGAGTCATGAGGAGCAGGGGTCTAACCCACTGGTGTTGCTACCAATGGGGTAGTGCCTTGTGCCCCTGATGTAGCTGTTGCCTGCCCCTGCATATCCCTCTTATATCCGTCCTACGCATGTGTCTTCTTCTGGACCAGAGGGAATACTTCCCTGGGAGGCACCCCCACCTTCCTAGGCCTCTCCACTAGTTCCACAGGCACTTTCGAAGGTTGCAACTTCAGTGACATAATTGCTTGATCCATGGTGTCCATTTTAAGCACCTCAGCCTCAGGAAGCACCAAAGTCTGCAAGCACTTGGCATTCTTCTGTGCACCCCCAGACATAATAGCACCATAGGCCACAACAATGCAAGACAAGCCACCCAAAAAGGCCAACACCACTAGCAATCCACTCCTCCAAGTCAATGTGAAACAAACGCCCCTAGCTGACTCTAAAGCAGCGCCCAGCATTGATACATATGATTGGCTTACCGTGCGCTGAGCACTAAACAAGCATGCCCCTTAAATGCACTAGGCCTACCAATCCCAGGCCCTAAAACTATAAAACTGGTGCCTCCACAAATATGCACCCACCAGTATCAAGCATGAAATTAAAATTCCAGCTTAATCACCAATTAGCAGTCCAAAACAGAAAACCTGGCCCTGACTGCTGCTTAAAACAAAGCCTGCACTTTAAATAAATGCCCACACTATGCCACCACATGTGCAGCATCAGCAGTCCCAGTCAGGGCCACCAATGGCCGAACTCAGCTAATGTGAGCAAATGCTCGAACTCATACCACCCCCCTCAGGGCAGGAAACCGCTGCTCTGTCGCTGCTGGTCCACAATGCAGAATGCACAGTGGAGTGCCAATCCTAAAATGGGAGAGAGACAAAGAATAAAAGAACAAAGGTCCTTCCACTCCAGGTGCGAGGGAGGGGCCAAGCAGTGGCATCCATGTGTGAGGGGGTGAACTGGAACAAAAAGACCCTCTCACCTCTGTTGGCCTCCTCTATGGGCAGGACTGATGCGCACAATATGATTGCATGACCCAGAAGCACTCAAAGTGCCTTTGGGGTTGTGCTAGTAAGAGAGCATATCACTAGCCACCACCCCACTGGAGAGGAAGGGTGGGGGTGCTGCAGCACATTACGCTATCACCTCCACCGGCTCCAGCCCATTGGGACCCTCCATATGTGCGGCTCCACCAAGATGGGGAGCCTTGGTAATTACTCCTGTTGTGCTTTCCCATATATCTATTAAGGCTTTCATTAACATTGCATGCTTTTTCGGTAACCAATGAAAGATGTATATGCAGTGTTTCAATTGTACAAAAATAAGTTTAGTGCCCACCATCTGCCATGAGTAGCCAACAGTACAGCTCCACATACTGTACTGCTCTTTGGCCAGTAGAGGCAGCAGACATGGATGCAGTATTCACAGTATCTGGCTAGTTCATAAAATTTGAGACACCAGGTAAGTGAGCCAATTACCAATCTATTAAAGAATTTTCCAAATTATGCTTTTAAAAAACACACTTAAAACTATACCAGCTAAAGTAATAAAAAATGGTGTTCACAGAAAATATTAAATTACATATTAGTTCTACAGCATCATTTTTCCACCGCAGCAAAAACATTTTTTCATATATATATCGGAATGATTTTTTGGCCCAATTGGTATGTGCTCCCTCTCCAAAAGCCTTCTGGAGGCCTTGGGGACCCCATCCGCTAGGACCAGTAATATATTTATGGGTGTGGGGAATGTGGACGTGTCCTATGACATCATTTATAACATCACTTCAACATCTGAAATGACATAATTGATGACAACACAGTCATGACTGGGGCACAAGTTATACTTTAGAGTATGAAATATAGTTACTTGAGATTATTACAACTGGTGAATTTCAGAGGTTTTGATTGTTTAAAATAGTATGCTCTAGTATATATATATATATATATGTATATATATATATATATATATATATATATATATATTTTTTTTTTCCATTGAAAAAGACAAAGGTTACAGGGAATGTTATAGCTAGACTTAGATTTTACACACACAAAAACATAGAAATTTAACAGTTGTAGTTATCTGAGCTAACTATAACTCACACCTCCGCAATCCACTGATTATGGCCGCACATATTACATCACTCATGGCATGGTCAGTGACATCACCAATGACATCACTGATTACATCACTGATAACATCACTGATAACATCTCAAATTACATCCCTTATGACATCATCCAGTGAATGTGTTTCGTAAAGATTCTTGAGCCTTAAAGATATATACTAAGCTACTGCATAAGTTACATTACTATTCTTTCTGTACTACTAATTAGTGACACTAATTCTAATTTATGTAATCTTATCTATAATCCCATTTTTAAAGTGGGTGTGCTACTTATTATTAAACTAGCCTCTATACTGACGCAGGTCCCCTGCTGGTGTATGTGTATGGTAGTGCTTTGCAACAGTCTAAACTGTTCATTGAGACTTAACTCCACAGTAATGGCTTAGTATAGTTCTGTTTGATGAAATACTAACCAGTTTCCTTACACCTCTCTTTTTTGTGATAAATAACTGTAGTAGTAGTTTGGAATAAATTAATGTGTTCACTAAGAACTTTATCTAGGGTGAAGGCTTAGTATAGCAGACTTTTACAACAGACTTTCCTCACCTTTCTCCAGGGTAAAGAATCAAGAGCTACATACACGTAGCATTTTGAACATCGCAAACAGCGAATCGGGACGTTTGCGACGTGCAAAATTCACTTTGGTATGTTGAAACCCATTTTTGCACATTTACCGAACCGCAAAAAGGGAGTGGGAGTCGCAATTAGGAAGGGGTGTCCCCTTCCTAATTGCGAGTTGCAGTCCCTTGTATGATTGTTTTGTGACCGTGAAAACAATTGCAGTTAGCACCAGTGTCACATTGGGACCCCTTCCGCTTTGTGAATGCAGGCAGTGGTCCATAGGAAAAAATTAAACGAAAACAGTTCATTTTTTTTTTTCAAAATGCATCTCGTTTTCCTTTAGGGAAAACGGGCTGCATTTAAAAAAAAAAAAAACTGCTTTTTTTAAAAGCAGTCACAGACATGGTGGTCTGCTGTCTCCAGCAGGCCACCATTCCTGTGAGAGCGGCCATTCCCAAGGGGGTCGCAAATTGCGACCTACCTCACGAATATTCATGAGGTAGGGCATTTGCGACCCCCTTGCTAATCGCAAACAGTGTCACTGACACTGTTCAACATAAGGCTTTGCGACTCACAAATTGCGAGTCGCAAAACAATTCTTACGTACATGTAGCTCCATTTTACTAGTGGTTTGTCACAGAGTGGCCTCTCCGCTAAGACATCTTTACTGGTTGTATGTTATAGTGGCTTCTATCAATCTGACATTTGCACCAAAACCTCTTTCCAGGTTTATTAACCGCTTCTATGCCTTGGACGAGATGATCTCGTCCAAGGCTACAGTTCCCCTGTGCCTTGGACGAGATCATCTCGTCCTAGGCACAGAGGAACTTGAGGGAGCGCTAGGCGGGGATGGAAGGGGAAGACCTTCCCCTTCCACCCCCGCCCACCCCACGGCAATCCGATGACGTCATCTAGAGTTGCCGGGTGCGCTGGAAGCCATTTGCTTCCAGCGCGTCTTCGGGAAAGGACCTACAAGGTGAGTCCTTTCTGTTTTTGGGGGGGCGGGGGGTGGTGAAAACAGACACAGGGGAAAGGAAAGGGTTTTTCCTTTCCCCCTGTGCCTGTTTTCACAAGATTCCTGCTCCACGATCGCGGGCAGGGCCCGCGATCGTGGAGCAGGAATCTCCACTAGGACACCAGGGATTTGTTTCTTTGTTTATTTTGGGGGCGACCCCTTGGGCAAGGGTCGCCCCCCCGGGGGCAATTGTTTTTAGTATTTCACCCCCCCGGGGGCAGATCCGCCGATTTTTCAGCGGATCTGGCCCCAGGGGGAGGGCGAAAACCACTAGACACCAGGGATGATGTTTTTTATGTATATTTTGGGGGCGACCCCTTGGACAAGAGGAGGACATTGATGTGCCAAGAGTGCAGCAGCCTGGGGCTGAAGGGTTTCCCATTGGAAGACCTGACACCTGGATTGCCCCAAACATGGAGCAGCCACAGTTACGGTATTTGCTTCTTCTTCGTATGCTGCATTTTGTAGACAATGCTTTAGCCTTGCCACGAGATCACCCTGATTGTGATCGCCTTTTTAAGATTAAGCCTGTCCTTGATCATTTTGTGGATCGGTTTTCAGAGGTCTATGTTCCAGGCAAAGAGATAAGTGTGGACGAGTCTTTGGTCCTTTTCAAGGGGCGTTTAGTTTTTAAGCAGTACATTCCTAGTAAGAGGGCACGGTATGGGATTAAATTGTATCTGCTGTCAGAAAGCAGTACAGGATATGTGTATAATTTACGGGTCTACACTGTTAGGGATTCCAGTATTGACCCTCCTGGTTGTCCGGCCACTTTTGGAGTTAGCGAAAAAATTGTGTGGGAATTTGCTAGACGGCTGTTTAACAAAGGTCACCATTTGTACGTAGATAATTTCTACACTGGAGTGCAGTTGTTCAAGGAGTTGTTTAGGGTGGACACTGTTGCTTGTGGTACAATCCGTTCTAGCCGGAAAGGCTATCCAAAGGAGCTTGTCTGTAAAAAACTTGAGAGGGGACAGTGCAGTGCCTTGCGGAATAATGAGCTGCTAGCTCTGAAATTTTCAGACAGGAGGGATGTGTACATGCTATCGACCATCCATGATGAGAGTACTTCCCTTTTGGCTGTTTGGGGTCAGGTTGCGGAAGTTCGCAAACCTGCGTGCATTTTGAACTACAATAGGCACATGGGTGGTGTTGATAGAGTAGATCAGAGGTTGGAACCTTACACTGCTCTTCGTAAGTCTTATGTGTGGTATAAAAAGTTGGCCTTTCATTTATTTCATTTGGCAACTTTTAATGCCTTTATTGTATACAAGGATTGTTCACCTGAGTCAAGGATGACATTTGTTAAATTTCAGGAGTCGGTGATAGAAAGCCTTATTGTGGTGGAACCGGCAAGAGTTCCTAGAGTAGAAGTGGTGGAGGATGTGGCTAGATTGAAAGATCAGCACTTTCCAGATCACATTCCTCCCACTCCCAAAAAAGACATGCCCACAAAGAAATGTAGAGTACAGTATGTGCCCGGAGATCAATCCGGAGGAAGAGCCGGATGTACTGCCTCGAATGCCATTCAAAGCCTGGGCTGTGTGTGCCCAGCTGTTTTAGAAGTTACCACACAAGGAAAAACTTTTGGGAAATACCGTGAGCGTAAGCTGTCTGTTTTATATTTTCATATGTTTCACGGTTGGCATCTCTGTCGTGTATTTAGTTAGAGCTTTTGTGTTTGTAGCTTTGTGCTTATTTTATAATTAGTAGTTTCTTTGTTGTTTATAAATAAAAAAAGTGATTGTGGTGTGCGTGGGGTGGCGCTTGGCTGGCGGTGTGCGTGGGGTGGCACTTGGCTTGGCTGGCTGTGTGCTTGGGGTGGCGCTTGGCTGGCGGTGTGCGTGGGGTGGCGCTTGGCTGGCTGTGTGCTTGGGGTGGCGCTTGACTGTCGGTGTGCTTGGGGTGGCGCTTGGCTGGTAGTGTGCGTGGGGTGGCGCTTGGCTGCCGGTGTGCATGGGGTGGCGCTTGGCTGGCGGTGTGCTTGGGGTGGCGCTTGGCTGGCGGTGTGCGTAGGGTGGCGCTTGGCTGGCTGTGTGCTTGGGGTGGCGCTTGGCTGGCGGTGTGCGTGGGATGGCGCTTGGCTGGCGGTGTGCATGGGGTGGCGCTTGGCTGGCGGTGTGCGTGGGGTGGCGCTTGGCTGGCAGTGCCAGCCAAACGGTAGTCCACACTCCCATCAGCTGGTGTGATTCTTGTATGAGGCATGTGGGCGTATGTAAGTGATGGGCCTTTGAGTGGCGCAGTCTGTCGATGTGAGTGTTGTAATGTGCTGGGCCCGTGGCTGGCGGTGTGAATGGTCTTGTGCGTGTCATGTATGAAAGGTGTGTGAATGGACTGTAAAGCGGTTGGTGCCTTGTCGCGGCTTTACAGCTCACGAGCTGTGAGTCATTGGTTCACTTTTTTGCCTTTCAGTTATTAGCAGTGCATTTCATTTTTGTGAAATCTCTTGTTAATAAAATTTGATCCACTGAACCATCATTCACCCTTGTGCCAAATCCAACCAGTATGTGTGCTAAAAAATGACAAAACCTGCTCCACTGTAATCAGGCGTTGCAGCACACCTATGACACGCTAGGTGCCTCGGGTGGGACCCCGATGATGAAACATGCCACCAACTTGGTTGGTGGGTGAGGGGTCTTCTTCACGTAACCTAAGTGTGTTTCTTTTCACAATTTTAGTGTTTGGCACATCACGGACGTATGTGCACACATCAAAATGATATATTGCAAAAATACCTGTGTTTGGGGGGGGAGGGCCCACCTATGTTTTTGGTCCTGGGTGCGGCCTTCATCTAGGGAAACCTACAAAACCCAGAAACTTTTTAAAACTAGACACCCCAAGGAGTCCAGGGAGGTGTGGCTTGCGTGGCTCCACCAACATTTTCTTACCCAGACTCCTCTGTAAACCTCAAAATTTGCATAAAAAAGCATATTTTCCTGACTTTTCTTAGTAGGATCACCGCTCCAGCACACAATTCCTACTCCCCAGTTTTCCCCTCAGTCTCCCAAGTAAAATGACACCTCACTTATGTGGGTCCCCAAAGCAGAGTCCGTCTAAAGATGTAGAAAAGGATATGCCCTTATAAACTCGCTGTGCTATCCCTTCTATCTCTTCAAGTTTTGGGCCTTATTCTGTTGCAGGCACCTGGCCCACCCACACAAGTGAGGTATAATTTTAATCGGGAGACTTGGGGGAATGCTGGGTGGAAGGAAATTTGTAGCTCCTCTCAGATTCCAGAACTTTCTGTCACCGAAATGAGAGGAAAGGGTGTTTTTTTACCCAACTTTTGAGGTTTGCAAAGGATTCTGGGTAACAGAACCTGGTCCGAGCTCCACTAGTCACCCCATCTTGGATTCCCCTAGGTCTCTAGTTTTCATAAATGCACAGGTTTGGTAGGTTTCCCTAGGTGCCGGCTGAGCTAGAGGCCAAAATCTACAGGTAGGCACTGTTTTCTTTAAAAAAATGGGATGTGTCCACGTTGCGCTTTGGGGCGTTTCCTGTCGCGGGCGCTAGGCCTACCCACACAAGTGAGGTATCATTTTTATCAGGAGACTTGGGGGAACGCTGGGTGGAAGGAAATTTGTGGCTCCTCTCAGATTCCAGAACTTTCTGCCACAGAAATGTGAGGAACATGTGTTTTTTTAGCCAAATTTTGAGGTTTGCAAAGGATTCTGGGTAACAGAACCTGGTCCGAGCCCCGCAAGTCACCCCATCTTGGATTCCCCTAGGTCTCTAGTTTTCAGAAATGCACAGGTTTGGTAGGTTTCCCTAGGTGCCGGCTGAGCTAGAGGCCAAAATCTACAGGTAGCACTTCGCAAAAAACACCTCTGTTTTCTTTCAAAAAATTTAGATGTGTCCACGTTGCGCTTTGGGGCGTTTCCTGTCGCGGGCGCTAGGCCTACCCACACAAGTGAGGTATCATTTTTATCGGGAGACTTGGGGGAACGCTGGGTGGAATGAAATTTGTGGCTCCTCTCAGATTCCAGAACTTTCTGCCACAGAAATGTGAGGAACATGTGTTTTTTTAGCCAAATTTTGAGGTTTGCAAAGGATTCTGGGTAACAGAACCTGGTCCGAGACCCGCAAGTCACCCCATCTTAGATTCCCCTAGGTCTTTAGTTTTCAGAAATGCACAGGTTTGGTAGGTTTCCCTAGGTGCCGGCTGAGCTAGAGGCCAAAATCTACAAGTAGGCACTTCGCAAAAAACACCTCTGTTTTCTTTCAAAAAATTTAGATGTGTCCACGTTGCGCTTTGGGGCGTTTCCTGTCGCGGGCGCTAGGCCTACCCACACAAGTGAGGTATCATTTTTATCGGGAGACTTGGGGGAACGCTGGGTGGAAGGAAATTTGTGGCTCCTCTCAGATTCCAGAACTTTCTGCCACAGAAATGTGAGGAACATGTGTTTTTTTAGCCAAATTTTGAGGTTTGCAAAGGATTCTGGGTAACAGAACCTGGTCCGAGCCCAGCAAGTCACCCCATCTTGGATTCCCCTAGGTCTCTAGTTTTCAGAAATGCACAGGTTTGGTAGGTTTCCCTAGGTGCCGGCTGAGCTAGAGGCCAAAATCTACAGGTAGGCACTTCGCAAAAAACACCTCTTTTTTCTTTCAAAAATTTAGATGTGTCCACGTTGCACTTTGGGGCATTTCCTGTCGCGGGCACTAGGGCTACCCACACAAGTGAGGTATCATTTTTATCGGGAGACTTGGGCGAACGCTGGGTGGAAGGAAATTTTTGGCTCCTCTCAGATTCCAGAACTTTCTGCCACAGAAATGTGAGGAACATGTGTTTTTTTAGCTAAATTTTGAAGTTTGCAAAGGATTCTGGGTAACAGAACCTGGTCCAAGCCCCGCAAGTCACCCCATCTTGGATTCCTCTAGGTCTCTAGTTTTCAGAAATGCACAGGTTTGGTAGGTTTCCCTAGGTGCCGGCTGAGCTTGTGGCCAAAATCTACAGATAGGCACTTCGCAAAAAACACCTCTGTTTTCTTTCAAAAATTTAGATGTGTCCACGTTGCGCTTTGGGGCGTTTCCTGTCGTGGGCGCTAGGCCTACCCACACAAGTGAGGTATCATTTTTATTGGGAGACTTGGGGGAACGCTGGGTGGAAGGAAATTTGTGGCTCCTCTCAGATTCCAGAACTTTCTGCCACAGAAATGTGAGGAACATGTGTTTTTTTAGCCAAATTTTGATGTTTGCAAAGGATTCTGGGTAACAGAACCTGGTCCGAGCCCCGCAAGTCACCCCATCTTGGATTCCCCTAGGTCTCTAGTTTTCAGAAACGCAAAGGTGTGGTAGGTTTCCCTGGGTGCCGGCTGAGCTAGAGGCCAAAATCTACAGGTAGGCACTTCGCAAAAAACACCAATTTTCTTTCAAAAATTTAGATGTGTCCACGTTGTGCTTTGGGGTGTTTCCTGTCGCGGGCGCTAGGCCTACCCACACAAGTGAGGTATCATTTTTATCTGGAGACTTGGGGGAACGCTGGGTGGAAGGAAATTTGTGGCTCCTCTCAGATTCCAGAACTTTCTGCCACAGAAATGTGAGGAACATGTTTTTTTTTAACCAAATTTTGAGGTTTGCAAAGGATTCTGGGTAACAGAACCTGGTCCGAGCCTCGCAAGTCACCCCATCTTGGATTCCCCTATGTCTCTAGTTTTCAGAAATGCACAGGTTTGGTAGGTTTCCCTAGGTGCCGGCTGAGCTAGAGGCCAAAATCTACAGGTAGGCACTTCGCAAAAAACACCTCTGTTTTCTTTAAAAAATGTAGATGTGTCCACGTTGCGCTTTGGGGCGTTTCCTGTCGCGGGCGCTAGGCCTACCCACTCAAGTGAGGTATCATTTTTATCGGGAGACTTGGGGGAACGCTGGGTGGAAGGAAATTTGTGGCTCCTCTCAGATTCCAGAACTTTCTGCCACAGAAATGTGAGGAACATGTGTTTTTTTAGCCACATTTTGAGGTTTGCAAAGGATTCTGGGTAACAGAACCTGGTCCGAGCCCTGCAAGTCACCCCATCTTGGATTCCCCTAAGTCTCTAGTTTTCAGAAATGCACAGGTTTCGTAGGTTTCCCTAGGTGCCGGCTGAGCTAGAGGCCAAAATCTACAGGTAGGCACTTCGCAAAAAACACCTCTGTTTTCTTTCAAAAATTTAGATGTGTCCACGTTGCGCATTGGGGCGTTTCCTGTCGCGGGCGCTAGGCCTACCCACACAAGTGAGGTATCATTTTTATCGGGAGACTTGGGGGAACGCTGGGTGGAAGGAAATTTGTGGCTCCTCTCAGATTCCAGAACTTTCTGCCACAGAAATGTGAGGAACATGTGTTTTTGTAGCCAAATTTTGAGGTTTGCAAAGGATTCTGGGTAACAGAACCTGGTCCGAGCCCCGCAAGTCACCCCTTCTTGGAGTCCCCTAGGTCTCTAGTTTTCAGAAATGCACAGGTTTGGTAGGTTTCCCTAGGTGCCGGTTGAGCTAGAGGCCAAAATCTACAGGTAGGCACTTCGCAAAAAACACCTCTGTTTTCTTTCAAAAATTTAGATGTGTCCACGTTGCGCTTTGGGGCGTTTCCTGTCGCGGGTGCTAGGCCTACCCACACAAGTGAGGTATCATTTTTATCGGGAGACTTGGGGGAACGCTCGGTGGAAGGAAATTTGTGGCTCCTCTCAGATTCCAGAACTTTCTGCCACAGAAATGTGAGGAACATGTGTTTTTTTATCCAAATTTTGAGGTTTGCAAAGGATTCTGGGTAACAGAACCTGGTCCGAGCCCCGCAAGTCACCCCATCTTGGATTCCCCTAGTTTTCAGAAACGCACAGGTGTGGTAGGTTTCCCTAGGTACCGGCAGAGCTAGAGGCCAAAATCTACAGGTAGGCACTTCACAAAAAACACCTCTGTTTTCTTTAAAAAATTTAGATGTGTCTATGTTGCGCTTTGGGGCGTTTCCTGTCGCGGGCGCTAGGCCTACCCACACAAGTGAGGTA
Organism: Pleurodeles waltl; assembly: GCF_031143425.1. Lineage (NCBI taxonomy): Eukaryota > Metazoa > Chordata > Amphibia > Caudata > Salamandridae > Pleurodeles > Pleurodeles waltl. The sequence goes on along the minus strand of NC_090442.1, from coordinate 723,822,306 downwards.
TCATTTTTATCGGGAGACTTGGGGGAACGCTGGGTGGAAGGAAATTTGTGGCTCCTCTCAGATTCCAGAACTTTCTGCCACAGAAATGTGAGGAACATGTGTTTTTTAGCCACATTTTGAGGTTTGCAAAGGATTCTGGGTAACAGAACCTAGTCCGAGCCCCGCAAGTCACCCCATCTTGGATTCCCATAGGTCTCTAGTTTTCAGAAATGCACAGGTTTTGTAGGTTTCCCTAGGTGCCGGCTGAGCTAGAGGCCAAAATCTACAGGTAGGCACTTCGCAAAAAACACCTCTGTTTTCTTTCAAAAATTTAGATGTGTCCACGTTGCGCTTTGGGGCGTTTCCTGTCGCAGGCGCTAGGCCTACCCACACAAGTGAGGTATCATTTTTATCGGGAGACTTGGGGGAACGCTGGGTGGAAGGAAATTTGTGGCTCCTCTCAGATTCCAGAACTTTCTGCCACAGAAATGTGAGGAACGTGTGTTTTTTTAGCCAAATTTTGAGGTTTGCAGAGGATTCTGGGTAACAGAACATGGTCCGAGCCCCGCAAGTCACCCCATCTTGGAACCCCCTAGGTCTCTAGTTTTCAGAAATGCACAGGTTTTGTAGGTTTCCCTAGGTGCCGGTTGAGCTAGAGGCCAAAATCTACAGGTAGGCACTTCGCAAAAAACACCTCTGTTTTCTTTCAAAAATTTAGATGTGTCCACGTGCGCTTTGGGGCGTTTCCTGTCGCGGGTGCTAGGCCTACCCACACAAGTGAGGTATCATTTTTATCGGGAGACTTGGGGGAACGCTGGGTGGAAGGAAATTCTTGGCTCCTCTCAGATTCCAGAACTTTCTGCCACAGAAATGTGAGGAACATGTGTTTTTTTAGCCAAATTTTGAGGTTTGCAAAGGATTCTGGGTAACAGAACCTGGTCCGAGCCCCGCAAGTCACCCCATCTTGGATTACCCTAGGTCTCTAGTTTTCAGAAATGCACAGGTTTGGTAGGTTTCCCTAGGTGCCGACAGAGCTAGAGGCCAAAATCTACAGGTAGGCACTTCGCAAAAAACACCTCTGTTTTCTTTAAAAAATTTAGATGTGTCCACGTTGCGCTTTGGGGCGTTTCCTGTCATGGGCGCTAGGCCTACCCACACAAGTGAGGTATTATTTTTATCGGGAGACTTGGGGGAACGCTGGGTGGAAGGAAATTTGTGGTTCCTCTCAGATTCCAGAACTTTCTGCCACAGAAATGTGAGGAAAATGTGTTTTTTTAGCCAAATTTTGAGGTTTGCAGAGGATTCCCGGGTAACAGAACCTGGTCCGAGCCCTGCAAGTCACCCCATCTTGGATTTCCCTAGGTCTCTAGATTTCAGAAATGCACAGGTTTGGTAGGTTTCCCTAGGTGCCGGCTGAGCTAGAGGCCAAAATCTACAGGTTGGCACTACGCAAAAAACACCTCTGTTTTCTTTCAAAAATTTAGATGTGTCCACGTTGCGCTTTGGGGCGTTTCCTGTCCCTGGCGCTAGGCCTACCCACACAAGTGAGGTATCATTTTTATCGGGAGACTTGAGGGAACGCTGGGTGGCTGGAAATTTGTGGCTCCTCTCAGATTCCAGAACCTTCTGCCACAGAAATGTGAGGAACATGTGTTTTTTTAGCCAAATTTTGAGGTTTGCAAAGGATTCTGGGTAACAGAACCTGGTCCAAGCCCCGCAAGTCACCCCATCTTGGATTCCCCTAGGTCTCTAGTTTTCAGAAATGCACATGTTTGGTAGGTTTCCCTAGGTGCCGGTTGAGGTAGAGGCCAAAATCTACAGGTAGGCACTTCGCAAAAAACACCTCTGTTTTCTTTCAAAAATGTAGATGTGTCCACGTTGCGCTTTGGGGCGTTTCCTGTCATGGGCGCTAGGCCTACCCACACAAGTGAGGTATCATTTTTATCGGGAGACTTGGGGGAACGCTGGGTGGAAGGAAATTTGTGGCTCCTCTCAGATTCCAGAACTTTCTGCCACAGAAATGTGAAGAACATGTGTTTTTTTAGCTAAATTTTGAGGTTTGCAAAGGATTCTGGGTAACAGAACCTGGTCCGAGCCCCGCAAGTCACCCCATCTTGGATTCCCCTAGGTCTCTAGTTTTCAGAAATGCACAGGTGTGGTAGGTTTCCCTAGGTGCCGGCAGAGCTAGAGGCCAAAATCTACAGGTAGGCAATTCACAAAAAAGACCTCTGTTTTCTTTCAAAAATTTAGATGTGTCCACGTTGCGCTTTGGGGTGTTTCCTGTCGCGGGCGCTAGGCCTACCCACACAAGTGAGGTATCATTTTTATCTGGAGACTTGGGGGAACGCTGGGTGGAGGGAAATTTGTGGCTCCTCTCAGATTCCAGAACTTTCTGCCACAGAAATCTGAGGAACATGTTTTTTTTTAGCCAAATTTTGAGGTTTGCAAAGGATTCTGGGAAACAGAACCTGGTCCGAGCCCCACAAGTCACCCCATCTTGGATTCCCCTATGTCTCTAGTTTTCAAAAATGCACAGGTTTAGTAGGTTTCCCTAGGTGCCGGCTGAGCTAGAGGCCAAAATCTACAGGTAGGCACTTCGCGTAAAACACCTCTGTTTTCTTTCAAAAATGTAGATGTGTCCACGTTGCGCTTTGGGGCGTTTCCTGTCGCGGGCGCTAGGCCTACCCACACAAGTGAGGTATCATTTTTATCGGGAGACTTGGGGGAACGCTGGGTGGAAGGAAATTTGTGACTCCTCTCAGATTCCAGAACTTTCTGCCACAGAAATGTGAGGAACATGTGTTTTTTTAGCCACATTTTGAGGTTTGCAAAGGATTCTGGGTAACAGAACCTGGTCCGAGCCCCGCAAGTCACCCCATCTTGGATTCCCCTAGGTCTCTAGTTTTCGGAAATGCACAGGTTTGGTAGGTTTCCCTAGGTGCCGGCTGAGCTAGAGGCCAAAATCTACAGGTAGGCACTTCGCAAAAAACACCTCTGTTTTCTTTCAAAAATTTAGATGTGTCCACGTTGCGCTTTGGGGTGTTTCCTGTCGCGGGCGCTAGGCCTACCCACACAAGTGAGGTATCATTTTTATAGGGGGTCTTGGGGGAACGCTGGGTGGAAGGAAATTTGTGGCTCCTCTCAGATTCCAGAACTTTCTGCCACAGAAATGTGAGGAACATGTGTTTTTTAGCCAAATTTTGAGGTTTGCAAAGGATTCTGGGTAACAGAACCTGGTCCGAGCCCCGCAAGTCACCCCATCTTGGATTCCCCTAGGTCTCTAGTTTTCAGAAATGCACAGGTTTGGTAGGTTTCCCTAGGTGCCGGCTGAGCTAGAGGCCAAAATCTACAGGTAGGCACTTCGCAAAAAACACCTCTGTGTTCTTTCAAAAATTTAGATGTGTCCACGTTGCGCTTTGGGGCGTTTCCTGTCGCGGGCGCTAGGCCTACCCACTCAAGTGAGGTATCATTTTTATCGGGAGACTTGGGGGAACGCTGGGTGGAAGGAAATTTGTGGCTCCTCTCAGATTCCAGAACTCTCTGCCACAGAAATGTGAGGAACATGTGTTTTTTAGCCAAATTTTGAGGTTTGCAAAGGATTCTGGGTAACAGAACCTGGTCCGAGCCCCGCAAGTCACCCCATCTTGGATTCCCCTAGGTCTCTAGTTTTCAGAAATGCACAGGTTTGGTAGGTTTCCCTAGGTGCCGGCTGAGCTAGAGGCCAAAATCTACAGGTAGGCACTTCGCAAAAAACACCTCTGTTTTCTTTAAAAAATCTAGATGTGTCCACAATGCGCTTTGGGGCGTTTCCTGTCGCGGGCGCTAGGCCTACCCACACAAGTGAGGTATCATTTTTATCGGGAGACTTGGGGGAACGCTGGGTGGAAGGAAATTTGTGACTCATCTCAGATTCCAGAACTTTCTGCCACAGAAATGTGAGGAACATGTGTTTTTTTAGCCAAATTTTGAGGTTTGCAAAGGTTTCCGAGTAACAGAACCTGGTCCGAGCCCCGCAAGTCACCCCATCTTGGATTCCCCTAGGTCTCTAGATTTCAGAAATGCACAGGTTTGGTAGGTTTCCCTAGGTGCCGGCTGAGCTAGAGGCCAAAATCTAAAGGTAGGCACTTCGCAAAAAACACCTCTGTTTTCTTTCAAAAATTTAGATGTGTCCACGTTGCGCTTTGGGGCGTTTCCTGTCACGGGCGCTAGGCCTACCCACACAACTGAGGTATCATTTTTATCAGGAGACTTGGGGGAACGCTGGGTGGAAGGAAATTTGTGGCTCCTCTCAGATTCCAGAACTTTCTGCCACAGAAATGTGAGGAACATGTGTTTTTTTAGCCAAATTTTGAGGTTTGCAAAGGATTCTGGGTAACAGAACCTGGTCCGAGCCCCGCAAGTCACCCCATCTTGGATTCCCCTAGGTCTCTAGTTTTCAGAAACGCACAGGTGTGGTAGGTTTCCCTAGGTGCCGGCAGAGCTAGAGGCCAAAATCTACAGGTAGGCACTTCAAAAAAACACCTCTGTTTTCTTTCAAAAATGTAGATGTGTCCCCGTTGCGCTTTGGGGTGTTTCCTGTCGCGGGCGCTAGGCCTACCCACACAAGTGAGGTATAATTTTTATCTGGAGACTTGGGGGAACGCTGGGTGGAAGGAAATTTGTGGCTCCTCTCAGATTCCAGAACTTTCTGCCACAGAAATGTGAGGAACATGTTTTTTTTAGCCAAATTTTGAGGTTTGCAAAGGATTCTGGGAAACAGAACCTGGTTCGAGCCCCACAAGTCACCCCATCTTGGATTCCCCTATGTCTCCAGTTTTAAAAAATGCACAGGTTTGGTAGGTTTCCCTAGGTGCCGGCTGACCTAGAGGCCAAAATCTACAGGTAGGCACTTCGCGAAAAACACCTCTGTTTTCTTTCAAAAATGTAGATGTGTCCACGTTGCGCTTTGGGGCATTTCCTGTCGCGGGCGCTAGGCCTACCCACACAAGTGAGGTATCATTTTTATCGGGAGACTTGGGGGAACGCTGGGTGGAAGGAAATTTGTGACTCCTCTCAGATTCCAGAACTTTCTGCCACAGAAATGTGAGGAACATGTGTTTTTTTAGCCACATTTTGAGGTTTGCAAAGGATTCTGGGTAACAGAACCTGGTCCGAGCCCCGCAAGTCACCCCATCTTGGATTCCCCTAGGTCTCTAGTTTTCGGAAATGCACAGGTTTGGTAGGTTTCCCTAGGTGCCGGCTGAGCTAGAGGCCAAAATCTACAGGTAGGCACTTCGCAAAAAACACCTCTGTTTTCTTTCAAAAATTTAGATGTGTCCACATTGCGCTTTGGGGCATTTCCTGTCGCGGGCGCTAGGCCTACCCACACAAGTGAGGTATCATTTGTATCGGGAGACTTGGGGGAACGCTGGGTGGAAAGAAATTTGTAGCTCCTCTCAGATTCCAGAACTCTCTGCCACAGAAATGTGAGGAACGTGTGTTTTTTAGCCAAATTTTGAGGTTTGCAAAGGATTCTGGGTAACAGAACCTGGTCCGAGCCCCGCAAGTCACCCCATCTTGGATTCCCCTAGGTCTCTAGTTTTCAGAAATGCACAGGTTTGGTAGGTTTCCCTAGGTGCCGGCTGAGCTAGAGGCCAAAATCTACAGGTAGGCACTTTGCAAAAAACACCTCTGTTTTCTTTCAAAAATTTAGATGTGTCCACGTTGCGCTTTGGGGCGTTTACTGTCGCGGGCGCTAGGCCTACCCACACAAGTGAGGTATCATTTTTATCGGGAGACTTGGGGGAACGCTGGGTGGAAGGAAATTTGTGACTCCTCTCAGATTCCAGAACTTTCTGCCACAGAAATGTGAGGAACATGTGTTTTTTTAGCCACATTTTGAGGTTTGCAAAGGATTCTGGGTAACAGAACCTGGTCCGAGCCACGCAAGTCACCCCATCTTGAAATCCCCTAAGTCTCTAGTTTTCAGAAATGCACAGGTTTGGTAGGTTTCCCTAGGTGCCGGCTGAGCTAGAGGCCAAAATCTACAGGTAGGCACTTCGCAAAAAACACCTCTGTTTTCTTTCAAAAATTTAGATGTGTCCACGTTGCGCTTTGGGGCGTTTTCTGTCGCGGGCGCTAGGCCTACCCACACAAGTGAGGTATCATTTTTATCGGGAGACTTGGGGGAACGCTGGGTGGAAGGAAATTTGTGGCTCCTCTCAGATTCCAGAACTTTCTGCCACAGAAATGTGAGGAATATTTGTTTTTGTAGCCAAATTTTGAGGTTTGCAAAGGATTCTGGGTAACAGAACCTGGTCCGAGCCCCGCAAGTTCCACCATCTTGGATTCCCCTAGGTTTTTAGATTTCAGAAATGCACAGGTTTGGTAGGATTCCCTAGGTGCCGGCTGAGCTAGAGGCCAAAATCTACAGGTAGGCACTTGGCAAAAAACACCTCTGTTTTCTTTCAAAAATTTAGATGTGTCCACTTTGCGCTTTGGGGCGTTTCCTGTCACGGGCGCTAGGCCTACCCACACAAGTGAGGTATCATTTGTATCGGGAGACTTGGGGGAACGCTGGGTGGAAGGAAATTTGTGGCTCCTCTCAGATTCCAGAACTCTCTGCCACAGAAATGTGAGGAACGTGTGTTTTTTAGCCAAATTTTGAGGTTTGCAATGGATTCTGGGTAACAGAACCTGGTCCGAGCCCCGCAAGTCACCCCATCTTGGATTCCCCTAGGTCTCTAGTTTTCAGAAATGCACAAGTTTGGTAGGTTTCCCTAGGTGCCGGCTGAGCTAGAGGCCAAAATCTACAGGTAGGCACTTTGCAAAAAACACCTCTGTTTTCTTTCAAAAATGTAGATGTGTCCACGTTGCGCTTTGGGGCGCTTCCTGTCGCGGGCGCTAGGCCTACCCACACAAGTGAGGTATCATTTTTATCGGGAGACTTGGGGGAACGCTGGGTGGAAGGAAATTTGTGACTCCTCTCAGATTCCAGAACTTTCTGCCACAGAAATGTGAGGAACATGTGTTTTTTTAGCCACATTTTGAGGTTTGCAAAGGATTCTGGGTAACAGAACCTGGTCCGAGCCCCGCAAGTCACCCCATCTTGAATTCCCCTAAGTCTCTAGTTTTCAGAAATGCACAGGTTTGGTAGGTTTCCCTAGGTGCCGGCTGAGCTAGAGGCCAAAATCTACAGGTAGGCACTTCGCAAAAAACACCTCTTTTTTCTTTCAAAAATTTAGATGTGTCCACGTTGCGCTTTGGGGCGTTTTCTGTCGCGGGCGCTAGGCCTTCCCACACAAGTGAGGTATCATTTTTATCGGGAGACTTGGGGGAACGCTGGGTGGAAGGAAATTTGTGGCTCCTCTCAGATTCCAGAACTTTCTGCCACAGAAATGTGAGGAATATTTGTTTTTGTAGCCAAATTTTGAGGTTTGCAAAGGATTCTGGGTAACAGAACCTGGTCCGAGCCCCGCAAGTCACACCATCTTGGATTCCCCTAGGTCTCTAGATTTCAGAAATGCACAGGTTTGGTAGGATTCCTAGGTGCCGGCTGAGCTAGAGGCCAAAATCTACAGGTAGGCACTTCGCAAAAAACACCTCTGTTTTCTTTCAAAAATTTAGATGTGTCCACGTTGCGCTTTGGGGCGTTTCCTGTCACGGGCGCTAGGCCTACCCACACAAGTGAGGTATCATTTTTATAGGGGGTCTTGGGGGAACGCTGGGTGGAAGGAAATTTGTGGCTCCTCTCAGATTCCAGAACTTTCTGCCACAGAAATGTGAGGAACATGTGTTTTTTTAGCCAAATTTTGAGGTTTGCAAAGGATTCTGGGTAACAGAACCTGGTCCGAGCCCCGCAAGTCACCCCATCTTGGATTCCCCTAGGTCTCTAGTTTTGAGAAATGCACAGGTTTGGTAGGTTTCCCTAGGTGCCGGCTGAGCTAGAGGCCAAAATCTAAAGGTAGGCACTTCGCAAAAAACACCTCTGTTTTCTTTCAAAAATTTAGATGTGTCCACGTTGCGCTTTGGGGCGTTTCCTGTCACGGGCGCTAGGCCTACCCACACAACTGAGGTATCATTTTTATCAGGAGACTTGGGGGAACGCTGGGTGGAAGGAAATTTGTGGCTCCTCTCAGATTCCAGAACTTTCTGCCACAGAAATGTGAGGAACATGTGTTTTTTTAGCCAAATTTTGAGGTTTGCAAAGGATTCTGGGTAACAGAACCTGGTCCGAGCCCCGCAAGTCACCCCATCTTGGATTCCCCTAGGTCTCTAGTTTTCAGAAACGCACAGGTGTGGTAGGTTTCCCTAGGTGCCGGCAGAGCTAGAGGCCAAAATCTACAGGTAGGCACTTCACAAAAAACACCTCTGTTTTCTTTCAAAAATGTAGATGTGTCCCCGTTGCGCTTTGGGGTGTTTCCTGTCGCGGGCGCTAGCCCTACCCACACAAGTGAGGTATAATTTTTATCTGGAGACTTGGGGGAACGCTGGATGGAAGGAAATTTGTGGCTCCTCTCAGATTCCAGAACTTTCTGCCACAGAAATGTGAGGAACATGTTTTTTTTAGCCAAATTTTGAGGTTTGCAAAGGATTCTGGGAAACAGAACCTGGTTCGAGCCCCACAAGTCACCCCATCTTGGATTCCCCTATGTCTCCAGTTTAAAAAAATGCACAGGTTTGGTAGGTTTCCCTAGGTGCCGGCTGACCTAGAGGCCAAAATCTACAGGTAGGCACTTCGCGAAAAACACCTCTGTTTTCTTTCAAAAATGTAGATGTGTCCACGTTGCGCTTTGGGGCGTTTCCTGTCGCGGGCGCTAGGCCTACCCACACAAGTGAGGTATCATTTTTATCGGGAGACTTGGGGGAACGCTGGGTGGAAGGAAATTTGTGACTCCTCTCAGATTCCAGAACTTTCTGCCACAGAAATGTGAGGAACATGTGTTTTTTTAGCCACATTTTGAGGTTTGCAAAGGATTCTGGGTAACAGAACCTGGTCCGAGCCCCGCAAGTCTCCCCATCTTGGATTCCCCTAGGTCTCTAGTTTTCGGAAATGCACAGGTTTGGTAGGTTTCCCTAGGTGCCGGCTGAGCTAGAGGCCAAAATCTACAGGTAGGCACTTCGCAAAAAACACCTCTGTTTTCTTTCAAAAACTTAGATGTGTCCACATTGCGCTTTGGGGCATTTCCTGTCGCGGGCGCTAGGCCTACCCACACAAGTGAGGTATCATTTGTATCGGGAGACTTGGGGGAATGCTGGGTGGAAGGAAATTTGTAGCTCCTCTCAGATTCCAGAACTCTCTGCCACAGAAATGTGAGGAACGTGTGTTTTTTAGCCAAATTTTGAGGTTTGCAAAGGATTCTGGGTAACAGAACCTGGTCCGAGCCCCGCAAGTCACCCCATCTTGGATTCCCCTAGGTCTCTAGTTTTCAGAAATGCACAGGTTTGGTAGGTTTCCCTAGGTGCCGGCTGAGCTAGAGGCCAAAATCTACAGGTAGGCACTTTGCAAAAAACACCTCTGTTTTCTTTCAAAAATTTAGATGTGTCCACGTTGCGCTTTGGGGCGTTTACTGTCGCGGGCGCTAGGCCTACCCACACAAGTGAGGTATCATTTTTATCGGGAGACTTGGGGGAACGCTGGGTGGAAGGAAATTTGTGACTCCTCTCAGATTCCAGAACTTTCTGCCACAGAAATGTGAGGAACATGTGTTTTTTTAGCCACATTTTGAGGTTTGCAAAGGATTCTGGGTAACAGAACCTGGTCCGAGCCCCGCAAGTCACCCCATCTTGAAATCCCCTAAGTCTCTAGTTTTCAGAAATGCACAGGTTTGGTAGGTTTCCCTAGGTGCCGGCTGAGCTAGAGGCCAAAATCTACAGGTAGGCACTTCGCAAAAAACACCTCTGTTTTCTTTCAAAAATTTAGATGTGTCCACGTTGCGCTTTGGGGCGTTTTCTGTCGCGGGCGCTAGGCCTACCCACACAAGTGAGGTATCATTTTTATCGGGAGACTTGGGGGAACGCTGGGTGGAAGGAAATTTGTGGCTCCTCTCAGATTCCTGAACTTTCTGCCACAGAAATGTGAGGAATATTTGTTTTTGTAGCCAAATTTTGAGGTTTGCAAAGGATTCTGGGTAACAGAACCTGGTCCGAGCCCCGCAAGTCACACCATCTTGGATTCCCCTAGGTTTTTAGATTTCAGAAATGCACAGGTTTGGTAGGATTCCCTAGGTGCCGGCTGAGCTAGAGGCCAAAATCTACAGGTAGGCACTTCGCAAAAAACACCTCTGTTTTCTTTCAAAAATTTAGATGTGTCCACGTTGCGCTTTGGGGCGTTTCCTGTCACGGGCGCTAGGCCTACCCACACAAGTGAGGTATCATTTTTATAGGGGGTCTTGGGGGAACGCTGGGTGGAAGGAAATTTGTGGCTCCTCTCAGATTCCAGAACTTTCTGCCACAGAAATGTGAGGAACATGTGTTTTTTTAGCCAAATTTTGAGGTTTGCAAAGGATTCTGGGTAACAGAACCTGGTCCGAGCCCCGCAAGTCACCCCATCTTGGATTCCCCTAGGTCTCTAGTTTTGAGAAATGCACAGGTTTGGTAGGTTTCCCTAGGTGCCGGCTGAGCTAGAGGCCAAAATCTAAAGGTAGGCACTTCGCAAAAAACACCTCTGTTTTCTTTAAAAAAATTAGATGTGTCCACGTTGCGCTTTGGGGCGTTTCCTGTCACGGGCGCTAGGCCTACCCACACAACTGAGGTATCATTTTTATCTGGAGACTTGGGGGAACGCTGGGTGGAAGGAAATTTGTGGCTCCTCTCAGATTCCAGAACTTTCTGCCACAGAAATGTGAGGAACATGTTTTTTTTAGCCAAATTTTGAGGTTTGCAAAGGATTCTGGGAAACAGAACCTGGTTCGAGCCCCACAAGTCACCCCATCTTGGATTCCCCTATGTCTCCAGTTTTAAAAAATGCACAGGTTTGGTAGGTTTCCCTAGGTGCCGGCTGACCTAGAGGCCAAAATCTACAGGTAGGCACTTCGCGAAAAACACCTCTGTTTTCTTTCAAAAATGTAGATGTGTCCACGTTGCGCTTTGGGGTGTTTCCTGTCGCGGGCGCTAGGCATACCCACACAAGTGAGGTATCATTTTTATAGGGGGTCTTGGGGGAACGCTGGGTGGAAGGAAATTTGTGGCTCCTCTCAGATTCCAGAACTTTCTGCCACAGAAATGAGAGGAACATGTGTTTTTTTAGCCAAATTTTGAGGTTTGCAAAGGATTCTGGGTAACAGAACCTGGTCCGAGCCCCGCAAGTCACCCCATCTTGGATTCCCCTAGGTCTCTAGTTTTCAGAAATGCACAGGTTTGGTAGGTTTCCCTAGGTGCCGGCTGAGCTAGAGGCCAAAATCTACAGGTAGGCACTTCGCAAAAAACACCTCTGTGTTCTTTCAAAAATTTAGATGTGTCCACGTTGCGCTTTGGGGCGTTTCCTGTCGCGGGCGCTAGGCCTACCCACACAAGTGAGGTATCATTTTTATCGGGAGACTTGGGGGAGCGCTGGGTGGAAGGAAATTTGTGGCTCCTCTCAGATTCCAGAACTTTCTGCCACAGAAATGTGAGGAACATGTGTATTTTTAGCCAAATTTTGAGGTTTGCAAAGGATTCTGGGTAACAGAACCTGGTCCGAGCCCCGCAAGTCACCCCATCTTGGATTCCCCTAGGTCTCTAGTTTTCAGAAATGCACAGGTTTGGTAGGTTTCCCTAGGTGCCGACAGAGCTAGAGGCCAAAATCTACAGGTAGGCACTTCGCAAAAAACACCTCTGTTTTCTTTAAAAAATTTAGATGTGTCCACGTTGCGCTTTGGGGCGTTTCCTGTCATGGGCGCTAGGCCTACCCACACAAGTGAGGTATTATTTTTATCGGGAGACTTGGGGGAACGCTGGGTGGAAGGAAATTTGTGGTTCCTCTCAGATTCCAGAACTTTCTGCCACAGAAATGTGAGGAAAATGTGTTTTTTTAGCCAAATTTTGAGGTTTGCAGAGGATTCCCGGGTAACAGAACCTGGTCCGAGCCCTGCAAGTCACCCCATCTTGGATTTCCCTAGGTCTCTAGATTTCAGAAATGCACAGGTTTGGTAGGTTTCCCTAGGTGCCGGCTGAGCTAGAGGCCAAAATCTACAGGTTGGCACTACGCAAAAAACACCTCTGTTTTCTTTCAAAAATTTAGATGTGTCCACGTTGCGCTTTGGGGCGTTTCCTGTCCCTGGCGCTAGGCCTACCCACACAAGTGAGGTATCATTTTTATCGGGAGACTTGAGGGAACGCTGGGTGGCAGGAAATTTGTGGCTCCTCTCAGATTCCAGAACCTTCTGCCACAGAAATGTGAGGAACATGTGTTTTTTTAGCCAAATTTTGAGGTTTGCAAAGGATTCTGGGTAACAGAACCTGGTCCAAGCCCCGCAAGTCACCCCATCTTGGATTCCCCTAGGTCTCTAGTTTTCAGAAATGCACATGTTTGGTAGGTTTCCCTAGGTGCCGGTTGAGGTAGAGGCCAAAATCTACAGGTAGGCACTTCGCAAAAAACACCTCTGTTTTCTTTCAAAAATGTAGATGTGTCCACGTTGCGCTTTGGGGCGTTTCCTGTCATGGGCGCTAGGCCTACCCACACAAGTGAGGTATCATTTTTATCGGGAGACTTGGGGGAACGCTGGGTGGAAGGAAATTTGTGGCTCCTCTCAGATTCCAGAACTTTCTGCCACAGAAATGTGAAGAACATGTGTTTTTTTAGCTAAATTTTGAGGTTTGCAAAGGATTCTGGGTAACAGAACCTGGTCCGAGCCCCGCAAGTCACCCCATCTTGGATTCCCCTAGGTCTCTAGTTTTCAGAAACGCACAGGTGTGGTAGGTTTCCCTAGGTGCCGGCAGAGCTAGAGGCCAAAATCTACAGGTAGGCAATTCACAAAAAAGACCTCTGTTTTCTTTCAAAAATTTAGATGTGTCCACGTTGCGCTTTGGGGTGTTTCCTGTCGCGGGCGCTAGGCCTACCCACACAAGTGAGGTATCATTTTTATCTGGAGACTTGGGGGAACGCTGGGTGGAGGGAAATTTGTGGCTCCTCTCAGATTCCAGAACTTTCTGCCACAGAAATCTGAGGAACATGTTTTTTTTTAGCCAAATTTTGAGGTTTGCAAAGGATTCTGGGAAACAGAACCTGGTCCGAGCCCCACAAGTCACCCCATCTTGGATTCCCCTATGTCTCTAGTTTTCAAAAATGCACAGGTTTAGTAGGTTTCCCTAGGTGCCGGCTGAGCTAGAGGCCAAAATCTACAGGTAGGCACTTCGCGAAAAACACCTCTGTTTTCTTTCAAAAATGTAGATGTGTCCACGTTGCGCTTTGGGGCGTTTCCTGTCGCGGGCGCTAGGCCTACCCACACAAGTGAGGTATCATTTTTATCGGGAGACTTGGGGGAACGCTGGGTGGAAGGAAATTTGTGACTCCTCTCAGATTCCAGAACTTTCTGCCACAGAAATGTGAGGAACATGTGTTTTTTTAGCCACATTTTGAGGTTTGCAAAGGATTCTGGGTAACAGAACCTGGTCCGAGCCCCGCAAGTCAACCCATCTTGGATTCCCCTAGGTCTCTAGTTTTCGGAAATGCACAGGTTTGGTAGGTTTCCCTAGGTGCCGGCTGAGCTAGAGGCCAAAATCTACAGGTAGGCACTTCGCAAAAAACACCTCTGTTTTCTTTCAAAAATTTAGATGTGTCCACGTTGCGCTTTGGGGTGTTTCCTGTCGCGGGCGCTAGGCCTACCCACACAAGTGAGGTATCATTTTTATAGGGGGTCTTGGGGGAACGCTGGGTGGAAGGAAATTTGTGGCTCCTCTCAGATTCCAGAACTTTCTGCCACAGAAATGTGAGGAACATGTGTTTTTTTAGCCAAATTTTGAGGTTTGCAAAGGATTCTGGGTAACAGAACCTGGTCCGAGCCCCGCAAGTCACCCCATCTTGGATTCCCCTAGGTCTCTAGTTTTCAGAAATGCACAGGTTTGGTAGGTTTCCCTAGGTGCCGGCTGAGCTAGAGGCCAAAATCTACAGGTAGGCACTTCGCAAAAAACACCTCTGTGTTCTTTCAAAAATTTAGATGTGTCCACGTTGCGCTTTGGGGCGTTTCCTGTCGCGGGCGCTAGGCCTACCCACTCAAGTGAGGTATCATTTTTATCGGGAGACTTGGGGGAACGCTGGGTGGAAGGAAATTTGTGGCTCCTCTCAGATTCCAGAACTCTCTGCCACAGAAATGTGAGGAACATGTGTTTTTTAGCCAAATTTTGAGGTTTGCAATGGATTCTGGGTAACAGAACCTGGTCCGAGCCCCGCAAGTCACCCCATCTTGGATTCCCCTAGGTCTCTAGTTTTCAGAAATGCACAGGTTTGGTAGGTTTCCCTAGGTGCCGGCTGAGCTAGAGGCCAAAATCTACAGGTAGGCACTTCGCAAAAAACACCTCTGTTTTCTTTAAAAAATTTAGATGTGTCCACAATGCGCTTTGGGGCGTTTCCTGTCGCGGGCGCTAGGCCTACCCACACAAGTGAGGTATCATTTTTATCGGGAGACTTGGGGGAACGCTGGGTGGAAGGAAATTTGTGACTCATCTCAGATTCCAGAACTTTCTGCCACAGAAATGTGAGGAACATGTGTTTTTTTAGCCAAATTTTGAGGTTTGCAAAGGTTTCCGAGTAACAGAACCTGGTCCGAGCCCCGCAAGTCACCCCATCTTGGATTCCCCTAGGTCTCTAGATTTCAGAAATGCACAGGTTTGGTAGGTTTCCCTAGGTGCCGGCTGAGCTAGAGGCCAAAATCTAAAGGTAGGCACTTCGCAAAAAACACCTCTGTTTTCTTTCAAAAATTTAGATGTGTCCACGTTGCGCTTTGGGGCGTTTCCTGTCACGGGCGCTAGGCCTACCCACACAACTGAGGTATCATTTTTATCAGGAGACTTGGGGGAACGCTGGGTGGAAGGAAATTTGTGGCTCCTCTCAGATTCCAGAACTTTCTGCCACAGAAATGTGAGGAACATGTGTTTTTTTAGCCAAATTTTGAGGTTTGCAAAGGATTCTGGGTAACAGAACCTGGTCCGAGCCCCGCAAGTCACCCCATCTTGGATTCCCCTAGGTCTCTAGTTTTCAGAAACGCACAGGTGTGGTAGGTTTCCCTAGGTGCCGGCAGAGCTAGAGGCCAAAATCTACAGGTAGGCACTTCAAAAAAACACCTCTGTTTTCTTTCAAAAATGTAGATGTGTCCCCGTTGCGCTTTGGGGTGTTTCCTGTCGCGGGCGCTAGGCCTACCCACACAAGTGAGGTATAATTTTTATCTGGAGACTTGGGGGAACGCTGGGTGGAAGGAAATTTGTGGCTCCTCTCAGATTCCAGAACTTTCTGCCACAGAAATGTGAGGAACATGTTTTTTTTAGCCAAATTTTGAGGTTTGCAAAGGATTCTGGGAAACAGAACCTGGTTCGAGCCCCACAAGTCACCCCATCTTGGATTCCCCTATGTCTCCAGTTTTAAAAAATGCACAGGTTTGGTAGGTTTCCCTAGGTGCCGGCTGACCTAGAGGCCAAAATCTACAGGTAGGCACTTTGCAAAAAACACCTCTGTTTTCTTTCAAAAATTTAGATGTGTCCACGTTGCGCTTTGGGGCGTTTCCTGTCGCGGGCGCTAGGCCTACCCACTCAAGTGAGGTATCATTTTTATCGGGAGACTTGGGGGAACGCTGGGTGGAAGGAAATTTGTGGCTCCTCTCAGATTCCAGAACTCTCTGCCACAGAAATGTGAGGAACATGTGTTTTTCAGCCAAATTTTGAGGTTTGCAATGGATTCTGGGTAACAGAACCTGGTCCGAGCCCCGCAAGTCACCCCATCTTGGATTCCCCTAGGTCTCTAGTTTTCAGAAATGCACAGGTTTGGTAGGTTTCCCTAGGTGCCGGCTGAGCTAGAGGCCAAAATCTACAGGTAGGCACTTCGCAAAAAACACCTCTGTTTTCTTTAAAAAATTTAGATGTGTCCACAATGCGCTTTGGGGCGTTTCCTGTCGCGGGCGCTAGGCCTACCCACACAAGTGAGGTATCATTTTTATCGGGAGACTTGGGGGAACGCTGGGTGGAAGGAAATTTGTGGCTCCTCTCAGATTCCAGAACTTTCTGCCACAGAAATGTGAGGAACATGTTTTTTTTAGCCAAATTTTGAGGTTTGCAAAGGATTCTGGGAAACAGAACCTGGTTCGAGCCCCACAAGTCACCCCATCTTGGATTCCCCTATGTCTCCAGTTTTAAAAAATGCACAGGTTTGGTAGGTTTCCCTAGGTGCCGGCTGACCTAGAGGCCAAAATCTACAGGTAGGCACTTTGCAAAAAACACCTCTGTTTTCTTTCAAAAATTTAGATGTGTCCACGTTGCGCTTTGGGGCGTTTCCTGTCGCGGGCGCTAGGCCTACCCACTCAAGTGAGGTATCATTTTTATCGGGAGACTTGGGGGAACGCTGGGTGGAAGGAAATTTGTGGCTCCTCTCAGATTCCAGAACTCTCTGCCACAGAAATGTGAGGAACATGTGTTTTTTAGCCAAATTTTGAGGTTTGCAATGGATTCTGGGTAACAGAACCTGGTCCGAGCCCCGCAAGTCACCCCATCTTGGATTCCCCTAGGTCTCTAGTTTTCAGAAATGCACAGGTTTGGTAGGTTTCCCTAGGTGCCGGCTGAGCTAGAGGCCAAAATCTACAGGTAGGCACTTCGCAAAAAACACCTCTGTTTTCTTTAAAAAATTTAGATGTGTCCACAATGCGCTTTGGGGCGTTTCCTGTCGCGGGCGCTAGGCCTACCCACACAAGTGAGGTATCATTTTTATCGGGAGACTTGGGGGAACGCTGGGTGGAAGGAAATTTGTGACTCATCTCAGATTCCAGAACTTTCTGCCACAGAAATGTGAGGAACATGTGTTTTTTTAGCCAAATTTTGAGGTTTGCAAAGGTTTCCGAGTAACAGAACCTGGTCCGAGCCCCGCAAGTCACCCCATCTTGGATTCCCCTAGGTCTCTAGTTTTCAGAAATGCACAGGTTTGGTAGGTTTCCCTAGGTGCCGGCTGAGCTAGAGGCCAAAATCTACAGGTAGGCACTTTGCAAAAAACACCTCTGTTTTCTTTCAAAAAATTAGATGTATCCACGTTGCGCTTTGGGGCGTTTCCTGTCGCGGGCGCTAGGCCTACCCACTCAAGTGAGGTATCATTTTTATCGGGAGACTTGGGGGAACGCTGGGTGGAAGGAAATTTGTGGCTCCTCTCAGATTCCAGAACTCTCTGCCACAGAAATGTGAGGAACATGTGTTTTTTAGCCAAATTTTGAGGTTTGCAATGGATTCTGGGTAACAGAACCTGGTCCGAGCCCCGCAAGTCACCCCATCTTGGATTCCCCTAGGTCTCTAGTTTTCAGAAATGCACAGGTTTGGTAGGTTTCCCTAGGTGCCGGCTGAGCTAGAGGCCAAAATCTACAGGTAGGCACTTCGCAAAAAACACCTCTGTTTTCTTTTAAAAATTTAGATGTGTCCACAATGCGCTTTGAGGCGTTTCCTGTCGCGGGCGCTAGGCCTACCCACACAAGTGAGGTATCATTTTTATCGGGAGACTTGGGGGAACGCTGGGTGGAAGGAAATTTGTGACTCATCTCAGATTCCAGAACTTTCTGCCACAGAAATGTGAGGAACATGTGTTTTTTTAGCCAAATTTTGAGGTTTGCAAAGGTTTCCGAGTAACAGAACCTGGTCCGAGCCCCGCAAGTCACCCCATCTTGGATTCCCCTAGGTCTCTAGATTTCAGAAATGCACAGGTTTGGTAGGTTTCCCTAGGTGCCGGCTGAGCTAGAGGCCAAAATCTAAAGGTAGGCACTTCGCAAAAAACACCTCTGTTTTCTTTCAAAAATTTAGATGTGTCCACGTTGCGCTTTGGGGCGTTTCCTGTCACGGGCGCTAGGCCTACCCACACAACTGAGGTATCATTTTTATCAGGAGACTTGGGGGAACGCTGGGTGGAAGGAAATTTGTGGCTCCTCTCAGATTCCAGAACTTTCTGCCACAGAAATGTGAGGAACATGTGTTTTTTTAGCCAAATTTTGAGGTTTGCAAAGGATTCTGGGTAACAGAACCTGGTCCGAGCCCCGCAAGTCACCCCATCTTGGATTCCCCTAGGTCTCTAGTTTTCAGAAACGCACAGGTGTGGTAGGTTTCCCTAGGTGCCGGCAGAGCTAGAGGCCAAAATCTACAGGTAGGCACTTCAAAAAAACACCTCTGTTTTCTTTCAAAAATGTAGATGTGTCCCCGTTGCGCTTTGGGGTGTTTCCTGTCGCGGGCGCTAGGCCTACCCACACAAGTGAGGTATAATTTTTATCTGGAGACTTGGGGGAACGCTGGGTGGAAGGAAATTTGTGGCTCCTCTCAGATTCCAGAACTTTCTGCCACAGAAATGTGAGGAACATGTTTTTTTTAGCCAAATTTTGAGGTTTGCAAAGGATTCTGGGAAACAGAACCTGGTTCGAGCCCCACAAGTCACCCCATCTTGGATTCCCCTATGTCTCCAGTTTTAAAAAATGCACAGGTTTGGTAGGTTTCCCTAGGTGCCGGCTGACCTAGAGGCCAAAATCTACAGGTAGGCACTTCGCGAAAAACACCTCTGTTTTCTTTCAAAAATGTAGATGTGTCCACGTTGCGCTTTGGGGCATTTCCTGTCGCGGGCGCTAGGCCTACCCACACAAGTGAGGTATCATTTTTATCGGGAGACTTGGGGGAACGCTGGGTGGAAGGAAATTTGTGACTCCTCTCAGATTCCAGAACTTTCTGCCACAGAAATGTGAGGAACATGTGTTTTTTTAGCCACATTTTGAGGTTTGCAAAGGATTCTGGGTAACAGAACCTGGTCCGAGCCCCGCAAGTCACCCCATCTTGGATTCCCCTAGGTCTCTAGTTTTCGGAAATGCACAGGTTTGGTAGGTTTCCCTAGGTGCCGGCTGAGCTAGAGGCCAAAATCTACAGGTAGGCACTTCGCAAAAAACACCTCTGTTTTCTTTCAAAAATTTAGATGTGTCCACATTGCGCTTTGGGGCATTTCCTGTCGCGGGCGCTAGGCCTACCCACACAAGTGAGGTATCATTTGTATCGGGAGACTTGGGGGAACGCTGGGTGGAAAGAAATTTGTAGCTCCTCTCAGATTCCAGAACTCTCTGCCACAGAAATGTGAGGAACGTGTGTTTTTTAGCCAAATTTTGAGGTTTGCAAAGGATTCTGGGTAACAGAACCTGGTCCGAGCCCCGCAAGTCACCCCATCTTGGATTCCCCTAGGTCTCTAGTTTTCAGAAATGCACAGGTTTGGTAGGTTTCCCTAGGTGCCGGCTGAGCTAGAGGCCAAAATCTACAGGTAGGCACTTTGCAAAAAACACCTCTGTTTTCTTTCAAAAATTTAGATGTGTCCACGTTGCGCTTTGGGGCGTTTACTGTCGCGGGCGCTAGGCCTACCCACACAAGTGAGGTGTCATTTTTATCGGGAGACTTGGGGGAACGCTGGGTGGAAGGAAATTTGTGACTCCTCTCAGATTCCAGAACTTTCTGCCACAGAAATGTGAGGAACATGTGTTTTTTTAGCCACATTTTGAGGTTTGCAAAGGATTCTGGGTAACAGAACCTGGTCCGAGCCACGCAAGTCACCCCATCTTGAAATCCCCTAAGTCTCTAGTTTTCAGAAATGCACAGGTTTGGTAGGTTTCCCTAGGTGCCGGCTGAGCTAGAGGCCAAAATCTACAGGTAGGCACTTCGCAAAAAACACCTCTGTTTTCTTTCAAAAATTTAGATGTGTCCACGTTGCGCTTTGGGGCGTTTTCTGTCGCGGGCGCTAGGCCTACCCACACAAGTGAGGTATCATTTTTATCGGGAGACTTGGGGGAACGCTGGGTGGAAGGAAATTTGTGGCTCCTCTCAGATTCCAGAACTTTCTGCCACAGAAATGTGAGGAATATTTGTTTTTGTAGCCAAATTTTGAGGTTTGCAAAGGATTCTGGGTAACAGAACCTGGTCCGAGCCCCGCAAGTTCCACCATCTTGGATTCCCCTAGGTTTTTAGATTTCAGAAATGCACAGGTTTGGTAGGATTCCCTAGGTGCCGGCTGAGCTAGAGGCCAAAATCTACAGGTAGGCACTTCGCAAAAAACACCTCTGTTTTCTTTCAAAAATTTAGATGTGTCCACTTTGCGCTTTGGGGCGTTTCCTGTCACGGGCGCTAGGCCTACCCACACAAGTGAGGTATCATTTGTATCGGGAGACTTGGGGGAACGCTGGGTGGAAGGAAATTTGTAGCTCCTCTCAGATTCCAGAACTCTCTGCCACAGAAATGTGAGGAACGTTTGTTTTTTAGCCAAATTTTGAGGTTTGCAAAGGATTCTGGGTAACAGAACCTGGTCCGAGCCCCGCAAGTCACCCCATCTTGGATTCCCCTAGGTCTCTAGTTTTCAGAAATGCACAGGTTTGGTAGGTTTCCCTAGGTGCCGGCTGAGCTAGAGGCCAAAATCTACAGGTAGGCACTTTGCAAAAAACACCTCTGTTTTCTTTCAAAAATGTAGATGTGTCCACGTTGCGCTTTGGGGCGCTTCCTGTCGCGGGCGCTAGGCCTACCCACACAAGTGAGGTATCATTTTTATCGGGAGACTTGGGGGAACGCTGGGTGGAAGGAAATTTGTGACTCCTCTCAGATTCCAGAACTTTCTGCCACAGAAATGTGAGGAACATGTGTTTTTTTAGCCACATTTTGAGGTTTGCAAAGGATTCTGGGTAACAGAACCTGGTCCGAGCCCCGCAAGTCACCCCATCTTGAATTCCCCTAAGTCTCTAGTTTTCAGAAATGCACAGGTTTGGTAGGTTTCCCTAGGTGCCGGCTGAGCTAGAGGCCAAAATCTACAGGTAGGCACTTCGCAAAAAACACCTCTTTTTTCTTTCAAAAATTTAGATGTGTCCACGTTGCGCTTTGGGGCGTTTTCTGTCGCGGGCGCTAGGCCTTCCCACACAAGTGAGGTATCATTTTTATCGGGAGACTTGGGGGAACGCTGGGTGGAAGGAAATTTGTGGCTCCTCTCAGATTCCAGAACTTTCTGCCACAGAAATGTGAGGAATATTTGTTTTTGTAGCCAAATTTTGAGGTTTGCAAAGGATTCTGGGTAACAGAACCTGGTCCGAGCCCCGCAAGTCACACCATCTTGGATTCCCCTAGGTCTCTAGATTTCAGAAATGCACAGGTTTGGTAGGATTCCTAGGTGCCGGCTGAGCTTGAGGCCAAAATCTACAGGTAGGCACTTCGCAAAAAACACCTCTGTTTTCTTTCAAAAATTTAGATGTGTCCACGTTGCGCTTTGGGGCGTTTCCTGTCACGGGCGCTAGGCCTACCCACACAAGTGAGGTATCATTTTTATAGGGGGTCTTGGGGGAACGCTGGGTGGAAGGAAATTTGTGGCTCCTCTCAGATTCCAGAACTTTCTGCCACAGAAATGTGAGGAACATGTGTTTTTTTAGCCAAATTTTGAGGTTTGCAAAGGATTCTGGGTAACAGAACCTGGTCCGAGCCCCGCAAGTCACCCCATCTTGGATTCCCCTAGGTCTCTAGTTTTGAGAAATGCACAGGTTTGGTAGGTTTCCCTAGGTGCCGGCTGAGCTAGAGGCCAAAATCTAAAGGTAGGCACTTCGCAAAAAACACCTCTGTTTTCTTTCAAAAATTTAGATGTGTCCACGTTGCGCTTTGGGGCGTTTCCTGTCACGGGCGCTAGGCCTACCCACACAACTGAGGTATCATTTTTATCAGGAGACTTGGGGGAACGCTGGGTGGAAGGAAATTTGTGGCTCCTCTCAGATTCCAGAACTTTCTGCCACAGAAATGTGAGGAACATGTGTTTTTTTAGCCAAATTTTGAGGTTTGCAAAGGATTCTGGGTAACAGAACCTGGTCCGAGCCCCGCAAGTCACCCCATCTTGGATTCCCCTAGGTCTCTAGTTTTCAGAAACGCACAGGTGTGGTAGGTTTCCCTAGGTGCCGGCAGAGCTAGAGGCCAAAATCTACAGGTAGGCACTTCACAAAAAACACCTCTGTTTTCTTTCAAAAATGTAGATGTGTCCCCGTTGCGCTTTGGGGTGTTTCCTGTCGCGGGCGCTAGGCCTACCCACACAAGTGAGGTATAATTTTTATCTGGAGACTTGGGGGAACGCTGGGTGGAAGGAAATTTGTGGCTCCTCTCAGATTCCAGAACTTTCTGCCACAGAAATGTGAGGAACATGTTTTTTTTAGCCAAATTTTGAGGTTTGCAAAGGATTCTGGGAAACAGAACCTGGTTTGAGCCCCACAAGTCACCCCATCTTGGATTCCCCTATGTCTCCAGTTTTAAAAAATGCACAGGTTTGGTAGGTTTCCCTAGGTGCCGGCTGACCTAGAGGCCAAAATCTACAGGTAGGCACTTCGCGAAAAACACCTCTGTTTTCTTTCAAAAATGTAGATGTGTCCACGTTGCGCTTTGGGGCGTTTCCTGTCGCGGGCGCTAGGCCTACCCACACAAGTGAGGTATCATTTTTATCGGGAGACTTGGGGGAACGCTGGGTGGAAGGAAATTTGTGACTCCTCTCAGATTCCAGAACTTTCTGCCACAGAAATGTGAGGAACATGTGTTTTTTTAGCCACATTTTGAGGTTTGCAAAGGATTCTGGGTAACAGAACCTGGTCCGAGCCCCGCAAGTCTCCCCATCTTGGATTCCCCTAGGTCTCTAGTTTTCGGAAATGCACAGGTTTGGTATGTTTCCCTAGGTGCCGGCTGAGCTAGAGGCCAAAATCTACAGGTAGGCACTTCGCAAAAAACACCTCTGTTTTCTTTCAAAAATTTAGATGTGTCCACATTGCGCTTTGGGGCATTTCCTGTCGCGGGCGCTCGGCCTACCCACACAAGTGAGGTATCATTTGTATCGGGAGACTTGGGGGAACGCTGGGTGGAAGGAAATTTGTAGCTCCTCTCAGATTCCAGAACTCTCTGCCACAGAAATGTGAGGAACGTGTGTTTTTTAGCCAAATTTTGAGGTTTGCAAAGGATTCTGGGTAACAGAACCTGGTCCGAGCCCCGCAAGTCACCCCATCTTGGATTCCCCTAGGTCTCTAGTTTTCAGAAATGCACAGGTTTGGTAGGTTTCCCTAGGTGCCGGCTGAGCTAGAGGCCAAAATCTACAGGTAGGCACTTTGCAAAAAACACCTCTGTTTTCTTTCAAAAATTTAGATGTGTCCACGTTGCGCTTTGGGGCGTTTACTGTCGCGGGCGCTAGGCCTACCCACACAAGTGAGGTATCATTTTTATCGGGAGACTTGGGGGAACGCTGGGTGGAAGGAAATTTGTGACTCCTCTCAGATTCCAGAACTTTCTGCCACAGAAATGTGAGGAACATGTGTTTTTTTAGCCACATTTTGAGGTTTGCAAAGGATTCTGGGTAACAGAACCTGGTCCGAGCCCCGCAAGTCACCCCATCTTGAAATCCCCTAAGTCTCTAGTTTTCAGAAATGCACAGGTTTGGTAGGTTTCCCTAGGTGCCGGCTGAGCTAGAGGCCAAAATCTACAGGTAGGCACTTCGCAAAAAACACCTCTGTTTTCTTTCAAAAATTTAGATGTGTCCACGTTGCGCTTTGGGGCGTTTTCTGTCGCGGGCGCTAGGCCTACCCACACAAGTGAGGTATCATTTTTATCGGGAGACTTGGGGGAACGCTGGGTGGAAGGAAATTTGTGGCTCCTCTCAGATTCCTGAACTTTCTGCCACAGAAATGTGAGGAATATTTGTTTTTGTAGCCAAATTTTGAGGTTTGCAAAGGATTCTGGGTAACAGAACCTGGTCCGAGCCCCGCAAGTCACACCATCTTGGATTCCCCTAGGTTTTTAGATTTCAGAAATGCACAGGTTTGGTAGGATTCCCTAGGTGCCGGCTGAGCTAGAGGCCAAAATCTACAGGTAGGCACTTCGCAAAAAACACCTCTGTTTTCTTTCAAAAATTTAGATGTGTCCACGTTGCGCTTTGGGGCGTTTCCTGTCACGGGCGCTAGGCCTACCCACACAAGTGAGGTATCATTTTTATAGGGGGTCTTGGGGGAACGCTGGGTGGAAGGAAATTTGTGGCTCCTCTCAGATTCCAGAACTTTCTGCCACAGAAATGTGAGGAACATGTGTTTTTTTAGCCAAATTTTGAGGTTTGCAAAGGATTCTGGGTAACAGAACCTGGTCCGAGCCCCGCAAGTCACCCCATCTTGGATTCCCCTAGGTCTCTAGTTTTGAGAAATGCACAGGTTTGGTAGGTTTCCCTAGGTGCCGGCTGAGCTAGAGGCCAAAATCTAAAGGTAGGCACTTCGCAAAAAACACCTCTGTTTTCTTTAAAAAAATTAGATGTGTCCACGTTGCGCTTTGGGGCGTTTCCTGTCACGGGCGCTAGGCCTACCCACACAACTGAGGTATCATTTTTATCTGGAGACTTGGGGGAACGCTGGGTGGAAGGAAATTTGTGGCTCCTCTCAGATTCCAGAACTTTCTGCCACAGAAATGTGAGGAACATGTTTTTTTTAGCCAAATTTTGAGGTTTGCAAAGGATTCTGGGAAACAGAACCTGGTTCGAGCCCCACAAGTCACCCCATCTTGGATTCCCCTATGTCTCCAGTTTTAAAAAATGCACAGGTTTGGTAGGTTTCCCTAGGTGCCGGCTGACCTAGAGGCCAAAATCTACAGGTAGGCACTTCGCGAAAAACACCTCTGTTTTCTTTCAAAAATGTAGATGTGTCCACGTTGCGCTTTGGGGTGTTTCCTGTCGCGGGCGCTAGGCCTACCCACACAAGTGAGGTATCATTTTTATAGGGGGTCTTGGGGGAACGCTGGGTGGAAGGAAATTTGTGGCTCCTCTCAGATTCCAGAACTTTCTGCCACAGAAATGAGAGGAACATGTGTTTTTTTAGCCAAATTTTGAGGTTTGCAAAGGATTCTGGGTAACAGAACCTGGTCCGAGCCCCGCAAGTCACCCCATCTTGGATTCCCCTAGGTCTCTAGTTTTCAGAAATGCACAGGTTTGGTAGGTTTCCCTAGGTGCCGGCTGAGCTAGAGGCCAAAATCTACAGGTAGGCACTTCGCAAAAAACACCTCTGTGTTCTTTCAAAAATTTAGATGTGTCCACGTTGCGCTTTGGGGCGTTTCCTGTCGCGGGCGCTAGGCCTACCCACACAAGTGAGGTATCATTTTTATCGGGAGACTTGGGGGAGCGCTGGGTGGAAGGAAATTTGTGGCTCCTCTCAGATTCCAGAACTTTCTGCCACAGAAATGTGAGGAACATGTGTTTTTTTAGCCAAATTTTGAGGTTTGCAAAGGATTCTGGGTAACAGAACCTGGTCCGAGCCCCGCAAGTCACCCCATCTTGGATTCCCCTAGGTCTCTAGTTTTCAGAAATGCACAGGTTTGGTAGGTTTCCCTAGGTGCCGGCTGAGCTAGAGGCCAAAATCTAAAGGTAGGCACTTCGCAAAAAACACCTGTTTTCTTTCAAAAATTTAGATGTGTCCACGTTGCGCTTTGGGGCGTTTCCTGTCACGGGCGCTAGGCCTACCCACACAACTGAGGTATCATTTTTATCAGGAGACTTGGGGGAACGCTGGGTGGAAGGAAATTTGTGGCTCCTCTCAGATTCCAGAACTTTCTGCCACAGAAATGTGAGGAACATGTGTTTTTTTAGCCAAATTTTGAGGTTTGCAAAGGATTCTGGGTAACAGAACCTGGTCCGAGCCCCGCAAGTCACCCCATCTTGGATTCCCCTAGGTCTCTAGTTTTCAGAAACGCACAGGTGTGGTAGGTTTCCCTAGG
The DNA here is from genome assembly GCF_031143425.1 of Pleurodeles waltl. Taxonomy (NCBI): domain Eukaryota; kingdom Metazoa; phylum Chordata; class Amphibia; order Caudata; family Salamandridae; genus Pleurodeles; species Pleurodeles waltl. The sequence continues at coordinate 723,796,434 of NC_090442.1, read as the reverse complement.
TGCCGGCAGAGCTAGAGGCCAAAATCTACAGGTAGGCACTTCACAAAAAACACCTCTGTTTTCTTTCAAAAATGTAGATGTGTCCCCGTTGCGCTTTGGGGTGTTTCCTGTCGCGGGCGCTACCCACACAAGTGAGGTATAATTTTTATCTGGAGACTTGGGGGAACGCTGGGTGGAAGGAAATTTGTGGCTCCTCTCAGATTCCAGAACTTTCTGCCACAGAAATGTGAGGAACATGTTTTTTTTAGCCAAATTTTGAGGTTTGCAAAGGATTCTGGGAAACAGAACCTGGTTCGAGCCCCACAAGTCACCCCATCTTGGATTCCCCTATGTCTCCAGTTTTAAAAAATGCACAGGTTTGGTAGGTTTCCCTAGGTGCCGGCTGACCTAGAGGCCAAAATCTACAGGTAGGCACTTCGCGAAAAACACCTCTGTTTTCTTTCAAAAATGTAGATGTGTCCACGTTGCGCTTTGGGGCGTTTCCTGTCGCGGGCGATAGGCCTACCCACACAAGTGAGGTATAATTTTTATCGGGAGACTTGGGGGAACGCTGGGTGGAAGGAAATTTGTGACTCCTCTCAGATTCCAGAACTTTCTGCCACAGAAATGTGAGGAACATGTGTTTTTTTAGCCACATTTTGAGGTTTGCAAAGGATTCTGGGTAACAGAACCTGGTCCGAGCCCCGCAAGTCACCCCATCTTGGTTTCCCCTAGGTCTCTAGTTTTCGGAAATGCACAGGTTTGGTAGGTTTCCCTAGGTGCCGGCTGAGCTAGAGGCCAAAATCTACAGGTAGGCACTTTGCAAAAAACACCTCTGTTTTCTTTCAAAAATTTAGATGTGTCCACGTTGCGCTTTGGGGTGTTTCCTGTCGCGGGCGCTAGGCCTACCCACACAAGTGAGGTATCATTTTTATAGGGGGTCTTGGGGGAACGCTGGGTGGAAGGAAATTTGTGGCTCCTCTCAGATTCCAGAACTTTCTGCCACAGAAATGTGAGGAACATGTGTTTTTTTAGCCAAATTTTGAGGTTTGCAAATGATTCTGGGTAACAGAACCTGGTCCGAGCCCCGCAAGTCACCCCATCTTGGATTCCCCTAGGTCTCTAGTTTTCAGAAATGCACAGGTTTGGTAGGTTTTCCTAGGTGCCGGCTGAGGTAGAGGCCAAAATCTACAGGTAGGCACTTCGCAAAAAACACCTCTGTGTTCTTTCAAAAATTTAGATGTGTCCACGTTGCGCTTTGGGGCGTTTCCTGTCGCGGGCGCTAGGCCTACCCACTCAAGTGAGGTATCATTTTTATCGGGAGACTTGGGGGAACGCTGGGTGGAAGGAAATTTGTGGCTCCTCTCAGATTCCAGAACTCTCTGCCACAGAAATGTGAGGAGCGTGTGTTTTTTAGCCAAATTTTGAGGTTTGCAAAGGATTCTGGGTAACAGAACCTGGTCCGAGCCCCGCAAGTCACCCCATCTTGGATTCCCCTAGGTCTCTAGATTTCAGAAATGCACAGGTTTGGTAGGTTTCCCTAGGTGGCGGCTGAGCTAGAGGCCAAAATCTACAGGTAGGCACTTCGCAAAAAACACCTCTGTTTTCTTTCAAAAATTTAGATGTGTCCACGTTGCGCTTTGGGGCATTTCCTGTCGCGGGCGCTAGGCCTACCCACACAAGTGAGGTATCATTTGTATCGGGAGACTTGGGGGAACGCTGGGTGGAAGGAAATTTGTGGCTCCTCTCAGATTCCAGAACTCTCTGCCACAGAAATGTGAGGAACGTGTGTTTTTTAGCCAAATTTTGAGGTTTGCAAAGGATTCTGGTTAACAGAACCTGGTCCGAGCCCCGCAAGTCACCCCATCTTGGATTCCCCTAGGTCTCTAGTTTTCAGAAATGCACAGGTTTGGTATGTTTCCCTAGGTGCCGGCTGAGCTAGAGGCCAAAATCTACAGGTAGGCACTTCGCAAAAAACACCTCTGTTTTCTTTCAAAAATTTAGATGTGTCCACGTTGCGCTTTGGGGCGTTTCCTGTCGCGGGCGCTAGGCCTACCCACACAAGTGAGGTATCATTTTTATCGGGAGACTTGGGGGAAGCTGGGTGGAAGGAAATTTGTGGCTCCTCTCAGATTCCAGAACTCTCTGCCACAGAAATGTGAGGAACGTTTGTTTTTTAGCCAAATTTTGAGGTTTGCAAAGGATTCTGGGTAACAGAACCTGGTCCGAGCCCCGCAAGTCACCCCATCTTGGATTCCCCTAGGTCTCTAGTTTTCAGAAATGCACAGGTTTGGTAGGTTTCCCTAGGTGCCGGCTGAGCTAGAGGCCAAAATCTACAGGTAGGCACTTCGCAAAAAACACCTCTGTGTTCTTTCAAAAATTTAGATGTGTCCACGTTGCGCTTTGGGGCGTTTCCTGTCGCGGGCGCTAGGCCTACCCACACAAGTGAGGTATCATTTTTATCGGGAGACTTGGGGGAGCGCTGGGTGGAAGGAAATTTGTGGCTCCTCTCAGATTCCAGAACTTTCTGCCACAGAAATGTGAGGAACATGTGTTTTTTTAGCCAAATTTTGAGGTTTGCAAAGGATTCTGGGTAACAGAACCTGGTCCGAGCCCCGCAAGTCACCCCATCTTGGATTCCCCTAGGTCTCTAGTTTTCAGAAATGCACAGGTTTGGTAGGTTTCCCTAGGTGCCGGCTGAGCTAGAGGCCAAAATCTAAAGGTAGGCACTTCGCAAAAAACACCTGTTTTCTTTCAAAAATTTAGATGTGTCCACGTTGCGCTTTGGGGCGTTTCCTGTCACGGGCGCTAGGCCTACCCACACAACTGAGGTATCATTTTTATCAGGAGACTTGGGGGAACGCTGGGTGGAAGGAAATTTGTGGCTCCTCTCAGATTCCAGAACTTTCTGCCACAGAAATGTGAGGAACATGTGTTTTTTTAGCCAAATTTTGAGGTTTGCAAAGGATTCTGGGTAACAGAACCTGGTCCGAGCCCCGCAAGTCACCCCATCTTGGATTCCCCTAGGTCTCTAGTTTTCAGAAACGCACAGGTGTGGTAGGTTTCCCTAGGTGCCGGCAGAGCTAGAGGCCAAAATCTACAGGTAGGCACTACACAAAAAACACCTCTGTTTTCTTTCAAAAATGTAGATGTGTCCCCGTTGCGCTTTGGGGTGTTTCCTGTCGCGGGCGCTACCCACACAAGTGAGGTATAATTTTTATCTGGAGACTTGGGGGAACGCTGGGTGGAAGGAAATTTGTGGCTCCTCTCAGATTCCAGAACTTTCTGCCACAGAAATGTGAGGAACATGTTTTTTTTAGCCAAATTTTGAGGTTTGCAAAGGATTCTGGGAAACAGAACCTGGTTCGAGCCCCACAAGTCACCCCATCTTGGATTCCCCTATGTCTCCAGTTTTAAAAAATGCACAGGTTTGGTAGGTTTCCCTAGGTGCCGGCTGACCTAGAGGCCAAAATCTACAGGTAGGCACTTCGCGAAAAACACCTCTGTTTTCTTTCAAAAATGTAGATGTGTCCACGTTGCGCTTTGGGGCGTTTCCTGTCGCGGGCGATAGGCCTACCCACACAAGTGAGGTATAATTTTTATCGGGAGACTTGGGGGAACGCTGGGTGGAAGGAAATTTGTGACTCCTCTCAGATTCCAGAACTTTCTGCCACAGAAATGTGAGGAACATGTGTTTTTTTAGCCACATTTTGAGGTTTGCAAAGGATTCTGGGTAACAGAACCTGGTCCGAGCCCCGCAAGTCACCCCATCTTGGTTTCCCCTAGGTCTCTAGTTTTCGGAAATGCACAGGTTTGGTAGGTTTCCCTAGGTGCCGGCTGAGCTAGAGGCCAAAATCTACAGGTAGGCACTTTGCAAAAAACACCTGTTTTCTTTCAAAAATTTAGATGTGTCCACGTTGCGCTTTGGGGCGTTTCCTGTCACGGGCGCTAGGCCTACCCACACAACTGAGGTATCATTTTTATCAGGAGACTTGGGGGAACGCTGGGTGGAAGGAAATTTGTGGCTCCTCTCAGATTCCAGAACTTTCTGCCACAGAAATGTGAGGAACATGTGTTTTTTTAGCCAAATTTTGAGGTTTGCAAAGGATTCTGGGTAACAGAACCTGGTCCGAGCCCCGCAAGTCACCCCATCTTGGATTCCCCTAGGTCTCTAGTTTTCAGAAACGCACAGGTGTGGTAGGTTTCCCTAGGTGCCGGCAGAGCTAGAGGCCAAAATCTACAGGTAGGCACTACACAAAAAACACCTCTGTTTTCTTTCAAAAATGTAGATGTGTCCCCGTTGCGCTTTGGGGTGTTTCCTGTCGCGGGCGCTACCCACACAAGTGAGGTATAATTTTTATCTGGAGACTTGGGGGAACGCTGGGTGGAAGGAAATTTGTGGCTCCTCTCAGATTCCAGAACTTTCTGCCACAGAAATGTGAGGAACATGTTTTTTTTAGCCAAATTTTGAGGTTTGCAAAGGATTCTGGGAAACAGAACCTGGTTCGAGCCCCACAAGTCACCCCATCTTGGATTCCCCTATGTCTCCAGTTTTAAAAAATGCACAGGTTTGGTAGGTTTCCCTAGGTGCCGGCTGACCTAGAGGCCAAAATCTACAGGTAGGCACTTCGCGAAAAACACCTCTGTTTTCTTTCAAAAATGTAGATGTGTCCACGTTGCGCTTTGGGGCGTTTCCTGTCGCGGGCGATAGGCCTACCCACACAAGTGAGGTATAATTTTTATCGGGAGACTTGGGGGAACGCTGGGTGGAAGGAAATTTGTGACTCCTCTCAGATTCCAGAACTTTCTGCCACAGAAATGTGAGGAACATGTGTTTTTTTAGCCACATTTTGAGGTTTGCAAAGGATTCTGGGTAACAGAACCTGGTCCGAGCCCCGCAAGTCACCCCATCTTGGTTTCCCCTAGGTCTCTAGTTTTCGGAAATGCACAGGTTTGGTAGGTTTCCCTAGGTGCCGGCTGAGCTAGAGGCCAAAATCTACAGGTAGGCACTTTGCAAAAAACACCTCTGTTTTCTTTCAAAAATTTAGATGTGTCCACGTTGCGCTTTGGGGTGTTTCCTGTCGCGGGCGCTAGGCCTACCCACACAAGTGAGGTATCATTTTTATAGGGGGTCTTGGGGGAACGCTGGGTGGAAGGAAATTTGTGGCTCCTCTCAGATTCCAGAACTTTCTGCCACAGAAATGTGAGGAACATGTGTTTTTTTAGCCAAATTTTGAGGTTTGCAAAGGATTCTGGGTAACAGAACCTGGTCCGAGCCCCGCAAGTCACCCCATCTTGGATTCCCCTAGGTCTCTAGTTTTCAGAAATGCACAGGTTTGGTAGGTTTTCCTAGGTGCCGGCTGAGCTAGAGGCCAAAATCTACAGGTAGGCACTTCGCAAAAAACACCTCTGTGTTCTTTCAAAAATTTAGATGTGTCCACATTGCGCTTTGGGGCGTTTCCTGTCGCGGGCGCTAGGCCTACCCACTCAAGTGAGGTATCATTTTTATCGGGAGACTTGGGGGAACGCTGGTGGAAGGAAATTTGTGGCTCCTCTCAGATTCCAGAACTCTCTCCCACAGAAATGTGAGGAGCGTGTGTTTTTTAGCCAAATTTTGAGGTTTGCAAAGGATTCTGGGTAACAGAACCTGGTCCGAGCCCCGCAAGTCACCCCATCTTGGATTCCCCTAGGTCTCTAGATTTCAGAAATGCACAGGTTTGGTAGGTTTCCCTAGGTGGCGGCTGAGCTAGAGGCCAAAATCTACAGGTAGGCACTTCGCAAAAAACACCTCTGTTTTCTTTCAAAAATTTAGATGTGTCCACGTTGCGCTTTGGGGCATTTCCTGTCGCGGGCGCTAGGCCTACCCACACAAGTGAGGTATCATTTGTATCGGGAGACTTGGGGGAACGCTGGGTGGTAGGAAATTTGTGGCTCCTCTCAGATTCCAGAACTCTCTGCCACAGAAATGTGAGGAACGTGTGTTTTTTAGCCAAATTTTGAGGTTTGCAAAGGATTCTGGTTAACAGAACCTGGTCCGAGCCCCGCAAGTCACCCCATCTTGGATTCCCCTAGGTCTCTAGTTTTCAGAAATGCACAGGTTTGGTATGTTTCCCTAGGTGCCGGCTGAGCTAGAGGCCAAAATCTACAGGTAGGCACTTCGCAAAAAACACCTCTGTTTTCTTTCAAAAATTTAGATGTGTCCACGTTGCGCTTTGGGGCGTTTCCGTCGCGGGCGCTAGGCCTACCCACACAAGTGAGGTATCATTTTTATCGGGAGACTTGGGGGAAGCTGGGTGGAAGGAAATTTGTGGCTCCTCTCAGATTCCAGAACTCTCTGCCACAGAAATGTGAGGAACGTGTGTTTTTTAGCCAAATTTTGAGGTTTGCAAAGGATTCTGGGTAACAGAACCTGGTCCGAGCCCCGCAAGTCCCCCCATCTTGGATTCCCCTAGGTCTCTAGTTTTCAGAAATGCACAGGTTTGGTAGGTTTCCCTAGGTGCCGGCTGAGCTAGAGGCCAAAATCTACAGGTAGGCACTTCGCAAAAAACACCTCTGTTTTCTTAAAAAAATTTAGATGTGTCCACAATGCGCTTTGGGGCGTTTCCTGTCGCGGGCGCTAGGCCTACCCACACAAGTGAGGTATCATTTTTATCGGGAGACTTGGGGGAGCGCTGGGTGGAAGGAAATTTGTGGCTCCTCTCAGATTCCAGAACTTTCTGCCACAGAAATGTGAGGAACATGTGTTTTTTTAGCCAAATTTTGAGGTTTGCAAAGGATTCTGGGTAACAGAACCTGGTCCGAGCCCCGCAAGTCACCCCATCTTGGATTCCCCTAGGTCTCTAGTTTTCAGAAATGCACAGGTTTGGTAGGTTTCCCTAGGTGCCGGCTGAGCTAGAGGCCAAAATCTAAAGGTAGGCACTTCGCAAAAAACACCTGTTTTCTTTCAAAAATTTAGATGTGTCCACGTTGCGCTTTGGGGCGTTTCCTGTCACGGGCGCTAGGCCTACCCACACAACTGAGGTATCATTTTTATCAGGAGACTTGGGGGAACGCTGGGTGGAAGGAAATTTGTGGCTCCTCTCAGATTCCAGAACTTTCTGCCACAGAAATGTGAGGAACATGTGTTTTTTTAGCCAAATTTTGAGGTTTGCAAAGGATTCTGGGTAACAGAACCTGGTCCGAGCCCCGCAAGTCACCCCATCTTGGATTCCCCTAGGTCTCTAGTTTTCAGAAACGCACAGGTGTGGTAGGTTTCCCTAGGTGCCGGCAGAGCTAGAGGCCAAAATCTACAGGTAGGCACTTCACAAAAAACACCTCTGATTTCTTTCAAAAATGTAGATGTGTCCCCGTTGCGCTTTGGGGTGTTTCCTGTCGCGGGCGCTACCCACACAAGTGAGGTATAATTTTTATCTGGAGACTTGGGGGAACGCTGGGTGGAAGGAAATTTGTGGCTCCTCTCAGATTCCAGAACTTTCTGCCACAGAAATGTGAGGAACATGTTTTTTTTAGCCAAATTTTGAGGTTTGCAAAGGATTCTGGGAAACAGAACCTGGTTCGAGCCCCACAAGTCACCCCATCTTGGATTCCCCTATGTCTCCAGTTTTAAAAAATGCACAGGTTTGGTAGGTTTCCCTAGGTGCCGGCTGACCTAGAGGCCAAAATCTACAGGTAGGCACTTCGCGAAAAACACCTCTGTTTTCTTTCAAAAATGTAGATGTGTCCACGTTGCGCTTTGGGGCGTTTCCTGTCGCGGGCGATAGGCCTACCCACACAAGTGAGGTATAATTTTTATCGGGAGACTTGGGGGAACGCTGGGTGGAAGGAAATTTGTGACTCCTCTCAGATTCCAGAACTTTCTGCCACAGAAATGTGAGGAACATGTGTTTTTTTAGCCACATTTTGAGGTTTGCAAAGGATTCTGGGTAACAGAACCTGGTCCGAGCCCCGCAAGTCACCCCATCTTGGTTTCCCCTAGGTCTCTAGTTTTCGGAAATGCACAGGTTTGGTAGGTTTCCCTAGGTGCCGGCTGAGCTAGAGGCCAAAATCTACAGGTAGGCACTTTGCAAAAAACACCTCTGTTTTCTTTCAAAAATTTAGATGTGTCCACGTTGCGCTTTGGGGTGTTTCCTGTCGCGGGCGCTAGGCCTACCCACACAAGTGAGGTATCATTTTTATAGGGGGTCTTGGGGGAACGCTGGGTGGAAGGAAATTTGTGGCTCCTTTCAGATTCCAGAACTTTCTGCCACAGAAATGTGAGGAACATGTGTTTTTTTAGCCAAATTTTGAGGTTTGCAAAGGATTCTGGGTAACAGAACCTGGTCCGAGCCCCGCAAGTCACCCCATCTTGGATTCCCCTAGGTCTCTAGTTTTCAGAAATGCACAGGTTTGGTAGGTTTTCCTAGGTGCCGGCTGAGCTAGAGGCCAAAATCTACAGGTAGGCACTTCGCAAAAAACACCTCTGAGTTCTTTCAAAAATTTAGATGTGTCCACGTTGCGCTTTGGGGCGTTTCCTGTCGCGGGCGCTAGGCCTACCCACTCAAGTGAGGTATCATTTTTATCGGGAGACTTGGGGGAACGCTGGGTGGAAGGAAATTTGTGGCTCCTCTCAGATTCCAGAACTCTCTGCCACAGAAATGTGAGGAGCGTGTGTTTTTTAGCCAAATTTTGAGGTTTGCAAAGGATTCTGGGTAACAGAACCTGGTCCGAGCCCCGCAAGTCACCCCATCTTGGATTCCCCTAGGTCTCTAGATTTCAGAAATGCACAGGTTTGGTAGGTTTCCCTAGGTGGCGGCTGAGCTAGAGGCCAAAATCTACAGGTAGGCACTTCGCAAAAAACACCTCTGTTTTCTTTCAAAAATTTAGATGTGTCCACGTTGCGCTTTGGGGCATTTCCTGTCGCGGGCGCTAGGCCTACCCACACAAGTGAGGTATCATTTGTATCGGGAGACTTGGGGGAACGCTGGGTGGAAGGAAATTTGTGGCTCCTCTCAGATTCCAGAACTCTCTGCCACAGAAATGTGAGGAACGTGTGTTTTTTAGCCAAATTTTGAGGTTTGCAAAGGATTCTGGTTAACAGAACCTGGTCCGAGCCCCGCAAGTCACCCCATCTTGGATTCCCCTAGGTCTCTAGTTTTCAGAAATGCACAGGTTTGGTATGTTTCCCTAGGTGCCGGCTGAGCTAGAGGCCAAAATCTACAGGTAGGCACTTCGCAAAAAACACCTCTGTTTTCTTTCAAAAATTTAGATGTGTCCACGTTGCGCTTTGGGGCGTTTCCGTTGCGGGCGCTAGGCCTACCCACACAAGTGAGGTATCATTTTTATCGGGAGACTTGGGGGAAGCTGGGTGGAAGGAAATTTGTGGCTCCTCTCAGATTCCAGAACTCTCTGCCACAGAAATGTGAGGAACGTGTGTTTTTTAGCCAAATTTTGAGGTTTGCAAAGGATTCTGGGTAACAGAACCTGGTCCGAGCCCCGCAAGTCACCCCATCTTGGATTCCCCTAGGTCTCTAGTTTTCAGAAATGCACAGGTTTGGTAGGTTTCCCTAGGTGCCGGCTGAGCTAGAGGCCAAAATCTACAGGTAGGCACTTCGCAAAAAACACCTCTGTTTTCTTAAAAAAATTTAGATGTGTCCACAATGCGCTTTGGGGCGTTTCCTGTCGCGGGCGCTAGGCCTACCCACACAAGTGAGGTATCATTTTTATCGGGAGACTTGGGGGAACGCTGGGTGGAAGGAAATTTGTGACTCCTCTCAGATTCCAGAACTTTCTGCCACAGAAATGTGAGGAACATGTGTTTTTTTAGCCAAATTTTGAGGTTTGCAAAGGTTTCCGGGTAACAGAACCTGGTCCGAGCCCCGCAAGTCACCCCATCTTGGATTCCCCTAGGTCTCTAGATTTCAGAAATGCACAGGTTTGGTAGGTTTCCCTAGGTGCCGGCTGAGCTAGAGGCCAAAATCTACAGGTAGGCACTTCGCAAAAAACACCTCTGTTTTCTTTCAAAAATTTAGATGTGTCCACGTTGCGCTTTGGGGCATTTCCTGTCGCGGGCGCTAGGCCTACCCACACAAGTGAGGTATCATTTCTATCGGGAGACTTGGGGGAACGCTGGGTGGAAGGAAATTTGTGGCTCCTCTCAGATTCCAGAACTCTCTGCCACAGAAATGTGAGGAACATGTGTTTTTTTAGCCAAATTTTGAGGTTTGCAAAGGATTCTGGGTAACAGAACCTGGTCCGAGCCCCGCAAGTCACCCCATCTTGGATTCCCCTAGGTCTCTAGTTTTCAGAAATGCACAGGTTTGGTAGGTTTCCCTAGGTGCCGGCTGAGCTAGAGGCCAAAATCTACAGGTAGGCACTTTGCAAAAAACACCTCTGTTTTCTTTCAATAATTTAGATGTGTCCACGTTGCGCTTTGGGGCGTTTCCTGTCGCGGGCGCTAGGCCTACCCACACAAGTGAGGTATCATTTTTATCGGGAGACTTGGGGGAATGCTGGGTGGAAGGAAATTTGTGACTCCTCTCAGATTCCAGAACTTTCTGCCACAGAAATGTGAGGAACATGTGTTTTTTTAGCCACATTTTGAGGTTTGCAAAGGATGTTGGGTAACAGAACCTGGTCCGAGCCCCGCAAGTCACCCCATCTTGAATTCCCCAAGTCTCTAGTTTTCAGAAATGCACAGGTTTGGTAGGATTCCCTAGGTGCCGGCTGAGCTAGAGGCCAAAATCTACAGGTATGCACTTCGCAAAAAACACCTCTGTTTTCTTTCAAAAATTTAGATGTGTCCACGTTGCGCTTTGGGGCGTTTTCTGTCGCGGGCGCTAGGCCTACCCACACAAGTGAGGTATCATTTTTATCGGGAGACTTGGGGGAACGCTGGGTGGAAGGAAATTTGTGGCTCCTCTCAGATTCCAGAACTTTCTGCCACAGAAATGTGAGGAATATTTGTTTTTGTAGCCAAATTTTGAGGTTTGCAAAGGATTCTGGGTAACAGAACCTGGTCCGAGCCCCGCAAGTCACACCATCTTGGATTCCCGTAGGTCTCTAGTTTTCAGAAACGCACAGGTGTGGTAGGTTTCCCTAGGTGCCGGCAGAGCTAGAGGCCAAAATCTACAGGTAGGCACTTCGCAAAAAACACCTCTGTTTTCTTTCAAAAATTTAGATGTGTCCACGTTGCGCTTTGGGGCGTTTCCTGTCGCGGGCGCTAGGCCTACCCACACAAGTGAGGTATCATTTTTATCGGGAGACTTGGGGGAAGCTGGGTGGAAGGAAATTTGTGGCTCCTCTCAAATTCCAGAACTTTCTGCCACAGAAATGTGAGGAACATGTGTATTTTTAGACAAATTTTGAGGTTTGCAAAGGATTCTGGGTAACAGAACCTGGTCCGAGCCCCGCAAGTCACCCCATCTTGGATTCCCGTAGGTCTCTAGTTTTCAGAAACGCACTGGTGTGGTAGGTTTCCCTAGGTGCCGGCAGAGCTAGAGGCCAAAATCTACAGGTAGGCACTTCGCAAAAAACACATCTGTTTTCTTTCAACAATTTAGATGTGTCCACGTTGCGCTTTGGGGCGTTTCCTGTCGCGGGCGCTAGGCCTACCCACACAAGTGAGGTATCATTTTTATCGGGAGACTTGGGGGAACGCTGGGTGGAAGGAAATTTGTGACTCCTCTCAGATTCCAGAACTTTCTGCCACAGAAATGTGAGGAACATGTGTTTTTTTAGCCAAATTTTGAGGTTTGCAAAGGTTTCCGGGTAACAGAACCTGGTCCGAGCCCCGCAAGTCACCCCATCTTGGATTCCCCTAGGTCTCTAGATTTCAGAAATGCACAGGTTTGGTAGGTTTCCCTAGGTGCCGGCTGAGCTAGAGGCCAAAATCTACAGGTAGGCACTTCGCAAAAAACACCTCTGTTTTCTTTCAAAAATTTAGATCTGTCCACATTGCGCTTTGGGGCATTTCCTGTCGCGGGCGCTAGGCCTACCCACACAAGTGAGGTATCATTTGTATCGGGAGACTTGGGGGAACGCTGGGTGGAAGGAAATTTGTAGCTCCTCTCAGATTCCAGAACTCTCTGCCACAGAAATGTGAGGAACGTGTGTTTTTTAGCCAAATTTTGAGGTTTGCAAAGGATTCTGGGTAACAGAACCTGGTCCGAGCCCCGCAAGTCACCCCATCTTGGATTCCCCTAGGTCTCTAGTTTTCAGAAATGCACAGGTTTGGTAGGTTTCCCTAGGTGCCGGCTGAGCTAGAGGCCAAAATCTACAGGTAGGCACTTTGCAAAAAACACCTCTGTTTTCTTTCAAAAATTTAGATGTGTCCACGTTGCGCTTTGGGGCGTTTCCTGTCGCGGGCGCTAGGCCTACCCACACAAGTGAGGTATCATTTTTATCGGGAGACTTGGGGGAACGCTGGGTGGAAGGAAATTTGTGACTCCTCTCAGATTCCAGAACTTTCTGCCACAGAAATGTGAGGAACATGTGTTTTTTTAGCCACATTTTGAGGTTTGCAAAGGATTCTGGGTAACAGAACCTGGTCCGAGCCCCGCAAGTCACCCCATCTTGAATTCCCCTAAGTCTCTAGTTTTCAGAAATGCACAGGTTTGGTAGGTTTCCCTAGGTGCCGGCTGAGCTAGAGGCCAAAATCTACAGGTAGGCACTTCGCAAAAAACACCTCTGTTTTCTTTCAAAAATTTAGATGTGTCCACGTTGCGCTTTGGGGCGTTTTCTGTCGCGGGCGCTAGGGCTACCCACACAAGTGAGGTATCATTTTTATCGGGAGACTTGGGGGAACGCTGGGTGGAAGGAAATTTGTGGCTCCTCTCAGATTCCAGAACTTTCTGCCACAGAAATGTGAGGAATATTTGTTTTTGTAGCCAAATTTTGAGGTTTGCAAAGGATTCTGGGTAACAGAACCTGGTCCGAGCCCCGCAAGTCACACCATCTTGGATTCCCCTAGGTCTCTAGATTTCAGAAATGCACAGGTTTGGTAGGATTCCCTAGGTGCCGGCTGAGCTAGAGGCCAAAATCTACAGGTAGGCACTTCGCAAAAAACACCTCTGTTTTCTTTCAAAAATTTAGATGTGTCCACGTTGCGCTTTGGGGCGTTTCCTGTCACGGGCGCTAGGCCTACCCACACAAGTGATGTATCGTTTTTATAGGGGGTCTTGGGGGAACGCTGGGTGGAAGGAAATTTTTGGCTCCTCTCAGATTCCAGAACTTTCTGCCACAGAAATGTGAGGAACATGTGTTTTTTTAGCCAAATTTTGAGGTTTGCAAAGGATTCTGGGTAACAGAACCTGGTCCGAGCCCCGCAAGTCACCCCATCTTGGATTCCCCTAGGTCTCTAGTTTTGAGAAATGCACAGGTTTGGTAGGTTTCCCTAGGTGCCGGCTGAGCTAGAGGCCAAAATCTAAAGGTAGGCACTTCGCAAAAAACACCTCTGTTTTCTTTCAAAAATTTAGATGTGTCCACGTTGCGCTTTGGGGCGTTTCCTGTCACGGGCGCTAGGCCTACCCACACAACTGAGGTATCATTTTTATCAGGAGACTTGGGGGAACGCTGGGTGGAAGGAAATTTGTGGCTCCTCTCAGATTCCAGAACTTTCTGCCACAGAAATGTGAGGAACATGTGTTTTTTTAGCCAAATTTTGAGGTTTGCAAAGGATTCTGGGTAACAGAACCTGGTCCGAGCCCCGCAAGTCACCCCATCTTGGATTCCCCTAGGTCTCTAGTTTTCAGAAACGCACAGGTGTGGTAGGTTTCCCTAGGTGCCGGCAGAGCTAGAGGCCAAAATCTACAGGTAGGCACTTCACAAAAAACACCTCTGTTTTCTTTCAAAAATGTAGATGTGTCCCCGTTGCGCTTTGGGGTGTTTCCTGTCGCGGGCGCTAGGCCTACCCACACAAGTGAGGTATAATTTTTATCTGGAGACTTGGAGGAACGCTGGGTGGAAGGAAATTTGTGGCTCCTCTCAGATTCCAGAACTTTCTGCCACAGAAATGTGAGGAACATGTTTTTTTTAGCCAAATTTTGAGGTTTGCAAAGGATTCTGGGAAACAGAACCTGGTTCGAGCCCCACAAGTCACCCCATCTTGGATTCCCCTATGTCTCCAGTTTTAAAAAATGCACAGGTTTGGTAGGTTTCCCTAGGTGCCGGCTGACCTAGAGGCCAAAATCTACAGGTAGGCACTTCGCGAAAAACACCTCTGTTTTCTTTAAAAAATGTAGATGTGTCCACATTGCGCTTTGGGGCGTTTCCTGTCGCGGGCGCTAGGCCTACCCACACAAGTGAGGTATCATTTTTATCGGGAGACTTGGGGGAACGCTGGGTGGAAGGAAATTTGTGACTCCTCTCAGATTCCAGAACTTTCTGCCACAGAAATGTGAAGAACATGTGTTTTTTTAGCCACATTTTGAGGTTTGCAAAGGATTCTGGGTAACAGAACCTGGTCCGAGCCCCGCAAGTCACCCCATCTTGGATTCCCCTAGGTCTCTAGTTTTCGGAAATGCACAGGTTTGGTAGGTTTCCCTAGGTGCCGGCTGAGCTAGAGGCCAAAATCTACAGGTAGGCACTTCGCAAAAAACACCTCTGTTTTCTTTCAAAAATTTAGATGTGTCCACGTTGCGCTTTGGGGTGTTTCCTGTCGCGGGCGCTAGGCCTACCCACACAAGTGAGGTATCATTTTTATAGGGGGTCTTGGGGGAACGCTGGGTGGAAGGAAATTTGTGGCTCCTCTCAGATTCCAGAACTTTCTGCCACAGAAATGTGAGGAACATGTGTTTTTTAGCCAAATTTTGAGGTTTGCAAAGGATTCTGGGTAACAGAACCTGGTCCGAGCCCCGCAAGTCACCCCATCTTGGATTCCCCTAGGTCTCTAGTTTTCAGAAATGCACAGGTTTGGTAGGTTTCCCTAGGTGCCGGCTGAGCTAGAGGCCAAAATCTACAGGTAGGCACTTCGCAAAAAACACCTCTGTTTTCTTTCAAAAATTTAGATGTGTCCACGTTGCGCTTTGGGGCGTTTCCTGTCGCGGGCGCTAGGCCTACCCACTCAAGTGAGGTATCATTTTTATCGGGAGACTTGGGGGAACGCTGGGTGGAAGGAAATTTGTGGCTCCTCTCAGATTACAGAACTCTCTGCCACAGAAATGTGAGGAACGTGTGTTTTTTAGCCAAATTTTGAGGTTTGCAAAGGATTCTGGGTAACAGAACCTGGTCCGAGCCCCGCAAGTCACCCCATCTTGGATTCCCCTATGTCTCTAGTTTTCAGAAATGCACAGGTTTGGTAGGTTTCCCTAGGTGCCGGCTGAGCTAGAGGCCAAAATCTACAGGTAGGCACTTCGCAAAAAACACCTCTGTTTTCTTTAAAAAATTTAGAAGTGTCCACAATGCGCTTTGGGGCGTTTCCTGTCGCGGGCGCTAGGCCTACCCACACAAGTGAGGTATCATTTTTATCGGGAGACTTGGGGGAACGCTGGGTGGAAGGAAATTTGTGACTCCTCTCAGATTCCAGAACTTTCTGCCACAGAAATGTGAGGAACATGTGTTTTTTTAGCCAAATTTTGAGGTTTGCAACGGTTTCCGGGTAACAGAACCTGGTCCGAGCCCCGCAAGTCACCCCATCTTGGATTCCCCTAGGTCTCTAGATTTCAGAAATGCACAGGTTTGGTAGGTTTCCCTAGGTGCCGGCTTAGCTAGAGGCCAAAATCTACAGGTAGGCACTTCGCAAAAAACACCTCTGTTTTCTTTGAAAAATTTAGATGTGTCCACGTTGCGCTTTGGGGCATTTCCTGTCGCGGGCGCTAGGCCTACCCACACAAGTGAGGTATCATTTGTATCGGGAGACTTGGGGGAACGCTGGGTGGAAGGAAATTTGTGGCTCCTCTCAGATTCCAGAACTCTCTGCCACAGAAATGTGAGGAACATGTGTATTTTTAGACAAATTTTGAGGTTTGCAAAGGATTCTGGGTAACAGAACCTGGTCCGAGCCCCGCAAGTCACCCCATCTTGGATTCCCGTAGGTCTCTAGTTTTCAGAAACGCACAGGTGTGGTAGGTTTCCCTAGGTGCCGGCAGAGCTAGAGGCCAAAATCTACAGGTAGGCACTTCGCAAAAAACACATCTGTTTTCTTTCAACAATTTAGATGTGTCCACGTTGCGCTTTGGGGCGTTTCCTGTCGCGGGCGCTAGGCCTACCCACACAAGTGAGGTATCATTTTTATCGGGAGACTTGGAGGAACGCTGGGTGGAAGGAAATTTGTGACTCCTCTCAGATTCCAGAACTTTCTGCCACAGAAATGTGAGGAACGTGTGTTTTTTTAGCCAAATTTTGAGGTTTGCAAAGGTTTCCGGGTAACAGAACCTGGTCCGAGCCCCGCAAGTCACCCCATCTTGGATTCCCCTAGGTCTCTAGATTTCAGAAATGCACAGGTTTGGTAGGTTTCCCTAGGTGCCGGCTGAGCTAGAGGCCAAAATCTACAGGTAGGCACTTCGCAAAAAACACCTCTGTTTTCTTTCAAAAATTTAGATGTGTCCACATTGCGCTTTGGGGCATTTCCTGTCGCGGGCGCTAGGCCTACCCACACAAGTGAGGTATCATTTGTATCGGGAGACTTGGGGGAACGCTGGGTGGAAGGAAATTTGTAGCTCCTCTCAGATTCCAGAACTCTCTGCCACAGAAATGTGAGGAACGTGTGTTTTTTAGCCAAATTTTGAGGTTTGCAAAGGATTCTGGGTAACAGAACCTGGTCCGAGCCCCGCAAGTCACCCCATCTTGGATTCCCCTAGGTCTCTAGTTTTCAGAAATGCACAGGTTTGGTAGGTTTCCCTAGGTGCCGGCTGAGCTAGAGGCCAAAATCTACAGGTAGGCACTTTGCAAAAAACACCTCTGTTTTCTTTCAAAAATTTAGATGTGTCCACGTTGCGCTTTGGGGCGTTTCCTGTCGCGGGCGCTAGGCCTACCCACACAAGTGAGGTATCATTTTTATCGGGAGACTTGGGGGAACGCTGGGTGGAAGGAAATTTGTGGCTCCTCTCAGATTCCAGAACTTTCTGCCACAGAAATGTGAGGAATATTTGTTTTTGTAGCCAAATTTTAAGGTTTGCAAAGGATTCTGGGTAACAGAACCTGGTCCGAGCCCCGCAAGTCACACCATCTTGGATTCCCCTAGGTCTCTAGATTTCAGAAATGCACAGGTTTGGTAGGATTCCCTAGGTGCCGGCTGAGCTAGAGGCCAAAATCTACAGGTAGGCACTTCGCAAAAAACACCTCTGTTTTCTTTCAAAAATTTAGATGTGTCCACGTTGCGCTTTGGGGCGTTTCCTGTCACGGGCGCTAGGCCTACCCACACAAGTGATGTATCGTTTTTATAGGGGGTCTTGGGGGAACGCTGGGTGGAAGGAAATTTGTGGCTCCTCTCAGATTCCAGAACTTTCTGCCACAGAAATGTGAGGAACATGTGTTTTTTTAGCCAAATTTTGAGGTTTGCAAACGATTCTGGGTAACAGAACCTGGTCCGAGCCCCGCAAGTCACCCCATCTTGGATTCCCCTAGGTCTCTAGTTTTGAGAAATGCACAGGTTTGGTAGGTTTCCCTAGGTGCCGGCTGAGCTAGAGGCCAAAATCTAAAGGTAGGCACTTCGCAAAAAACACCTCTGTTTTCTTTCAAAAATTTAGATGTGTCCACGTTGCGCTTTGGGGCGTTTCCTGTCACGGGCGCTAGGCCTACCCACACAACTGAGGTATCATTTTTATCAGGAGACTTGGGGGAACGCTGGGTGGAAGGAAATTTGTGGCTCCTCTCAGATTCCAAAACTTTCTGCCACAGAAATGTGAGGAACATGTGTTTTTTTAGCCAAATTTTGAGGTTTGCAAAGGATTCTGGGTAACAGAACCTGGTCCGAGCCCCGCAAGTCACCCCATCTTGGATTCCCCTAGGTCTCTAGTTTTCAGAAACGCACAGGTGTGGTAGGTTTCCCTAGGTGCCGGCAGAGCTAGAGGCCAAAATCTACAGGTAGGCACTTCACAAAAAACACCTCTGTTTTCTTTCAAAAATGTAGATGTGTCCCCGTTGCGCTTTGGGGTGTTTCCTGTCGCGGGCGCTAGGCCTACCCACACAAGTGAGGTATAATTTTTATCTGGAGACTTGGGAGAACGCTGGGTGGAAGGAAATTTGTGGCTCCTCTCAGATTCCAGAACTTTCTGCCACAGAAATGTGAGGAACATGTTTTTTTTAGCCAAATTTTGAGGTTTGCAAAGGATTCTGGGAAACAGAACCTGGTTCGAGCCCCACAAGTCACCCCATCTTGGATTCCCCTATGTCTCCAGTTTTAAAAAATGCACAGGTTTGGTAGGTTTCCCTAGGTGCCGGCTGACCTAGAGGCCAAAATCTACAGGTAGGCACTTCGCGAAAAACACCTCTGGTTTCTTTCAAAAATGTAGATGTGTCCACGTTGCGCTTTGGGGCGTTTCCTGTCGCGGGAGCTAGGCCTACCCACACAAGTGAGGTATCATTTTTATCGGGAGACTTGGGGGAACGCTGGGTGGAAGGAAATTTGTGACTCCTCTCAGATTCCAGAACTTTCTGCCACAGAAATGTGAGGAACATGTGTTTTTTTAGCCACATTTTGAGGTTTGCAAAGGATTCTGGGTAACAGAACCTGGTCCGAGCCCCGCAAGTCACCCCATCTTGGATTCCCCTAGATCTCTAGTTTTCGGAAATGCACAGGTTTGGTAGGTTTCCCTAGGTGCCGGCTGAGCTAGAGGCCAAAATCTACAGGTAGGCACTTCGCAAAAAAAACCTCTGTTTTCTTTCAAAAATTTAGATGTGTCCACGTTGCGCTTTGGGGTGTTTCCTGTCGCGGGCGCTAGGCCTACCCACCCAAGTGAGGTATCATTTTTATAGGGGGTCTTGGGGGAACGCTGGGTGGAAGGAAATTTGTGGCTCCTCTCAGATTCCAGAACTTTCTGCCACAGAAATGTGAGGAACATGTGTTTTTTTAGCCAAATTTTGAGGTTTGCAAAGGATTCTGGGTAACAGAACCTGGTCCGAGCCCCGCAAGTCACCCCATCTTGGATTCCCCTAGGTCTCTAGATTTCAGAAATGCACAGGTTTGGTAGGTTTCCCTAGGTGCCGGCTGAGCTAGAGGCCAAAATCTACAGGTAGGCACTTCGCAAAAAACACCTCTGTTTTCTTTCAAAAATTTAGATGTGTCCACGTTGCGCTTTGGGGCATTTTCTGTCGCGGGCGCTAGGCCTACCCACACAAGTGAGGTATCATTTGTATCGGGAGACTTGGGGGAACGCTGGGTGGAAGGAAATTTGTGGCTCCTCTCAGATTCCAGAACTCTCTGCCACAGAAATGTGAGGAACGTGTGTTTTTTAGCCAAATTTTGAGGTTTGCAAAGGATTCTGGGTAACAGAACCTGGTCCGAGCCCCGCAAGTCACCCCATCTTGGATTCCCCTAGGTCTCTAGTTTTCAGAAATGCACAGGTTTGGTATGTTTCCCTAGGTGCCGGCTGAGCTAGAGGCCAAAATCTACAGGTAGGCACTTCGCAAAAAACACCTCTGTTTTCTTTCAAAAATTTAGATGTGTCCACGTTGCGCTTTGGGGCGTTTCCTGTCGCGGGCGCTAGGCCTACCCACACAAGTGAGGTATCATTTTTATCGGGAGACTTGGGGGAAGCTGGGTGGAAGGAAATTTGTGGCTCCTCTCAGATTCCAGAACTCTCTGCCACAGAAATGTGAGGAACGTGTGTTTTTTAGCCAAATTTTGAGGTTTGCAAAGGATTCTGGGTAACAGAACCTGGTCCGAGCCCCGCAAGTCACCCCATCTTGGATTCCCCTAGGTCTCTAGTTTTCAGAAATGCACAGGTTTGGTAGGTTTCCCTAGGTGCCGGCTGAGCTAGAGGCCAAAATCTACAGGTAGGCACTTCGCAAAAAACACCTGTGTTTTCTTTAAAAAATTTAGATGTGTCCACAATGCGCTTTGGGGCGTTTCCTGTCGCGGGCGCTAGGCCTACCCACACAAGTGAGGTATCATTTTTATCGGGAGACTTGGGGGAACGCTGGGTGGAAGGAAATTTGTGACTCCTCTCAGATTCCTGAACTTTCTGCCAGAAATGTGAGGAACATGTGTTTTTTTAGCCAAATTTTGAGGTTTGCAAAGGTTTCCGGGTAACAGAACCTGGTCCGAGCCCCGCAAGTCACCCCATCTTGGATTCCCCTAGGTCTCTAGATTTCAGAAATGCACAGGTTTGGTAGGTTTCCCTAGGTGCCGGCTGAGCTAGAGGCCAAAATCTACAGGTAGGCACTTCGCAAAAAACACCTCTGTTTTCTTTCAAAAATTTAGATGTGTCCACGTTGCGCTTTGGGGCGTTTTCCTGTCGCGGGCGCTAGGCCTACCCACACAAGTGAGGTATCATTTGTATCGGGAGACTTGGGGGAACGCTGGGTGGAAGGAAATTTGTGGCTCCTCTCAGATTCCAGAACTCTCTGCCACAGAAATGTGAGGAACGTGTGTTTTTTAGCCAAATTTTGAGGTTTGCAAAGGATTCTGGGTAACAGAACCTGGTCCGAGCCCAGCAAGTCACCCCATCTTGGATTCCCCTAGGTCTCTAGTTTTCAGAAATGCACAGGTTTGGTAGGTTTCCCTAGGTGCCGGCTGAGCTAGAGGCCAAAATCTACAGGTAGGCACTTCGCAAAAAACACCTCTGTTTTCTTTCAAAAATTTAGATGTGTCCACGTTGCTCTTTGGGGCGTTTCCTGTCGCGGGCGCTAGGCCTACCCACACAAGTGAGGTATCATTTTTATCGGGAGACTTGGGGGAAGCTGGGTGGAAGGAAATTTGTGGCTCCTCTCAAATTCCAGAACTTTCTGCCACAGAAATGTGAGGAACATGTGTATTTTTAGCCAAATTTTGAGGTTTGCAAAGGATTCTGGGTAACAGAACCTGGTCCGAGCCCCGCAAGTCACCCCATCTTGGATTCCCGTAGGTCTCTAGTTTTCAGAAACGCACAGGTGTGGTAGGTTTCCCTAGGTGACGGCAGAGCTAGAGGCCAAAATCTACAGGTAGGCACTTCGCAAAAAACACATCTGTTTTCTTTCAACAATTTAGATGTGTCCACATTGCGCTTTGGGGCGTTTCCTGTCGCGGGCGCTAGGCCTACCCACACAAGTGAGGTATCATTTTTATCGGGAGACTTGGGGGAACGCTGGGTGGAAGGAAATTTGTGACTCCTCTCAGATTCCAGAACTTTCTGCCACAGAAATGTGAGGAACATGTGTTTTTTTAGCCAAATTTTGAGGTTTGCAAAGGTTTCCGGGTAACAGAACCTGGTCCGAGCCCCGCAAGTCACCCCATCTTGGATTCCCCTAGGTCTCTAGATTTCAGAAATGCACAGGTTTGGTAGGTTTCCCTAGGTGCCGGCTGAGCTAGAGGCCAAAATCTACAGGTAGGCACTTCGCAAAAAACACCTCTGTTTTCTTTCAAAAATTTAGATGTGTCCACATTGCGCTTTGGGGCATTTCCTGTCGCGGGCGCCAGGCCTACCCACACAAGTGAGGTATCATTTGTATCGGGAGACTTGGGGGAACGCTGGGTGGAAGGAAATTTGTAGCTCCTCTCAGATTCCAGAACTCTCTGCCACAGAAACGTGAGGAACGTGTGTTTTTTAGCCAAATTTTGAGGTTTGCAAAGGATTCTGGGTAACAGAACCTGGTCCGAGCCCCGCAAGTCACCCCATCTTGGATTCCCCTAGGTCTCTAGTTTTCAGAAATGCACAGGTTTGGTAGGATTCCCTAGGTGCCGGCTGAGCTAGAGGCCAAAATCTACAGGTAGGCACTTTGCAAAAAACACCTCTGTTTTCTTTCAAAAATTTAGATGTGTCCACGTTGCGCTTTGGGGCGTTTCCTGTCACGGGCGCTAGGCCTACCCACACAAGTGATGTATCGTTTTTATAGGGGGTCTTGGGGGAACGCTGGGTGGAAGGAAATTTGTGGCTCCTCTCAGATTCCAGAACTTTCTGCCACAGAAATGTGAGGAACATGTGTTTTTTTAGCCAAATTTTGAGGTTTGCAAACGATTCTGGGTAACAGAACCTGGTCCAAGCCCCGCAAGTCACCCCATCTTGGATTCCCCTAGGTCTCTAGTTTTGAGAAATGCACAGGTTTGGTAGGTTTCCCTAGGTGCCGGCTGAGCTAGAGGCCAAAATCTAAAGGTAGGCACTTCGCAAAAAACACCTCTGTTTTCTTTCAAAAATTTAGATGTGTCCACGTTGCGCTTTGGGGCATTTCCTGTCACGGGCGCTAGGCCTACCCACACAACTGAGGTATCATTTTTATCAGGAGACTTGGGGGAACGCTGGGTGGAAGGAAATTTGTGGCTCCTCTCAGATTCCAAAACTTTCTGCCACAGAAATGTGAGGAACATGTGTTTTTTTAGCCAAATTTTGAGGTTTGCAAAGGATTCTGGGTAACAGAACCTGGTCCGAGCCCCGCAAGTCACCCCATCTTGGATTCCCCTAGGTCTCTAGTTTTCAGAAACGCACAGGTGTGGTAGGTTTCCCTAGGTGCCGGCAGAGCTAGAGGCCAAAATCTACAGGTAGGCACTTCACAAAAAACACCTCTGTTTTCTTTCAAAAATGTAGATGTGTCCCCGTTGCGCTTTGGGGTGTTTCCTGTCGCGGGCGCTAGGCCTACCCACACAAGTGAGGTATAATTTTTATCTGGAGACTTGGGGGAATGCTGGGTGGAAGGAAATTTGTGGCTCCTCTCAGATTCCAGAACTTTCTGCCACAGAAATGTGAGGAACATGTTTTTTTTAGCCAAATTTTGAGGTTTGCAAAGGATTCTGGGAAACAGAACCTGGTTCGAGCCCCACAAGTCACCCCATCTTGGATTCCCCTATGTCTCCAGTTTTAAAAAATGCACAGGTTTGGTAGGTTTCCCTAGGTGCCGGCTGACCTAGAGGCCAAAATCTACAGGTAGGCACTTCGCGAAAAACACCTCTGTTTTCTTTCAAAAATGTAGATGTGTCCACGTTGCGCTTTGGGGCGTTTCCTGTCGCGGGCGCTAGGCCTACCCACACAAGTGAGGTATCATTTTTATAGGGGGTCTTTGGGGAACGCTGGGTGGAAGGAAATTTGTGGCTCCTCTCAGATTCCAGAACTTTCTGCCACAGAAATGTGAGGAACATGTGTTTTTTTAGCCAAATTTTGAGGTTTGCAAAGGATTCTGGGTAACAGAACCTGGTCCGAGACCCGCAAGTCACCCCATCTTGGATTCCCCTAGGTCTCTAGATTTCAGAAATGCACAGGTTTGGTAGGTTTCCCTAGGTGCCGGCTGAGCTAGAGGCCAAAATCTACAGGTAGGCACTTCGCAAAAAACACCTCAGTTTTCTTTCAAAAATTTAGATGTGTCCACGTTGCGCTTTGGGGCATTTCCTGTCGCGGGCGCTAGGCCTACCCACTCAAGTGAGGTATCATTTGTATCGGGAGACTTGGGGGAATGCTGGGTGGAAGGAAATTTGTGGCTCCTCTCAGATTCCAGAACTCTCTGCCACAGAAATGTGAGGAACGTGTGTTTTTTAGCCAAATTTTGAGGTTTGCAAAGGATTCTGGGTAACAGAACCTGGTCCGAGCCCCGCAAGTCACCCCATCTTGGATTCCCCTAGGTCTCTAGTTTTCAGAAATGCACAGGTTTGGTAGGTTTCCCTAGGTGCCGGCTGAGCTAGAGGCCAAAATCTACAGGTAGGCACTTCGCAAAAAACACCTCTGTTTTCTTTAAAAAATTTAGATGTGTCCACAATGCGCTTTGGGGCGTTTCCTGTCGCGGGCGCTAGGCCTACCCACACAAGTGAGGTATCATTTTTATCGGGAGACTTGGGGGAACGCTGGGTGGAAGGAAATTTGTGACTCCTCTCAGATTCCAGAACTTTCTGCCACAGAAATGTGAGGAACATGTGTTTTTTTAGCCAAATTTTGAGGTTTGCAAAGGTTTCCGGGTAACAGAACCTGGTCCGAGCCCCGCAAGTCACCCCATCTTGGATTCCCCTAGGTCTCTAGATTTCAGAAATGCACAGGTTTGGTAGGTTTCCCTAGGTGCCGGCTGAGCTAGAGGCCAAAATCTACAGGTAGGCACTTCGCAAAAAACACCTCTGTTTTCTTTCAAAAATTTAGATGTGTCCACGTTGCGCTTTGGGGCATTTCCTGTCGCGGGCGCTAGGCCTACCCACACAAGTGAGGTATCATTTGTATCGGGAGACTTGGGGGAACGCTGGGTGGAAGGAAATTTGTGGCTCCTCTCAGATTCCAGAACTCTCTGCCACAGAAATGTGAGGAACGTGTGTTTTTTAGCCAAATTTTGAGGTTTGCAAAGGATTCTGGGTAACAGAACCTGGTCCGAGCCCCGCAAGTCACCCCATCTTGGATTCCCCTAGGTCTCTAGTTTTCAGAAATGCACAGGATTGGTAGGTTTCCCTAGGTGCCGGCTGAGCTAGAGGCCAAAATCTACAGGTAGGCACTTCGCAAAAAACACCTCTGTTTTCTTTCAAAAATTTAGATGTGTCCACGTTGCGCTTTGGGGCGTTTCCTGTCGCGGGCGCTAGGCCTACCCACACAAGTGAGGTATCATTTTTATCGGGAGACTTGGGGGAAGCTGGGTGGAAGGAAATTTGTGGCTCCTCTCAAATTCCAGAACTTTCTGCCACAGAAATGTGAGGAACATGTGTATTTTTAGCCAAATTTTGAGGTTTGCAAAGGATTCTGGGTAACAGAACCTGGTCCGAGCCCCGCAAGTCACCCCATCTTGGATTCCCGTAGGTCTCTAGTTTTCAGAAACGCACAGGTGTGGTAGGTTTACCTAGGTGACTGCAGAGCTAGAGGCCAAAATCTACAGGTAGGCACTTCGCAAAAAACACATCTGTTTTCTTTCAACAATTTAGATGTGTCCACGTTGCGCTTTGGGGCGTTTCCTGTCGCGGGCGCTAGGCCTACCCACACAAGTGAGGTATCATTTTTATCGGGAGACTTGGGGGAACGCTGGGTGGAAGGAAATTTGTGGCTCCTCTCAGATTCCAGAACTTTCTGCCACAGAAATGTGAGGAACATGTGTTTTTTTAGCCAAATTTTGAGGTTTGCAAAGGTTTCCGGGTAACAGAACCTGGTCCGAGCCCCGCAAGTCACCCCATCTTGGATTCCCCTAGGTCTCTAGATTTCAGAAATGCACAGGTTTGGTAGGTTTCCCTAGGTGCCGGCTGAGCTAGAGGCCAAAATCTACAGGTAGGCACTTCGCAAAAAACACCTCTGTTTTCTTTCAAAAATTTAGATGTGTCCACATTGCGCTTTGGGGCATTTCCTGTAGCGGGCGCTAGGCCTACCCACACAAGTGAGGTATCATTTGTATCGGGAGACTTGGGGGAACGCTGGGTGGAAGGAAATTTGTAGCTCCTCTCAGATTCCAGAACTCTCTGCCACAGAAATGTGAGGAACGTGTGTTTTTTAGCCAAATTTTGAGGTTTGCAAAGGATTCTGGGTAACAGAACCTGGTCCGAGCCCCGCAAGTCACCCCATCTTGGATTCCCCTAGGTCTCTAGTTTTCAGAAATGCACAGGTTTGGTAGGTTTCCCTAGGTGCCGGCTGAGCTAGAGGCCAAAATCTACAGGTAGGCACTTTGCAAAAAACACCTCTGTTTTCTTTCAAAAATTTAGATGTGTCCACGTTGCGCTTTGGGGCGTTTCCTGTCGCGGGCGCTAGGCCTACCCACACAAGTGAGGTATCATTTTTATCGGGAGACTTGGGGGAACGCTGGGTGGAAGTAAATTTGTGACTCCTCTCAGATTCCAGAACTTTCTGCACAGAAATGTGAGGAACATGTGTTTTTTTAGCCACATTTTGAGGTTTGCAAAGGATTCTGGGTAACAGAACCTGGTCCGAGCCCCGCAAGTCACCCCATCTTGAATTCCCCTAAGTCTCTAGTTTTCAGAAATGCACAGGTTTGGTAGGTTTCCCTAGGTGCCGGCTGAGCTAGAGGCCAAAATCTACAGGTAGGCACTTCGCAAAAAACACCTCTGTTTTCTTTCAAAAATTTAGATGTGTCCACGTTGCGCTTTGGGGTGTTTTCTGTCGCGGGCGCTAGGCCTACCCACACAAGTGAGGTATCATTTTTATCGGGAGACTTGGGGGAACGCTGGGTGGAAGGAAATTTGTGGCTCCTCTCAGATTCCAGAACTTTCTGCCACAGAAATGTGAGGAATATTTGTTTTTGTAGCCAAATTTTGAGGTTTGCAAAGGATTCTGGGTAACAGAACCTGGTCCGAGCCCCGCAAGTCACACCATCTTGGATTCCCCTAGGTCTCTAGATTTCAGAAATGCACAGGTTTGGTAGGATTCCCTAGGTGCCGGCTGAGCTAGAGGCCAAAATCTACAGGTAGGCACTTCGCAAAAAACACCTCTGTTTTCTTTCAAAAATTTAGATGTGTCCACGTTGCGCTTTGGGGTGTTTCCTGTCGCGGGCGCTAGGCCTACCCACACAAGTGAGGTATCATTTTTATAGGGGGTCTTGGGGGAACGCTGGGTGGAAGGAAATTTGTGGCTCCTCTCAGATTCCAGAACTTTCTGCCATAGAAATGTGAGGAACATGTGTTTTTTTAGCCAAATTTTGAGGTTTGCAAAGGATTCTGGGTAACAGAACCTGGTCGGAGCCCCGCAAGTCACCCCATCTTGGATTCCCCTAGGTCTCTAGTTTTCAGAAATGCACAGGTTTGGTAGGTTTCCCTAGGTGCCGGCTGAGATAGAGGCCAAAATCTACAGGTAGGCACTTCGCAAAAAACACCTCTGTTTTCTTTCAAAAGTTTAGATGTGTCCACGTTGCGCTTTGGGGCGTTTCCTGTCGCGGGCGCTAGGCCTACCCACTCAAATGAGGTATCATTTTTATCGGGAGACTTGGGGGAACGCTGGGTGGAAGGAAATTTGTGGCTCCTCTCAGATTCCAGAACTCTCTGCCACAGAAATGTGAGGAACGTGTGTTTTTTAGCCAAATTTTGAGGTTTGCAAAGGATTCTGGTTAACAGAACCTGGTCCGAGCCCCGCAAGTCACCCCATCTTGGATTCCCCTAGGTCTGTAGTTTTCAGAAATGCACAGGTTTGGTAGGTTTCCCTAGGTGCCGGCTGAGCTAGAGGCCAAAATCTACAGGTAGGCACTTCGCAAAAAACACCTCTGTTTTCTTTCAAAAATTTAGATGTGTCCACGTTGCGCTTTGGGGCGTTTCCTGTCGCGGGCGCTAGGCCTACCCACACAAGTGAGGTATCATTTTTATCGGGAGACTTGGGGGAAGCTGGGTGGAAGGAAATTTGTGGCTCCTCTCAGATTCCAGAACTCTCTGCCACAGAAATGTGAGGAACGTGTGTTTTTTAGCCAAATTTTGAGGTTTGCAAAGGATTCTGGGTAACAGAACCTGGTCCGAGCCCCGCAAGTCACCCCATCTTGGATTCCCCTAGGTCTCTAGTTTTCAGAAATGCACAGGTTTGGTAGGTTTCCCTAGGTGCCGGCTGAGCTAGAGGCCAAAATCTAAAGGTAGGCACTTCGCAAAAAACACCTCTGTTTTCTTTCAAAAATTTAGATGTGTCCACGTTGCGCTTTGGGGCGTTTCCTGTCACGGGCGCTAGGCCTACCCACACAACTGAGGTATCATTTTTATCAGGAGACTTGGGGGAACGCTGGGTGGAAGGAAATTTGTGGCTCCTCTCAGATTCCAGAACTTTCTGCCACAGAAATGTGAGGAACATGTTTTTTTTTAGCCAAATTTTGAGGTTTGCAAAGGATTCTGGGAAACAGAACCTGGTCCGAGCCCCACAAGTCACCCCATCTTGGATTCCCCTATGTCTCTAGTTTTAAAAAATGCACAGGTGTGGTAGGTTTCCCTAGGTGCCGGTAGATCTAGAGGCCAAAATCTACAGGTAGGCACTTCACAAAAAACACCTCTGTTTTCTTTCAAAAATTTAGATGTGTCCACGTTGCGCTTTGGGGCGTTTCCTGTCATGGGCGCTAGGCCTACCCACACAAGTGAGGTATCAATTTTATCGGGAGACTTGGGGGAACGCTGGGTGGAATGAAATTTGTGGCTCCTCTCAGATTCCAGAACTTTCTGCCACAGAAATGTGAGGAACATGTGTTTTTTTGAGCCAAATTTTGAGGTTTGCAAAGGATTCTGGGTAACAGAACCTGGTCCGAGCCCCGCAAGTCACCCCATCTTGGATTCCCCTAGGTCTCTAGTTTTCAGAAACGCACACGTGTGGTAGGTTTCCCTAGGTGCCGGCAGAGCTAGAGGCCAAAATCTACAGGTAGGCACTTCACAAAAAACACCTCTGTTTTCTTTCAAAAATTTAGATGTGTCCACGTTGCACTTTGGGGTGTTTCCTGTCGCGGGCGCTAGGCCTACCCACACAAGTGAAGCATCATTTTTATCTGGATACTTGGGGGAACGCTGTGTGGAAGGAAATTTGTGGCTCCTCTCAGATTCCAGAACTTTATGCCATAGAAATGTGAGGAACATGTGTTTTTTTAGCCAAATTTTGAGGTTTGCAAAGGATTCTGGGTAACAGAACCTGGTCCGAGCCCTGCAAGTCACCCCATCTTGGATTCCCCTAGGTCTCTAGATTTCAGAAATTCACAGGTTTGGTAGGTTTCCCTAGGTGCCGGCTGAGCTAGAGGCCAAAATCTACAGGTAGGCACTTCGCAAAAAACACCTCTGTTTTCTTTCAAAAATTTAGATGTGTCCACGTTGCGCTTTAGGGCGTTTCCTGTCGCAGGCGCTAGGCCTACCCACACAAGTGAGGTATCATTTTTATCTGGAGACTTGGGGGAACGCTGGGTGGAAGGAAATTTGTGGCTCCTCTCAGATTCCAGAACTTTCTGCCACAGAAATGTGAGGAACATGTTTTTTTTTAGCCAAATTTTGAGGTTTGCAAAGGATTCTGGGAAACAGAACCTGGTCCGAGCCCCACAAGTCACCCCATCTTGGATTCCCTTATGTCTCTAGTTTTAAAAAATGCACAGGTGTGGTAGGTTTCCCTAGGTGCCGGTAGAGCTAGAGGCCAAAATCTACAGGTAGGCACTTCACAAAAAACACCTCTGTTTTCTTTCAAAAATTTAGATGTGTCCACGTTGCGCTTTGGGGCGTTTCCTGTCATGGGCGCTAGGCCTACCCACACAAGTGAGGTATCATTTTTATCGGGAGACTTGGGGGAACGCTGGGTGGAAGGAAATTTGTGGCTCCTCTCAGATTCCAGAACTTTCTGCCACAGAAATGTGAGGAACATGTGTTTTTTTAGCCAAATTTTGAGGTTTGCAAAGGATTCTGGGTAACAGAACCTGGTCCGAGCCCTGCAAGTCACCCCATCTTGGATTCCCCTAGGTCTCTAGTTTTCAGAAACTCACAGGTGTGGTAGGTTTCCCTAGGTGCCGGTAGAGCTAGAGGCCAAAATCTACAGGTAGGCACTTCACAAAAAACACCTCTGTTTTCTTTCAAAAATTTAGATGTGTCCACGTTGCGCTTTGGGGCGTTTCCTGTCGCGGGCGCTAGGCCTACCAACACAAGTGAGGTATCATTTTTATCGGGAGACTTAGGGGAACGCTGGGTGGAAGGAAATTTGTGGCTCCTCTCAGATTCCAGAACTTTCTGCGACAGAAATGTGAGGAACATGTGTTTTTTTAGCCAAATTTTGAGGTTTGCAAAGGATTCTGGGTAACAGAACCTGGTCCGAGCCCCGCAAGTCACCCCATCTTGGATTCCCCTAGGTCTCTAGTTTTCAGAAATGCACAGGTTTGGTAGGTTTCCCTAGGTGCCGGCTGAGCTAGAGGACAAAATCTACAGGTAGGCACTTCGCAAAAAACACCTCTGTTTTCTTTCAAAAATTTAGATGTGTCCACGTTGCGCTTTGGGGCGTTTCCTGTCATGGGCGCTAGGCCTACCCACACAAGTGAGGTATCAATTTTATCGGGAGACTTGGGGGAACGCTGGGTGGAATGAAATTTGTGGCTCCTCTCAGATTCCAGAACTTTCTGCCACAGAAATGTGAGGAACATGTGTTTTTTTGAGCCAAATTTTGAGGTTTGCAAAGGATTCTGGGTAACAGAACCTGGTCCGAGCCCCGCAAGTCACCCCATCTTGGATTCCCCTAGGTCTCTAGTTTTCAGAAACGCACACGTGTGGTAGGTTTCCCTAGGTGCCGGCAGAGCTAGAGGCCAAAATCTACAGGTAGGCACTTCACAAAAAACACCTCTGTTTTCTTTCAAAAATTTAGATGTGTCCACGTTGCACTTTGGGGTGTTTCCTGTCGCGGGCGCTAGGCCTACCCACACAAGTGAAGCATCATTTTTATCTGGATACTTGGGGGAACGCTGGGTGGAAGGAAATTTGTGGCTCCTCTCAGATTCCAGAACTTTCTGCCACAGAAATGTGAGGAACATATGTTTTTTTAGCCAAATTTTGAGGTTTGCAGAGGATTCCGGGTAACAGAACCTGGTCCGAGCCTTGCAAGTCACCCCATCTTGGATTCCCCTAGGTCTCTAGTTTTCAGAAACGTACAGGTGTGGTAGGTTTCCCTAGGTGCCGGCAGAGCTAGAGGCCAAAATCTACAGGTAGGCACTTCACAAAAAAGACCTCTGTTTTCTTTCAAAAATTTAGATGTGTCCACGTTGCGCTTTGGGGTGTTTCCTGTCGCGGGCGCTAGGCCTACCCACACAAGTGAGGTATCATTTTTATCTGGAGACTTGGGGGAACGCTGGGTGGAAGGAAATTTGTGGCTCCTCTCAGATTCCAGAACTTTCTGCCACAGAAATGTGAGGAACATGTTTTTTTTTAGCCAAATTTTGAGGTTTGCAAAGGATTCTGGGAAACAGAACCTGGTCCGAGCCCCACAAGTCACCCCATCTTGGATTCCCCTATGTCTCTAGTTTTAAAAAATGCACAGGTTTGGTAGGTTTCCCTAGGTGCCGGCTGAGCTAGAGGCCAAAATCTACAGGTAAGCACTTCGCAAAAAACACCTCTGTTTTCTTTCAAAAATGTAGATGTGTCCACGTTGCGCTTTGGGGCATTTCCTGTCGCGGGCGCTAGGCCTACCCACCCAAGTGAGGTATCATTTTTATCGGGAGACTTGGGGGAACGCTGGGTGGAAGGAAATTTGTGACTCCTCTCAGATTCCAGAACTTTCTGCCACAGAAATGTGAGGAACATGTGTATTTTTAGCCAAATTTTGAGGTTTGCAAAGGATTCTGGGTAACAGAACCTGGTCCGAGCCCCGCAAGTCACCCCATCTTGGATTCCCGTAGGTCTCTAGTTTTCAGAAACGCACAGGTGTGGTAGGTTTCCCTAGGTGCCGTCAGAGCTAGAGGCCAAAATCTACAGGTAGGCACTTCACAAAAAACACCTCTGTTTTCTTTCAAAAATTTAGATGTGTCCACGTTGCGCTTTGGGGTGTTTCCTGTCGCGGGCGCTAGGCCTACCCACACAAGTGAGGTATCATTTTTATCTGGAGACTTGGGGGAACGCTGGGTGGAAGGAAATTTGTGGCTCCTCTCAGATTCCAGAACTTTCTGCCACAGAAATGTGAGGAACATGTGTTTTTTTAGCCAAATTTTGAGGTTTGCAGAGGATTCCGGGTAACAGAACCTGGTCCGAGCCCCGCAACTCACCCCATCTTGGATTCCCATAGGTCTCTAGATTTCAGAAATGCACAGGTTTGGTAGGTTTCCCTAGGTGCTGGCTGAGCTAGAGGCCAAAATCTACAGGTAGGCACTACGCAAAAAACACCTCTGTTTTCTTTCAAAAATTTAGATGTGTCCACGTTGCGCTTTGGGGCGTTTCCTGACACGGGCGCTAGGCCTACCCACACAAGTGAGGTATCATTTTTATCGGGAGACTTGAGGGAACGCTGGGTGGAAGGAAATTTGTGGCTCCTCTCAGATTCCAGAACTTTCTGCCACAGAAATGTGAGGAACATGTGTTTTTTTAGCCAAATTTTGAGGTTTGCAAAGGATTCTGGGTAACAGAACCTGGTCCAAGCCCCGCAAGTCACCCCATCTTGGATTCCCCTAGGTCTCTAGTTTTCAGAAATGCACAGGTTTGATAGGTTTCCCTAGGTGCCGGCTGAGGTAGAGGCCAAAATCTACAGATAGGCACTTCGCAAAAAACACCTCTGTTTTCTTTCAAAAATGTAGATGTGTCCACGTTGCGCTTTGGGGCGTTTCCTGTCATGGGCGCTAGGCCTACCCACACAAGTGAGGTATCATTTTTATCGGGAGACTTGGGGGAACGCTGGGTGGAAGGAAATTCGTGGCTCCTCAGATTCCAGAACTTTCTGCCACAAAAATGTGAAGAACATGTGTTTTTTTAGCCATATTTTGAGGTTTGCAAAGGATTCTGGGTAACAGAACCTGGTCCGAGCCCCGCAAGTCACCCCATCTTGGATTCCCCTAGGTCTCTAGTTTTCAGAAACGCACAGGTGTGGTAGGTTTCCCTAGGTGCCGGCAGAGCTAGAGGCCAAAATCTACAGGTAGGCACTTCACAAAAAAGACCTCTGTTTTCTTTCAAAAATTTAGATGTGTCCACGTTGCGCTTTGGGGTGTTTCCTGTCGCGGGCGCTAGGCCTACCCACACAAGTGAGGTATCATTTTTATCTGGAGACTTGGGGGAACGCTGGGTGGAAGGAAATTTGTGGCTCCTCTCAGATTCCAGAACTTTCTGCCACAGAAATGTGAGGAACATGTTTTTTTTTAGCCAAATTTTGAGGTTTGCAAAGGATTCTGGGAAACAGAACCTGGTCCGAGCCCCACAAGTCACCCCATCTTGGATTCCCCTATGTCTCTAGTTTTCAAAAATGCACAGGTTTGGTAGGTTTCCCTAGGTGCCGGCTGAGCTAGAGGCCAAAATCTACAGGTAGGCACTTCGCAAAAAACACCTCTGTTTTCTTTCAAAAATTTAGATGTGTCCACGTTGCGCTTTGGGGCGTTTCCTGTCGCGGGCGCTAGGCCTACCCACACAAGTGAGGTATCATTTTTATCGGGAGACTTGGGGGAACGCTGGGTGGAAGGAAATTTGTGACTCCTCTCAGATTCCAGAACTTTCTGCCACAGAAATGTGAGGAACATGTGTTTTTTTAGCCACATTTTGAGGTTTGCAAAGGATTCTGGGTAACAGAACCTGGTCCGAGCCCCGCAAGTCACCCCATCTTGAATTCCCATAAGTCTCTAGTTTTCAGAAATGCATAGGTTTCGTAGGTTTCCCTAGGTGCCGGCTGAGCTAGAGGCCAAAATCTACAGGTAGGCACTTCGCAAAAAACACCTCTGTTTTCTTTCAAAAATTTAGATGTGTCCACGTTGCGCTTTGGGGCGTTTCCTGTCGCGGGCGCTAGGCCTACCCACACAAGTGAGGTATCATTTTTATCGGGAGACTTGGGGGAACGCTGGGTGGAAGGAAATTTCTGGCTCCTCTCAGATTCCAGAACTTTCTGCCACAGAAATGTGAGGAATATGTGTTTTTGTAGCCAAATTTTGAGGTTTGCAAAGGATTCTGGGTAACAGAACCTGGTCCGAGCCCCGCAAGTCACACCATCTTGGATTCCCCTAGGTCTCTAGATTTCAGAAATGCACAGGTTTGGTAGGTTTCCCTAGGTGCCGGCTGAGCTAGAGGCCAAAATCTACAGGTAGGCACTTCGCAAAAAACACCTCTGTTTTCTTTCAAAAATGTAGATGTGTCCACGTTGCGCTTTGGGGCGTTTCCTGTTGCGGGCGCTAGGCCTACCCACACAAGTGAGGTATCATTTTTATAGGGGGTCTTGGGGGAACGCTGGGTGGAAGGAAATTTGTGGCTCCTCTCAGATTCCAGAACTTTCTGCCACAGAAATGTGAGGAACATGTGTTTTTTTAGCCAAATTTTGAGGTTTGCAAAGGATTCTGGGTAACAGAACCTGGTCCGAGCCCCGCAAGTCACCCCATCTTGGATTCCCCTAGGTCTCTAGTTTTCAGAAAAGCACAGGTTTGGTAGGTTTCCCTAGGTGCCTGCTGAGCTAGAGGCCAAAATCTACAGGTAGGCACTTCGCAAAAAACACCTCTGTTTTCTTTCAAATATTTAGATGTGTCCACGTTGCGCTTTGGGGCGTTTCCTGTCGCGGGCGCTAGGCCTACCCACACAAGTGAGGTATCATTTTTATCGGGAGACTTGGGGGAACGCTGGGTGGAAGGAAATTTGTGGCTCCTCTCAGATTCCAGAACTTTCTGCCATGGAAATGTGAGGAACATGTGTTTTTTTAGCCAAATTTTGAGGTTTGCAAAGGATTCTGGGTAACAGAACCTGGTCCGAGCCCTGCAAGTCACCCCATCTTGGATTCCCCTAGGTCTCTAGATTTCAGAAATTCACAGGTTTGGTAGGTTTCCCTAGGTGCCGGCTGAGCTAGAGGCCAAAATCTACAGGTAGGCACTTCGCAAAAAACACCTCTGTTTTCTTTCAAAAATTTAGATGTGTCCACGTTGCGCTTTAGGGCGTTTCCTGTCGCAGGCGCTAGGCCTACCCACACAAGTGAGGTATCATTTTTATCTGGAGACTTGGGGGAACGCTGGGTGGAAGGAAATTTGTGGCTCCTCTCAGATTCCAGAACTTTCTGCCACAGAAATGTGAGGAACATGTTTTTTTTTAGCCAAATTTTGAGGTTTGCAAAGGATTCTGGGAAACAGAACCTGGTCCGAGCCCCACAAGTCACCCCATCTTGGATTCCCCTATGTCTCTAGTTTAAAAAAATGCACAGGTGTGGTAGGTTTCCCTAGGTGCCGGTAGAGCTAGAGGCCAAAATCTACAGGTAGGCACTTCACAAAAAACACCTCTGTTTTCTTTCAAAAATGTAGATGTGTCCACGTTGCGGTTTGGGGCGTTTCCTGTCATGGGCGCTAGGCCTACCCACACAAGTGAGGTATCATTTTTATCGGGAGACTTGGGGGAACGCTGGGTGGAAGGAAATTTGTGGCTCCTCTCAGATTCCAGAACTTTCTGCCACAGAAATGTGAGGAACATGTGTTTTTTTAGCCAAATTTTGAGGTTTGCAAAGGATTCTGGGTAACAGAACCTGGTCCGAGCCCTGCAAGTCACCCCATCTTGGATTCCCCTAGGTCTCTAGTTTTCAGAAACTCACAGGTGTGGTAGGTTTCCCTAGGTGCCGGTAGAGCTAGAGGCCAAAATCTACAGGTAGGCACTTCACAAAAAACACCTCTGTTTT
This sequence comes from Pleurodeles waltl, assembly GCF_031143425.1. Lineage (NCBI taxonomy): Eukaryota > Metazoa > Chordata > Amphibia > Caudata > Salamandridae > Pleurodeles > Pleurodeles waltl. The sequence continues at coordinate 723,761,209 of NC_090442.1, read as the reverse complement.
CTTTCAAAAATTTAGATGTGTCCACGTTGCGCTTTGGGGCGTTTCCTGTCGCGGGCGCTATGCCTACCAACACAAGTGAGGTATCATTTTTATCGGGAGACTTGGGGGAACGCTGGGTGGAAGGAAATTTGTGGCTCCTCTCAGATTCCAGAACTTTCTGCCACAGAAATGTGAGGAACATGTGTTTTTTTAGCCAAATTTTGAGGTTTGCAAAGGATTCTGGGTAACAGAACCTGGTCCGAGCCCCGCAAGTCACCCCATCTTGGATTCCCCTAGGTCTCTAGTTTTCAGAAATGCACAGGTTTGGTAGGTTTCCCTAGGTGCCGGCTGAGCTAGAGGACAAAATCTACAGGTAGGCACTTCGCAAAAAACACGTCTGTTTTCTTTCAAAAATTTAGATGTGTCCACGTTGCGCTTTGGGGCGTTTCCTGTCATGGGCGCTAGGCCTACCCACACAAGTGAGGTATCAATTTTATCGGGAGACTTGGGGGAACGCTGGGTGGAATGAAATTTGTGGCTCCTCTCAGATTCCAGAACTTTCTGCCACAGAAATATGAGGAACATGTGTTTTTTTGAGCCAAATTTTGAGGTTTGCAAAGGATTCTGGGTAACAGAACCTGGTCCGAGCCCCGCAAGTCACTCCATCTTGGATTCCCCTAGGTCTCTAGTTTTCAGAAACGCACACGTGTGGTAGGTTTCCCTAGGTGCCGGCAGAGCTAGAGGCCAAAATCTACAGGTAGGCACTTCACAAAAAACACCTCTGTTTTCTTTCAAAAATTTAGATGTGTCCACGTTGCGCTTTGGGGTGTTTCCTGTCGCGGGCGCTAGGCCTACCCACACAAGTGAAGCATCATTTTTATCTGGATACTTGGGGGAACGCTGGGTGGAAGGAAATTTGTGGCTCCTCTCAGATTCCAGAACTTTCTGCCACAGAAATGTGAGGAACATATGTTTTTTTAGCCAAATTTTGAGGTTTGCAGAGGATTCCGGGTAACAGAACCTGGTCCGAGCCCTGCAAGTCACCCCATCTTGGATTCCCCTATGTCTCTAGATTTCAGAAATGCACAGGTTTGGTAGGTTTCCCTAGGTGCCGGCTGAGCTAGAGGCCAAAATCTACAGGTAGGCACTACGCAAAAAACACCTCTGTTTTCTTTCAAAAATGTAGATGTGTCCACGTTGCGCTTTGGGGCGTTTCCTGTCGCAGGCGCTAGGCCTACCCACACAAGTGAGGTATCATTTTTATCGGGAGACTTGGGGGAACGCTGGGTGGAAGGAAATTTGTAGCTCCTCTCAGATTCCAGAACTTTCTGCCACAGAAATGTGAGGAACGTGTGTTTTTTTAGCCAAATTTTGAGGTTTGCAGAGGATTCTGGGTAACAGAACCTGGTCCGAGCCCCGCAAGTCACCCCATCTTGGATTCCCCTAGGTCTCTAGTTTTCAGAAATGCACAGGTTTGGTAGGTTTCCCTAGGTGCCGGTTGAGCTAGAGGCCAAAATCTACAGGTAGGCACTTCGCAAAAAACACCTCTGTTTTCTTTCAAAAATTTAGATGTGTCCACGTTGCGCTTTGGGGCCTTTCCTGTCACGGGTGCTAGGCCTACCCACACAAGTGAGGTATCATTTTTATCGGGAGACTTGGGGGAACGCTGGGTGGAAAGAAATTTTTGGGCTCCTCTCAGATTCCAGAACTTTCTGCCACAGAAATGTGAGGAACATGTGTTTTTTTAGCCAAATTTTGAGGTTTGCAAAGGATTCTGGGTAACAGAACCTGGTCCAAGCCCCGCAAGTCACCCCATCTTGGATTCCCCTAGGTCTCTAGTTTTCAGAAATGCACAGGTTTGGTAGGTTTCCCTAGGTGCCGGCTGAGCTAGAGGCCAAAATCTACAGGTAGGCACTTCGCAAAAAACACCTCTGTTTTCTTTCAAAAATGTAGATGTGTCCACGTTGAGCTTTGGGCGTTTCCTGTCGCGGGCGCTAGGCCTACCCACACAAGTGAGGTATCATTTTTATCGGGAGACTTGGGGGAACGCTGGGTGGAAGGAAATTTGTGGCTCCTCTCAGATTCCAGAACTTTCTGCCACAGAAATGTGAGGAACATGTGTTTTTTTAGCCAAATTTTGAGGTTTGCAAATGATTCTGGGTAACGGAACCTGGTCCGAGCCCCGCAAGTCACCCCATCTTGGATTCCCCTAGGTCTCTAGTTTTCAGAAACGCACAGGTGTGGTAGGTTTCCCTAGGTGCCGGCAGAGCTAGAGGCCAAAATCTACAGGTAGGCACTTCACAAAAAACAACTCTGTTTTCTTTCAAAAATGTAGATGTGTCCACGTTGCGCTTTGGGGTGTTTCCTGTCGCGGGCGCTAGGCCTACCCACACAAGTGACGTATAATTTTTATCTGGAGACTTGGGGGAACGCTGGGTGGAAGGACATTTGTGGCTCCTCTCAGATTCCAGAACTTTCTGCCACAGAAATGTGAGGAACATGTTTTTTTTAGCCAAATTTTGAGGTTTGCAAAGGATTCTGGGAAACAGAACCTGGTCCGAGCCCCACAAGTCACCCCATCTTGGATTCCCCTATGTCTCTAGTTTTAAAAAATGCAAAGGTTTGGTAGGTTTCCCTAGGTGCCGGCTGACCTAGAGGCCAAAATCTACAGATAGGCACTTCGCGAAAAACACCTCTGTTTTCTTTCAAAAATGTAGATGTGTCCACGTTGCGCTTTGGGGCGTTTCCTGTCGCGGGCGCTAGGCCTACCCACACAAGTGAGGTATCATTTTTATCGGGAGACTTGGGGGAACGCTGGGTGGAAGGAAATTTGTGACTCCTCTCAGATTCCAGAACTTTCTGCCACAGAAATGTGAGGAACATGTGTTTTTTTAGCCACATTTTGAGGTTTGCAAAGGATTCTGGGTAACAGAACCTGGTCCGAGCCCCGCAAGTCACCCCATCTTGAATTCCCCTAAGTCTCTAGTTTTCAGAAATGCACAGGTTTGGTAGGTTTCCCTAGGTACCGGCTGAGCTAGAGGCCAAAATCTACAGGTAGGCACTTCGCAAAAAACACCTCTGTTTTCTTTCAAAAATTTAGATGTGTCCACGTTGCGCTTTGGGGTGTTTCCTGTCGCGGGCGCTAGGCCTACCCACACAAGTGAGGTATCATTTTTATTGGGAGTCTTGGGGGAACGCTGGGTGGAAGGAAATTTGTGGCTCCTCTCAGATTCCAGAACTTTCTGCCACAGAAATGTGAGGAATATGTGTTTTTGTAGCCAAATTTTGAGGTTGGCAAAGGATTCTGGGTAACAGAACCTGGTCCGAGCCCCGCAAGTCACCCCATCTTGGATTCCCCTAGGTCTCTAGATTTCAGAAATGCACAGGTTTGGTAGGTTTCCCTAGGTGCCGGCTGAGCTAGAGGCCAAAATCTACAGGTAGGCACTTCGCAAAAAACACCTCTGTTTTCTTTCAAAAATTTAGATGTGGCCACGTTGCGCTTTGGGGCGTTTCCTGTCGCGGGCGCTAGGCCTACCCACACAAGTGAGGTATCATTTTTATAGGGGGTCTTGGGGGAACGCTGGGTGGAAGGAAATTTGTGGCTCCTCTCAGATTCCAGAACTTTCTGCCACAGAAATGTGAGGAACATGTGTTTTTTTAGCCACATTTTGAGGTTTGCAAAGGATTCTGGGTAACAGAACCTGGTCCGAGCCCCGCAAGTCACCCCATCTTGGATTCCCCTAGGTCTCTAGTTTTCAGAAATGCACAGGTTTGGTAGGTTTCCCTAGGTGCCTGCTGAGCTAGAGGCCAAAATCTACAGGTAGGCACTTCGCAAAAAACACCTCTGTTTTCTTTCAAAAATTTAGATGTGTCCACGTTGCGCTTTGGGGCGTTTCCTGTCGCGGGCGCTAGGCCTACCCACACAAGTGAGGTATCATTTTTATCGGGAGACTTGGGGGAAGCTGGGTGGAAGGAAATTTGTGGCTCCTCTCAGATTCCAGAACTTTCTGCCATAGAAATGTGAGGAACATGTGTTTTTTTAGCCAAATTTTGAGGTCTGCAAAGGATTCTGGGTAACAGAACCTGGTCCGAGCCCCGCAAGTCACACCATTTTGGATTCCCCTAGGTCTCTAGAGTTCAGAAATGCACAGGTTTGGTAGGTTTCCCTAGGTGCCGGCTGAGCTAGAGGCCAAAATCTACAGGTAGGCACTTCGAAAAAAACACCTCTGTTTTCTTTCAAAAATTTAGATGTGGCCACGTTGCGCTTTGGGGCGTTTCCTGTCGCGGGCGCTAGGCCTACCCACACAAGTGAGGTATCATTTTTATAGGGGGTCTTGGGGGAACGCTGGGTGGAAGGAAATTTGTGGCTCCTCTCAGATTCCAGAACTTTCTGCCACAGAAATGTGAGGAACATGTGTTTTTTTAGCCACATTTTGAGGTTTGCTAAGGATTCTGGGTAACAGAACCTGGTCCGAGCCCCGCAAGTCACCCCATCTTGGATTCCCCTAGGTCTCTAGTTTTCAGAAATGCACAGGTTTGGTAGGTTTCCCTAGGTGCCTGCTGAGCTAGAGGCCAAAATCTACAGGTAGGCACTTCGCAAAAAACACCTCTGTTTTCTTTCAAAAATTTAGATGTGTCCACGTTGCGCTTTGGGGCGTTTCCTGTCGCGGGCGCTAGGCCTACCCACACAAGTGAGGTATCATTTTTATCGGGAGACTTGGGGGAAGCTGGGTGGAAGGAAATTTGTGGCTCCTCTCAGATTCCAGAACTTTCTGCCATAGAAATGTGAGGAACATGTGTTTTTTTAGCCAAATTTTGAGTTTTGCAAAGGATTCTGGGTAACAGAACCTGGTCCGAGCCCCGCAAGTCACCCCATCTTGGATTCCCCTAGGTCTCTAGTTTTCAGAAATGCACAGGTTTCGTAGGTTTCCCTAGGTGCCGGCTGACCTAGAGGCCAAAATCTACAGGTAGGCACTTCGCGAAAAACACCTCTGTTTTCTTTCAAAAATGTAGATGTGTCCACGTTGCGCTTTGGGGCGTTTCCTGTCGCGGGCGCTAGGCCTACCCACACAAGTGAGGTATCATTTTTATCGGGAGACTTGGGGGAACGCTGGGTGGAAGGAAATTTGTGACTCCTCTCAGATTCCAGAACTTTCTGCCACAGAAATGTGAGGAACATGTGTTTTTTTAGCCACATTTTGAGGTTTGCAAAGGATTCTGGGTAACAGAACCTGGTCCGAGCCCCGCAAGTCACCCCATCTTGAATTCCCCTAAGTCTCTAGTTTTCAGAAATGCACAGGTTTGGTAGGTTTCCCTACGTACCGGCTGAGCTAGAGGCCAAAATCTACAGGTAGGCACTTCGCAAAAAACACCTCTGTTTTCTTTCAAAAATTTAGATGTGTCCACGTTGCGCTTTGGGGTGTTTCCTGTCGCGGGCGCTAGGCCTACCCACACAAGTGAGGTATCATTTTTATTGGGAGTCTTGGGGGAACGCTGGGTGGAAGGAAATTTGTGGCTCCTCTCAGATTCCAGAACTTTCTGCCACAGAAATGTGAGGAATATGTGTTTTTGTAGCCAAATTTTGAGGTTGGCAAAGGATTCTGGGTAACAGAACCTGGTCCGAGCCCCGCAAGTCACACCATCTTGGATTCCCCTAGGTCTCTAGATTTCAGAAATGCACAGGTTTGGTAGGTTTCCCTAGGTGCCGGCTGAGCTAGAGGCCAAAATCTACAGGTAGGCACTTCGCAAAAAACACCTCTGTTTTCTTTCAAAAATTTAGATGTGGCCACGTTGCGCTTTGGGGCGTTTCCTGTTGCGGGCGCTAGGCCTACCCACACAAGTGAGGTATCATTTTTATAGGGGGTCTTGGGGGAACGCTGGGTGGAAGGAAATTTGTGGCTCCTCTCAGATTCCAGAACTTTCTGCCACAGAAATGTGAGGAACATGTGTTTTTTTAGCCACATTTTGAGGTTTGCAAAGGATTCTGGGTAACAGAACCTGGTCCGAGCCCCGCATGTCACCCCATCTTGGATTCCCCTAGGTCTCTAGTTTTCAGAAATGCACAGGTTTGGTAGGTTTCCCTAGGTGCCTGCTGAGCTAGAGGCCAAAATCTACAGGTAGGCACTTCGCAAAAAACACCTCTGTTTTCTTTCAAAAATTTAGATGTGTCCACGTTGCGCTTTGGGGCGTTTCCTGTCGCGGGCGCTAGGCCTACCCACACAAGTGAGGTATCATTTTTATCGGGAGACTTGGGGGAAGCTGGGTGGAAGGAAATTTGTGGCTCCTCTCAGATTCCAGAACTTTCTGCCATAGAAATGTGAGGAACATGTGTTTTTTTAGCCAAATTTTGAGGTCTGCAAAGGATTCTGGGTAACAGAACCTGGTCCGAGCCCCGCAAGTCACACCATTTTGGATTCCCCTAGGTCTCTAGAGTTCAGAAATGCACAGGTTTGGTAGGTTTCCCTAGGTGCCGGCTGAGCTAGAGGCCAAAATCTACACGTAGGCACTTCGCAAAAAACACCTCTGTTTTCTTTAAAAAATTTAGATGTGGCCACGTTGCGCTTTGGGGCGTTTCCTGTCGCGGGCGCTAGGCCTACCCACACAAGTGAGGTATCATTTTTATAGGGGGTCTTGGGGGAACGCTGGGTGGAAGGAAATTTGTGGCTCCTCTCAGATTCCAGAACTTTCTGCCACAGAAATGTGAGGAACATGTGTTTTTTTAGCCACATTTTGAGGTTTGCAAAGGATTCTGGGTAACAGAACCTGGTCCGAGCCCCGCAAGTCACCCCATCTTGGATTCCCCTAGGTCTCTAGTTTTCAGAAATGCACAGGTTTGGTAGGTTTCCCTAGGTGCCTGCTGAGCTAGAGGCCAAAATCTACAGGTAGGCACTTCGCAAAAAACACCTCTGTTTTCTTTCAAAAATTTAGATGTGTCCACGTTGCGCTTTGGGGCGTTTCCTGTCGCGGGCGCTAGGCCTACCCACACAAGTGAGGTATCATTTTTATCGGGAGACTTGGGGGAAGCTGGGTGGAAGGAAATTTGTGGCTCCTCTCAGATTCCAGAACTTTCTGCCATAGAAATGTGAGGAACATGTGTTTTTTTAGCCAAATTTTGAGTTTTGCAAAGGATTCTGGGTAACAGAACCTGGTCCGAGCCCCGCAAGTCACCCCATCTTGGATTCCCCTAGGTCTCTAGTTTTCAGAAATGCACAGGTTTGGTAGGTTTCCCTAGGTGCCTGCTGAGCTAGAGGCCAAAATCTACAGGCAGGCACTTCGCAAAAAACACCTCTGTTTTCTTTCAAAAATGTAGATGTGTCCACGTTGCGCTTTGGGGCGTTTCCTGTCGCGGGCGCTAGGCCTACCCACACAAGTGAGGTATCATTTTTATCGGGAGACTTGGGGGAACGCTGGGTGGAAGGAAATTTGTGGCTCCTCTCAGATTCCAGAACTCTCTGCCAAAGAAATGTGAGGAACGTGTGTTTTTTAGCCAAATTTTGAGGTTTGCAAAGGATTCTGGGTAACAGAACCTGGTCCGAGCCCCGCAAGTCACCCCATCTTGGATTCCCCTAGGTCTCTAGTTTTCAGAAATGCACAGGTTTGGTAGGTTTCCCTAGGTGCCGCCTGAGCTAGAGGCCAAAATCTACAGGTAGGCACTTCGCAAAAAACACCTCTGTTTTCTTTAAAAAATTTAGATGTGTCCACGTTGAGCTTTGGGGCATTTCCTGTCACGGGCGCTAGGCCTACCCACACAAGTGAGGTATCATTTTTATCGGGAGACTTGGGGGAACGCTGGGTGGAAGGAAATTTGTGACTCCTCTCAGATTCCAGAACTTTCTGCCACAGAAATGTGAGGAACATGTGTTTTTTTAGCCAAATTTTGAGGTTTGCAAAGGTTTCCGGGTGACAGAACCTGGTCCGAGCCCCGCAAGTCACCCCATCTTGGATTCCCCTAGGTCTCTAGATTTCAGAAATGCACAGGTTTAGTAGGTTTCCCTAGGTGCCGGCTGAGCTAGAGGCCAAAATCTACAGGTAGGCACTTCGCAAAAAACACCTCTGTTTTCTTTCAAAAATTTAGATGTGTCCACGTTGCGCTTTGGGGCATCTCCTGTCGCGGGCGCTAGGCCTACCCACACAAGTGAGGTATCATTTGTATCGGGAGACTTGGGGGAACGCTGGGTGGAAGGAAATTTGTGACTCCTCTCAGATTCCAGAACTTTCTGCCACAGAAATGTGAGGAACATGTGTTTTTTTAGCCAAATTTTGAGGTTTGCAAAGGTTTCGGGGTAACAGAACCTGGTCCGAGCCCCACAAGTCACCCCATCTTGGATTCCCCTAGGTCTCTAGATTTCAGAAATGCACAGGTTTGGTAGGTTTCCCTAGGTGCCGGCTGAGCTAGAGGCCAAAATCTACAGGTAGGCACTTCGCAAAAAAAACCTCTGTTTTCTTTAAAAAATTTAGATGTGTCCACGTTGCGCTTTGGGGCTTTCCTGTCGCGGGCGCTAGGCCTACCCACACAAGTGAGGTATCATTTGTATCGGGAGACTTGGGGGAACGCTGGGTGGAAGGAAATTTGTGGCTCCTCTCAGATTCCAGAACTCTCTGCCACAGAAATGTGTGGAACGTGTGTTTTTTAGCCAAATTTTGAGGTTTGCAAAGGATTCTGGGTAACAGAACCTGGTCCGAGCCCCGCAAGTCACCCCATCTTGGATTCCCCTAGGTCTCTAGATTTCAGAAATGCACAGGTTTGGTAGTTTTCCCTAGGAGCCGGCTGAGCTAGAGGCCAAAATCTACAGGTAGGCACTTCGCAAAAAACACCTCTGTTTTCTTTCAAAAATTTAGATGTGTCCACGTTGCGCTTTGGGGCGTTTCCTGTCGCGGGCGCTAGGCCTACCCACACAAGTGAGGTATCATTTTTATCGGGAGACTTGGGGGAACACTGGGTGGAAGGAAATTTGTGGCTCCTCTCATATTCCAGAACTTTCTGCCACAGAAATGTGAGGAACATGTGTTTTTTTAGCCAAATTTTGAGGTTTGCAAAGGATTCTAGGTAACAGAACCTGGTCCGAGACCCGCAAGTCACCCTATCTTGGATTCTCCTAGGTCTCTAGTTTTCAGAAATGCACAGGTTTGGTAGTTTTCCCTAGGTGCCGGCTGAGCTAGAGGCCAAAATCTACAGGTAGGCACTTCGCAAAAAACACCTCTGTTTTCTTTCAAAAATGTAGATGTGTCCACGTTGCGCTTTGGGGCGTTTCCTGTCGCGGGCGCTAGGCCTACCCACACAAGTGAGGTATCATTTTTATCTGGAGACTTGGGGGAACGCTGGGTGGAAGGAAATTTGTGGCTCCTCTCAGATTCCAGAACTTTCTGCCACAGAAATGTGAGGAACATGTTTTTTTTTAGCCAAATTTTGAGGTTTGCAAAGGATTCTGGGAAACAGAACCTGGTCCGAGCCCCACAAGTCACCCCATCTTGGATTCCCCTATGTCTCTAGTTTTCAAAAATGCACAGGTTTGGTAGGTTTCCCTAGGTGCCGGCTGAGCTAGAGGCCAAAATCTACAGGTAGGCACTTCGCAAAAAACACCTCTGTTTTCTTTCAAAAATGTAGATGTGTCCACGTTGCGCTTTGGGGCGTTTCCTGTCGCGGGCGCTAGGCCTACCCACACAAGTGAGGTATCATTTTTATCGGGAGACTTGGGGGAACGCTGGGTGGAAGGAAATTTGTGACTCCTCTCAGATTCCAGAACTTTCTGCCACCGAAATGTGAGGAACATGTGTTTTTTTAGCCACATTTTGAGGTTTGCAAAGGATTCTGGGTAACAGAACCTGGTCCGAGCCCCACAAGTCACCCCATCTTGAATTCCCCTAAGTCTCTAGTTTTCAGAAATGCATAGGTTTCGTAGGTTTCCCTAGGTGCCGGCTGAGCTGGAGGCCAAAATCTACAGGTAGGCACTTCGCAAAAAACACCTCTGTTTTCTTTCAAAAATTTAGATGTGTCCACGTTGCGCTTTGGGGCGTTTCCTGTCGCGGGCGCTAGGCCTACCCACACAAGTGAGGTATCATTTTTATCGGGAGACTTGGGGGAACGCTGGGTGGAAGGAAATTTCTGGCTCCTCTCAGATTCCAGAACTTTCTGCCACAGAAATGTGAGGAATATGTGTTTTTGAAGCCAAATTTTGAGGTTTGCAAAGGATTCTGGGTAAAAGAACCTGGTCCGAGCCCCGCAAGTCACACCATCTTGGATTCCCCTAGGTCTCTAGATTTCAGAAATGCACAGGTTTGGTAGGTTTCCCTAGGTGCCGGCTGAGCTAGAGGCCAAAATCTACAGGTAGGCACTTCGCAAAAAACACCTCTGTTTTCATTCAAAAATTTAGATGTGTCCACGTTGCGCTTTGGGGCGTTTCCTGTTGCGGGCGCTAGGCCTACCCACACAAGTGAGGTATCATTTTTATAGGGGATCTTGGGGGAACGCTGGGTGGAAGGAAATTTGTGGCTCCTCTCAGATTCCAGAACTTTCTGCCACAGAAATGTGAGGAACATGTGTTTTTTTAGCCAAATTTTGAGGTTTGCAAAGGTTTCCGGGTAACAGAACCTGGTCCGAGCCCCGCAAGTCACCCCATCTTGGATTCCCCTAGGTCTCTAGATTTCAGAAATGCACAGGTTTAGTAGGTTTCCCTAGGTGCCGGCTGAGCTAGAGGCCAAAATCTACAGGTAGGCACTTCGCAAAAAACACCTCTGTTTTCTTTCAAAAATTTAGATGTGTCCACGTTGCGCTTTGGGGCATTTCCTGTCGCGGGCGCTAGGCCTACCCACACAAGTGAGGTATCATTTGTATCGGGAGACTTGGGGGAACGCTGGGTGGAAGGAAATTTGTGACTCCTCTCAGATTCCAGAACTTTCTGCCACAGAAATGTGAGGAACATGTGTTTTTTTAGCCAAATTTTGAGGTTTGCAAAGGTTTCTGGGTAACAGAACCTGGTCCGAACCCCGCAAGTCACCCCATCTTGGATTCCCCTAGGTCTTTAGATTTCAGAAATGCACAGGTTTGGTAGGTTTCCCTAGGTGCCGGCTGAGCTAGAGGCCAAAATCTACAGGTAGGCACTTCGCAAAAAAAACCTCTGTTTTCTTTCAAAAATTTAGATGTGTCCACGTTGCGCTTTGGGGCGTTTCCTGTCGCGGGCGCTAGGCCTACCCACACAAGTGAGGTATCATTTTTATCGGGAGACTTGGGGGAACACTGGGTGGAAGGAAATTTGTGGCTCCTCTCATATTCCAGAACTTTCTGCCACAGAAATGTGAGGAACATGTGTTTTTTTAGCCAAATTTTGAGTTTTGCAAAGGATTCTAGGTAACAGAACCTGGTCCGAGACCCGCAAGTCACCCTATCTTGGATTCCCCTAGGTCTCTAGTTTTCAGAAATGCACAGGTTTGGTAGGTTTCCCTAGGTGCCGGCTGAGCTAGAGGCCAAAATCTACAGGTAGGCACTTCGCAAAAAACACCTCTGTTTTCTTTCAAAAATGTAGATGTGTCCACGTTGCGCTTTGGGGCGTTTCCTGTCGCGGGCGCTAGTCCTACCCACACAAGTGAGGTATCATTTTTATCTGGAGACTTGGGGGAACGCTGGGTGGAAGGAAATTTGTGGCTCCTCTCAGATTCCAGAACTTTCTGCCACAGAAATGTGAGGAACATGTTTTTTTTTAGCCAAATTTTGAGGTTTGCAAAGGATTCTGGGAAACAGAACCTGGTCCGAGCCCCACAAGTCACCCCATCTTGGATTCCCCTATGTCTCTAGTTTTCAAAGATGCACAGGTTTGGTAGGTTTCCCTAGGTGCCGGCTGAGCTAGAGGCCAAAATCTACAGGTAGGCACTTCGCAAAAAACACCTCTGTTTTCTTTCAAAAATGTAGATGTGTCCACGTTGCGCTTTGGGGCGTTTCCTGTCGCGGGCGCTAGGCCTACCCACACAAGTGAGGTATCATTTTTATCGGGAGACTTGGGGGAACGCTGGGTGGAAGGAAATTTGTGGCTCCTCTCAGATTCCAGAACTCTCTGCCACAGAAATGTGAGGAACGTGTGTTTTTTAGCCAAATTTTGAGGTTTGCAAAGGATTCTGGGTAACAGAACCTGGTCCGAGCCCCGCAAGTCACCCCATCTTGGATTCCCCTAGGTCTCTAGATTTCAGAAATGCACAGGTTTGGTAGTTTTCCCTAGGAGCCGGCTGAGCTAGAGGCCAAAATCTACAGGTAGGCACTTCGCAAAAAACACCTCTGTTTTCTTTCAAAAATTTAGATGTGTCCACGTTGCGCTTTGGGGCGTTTCCTGTCGCGGGCGCTAGGCCTACCCACACAAGTGAGGTATCATTTTTATCGGGAGACTTGGGGGAACACTGGGTGGAAGGAAATTTGTGGCTCCTCTCATATTCCAGAACTTTCTGCCACAGAAATGTGAGGAACATGTGTTTTTTTAGCCAAATTTTGAGGTTTGCAAAGGATTCTAGGTAACAGAACCTGGTCCGAGACCCGCAAGTCACCCTATCTTGGATTCCCCTAGGTCTCTAGTTTTCAGAAATGCACAGGTTTGGTAGGTTTCCCTAGGTGCCGGCTGAGCTAGAGGCCAAAATCTACAGGTAGGCACTTCGCAAAAAAAACCTCTGTTTTCTTTCAAAAATGTAGATGTGTCCACGTTACGCTTTGGGGCGTTTCCTGTCGCGGGCGCTAGGCCTACCCACACAAGTGAGGTATCATTTTTATCTGGAGACTTGGGGGAACGCTGGGTGGAAGGAAATTTGTGGCTCCTCTCAGATTCCAGAACTTTCTGCCACAGAAATGTGAGGAACATGTTTTTTTTTAGCCAAATTTTGAGGTTTGCAAAGGATTCTGGGAAACAGAACCTGGTCCGAGCCCCACAAGTCACCCCATCTTGGATTCCCCTATGTCTCTAGTTTTCAAAAATGCACAGGTTTGGTAGGTTTCCCTAGGTGCCGGCTGAGCTAGAGGCCAAAATCTACAGGTAGGCACTTCGCAAAAAACACCTCTGTTTTCTTTCAAAAATGTAGATGTGTCCACGTTGCGCTTTGGGGCGTTTCCTGTCGCGTGCGCTAGGCCTACCCACACAAGTGAGGTATCATTTTTATCGGGAGACTTGGGGGAACGCTGGGTGGAAGGAAATTTGTGACTCCTCTCAGATTCCAGAACTTTCTGCCACAGAAATGTGAGGAACATGTGTTTTTTTAGCCAAATTTTGAGGTTTGCAAAGGTTTCCGGGTAACAGAACCTGGTCCGAGCCCCGCAAGTCACCCCATCTTGGATTCCCCTAGGTCTCTAGATTTCAGAAATGCACAGGTTTAGTAGGTTTCCCTAGGTGCCGGCTGAGCTAGAGGCCAAAATCTACAGGTAGGCACTTCGCAAAAAACACCTCTGTTTTCTTTCAAAAATAGATGTGTCCACGTTGCGCTTTGGGGCATTTCCTGTCGCGGGCGCTAGCCCTACCCACACAAGTGAGGTATCATTTGTATCGGGAGACTTGGGGGAACGCTGGGTGGAAGGAAATTTGTGACTCCTCTCAGATTCCAGAACTTTCTGCCACAGAAATGTGAGGAACATGTGTTTTTTTAGCCAAATTTTGAAGTTTGCAAAGGTTTCGGGGTAACAGAACCTGGTCCGAGCCCCGCAAGTCACCCCATCTTGGATTCCCCTAGGTCTCTAGATTTCAGAAATGCACAGGTTTGGTAGGTTTCCCTAGGTGCCGGCTGAGCTAGAGGCCAAAATCTACAGGTAGGCACTTCGCAAAAAACACCTCTGTTTTCTTTCAAAAATTTAGATGTGTCCACGTTGCGCTTTGGGGCATTTCCTGTCGCTTGCGCTAGCCCTACCCACACAAGTGAGGTATCATTTGTATCGGGAGACTTGGGGGAACGCTGGGTGGAAGGAAATTTGTGGCTCCTCTCAGATTCCAGAACTCTCTGCCACAGAAATGTGAGGAACGTGTGTTTTTTAGCCAAATTTTGAGGTTTGCCAAGGATTCTGTGTAACAGAACCTGGTCCGAGCCCCGCAAGTCACCCCATCTTGGTTTCCCCTAGGTCTCTAGATTTCAGAAATGCACAGGTTTGGTAGTTTTCCCTAGGAGCCGGCTGAGCTAGAGGCCAAAATCTACAGGTAGGCACTTCGCAAAAAACACCTCTGTTTTCTTTCAAAAATTTTGATGTGTCCACGTTGCGCTTTGAGGCGTTTCCTGTCGCGGGCGCTAGGCCTACCCACACAAGTGAGGTATCATTTTTATCGGGAGACTTGGGGGAACACTGGGTGGAAGGAAATTTGTGGCTCCTCTCATATTCCAGAACTTTCTGCCACAGAAATGTGAGGAACATGTGTTTTTTTAGCCAAATTTTGAGGTTTGCAAAGGATTCTGGGTAACAGAACCTGGTCCGAGACCCGCAAGTCACCCTATCTTGGATTCCCCTAGGTCTCTAGTTTTCAGAAATGCACAGGTTTGGTAGTTTTCCCTAGGTGCCGGCTGAGCTAGAAGCCAAAATCTACAGGTAGGCACTTCGCAAAAAACACCTCTGTTTTCTTTAAAAAATGTAGATGTGTCCACGTTGCGCTTTGGGGCGTTTCCTGTCGCGGGCGCTAGGCCTACCCACACAAGTGAGGTATCATTTTTATCTGGAGACTTGGGGGAATGCTGGGTGGAAGGAAATTTGTGGCTCCTCTCAGATTCCAGAACTTTCTGCCACAGAAATGTGAGGAACATGTTTTTTTTTAGCCAAATTTGGAGGTTTGCAAAGGATTCTGGGAAACAGAACCTGGTCCAAGCCCCACAAGTCACCCCATCTTGGATTCCCCTATGTCTCTAGTTTTCAAAAATGCACAGGTTTGGTAGGTTTCCCTAGGTGCCGGCTGAGCTAGAGGCCAAAATCTACAGGTAGGCACTTCGCAAAAAACACCTCTGTTTTCTTTCAAAAATGTAGATGTGTCCACGTTGCGCTTTGGGGCGTTTCCTGTCGCGGGCGCTAGGCCTACCCACACAAGTGAGGTATCATTTTTATCGGGAGACTTGGGGGAACGCTGGGTGGAAGGAAATTTGTGACTCCTCTCAGATTCCAGAACTTTCTGCCACCGAAATGTGAGGAACATGTGTTTTTTTAGCCACATTTTGAGGTTTGCAAAGGATTCTGGGTAACAGAACCTGGTCCGAGCCCCGCAAGTCACCCCATCTTGAATTCCCCTAAGTCTCTAGTTTTCAGAAATGCATAGGTTTCGTAGGTTTCCCTAGGTGCCGGCTGAGCTGGAGGCCAAAATCTACAGGTAGGCACTTCGCAAAAAACACCTCTGTTTTCTTTCAAAAATTTAGATGTGTCCACGTTGCGCTTTGGGGCTTTCCTGTCGCGGGCGCTAGGCCTACCCACACAAGTGAGGTATCATTTTTATCGGGAGACTTGGGGGAACGCTGGGTGGAAGGAAATTTCTGGCTCCTCTCAGATTCCAGAACTTTCTGCCACAGAAATGTGAGGAATATGTGTTTTTGTAGCCAAATTTTGAGGTTTGCAAAGGATTCTGGGTAACAGAACCTGGTCCGAGCCCCGCAAGTCACACCATCTTGGATTCCCCTAGGTCTCTAGATTTCAGAAATGCACATGTTTGGTAGGTTTCCCTAGGTGCCGGCTGAGCTAGAGGCCAAAATCTACAGGTAGGCACTTCGCAAAAAACACCTCTGTTTTCTTTAAAAAATTTAGATGTGTCCACGTTGCGCTTTGGGGCGTTTCCTGTTGCGGGCGCTAGGCCTACCCACACAAGTGAGGTATCATTTTTATAGGGGGTCTTGGGGGAACGCTGGGTGGAAGGAAATTTGTGGCTCCTCTCAGATTCCAGAACTTTCTGCCACAGAAATGTGAGGAACATGTGTTTTTTTAGCCAAATTTTGAGGTTTGCAAAGGATTCTGGGTAACAGAACCTGGTCCGAGCCCCGCAAGTCACCCCATCTTGGATTCCCCTAGGTCTCTAGTTTTCAGAAAAGCACAGGTTTGGTAGGTTTCCCTAGGTGCCTGCTGAGCTAGAGGCCAAAATCTACAGGTAGGCACTTCGCAAAAAACACCTCTGTTTTCTTTCAAAAATTTAGATGTGTCCACATTGCGCTTTGGGGCGTTTCCTGTCGCGGGCGCTAGGCCTACCCACACAAGTGAGGTATCATTTTTATCGGGAGACTTGGGGGAACGCTGGGTGGAAGGAAATTTGTGGCTCCTCTCAGATTCCAGAACTTTCTGCCATAGAAATGTGAGGAACATGTGTTTTTTTAGCCAAATTTTGAGGTTTGCAAAGGATTCTGGGTAACAGAACCTAGTCAGAGCCCCACAAGTCACCCCATCTTGGATTCCCCTAGGTCTCTAGTTTTCAGAAATGCACAGGTTTGGTAGGTTTCCCTAGGTGCCGGCTGAGCTAGAGGCCAAAATCTACAGGTAGGCACTTTGCAAAAAACACCTCTGTTTTCTTTCAAAAATTTAGATGTGTCCACGTTGAGCTTTGGGGCGTTTCCTGTCACGGGCGCTAGGCCTACCCACACAAGTGAGGTATCATTTTTATCGGGAGACTTGGGGGAACGCTGGGTGGAAGGAAATTTGTGACTCCTCTCAGATTCCAGAACTTTCTGCCACAGAAATGTGAGGAACATGTGTTTTTTTAGCCAAATTTTGAGGTTTGCAAAGGTTTCCGGGTAACAGAACCTGGTCCGAGCCCCGCAAGTCACCCCATCTTGGATTCCCCTAGGTCTCTAGATTTCAGAAATGCACAGGTTTAGTAGGTTTCCCTAGGTGCCGGCTGAGCTAGAGGCCAAAATCTACAGGTAGGCACTTCGCAAAAAACACCTCTGTTTTCTTTCAAAAATTTAGATGTGTCCACGTTGCGCTTTGGGGCATTTCCTGTCGCGGGCGCTAGGCCTACCCACACAAGTGAGGTATCATTTGTATCGGGAGACTTGGGGGAACGCTGGGTGGAAGGAAATTTGTGACTCCTCTCAGATTCCAGAACTTTCTGCCACAGAAATGTGAGGAACATGTGTTTTTTTAGCCAAATTTTGAGGTTTGCAAAGGTTTCGGGGTAACAGAACCTGGTCCGAACCCCGCAAGTCACCCCATCTTGGATTCCCCTAGGTCTCTAGATTTCAGAAATGCACAGGTTTGGTAGGTTTCCCTAGGTGCCGGCTGAGCTAGAGGCCAAAATCTACAGGTAGGCACTTCGCAAAAAAAAACTCTGTTTTCTTTCAAAAATTTAGATGTGTCCACGTTGCGCTTTGGGGCTTTCCTGTCGCGGGCGCTAGGCCTACCCACACAAGTGAGGTATCATTTGTATCGGGAGACTTGGGGGAACGCTGGGTGGAAGGAAATTTGTGGCTCCTCTCAGATTCCAGAACTCTCTGCCACAGAAATGTGAGGAACGTGTGTTTTTTAGCCAAATTTTGAGGTTTGCAAAGGATTCTGGGTAACAGAACCTGGTCCGAGCCCCGCAAGTCACCCCATCTTGGATTCCCCTAGGTCTCTAGATTTCAGAAATGCACAGGTTTGGTAGTTTTCCCTAGGAGCCGGCTGAGCTAGAGGCCAAAATCTACAGGTAGGCACTTCGCAAAAAACACCTCTGTTTTCTTTCAAAAATTTAGATGTGTCCACGTTGCGCTTTGGGGCGTTTCCTGTCGCGGGCGCTAGGCCTACCCACACAAGTGAGGTATCATTTTTATCGGGAGACTTGGGGGAACACTGGGTGGAAGGAAATTTGTGGCTCCTCTCATATTCCAGAACTTTCTGCCACAGAAATGTGAGGAACATGTGTTTTTTTAGCCAAATTTTGAGGTTTGCAAAGGATTCTAGGTAACAGAACCTGGTCCGAGACCCGCAAGTCACCCTATCTTGGATTCCCCTAGGTCTCTAGTTTTCAGAAATGCACAGGTTTGGTAGGTTTCCCTAGGTGCCGGCTGAGCTAGAGGCCAAAATCTACAGGTAGGCACTTCGCAAAAAACACCTCTGTTTTCTTTCTAAAATGTAGATGTGTCCACGTTGCGCTTTGGGGCGTTTCCTGTCGCGGGCGCTAGGCCTACCCACACAAGTGAGGTATCATTTTTATCTGGAGACTTGGGGGAACGCTGGGTGGAAGGAAATTTGTGGCTCCTATCAGATTCCAGAACTTTCTGCCACAGAAATGTGAGGAACATGGTTTTTTTTAGCCAAATTTTTAGGTTTGCAAAGGATTCTGTGAAACAGAACCTGGTCCGAGCCCCACAAGTCACCCCATCTTGGATTCCCCTATGTCTCTAGTTTTCAAAAATGCACAGGTTTGGTAGGTTTCCCTAGGTGCCGGCTGAGCTAGAGGCCAAAATCTACAGGTAGGCACTTCGCAAAAAACACCTCTGTTTTCTTTCAAAAATGTAGATGTGTCCACGTTGCGCTTTGGGGCATTTCCTGTCGCGGGCGCTAGGCCTACCCACACAAGTGAGGTATAATTTTTATCGGGAGACTTGGGGGAACGCTGGGTGGAAGGAAATTTGTGACTCCTCTCAGATTCCAGAACTTTCTGCCACCGAAATGTGAGGAACATGTGTTTTTTAGCCACATTTTGAGGTTTGCAAAGGATTCTGGGCAACAGAACCTGGTCCGAGCACCGCAAGTCACCCCATCTTGAATTCCCCTAAGTCTCTAGTTTTCAGAAATGCATAGGTTTCGTAGGTTTCCCTAGGTGCCGGCTGAGCTAGAGGCCAAAATCTACAGGTAGGCACTTCGCAAAAAACACCTCTGTTTTCTTTCAAAAATTTAGATGTGTCCACGTTGCGCTTTGGGGCGTTTCCTGTTGCGGGCGCTAGGCCTACCCACACAAGTGAGGTATCATTTTTATAGGGGGTCTTGGGGGAACGCTGGGTGGAAGGAAATTTGTGGCTCCTCTCAGATTCCAGAACTTTCTGCCACAGAAATGTGAGGAACATGTGTTTTTTTTGCCAAATTTTGAGGTTTGCAAAGGATTCTGGGTAACAGAACCTGGTCCGAGCCCCGCAAGTCACCCCATCTTGGATTCCCCTAGGTCTCTAGTTTTCAGAAAAGCACAGGTTTGGTAGGTTTCCCTAGGTGCCTGCTGAGCTAGAGGCCAAAATCTACAGGTAGGCACTTCGCAAAAAACACCTCTGTTTTCTTTCAAAAATTTAGATGTGTCCACGTTGCGCTTTGGGGCGTTTGCTGTCGCGGGCGCTAGGCCTACCCACACAAGTGAGGTATCATTTTTATCGGGAGACTTGGGGGAACGCTGGGTGGAAGGAAATTTGTGGCTCCTCTCAGATTCCAGAACTTTCTGCCATAGAAATGTGAGGAACATGTGTTTTTTTAGCCAAATTTTGAGGTTTGCAAAGGATTCTGGGTAACAGAACCTGGTCCGAGCCCTGCAAGTCACCCCATCTTGGATTCCCCTAGGTCTCTAGATTTCAGAAATTCACAGGTTTGGTAGGTTTCCCTAGGTGCCGGCTGAGCTAGAGGCCAAAATCTACAGGTAGGCACTTCGCAAAAAACACCTCTGTTTTCTTAAAAATATTTAGATGTGTCCACGTTGCGCTTTAGGGCGTTTCCTGTCGCAGGCGCTAGGCCTACCCACACAAGTGAGGTATCATTTTTATCTGGAGACTTGGGGGAACGCTGGGTGGAAGGAAATTTGTGGCTCCTCTCAGATTCCAGAACTTTCTGCCACAGAAATGTGAGGAACATGTTTTTTTTAGCCAAATTTTGAGGTTTGCAAAGGATTCTGGGAAACAGAACCTGGTCCGAGCCCCACAAGTCACCCCATCTTGGATTCCCCTATGTCTCTAGTTTTAAAAAATGCACAGGTGTGGTAGGTTTCCCTAGGTGCCGGTAGAGCTAGAGGCCAAAATCTACAGGTAGGCACTTCACAAAAAACACCTCTGTTTTCTTTCAAAAATTTAGATGTGTCCACGTTGCGCTTTGGGGCGTTTCCTGTCATGGGCGCTAGGCCTACCCACACAAGTGAGGTATCATTTTTATCGGGAGACTTGGGGGAACGCTGGGTGGAAGGAAATTTGTGGCTCCTCTCAGATTCCAGAACTTTCTGCCATAGAAATGTGAGGAACATGTGTTTTTTTAGCCAAATTTTGAGGTTTGCAAAGGATTCTGGGTAACAGAACCTGGTCCGAGCCCTGCAAGTCACCCCATCTTGGATTCCCCTAGGTCTCTAGATTTCAGAAATTCACAGGTTTGGTAGGTTTCCCTAGGTGCCGGCTGAGCTAGAGGCCAAAATCTACAGGTAGGCACTTCGCAAAAAACACCTCTGTTTTCTTTAAAAAATTTAGATGTGTCCACGTTGCGCTTTAGGGCGTTTCCTGTCGCAGGCGCTAGGCCTACCCACACAAGTGAGGTATCATTTTTATCTGGAGACTTGGGGGAACGCTGGGTGGAAGGAAATTTGTGGCTCCTCTCAGATTCCAGAACTTTCTGCCACAGAAATGTGAGGAACATGTTTTTTTTAGCCAAATTTTGAGGTTTGCAAAGGATTCTGGGAAACAGAACCTGGTCCGAGCCCCACAAGTCACCCCATCTTGGATTCCCCTATGTCTCTAGTTTTAAAAAATGCACAGGTGTGGTAGGTTTCCCTAGGTGCCGGTAGAGCTAGAGGCCAAAATCTACAGGTAGGCACTTCACAAAAAACACCTCTGTTTTCTTTCAAAAATTTAGATGTGTCCACGTTGCGCTTTGGGGCGTTTCCTGTCATGGGCGCTAGGCCTACCCACACAAGTGAGGTATCATTTTTATCGGGAGACTTGGGGGAACGCTGGGTGGAAGGAAATTTGTGGCTCCTCTCAGATTCCAGAACTTTCTGCCACAGAAATGTGAGGAACATGTGTTTTTTTAGCCAAATTTTGAGGTTTGCAAAGGATTCTGGGTAACAGAACCTGGTCCGAGCCCTGCAAGTCACCCCATCTTGGATTCCCCTAGGTCTCTAGTTTTCAGAAACTCACAGGTGTGGTAGGTTTCCCTAGGTGCCGGTAGAGCTAGAGGCCAAAATCTACAGGTAGGCACTTCACAAAAAACACCTCTGTTTTCTTTCAAAAATTTAGATGTGTCCACGTTGCGCTTTGGGGCGTTTCCTGTCGCGGGCGCTAGGCCTACCAACACAAGTGAGGTATCATTTTTATCGGGAGTCTTGGGGGAACGCTGGGTGGAAGGAAATTTGTGGCTCCTCTCAGATTCCAGAACTTTCTGCCACAGAAATGTGAGGAACATGTGTTTTTTTAGCCAAATTTTGAGGTTTGCAAAGGATTCTGGGTAACAGAACCTGGTCCGAGCCCCGCAAGTCACCCCATCTTGGATTCCCCTAGGTCTCTAGTTTTCTGAAATGCACAGGTTTGGTAGGTTTCCCTAGGTGCCGGCTGAGCTAGAGGACAAAATCTACAGGTAGGCACTTCGCAAAAAACACCTCTGTTTTCTTTCAAAAATTTAGATGTGTCCACGTTGCGCTTTGGGGCGTTTCCTGTCATGGGCGCTAGGCCTACCCACACAAGTGAGGTATCAATTTTATCGGGAGACTTGGGGGAACGCTGGGTGGAATGAAATTTGTGGCTCCTCTCAGATTCCAGAACTTTCTGCCACAGAAATGTGAGGAACATGTGTTTTTTTTAGCCAAATTTTGAGGTTTGCAAAGGATTCTGGGTAACAGAACCTGGTCCGAGCCCCGCAAGTCACCCCATCTTGGATTCCCCTAGGTCTCTAGTTTTCAGAAACGCACACGTGTGGTAGGTTTCCCTAGGTGCCGGCAGAGCTAGAGGCCAAAATCTATAGGTAGGCACTTCACAAAAAACACCTCTGTTTTCTTTCAAAAATTTAGATGTGTCCACGTTGCGCTTTGGGGCGTTTCCTGTCGCGGGCGCTAGGCCTACCCACACAAGTGAAGCATCATTTTTATCTGGATACTTGGGGGAACGCTGGGTGGAAGGAAATTTGTGGCTCCTCTCAGATTCCAGAACTTTCTGCCACAGAAATGTGAGGAACGTGTGTTTTTTTAGCCAAATTTTGAGGTTTGCAGAGGATTCTGGGTAACAGAACCTGGTCCGAGCCCCGCAAGTCACCCCATCTTGGATTCCCCTAGGTCTCTAGTTTTCAGAAATGCACAGGTTTGGTAGGTTTCCCTAGGTGCCGGTTGAGCTAGAGGCCAAAATCTACAGGTAGGCACTTCGCAAAAAACACCTCTGTTTTCTTTCAAAAATTTAGATGTGTCCACGTTGCGCTTTAGGGCGTTTCCTGTCGCAGGCGCTAGGCCTACCCACACAAGTGAGGTATCATTTTTATAGGGGGTCTTGGGGGAACGCTGGGTGGAAGGAAATTTGTGGCTCCTCTCAGATTCCAGAACTTTCTGCCACAGAAATGTGAGGAACATGTGTTTTTTTAGCCACATTTTGAGGTTTGCAAAGGATTCTGGGTAACAGAACCTGGTCCGAGCCCCGCAAGTCACCCCATCTTGGATTCCCCTAAGTCTCTAGTTTTCAGAAATGCACAGGTTTGGTAGGTTTCCCTAGGTGCCTGCTGAGCTAGAGGCCAAAATCTACAGGTAGGCACTTCGCAAAAAACACCTCTGTTTTCTTTCAAAAATTTAGATGTGTCCACGTTGCGCTTTGGGGCGTTTCCTGTCGCGGGCGCTAGGCCTACCCACACAAGTGAGGTATAATTTTTATCGGGAGACTTGGGGGAAGCTGGGTGGAAGGAAATTTGTGGCTCCTCTCAGATTCCAGAACTTTCTGCCATAGAAATGTGAGGAACATGTGTTTTTTTAGCCAAATTTTGAGTTTTGCAAAGGATTCTGGGTAACAGAACCTGGTCCGAGCCCCGCAAGTCACCCCATCTTGGATTCCCCTAGGTCTCTAGTTTTCAGAAATGCACAGGTTTGGTAGGTTTCCCTAGGTGCCGGCTGAGCTAGAGGCCAAAATCTACAGGTAGGCACTTCGCAAAAAACACCTCTGTTTTCTTTCAAAAATGGGATGTGTCCACGTTGCGCTTTGGGGCGTTTCCTGTCGCGGGCGCTAGGCCTACCCACACAAGTGAGGTATCATTTTTATCGGGAGACTTGGGGGAATGCTGGGTGGAAGGAAATTTGTGGCTCCTCTCAGATTCCAGAACTCTCTGCCACAGAAATGTGAGGAACGTGTGTTTTTTAGCCAAATTTTGAGGTTTGCAAAGGATTCTGGGTAACAGAACCTGGTCCGAGCCCCGCAAGTCACCCCATCTTGGATTCCCCTAGGTCTCTAGTTTTCAGAAATGCACAGGTTTGGTAGGTTTCCCTAGGTGCCGCCTGAGCTAGAGGCCAAAATCTACAGGTAGGCACTTCGCAAAAAACACCTCTGTTTTCTTTAAAAAATTTAGATGTGTCCACGTTGAGCTTTGGGGCGTTTCCTGTCACGGGCGCTAGGCCTACCCACACAAGTGAGGTATCATTTTTATCGGGAGACTTGGGGGAACGCTGGGTGGAAGGAAATTTGTGACTCCTCTCAGATTCCAGAACTTTCTGCCACAGAAATGTGAGGAACATGTGTTTTTTTAGCCAAATTTTGAGGTTTGCAAAGGTTTCCGGGTAACAGAACCTGGTCCGAGCCCCGCAAGTCACCCCATCTTGGATTCCCCTAGGTCTCTAGATTTCAGAAATGCACAGGTTTAGTAGGTTTCCCTAGGTGCCGGCTGAGCTAGAGGCCAAAATCTACAGGTAGGCACTTCGCAAAAAACACCTCTGTTTTCTTTCAAAAATTTAGATGTGTCCACGTTGCGCTTTGGGGCATTTCCTGTCGCGGGCGCTAGGCCTACCCACACAAGTGAGGTATCATTTGTATCGGGAGACTTGGGGGAACGCTGGGTGGAAGGAAAGTTGTGACTCCTCTCAGATTCCAGAACTTTCTGCCACAGAAATGTGAGGAACATGTGTTTTTTTAGCCAAATTTTGAGGTTTGCAAAGGTTTCGGGGTAACAGAACCTGGTCCGAGCCCCACAAGTCACCCCATCTTGGATTCCCCTAGGTCTCTAGATTTCAGAAATGCACAGGTTTGGTAGGTTTCCCTAGGTGCCGGCTGAGCTAGAGGCCAAAATCTACAGGTAGGCACTTCGCAAAAAAAACCTCTGTTTTCTTTAAAAAATTTAGATGTGTCCACGTTGCGCTTTGGGGCTTTCCTGTCGCGGGCGCTAGGCCTACCCACACAAGTGAGGTATCATTTGTATCGGGAGACTTGGGGGAACGCTGGGTGGAAGGAAATTTGTGGCTCCTCTCAGATTCCAGAACTCTCTGCCACAGAAATGTGTGGAACGTGTGTTTTTTAGCCAAATTTTGAGGTTTGCAAAGGATTCTGGGTAACAGAACCTGGTCCGAGCCCCGCAAGTCACCCCATCTTGGATTCCCCTAGGTCTCTAGATTTCAGAAATGCACAGGTTTGGTAGTTTTCCCTAGGAGCCGGCTGAGCTAGAGGCCAAAATCTACAGGTAGGCACTTCGCAAAAAACACCTCTGTTTTCTTTCAAAAATTTAGATGTGTCCACGTTGCGCTTTGGGGCGTTTCCTGTCGCGGGCGCTAGGCCTACCCACACAAGTGAGGTATCATTTTTATCGGGAGACTTGGGGGAACACTGGGTGGAAGGAAATTTGTGGCTCCTCTCATATTCCAGAACTTTCTGCCACAGAAATGTGAGGAACATGTGTTTTTTTAGCCAAATTTTGAGGTTTGCAAAGGATTCTAGGTAACAGAACCTGGTCCGAGACCCGCAAGTCACCCTATCTTGGATTCTCCTAGGTCTCTAGTTTTCAGAAATGCACAGGTTTGGTAGTTTTCCCTAGGTGCCGGCTGAGCTAGAGGCCAAAATCTACAGGTAGGCACTTCGCAAAAAACACCTCTGTTTTCTTTCAAAAATGTAGATGTGTCCACGTTGCGCTTTGGGGCGTTTCCTGTCGCGGGCGCTAGGCCTACCCACACAAGTGAGGTATCATTTTTATCTGGAGACTTGGGGGAACGCTGGGTGGAAGGAAATTTGTGGCTCCTCTCAGATTCCAGAACTTTCTGCCACAGAAATGTGAGGAACATGTTTTTTTTTAGCCAAATTTTGAGGTTTGCAAAGGATTCTGGGAAACAGAACCTGGTCCGAGCCCCACAAGTCACCCCATCTTGGATTCCCCTATGTCTCTAGTTTTCAAAAATGCACAGGTTTGGTAGGTTTCCCTAGGTGCCGGCTGAGCTAGAGGCCAAAATCTACAGGTAGGCACTTCGCAAAAAACACCTCTGTTTTCTTTCAAAAATGTAGATGTGTCCACGTTGCGCTTTGGGGCGTTTCCTGTCGCGGGCGCTAGGCCTACCCACACAAGTGAGGTATCATTTTTATCGGGAGACTTGGGGGAACGCTGGGTGGAAGGAAATTTGTGACTCCTCTCAGATTCCAGAACTTTCTGCCACCGAAATGTGAGGAACATGTGTTTTTTTAGCCACATTTTGAGGTTTGCAAAGGATTCTGGGTAACAGAACCTGGTCCGAGCCCCGCAAGTCACCCCATCTTGAATTCCCCTAAGTCTCTAGTTTTCAGAAATGCATAGGTTTCGTAGGTTTCCCTAGGTGCCGGCTGAGCTGGAGGCCAAAATCTACAGGTAGGCACTTCGCAAAAAACACCTCTGTTTTCTTTCAAAAATTTAGATGTGTCCACGTTGCGCTTTGGGGCGTTTCCTGTCGCGGGCGCTAGGCCTACCCACACAAGTGAGGTATCATTTTTATCGGGAGACTTGGGGGAACGCTGGGTGGAAGGAAATTTCTGGCTCCTCTCAGATTCCAGAACTTTCTGCCACAGAAATGTGAGGAATATGTGTTTTTGTAGCCAAATTTTGAGGTTTGCAAAGGATTCTGGGTAACAGAACCTGGTCCGAGCCCCGCAAGTCACACCATCTTGGATTCCCCTAGGTCTCTAGATTTCAGAAATGCACAGGTTTGGTAGGTTTCCCTAGGTGCCGGCTGAGCTAGAGGCCAAAATCTACAGGTAGGCACTTCGCAAAAAACACCTCTGTTTTCTTTCAAAAATTTAGATGTGTCCACGTTGCGCTTTGGGGCGTTTCCTGTTGCGGGCGCTAGGCCTACCCACACAAGTGAGGTATCATTTTTATAGGGGGTCTTGGGGGAACGCTGGGTGGAAGGAAATTTGTGGCTCCTCTCAGATTCCAGAACTTTCTGCCACAGAAATGTGAGGAACATGTGTTTTTTTAGCCAAATTTTGAGGTTTGCAAAGGTTTCCGGGTAACAGAACCTGGTCCGAGCCCCGCAAGTCACCCCATCTTGGATTCCCCTAGGTCTCTAGATTTCAGAAATGCACAGGTTTAGTAGGTTTCCCTAGGTGCCGGCTGAGCTAGAGGCCAAAATCTACAGGTAGGCACTTCGCAAAAAACACCTCTGTTTTCTTTCAAAAATTTAGATGTGTCCACGTTGCGCTTTGGGGCATTTCCTGTCGCGGGCGCTAGGCCTACCCACACAAGTGAGGTATCATTTGTATCAGGAGACTTGGGGGAACGCTGGGTGGAAGGAAATTTGTGACTCCTCTCAGATTCCAGAACTTTCTGCCACAGAAATGTGAGGAACATGTGTTTTTTTAGCCAAATTTTGAGGTTTGCAAAGGTTTCTGGGTAACAGAACCTGATCCGAACCCCGCAAGTCACCCCATCTTGGATTCCCCTAGGTCTCTAGATTTCAGAAATGCACAGGTTTGGTAGGTTTCCCTAGGTGCCGGCTGAGCTAGAGGCCAAAATCTACAGGTAGGCACTTCGCAAAAAAAACCTCTGTTTTCTTTCAAAAATTTAGATGTGTCCACGTTGCGCTTTGGGGCGTTTCCTGTCGCGGGCGCTAGGCCTACCCACACAAGTGAGGTATCATTTTTATCGGGAGACTTGGGGGAACACTGGGTGGAAGGAAATTTGTGGCTCCTCTCATATTCCAGAACTTTCTGCCACAGAAATGTGAGGAACATGTGTTTTTTTAGCCAAATTTTGAGTTTTGCAAAGGATTCTAGGTAACAGAACCTGGTCCGAGACCCGCAAGTCACCCTATCTTGGATTCCCCTAGGTCTCTAGTTTTCAGAAATGCACAGGTTTGGTAGGTTTCCCTAGGTGCCGGCTGAGCTAGAGGCCAAAATCTACAGGTAGGCACTTCGCAAAAAACACCTCTGTTTTCTTTCAAAAATGTAGATGTGTCCACGTTGCGCTTTGGGGCGTTTCCTGTCGCGGGCGCTAGGCCTACCCACACAAGTGAGGTATCATTTTTATCTGGAGACTTGGGGGAACGCTGGGTGGAAGGAAATTTGTGGCTCCTCTCAGATTCCAGAACTTTCTGCCACAGAAATGTGAGGAACATGTTTTTTTTTAGCCAAATTTTGAGGTTTGCAAAGGATTCTGGGAAACAGAACCTGGTCCGAGCCCCACAAGTCACCCCATCTTGGATTCCCCTATGTCTCTAGTTTTCAAAGATGCACAGGTTTGGTAGGTTTCCCTAGGTGCCGGCTGAGCTAGAGGCCAAAATCTACAGGTAGGCACTTCGCAAAAAACACCTCTGTTTTCTTTCAAAAATGTAGATGTGTCCACGTTGCGCTTTGGGGCGTTTCCTGTCGCGGGCGCTAGGCCTACCCACACAAGTGAGGTATCATTTTTATCGGGAGACTTGGGGGAACGCTGGGTGGAAGGAAATTTGTGGCTCCTCTCAGATTCCAGAACTCTCTGCCACAGAAATGTGAGGAACGTGTGTTTTTTAGCCAAATTTTGAGGTTTGCAAAGGATTCTGGGTAACAGAACCTGGTCCGAGCCCCGCAAGTCACCCCATCTTGGATTCCCCTAGGTCTCTAGATTTCGGAAATGCACAGGTTTGGTAGTTTTCCCTAGGAGCCGGCTGAGCTAGAGGCCAAAATCTACAGGTAGGCACTTCGCAAAAAACACCTCTGTTTTCTTTCAAAAATTTAGATGTGTCCACGTTGCGCTTTGGGGCGTTTCCTGTCGCGGGCGCTAGGCCTACCCACACAAGTGAGGTATCATTTTTATCGGGAGACTTGGGGGAACACTGGGTGGAAGGAAATTTGTGGCTCCTCTCATATTCCAGAACTTTCTGCCACAGAAATGTGAGGAACATGTGTTTTTTTAGCCAAATTTTGAGGTTTGCAAAGGATTCTAGGTAACAGAACCTGGTCCGAGACCCGCAAGTCACCCTAGCTTGGATTCCCCTAGGTCTCTAGTTTTCAGAAATGCACAGGTTTGGTAGGTTTCCCTAGGTGCCGGCTGAGCTAGAGGCCAAAATCTACAGGTAGGCACTTCGCAAAAAACACCTCTGTTTTCTTTCAAAAATGTAGATGTGTCCACGTTACGCTTTGGGGCGTTTCCTGTCGCGGGCGCTAGGCCTACCCACACAAGTGAGGTATCATTTTTATCTGGAGACTTGGGGGAACGCTGGGTGGAAGGAAATTTGTGGCTCCTCTCAGATTCCAGAACTTTCTGCCACAGAAATGTGAGGAACATGTTTTTTTTTAGCCAAATTTTGAGGTTTGCAAAGGATTCTGGGAAACAGAACCTGGTCCGAGCCCCACAAGTCACCCCATCTTGGATTCCCCTATGTCTCTAGTTTTCAAAAATGCACAGGTTTGGTAGGTTTCCCTAGGTGCCGGCTGAGCTAGAGGCCAAAATCTACAGGTAGACACTTCGCAAAAAACACCTCTGTTTTCTTTCAAAAATGTAGATGTGTCCACGTTGCGCTTTGGGGCGTTTCCTGTCGCGGGCGCTAGGCCTACCCACACAAGTGAGGTATCATTTTTATCGGGAGACTTGGGGGAACGCTGGGTGGAAGGAAATTTGTGACTCCTCTCAGATTCCAGAACTTTCTGCCACAGAAATGTGAGGAACATGTGTTTTTTTAGCCAAATTTTGAGGTTTGCAAAGGTTTCCGGGTAACAGAACCTGGTCCGAGCCCCGCAAGTCACCCCATCTTGGATTCCCCTAGGTCTCTAGATTTCAGAAATGCACAGGTTTAGTAGGTTTCCCTAGGTGCCGGCTGAGCTAGAGGCCAAAATCTACAGGTAGGCACTTCGCAAAAAACACCTCTGTTTTCTTTCAAAAATTTAGATGTGTCCACGTTGCGCTTTGGGGCATTTCCTGTCGCGGGCGCTAGCCCTACCCACACAAGTGAGGTATCATTTGTATCGGGAGACTTGGGGGAACGCTGGGTGGAAGGAAATTTGTGACTCCTCTCAGATTCCAGAACTTTCTGCCACAGAAATGTGAGGAACATGTGTTTTTTTAGCCAAATTTTGAAGTTTGCAAAGGTTTCGGGGAAACAGAACCTGGTCCGAGCCCCGCAAGTCACCCCATCTTGGATTCCCCTAGGTCTCTGGATTTCAGAAATGCACAGGTTTGGTAGGTTTCCCTAGGTGCCGGCTGAGCTAGAGGCCAAAATCTACAGGTAGGCACTTCGCAAAAAACACCTCTGTTTTCTTTCAAAAATTTAGATGTGTCCACGTTGCGCTTTGGGGCATTTCCTGTCGCGGGCGCTAGCCCTACCCACACAAGTGAGGTATCATTTGTATCGGGAGACTTGGGGGAACGCTGGGTGGAAGGAAATTTGTGGCTCCTCTCAGATTCCAGAACTCTCTGCCACAGAAATGTGAGGAACGTGTGTTTTTTAGCCAAATTTTGAGGTTTGCCAAGGATTCTGTGTAACAGAACCTGGTCCGAGCCCCGCAAGTCACCCCATCTTGGATTCCCCTAGGTCTCTAGATTTCAGAAATGCACAGGTTTGGTAGTTTTCCCTAGGAGCCGGCTGAGCTAGAGGCCAAAATCTACAGGTAGGCACTTCGCAAAAAACACCTCTGTTTTCTTTCAAAAATTTAGATGTGTCCACGTTGCGCTTTGGGGCGTTTCCTGTCGCGGGCGCTAGGCCTACCCACACAAGTGAGGTATCATTTTTATCGGGAGACTTGGGGGAACACTGGGTGGAAGGAAATTTGTGGCTCCTCTCAGATTCCAGAACTTTCTGCCACAGAAATGTGAGGAACATGTGTTTTTTTAGCCAAATTTTGAGGTTTGCAAAGGATTCTGGGTAACAGAACCTGGTCCGAGCCCCGCAAGTCACCCCATCTTGGATTCCCCTAGGTCTCTAGTTTTCAGAAAAGCACAGGTTTGGTAGGTTTCCCTAGGTGCCTGCTGAGCTAGAGGCCAAAATCTACAGGTAGGCACTTCGCAAAAAACACCTCTGTTTTCTTTCAAAAATTTAGATGTGTCCACGTTGCGCTTTGGGGCGTTTCCTGTCGCGGGCGCTAGGCCTACCCACACAAGTGAGGTATCATTTTTATCGGGAGACTTGGGGGAACGCTGGGTGGAAGGAAATTTGTGGCTCCTCTCAGATTCCAGAACTTTCTGCCATAGAAATGTGAGGAACATGTGTTTTTTTAGCCAAATTTTGAGGTTTGCAAAGGATTCTGGGTAACAGAACCTAGTCAGAGCCCCACAAGTCACCCCATCTTGGATTCCCCTAGGTCTCTAGTTTTCAGAAATGCACAGGTTTGGTAGGTTTCCCTAGGTGCCGGCTGAGCTAGAGGCCAAAATCTACAGGTAGGCACTTTGCAAAAAACACCTCTGTTTTCTTTCAAAAATTTAGATGTGTCCACGTTGAGCTTTGGGGCGTTTCCTGTCACGGGCGCTAGGCCTACCCACACAAGTGAGGTATCATTTTTATCGGGAGACTTGGGGGAACGCTGGGTGGAAGGAAATTTGTGACTCCTCTCAGATTCCAGAACTTTCTGCCACAGAAATGTGAGGAACATGTGTTTTTTTAGCCAAATTTTGAGGTTTGCAAAGGTTTCCGGGTAACAGAACCTGGTCCGAGCCCCGCAAGTCACCCCATCTTGGATTCCCCTAGGTCTCTAGATTTCAGAAATGCACAGGTTTAGTAGGTTTCCCTAGGTGCCGGCTGAGCTAGAGGCCAAAATCTACAGGTAGGCACTTCGCAAAAAACACCTCTGTTTTCTTTCAAAAATTTAGATGTGTCCACGTTGCGCTTTGGGGCATTTCCTGTCGCGGGCGCTAGGCCTACCCACACAAGTGAGGTATCATTTGTATCGGGAGACTTGGGGGAACGCTGGGTGGAAGGAAATTTGTGACTCCTCTCAGATTCCAGAACTTTCTGCCACAGAAATGTGAGGAACATGTGTTTTTTTAGCCAAATTTTGAGGTTTGCAAAGGTTTCGGGGTAACAGAACCTGGTCCGAACCCCGCAAGTCACCCCATCGTGGATTCCCCTAGGTCTCTAGATTTCAGAAATGCACAGGTTTGGTAGGTTTCCCTAGGTGCCGGCTGAGCTAGAGGCCAAAATCTACAGGTAGGCACTTCGCAAAAAAAAACTCTGTTTTCTTTCAAAAATTTAGATGTGTCCACGTTGCGCTTTGGGGCTTTCCTGTCGCGGGCGCTAGGCCTACCCACACAAGTGAGGTATCATTTGTATCGGGAGACTTGGGGGAACGCTGGGTGGAAGGAAATTTGTGGCTCCTCTCAGATTCCATAACTCTCTGCCACAGAAATGTGAGGAACGTGTGTTTTTTAGCCAAATTTTGAGGTTTGCAAAGGATTCTGGGTAACAGAACCTGGTCCGAGCCCCGCAAGTCACCCCATCTTGGATTCCCCTAGGTCTCTAGATTTCAGAAATGCACAGGTTTGGTAGTTTTCCCTAGGAGCCGGCTGAGCTAGAGGCCAAAATCTACAGGTAGGCACTTCGCAAAAAACACCTCTGTTTTCTTTCAAAAATTTAGATGTGTCCACGTTGCGCTTTGGGGCGTTTCCTGTCGCGGGCGCTAGGCCTACCCACACAAGTGAGGTATCATTTTTATCGGGAGACTTGGGGGAACACTGGGTGGAAGGAAATTTGTGGCTCCTCTCATATTCCAGAACTTTCTGCCACAGAAATGTGAGGAACATGTGTTTTTTTAGCCAAATTTTGAGGTTTGCAAAGGATTCTAGGTAACAGAACCTGGTCCGAGACCCGCAAGTCACCCTATCTTGGATTCCCCTAGGTCTCTAGTTTTCTGAAATGCACAGGTTTGGTAGGTTTCCCTAGGTGCCGGCTGAGCTAGAGGCCAAAATCCACAGGTAGGCACTTCGCAAAAAACACCTCTGTTTTCTTTCAAAAATGTAGATGTGTCCACGTTGCGCTTTGGGGCGTTTCCTGTCGCGGGCGCTAGGCCTACCCACACAAGTGAGGTATCATTTTTATCTGGAGACTTGGGGGAACGCTGGGTGGAAGGAAATTTGTGGCTCCTCTCAGATTCCAGAACTTTCTGCCACAGAAATGTGAGGAACATGGTTTTTTTTAGCCAAATTTTTAGGTTTGCAAATGATTCTGTGAAACAGAACCTGGTCCGAGCCCCACAAGTCACCCCATCTTGGATTCCCCTATGTCTCTAGTTTTCAAAAATGCACAGGTTTGGTAGGTTTCCCTAGGTGCCGGCTGAGCTAGAGGCCAAAATCTACAGGTAGGCACTTCGCAAAAAACACCTCTGTTTTCTTTCAAAAATGTAGATGTGTCCACGTTGCGCTTTGGGGCGTTTCCTGTCGCGGGCGCTAGGCCTACCCACACAAGTGAGGTATAATTTTTATCGGGAGACTTGGGGGAACGCTGGGTGGAAGGAAATTTGTGACTCCTCTCAGATTCCAGAACTTTCTGCCACCGAAATGTGAGGAACATGTGTTTTTTTAGCCACATTTTGAGGTTTGCAAAGGATTCTGGGCAACAGAACCTGGTCCGAGCACCGCAAGTCACCCCATCTTGAATTCCCCTAAGTCTCTAGTTTTCAGAAATGCATAGGTTTCGTAGGTTTCCCTAGGTGCCGGCTGAGCTAGAGGCCAAAATCTACAGGTAGGCACTTCGCAAAAAACACCTCTGTTTTCTTTAAAAAATTTAGATGTGTCCACGTTGCGCTTTGGGGCGTTTCCTGTTGCGGGCGCTAGGCCTACCCACACAAGTGAGGTATCATTTTTATAGGGGGTCTTGGGGGAACGCTGGGTGGAAGGAAATTTGTGGCTCCTCTCAGATTCCAGAACTTTCTGCCACAGAAATGTGAGGAACATGTGTTTTTTTTGCCAAATTTTGAGGTTTGCAAAGGATTCTGGGTAACAGAACCTGGTCCGAGCCCCGCAAGTCACCCCATCTTGGATTCCCCTAGGTCTCTAGTTTTCAGAAAAGCACAGGTTTGGTAGGTTTCCCTAGGTGCCTGCTGAGCTAGAGGCCAAAATCTACAGGTAGGCACTTCGCAAAAAACACCTCTGTTTTCTTTCAAAAATTTAGATGTGTCCACGTTGCGCTTTGGGGCGTTTCCTGTCGCGGGCGCTAGGCCTACCCACACAAGTGAGGTATAATTTTTATCGGGAGACTTGGGGGAACGCTGGGTGGAAGGAAATTTGTGGCTCCTCTCAGATTCCAGAACTTTCTGCCATAGAAATGTGAGGAACATGTGTTTTTTTAGCCAAATTTTGAGGTTTGCAAAGGATTCTGGGTAACAGAACCTGGTCCGAGCCCTGCAAGTCACCCCATCTTGGATTCCCCTAGGTCTCTAGATTTCAGAAATTCACAGGTTTGGTAGGTTTCCCTAGGTGCCGGCTGAGCTAGAGGCCAAAATCTACAGGTAGGCACTTCGCAAAAAACACCTCTGTTTTCTTTAAAAAATTTAGATGTGTCCACGTTGCGCTTTAGGGCGTTTCCTGTCGCAGGCGCTAGGCCTACCCACACAAGTGAGGTATCATTTTTATCTGGAGACTTGGGGGAACGCTGGGTGGAAGGAAATTTGTGGCTCCTCTCAGATTCCAGAACTTTCTGCCACAGAAATGTGAGGAACATGTTTTTTTTAGCCAAATTTTGAGGTTTGCAAAGGATTCTGGGAAACAGAACCTGGTCCGAGCCCCACAAGTCACCCCATCTTGGATTCCCCTATGTCTCTAGTTTTAAAAAATGCACAGGTGTGGTAGGTTTCCCTAGGTGCCGGTAGAGCTAGAGGCCAAAATCTACAGGTAGGCACTTCACAAAAAACACCTCTGTTTTCTTTCAAAAATTTAGATGTGTCCACGTTGCGCTTTGGGGCGTTTCCTGTCATGGGCGCTAGGCCTACCCTCACAAGTGAGGTATCATTTTTATCGGGAGACTTGGGGGAACGCTGGGTGGAAGGAAATTTGTGGCTCCTCTCAGATTCCAGAACTTTCTGCCACAGAAATGTGAGGAACATGTGTTTTTTTAGCCAAATTTTGAGGTTTGCAAAGGATTCTGGGTAACAGAACCTGGTCCGAGCCCTGCAAGTCACCCCATCTTGGATTCCCCTAGGTCTCTAGTTTTGAGAAACTCACAGGTGTGGTAGGTTTCCCTAGGTGCCGGTAGAGCTAGAGGCCAAAATCTACAGGTAGGCACTTCACAAAAAACACCTCTGTTTTCTTTCAAAAATGTAGATGTGTCCACGTTGCGCTTTGGGGCGTTTCCTGTCGCGGGCGCTAGGCCTACCAACACAAGTGAGGTATCATTTTTATCGGGAGACTTGGGGGAACGCTGGGTGGAAGGAAATTTGTGGCTCCTCTCAGATTCCAGAACTTTCTGCCACAGAAATGTGAGGAACATGTGTTTTTTTAGCCAAATTTTGAGGTTTGCAAAGGATTCTGGGTAACAGAACCTGGTCCGAGCCCCGCAAGTCACCCCATCTTGGATTCCCCTAGGTCTCTAGTTTTCTGAAATGCACAGGTTTGGTAGGTTTCCCTAGGTGCCGGCTGAGCTAGAAGACAAAATCTACAGGTAGGCACTTCGCAAAAAACACCTCTGTTTTCTTTCAAAAATTTAGATGTGTCCACGTTGCGCTTTGGGGCGTTTCCTGTCATGGGCGCTAGGCCTACCCACACAAGTGAGGTATCAATTTTATCGGGAGACTTGGGGGAACGCTGGGTGGAATGAAATTTGTGGCTCCTCTCAGATTCCAGAACTTTCTGCCCCAGAAATGTGAGGAACATGTGTTTTTTTTAGCCAAATTTTGAGGTTTGCAAAGGATTCTGGGTAACAGAACCTGGTCCGAGCCCCGCAAGTCACCCCATCTTGGATTCCCCTAGGTCTCTAGTTTTCAGAAACGCACACGTGTGTTAGGTTTCCCTAGGTGCCGGCAGAGCTAGAGGCCAAAATCTACAGGTAGGCACTTCACAAAAAACACCTCTGTTTTCTTTCAAAAATTTAGATGTGTCCACGTTGCGCTTTGGGGCGTTTCCTGTCGCGGGCGCTAGGCCTACCCACACAAGTGAAGCATCATTTTTATCTGGATACTTGGGGGAACGCTGGGTGGAAGGAAATTTGTGGCTCCTCTCAGATTCCAGAACTTTCTGCCACAGAAATGTGAGGAACATATGTTTTTTTAGCCAAATTTTGAGGTTTGCAGAGGATTCCGGGTAACAGAACCTGGTCCGAGCCCTGCAAGTCACCCCATCTTGGATTCCCCTAGGTCTCTAGATTTCAGAAATGCACAGGTTTGGTAGGTTTCCCTAGGTGCCGGCTGAGCTAGAGGCCAAAATCTACAGGTAGGCACTACGCAAAAAACACCTCTGTTTTCTTTCAAAAATGTAGATGTGTCCACGTTGCGCTTTGGGGCGTTTCCTGTCGCAGGCGCTAGGCCTACCCACACAAGTGAGGTATCATTTTTATCGGGAGACTTGGGGGAACGCTGGGTGGAAGGAAATTTGTGGCTCCTCTCAGATTCCAGAACTTTCTGCCACAGAAATGTGAGGAACGTGTGTTTTTTTAGCCAAATTTTGAGGTTTGCAGAGGATTCTGTGTAACAGAACCTGGTCCGAGCCCCGCAAGTCACCCCATCTTGGATTCCCCTAGGTCTCTAGTTTTCAGAAATGCACAGGTTTGGTAGGTTTCCCTAGGTGCCGGTTGAGCTAGAGGCCAAAATCTACAGGTAGGCACTTCGCAAAAAACACCTCTGTTTTCTTTCAAAAATTTAGATGTGTCCACGTTGTGCTTTGGGGCGTTTCCTGTCACGGGTGCTAGGCCTACCCACACAAGTGAGGTATCATTTTTATCGGGAGACTTGAGGGAAGCTGGGTGGAAGGAAATTTGTGGCTCCTCTCAGATTGCAGAACTTTCTGCCATAGAAATGTGAGGAACATGTGTTTTTTTAGCCAAATTTTGAGGTTTGCAAAGGATTCTGGGTAACAGAACCTGGTGCGAGCCCCGCAAGTCACACCATTTTGGATTCCCCTAGGTCTCTAGATTTCAGAAATGCACAGGTTTGGTAGGTTTCCCTAGGTGCCGGCTGAGCTAGAGGCCAAAATCTACAGGTAGGCACTTCGCAAAAAACACCTCTGTTTTCTTTCAAAAATTTAGATGTGGCCACGTTGCGCTTTGGGGCGTTTCCTGTCGCGGGCGCTAGGCCTACCCACACAAGTGAGGTATCATTTTTATAGGGGGTTTTGGGGGAACGCTGGGTGGAAGGAAATTTGTGGCTCCTCTCAGATTCCAGAACTTTCTGCCACAGAAATGTGAGGAACATGTGTTTTTTTAGCCACATTTTGAGGTTTGCAAAGGATTCTGGGTAACAGAACCTGGTCCGAGCCCCGCAAGTCAGCCCATCTTGGATTCCCCTAGGTCTCTAGTTTTCAGAAATGCACAGGTTTGGTAGGTTTCCCTAGGTGCCTGCTGAGCTAGAGGCCAAAATCTACAGGTAGGCACTTCGCAAAAAACACCTCTGTTTTCTTTCAAAAATTTAGATGTGTCCACGTTGCGCTTTGGGGCGTTTCCTGTCGCGGGCGCTAGGCCTACCCACACAAGTGAGGTATCATTTTTATCGGGAGACTTGGGGGAAGCTGGGTGGAAGGAAATTTGTGGCTCCTCTCAGATTACAGAACTTTCTGCCATAGAAATGTGAGGAACATGTGTTTTTTTTAGCCACATTTTGAGGTTTGCAAAGGATTCTGGGTAACAGAACCTGGTCCGAGCCCCGCAAGTCACCCCATCTTGGATTCCCCTAGGTCTCTAGTTTTCAGAAATGCACAGGTTTGGTAGGTTTCCCTAGGTGCCGGCTGAGCTAGAGGCCAAAATCTACAGGTCGGCACTTCGCAAAAAACACCTCTGTTTTCTTTCAAAAATGTAGATGTGTCCACGTTGCGCTTTGGGGCGTTTCCTGTCGCGGGCGCTAGGCCTACCCACACAAGTGAGGTATCATTTTTATCGGGAGACTTGGGGGAACGCTGGGTGGAAGGAAATTTGTGGCTCCTCTCAGATTCCAGAACTCTCTGCCACAGAAATGTGAGGAACGTGTGTTTTTTAGCCAAATTTTGAGGTTTGCAAAGGATTCTGGGTAACAGAACCTGGTCCGAGCCCCGCAAGTCACCCCATCTTGGATTCCCCTAGGTCTCTAGTTTTCAGAAATGCACAGGTTTGGAAGGTGCCGGCTGAGCTAGAGGCCAAAATCTACAGGTAGGCACTTCGCAAAAAACACCTCTGTTTTCTTTCAAAAATTTAGATGTGTCCACGTTGCGCTTTGGGGTGTTTCCTGTCGCGGGCGCTAGGCCTACCCACACAAGTGAGGTATCATTTTTATCGGGAGTCTTGGGGGAACGCTGGGTGGAAGGAAATTTGTGGCTCCTCTCAGATTCCAGAACTTTCTGCCACAGAAATGTGAGGAACATGTGTTTTTTTAGCCACATTTTGAGGTTTGCAAAGGATTCTGGGTAACAGAACCTGGTCCGAGCCCCGCAAGTCACCCCATCTTGAATTCCCCTAAGTCTCTAGTTTTCAGAAATGCACAGGTTTGGTAGGTTTCCCTAGGTACCGGCTGAGCTAGAGGCCAAAATCTACAGGTAGGCACTTCGCAAAAAACACCTCTGTTTTCTTTCAAAAATTTAGATGTGTCCACGTTGCGCTTTGGGGTGTTTCCTGTTGCGGGCGCTAGGCCTACCCACACAAGTGAGGTATCATTTTTATCGGGAGTCTTGGGGGAAAGCTGGGTGGAAGGGAATTTGTGGCTCCTCTCAGATTCCAGAACTTTCTGCCACAGAAATGTGAGGAACATGTGTTTTTTTAGCCAAATTTTGAGGTTTGCAAAGGTTTCCGGGTAACAGAACCTGGTCCGAGCCCCGCAAGTCACCCCATCTTGGATTCCCCTAGGTCTCTAGATTTCAGAAATGCACAGGTTTAGTAGGTTTCCCTAGGTGCCGGCTGAGCTAGAGGCCAAAATCTACAGGTAGGCACTTCGCAAAAAACACCTCTGTTTTCTTTCAAAAATTTAGATGTGTCCACGTTGCGCTTTGGGGCATTTCCTGTCGCGGGCGCTAGGCCTACCCACACAAGTGAGGTATCATTTGTATCGGGAGACTTGGGTGAACGCTGGGTGGAAGGAAATTTGTGACTCCTCTCAGATTCCAGAACTTTCTGCCACAGAAATGTGAGGAACATGTGTTTTTTTAGCCAAATTTTGAGGTTTGCAAAGGTTTCGGGGTAACAGAACCTGGTCCGAACCCCGCAAGTCACCCCATCGTGGATTCCCCTAGGTCTCTAGATTTCAGAAATGCACAGGTTTGGTAGGTTTCCCTAGGTGCCGGCTGAGCTAGAGGCCAAAATTTACAGGTAGGCACTTCGCAAAAAAAAACTCTGTTTTCTTTCAAAAATTTAGATGTGTCCACGTTGCGCTTTGGGGCTTTCCTGTCGCGGGCGCTAGGCCTACCCACACAAGTGAGGTATCATTTGTATCGGGAGACTTGGGGGAACGCTGGGTGGAAGGAAATTTGTGGCTCCTCTCAGATTCCATAACTCTCTGCCACAGAAATGTGAGGAACGTGTGTTTTTTAGCCAAATTTTGAGGTTTGCAAAGGATTCTGGGTAACAGAACCTGGTCCGAGCCCCGCAAGTCACCCCATCTTGGATTCCCCTAGGTCTCTAGATTTCAGAAATGCACAGGTTTGGTAGTTTTCCCTAGGAGCCGGCTGAGCTAGAGGCCAAAATCTACAGGTAGGCACTTCGCAAAAAACACCTCTGTTTTCTTTCAAAAATTTAGATGTGTCCACGTTGCGCTTTGGGGCGTTTCCTGTCGCGGGCGCTAGGCCTACCCACACAAGTGAGGTATCATTTTTATCGGGAGACTTGGGGGAACACTGGGTGGAAGGAAATTTGTGGCTCCTCTCATATTCCAGAACTTTCTGCCACAGAAATGTGAGGAACATGTGTTTTTTTAGCCAAATTTTGAGGTTTGCAAAGGATTCTAGGTAACAGAACCTGGTCCGAGACCCGCAAGTCACCCTATCTTGGATTCCCCTAGGTCTCTAGTTTTCTGAAATGCACAGGTTTGGTAGGTTTCCCTAGGTGCCGGCTGAGCTAGAGGCCAAAATCCACAGGTAGGCACTTCGCAAAAAACACCTCTGTTTTCTTTCAAAAATGTAGATGTGTCCACGTTGCGCTTTGGGGCGTTTCCTGTCGCGGGCGCTAGGCCTACCCACACAAGTGAGGTATCATTTTTATCTGGAGACTTGGGGGAACGCTGGGTGGAAGGAAATTTGTGGCTCCTCTCAGATTCCAGAACTTTCTGCCACAGAAATGTGAGGAACATGGTTTTTTTTAGCCAAATTTTTAGGTTTGCAAATGATTCTGTGAAACAGAACCTGGTCCGAGCCCCACAAGTCACCCCATCTTGGATTCCCCTATGTCTCTAGTTTTCAAAAATGCACAGGTTTGGTAGGTTTCCCTAGGTGCCGGCTGAGCTAGAGGCCAAAATCTACAGGTAGGCACTTCGCAAAAAACACCTCTGTTTTCTTTCAAAAATGTAGATGTGTCCACGTTGCGCTTTGGGGCGTTTCCTGTCGCGGGCGCTAGGCCTACCCACACAAGTGAGGTATAATTTTTATCGGGAGACTTGGGGGAACGCTGGGTGGAAGGAAATTTGTGACTCCTCTCAGATTCCAGAACTTTCTGCCACCGAAATGTGAGGAACATGTGTTTTTTTAGCCACATTTTGAGGTTTGCAAAGGATTCTGGGCAACAGAACCTGGTCCGAGCACCGCAAGTCACCCCATCTTGAATTCCCCTAAGTCTCTAGTTTTCAGAAATGCATAGGTTTCGTAGGTTTCCCTAGGTGCCGGCTGAGCTAGAGGCCAAAATCTACAGGTAGGCACTTCGCAAAAAACACCTCTGTTTTCTTTAAAAAATTTAGATGTGTCCACGTTGCGCTTTGGGGCGTTTCCTGTTGCGGGCGCTAGGCCTACCCACACAAGTGAGGTATCATTTTTATAGGGGGTCTTGGGGGAACGCTGGGTGGAAGGAAATTTGTGGCTCCTCTCAGATTCCAGAACTTTCTGCCACAGAAATGTGAGGAACATGTGTTTTTTTTGCCAAATTTTGAGGTTTGCAAAGGATTCTGGGTAACAGAACCTGGTCCGAGCCCCGCAAGTCACCCCATCTTGGATTCCCCTAGGTCTCTAGTTTTCAGAAAAGCACAGGTTTGGTAGGTTTCCCTAGGTGCCTGCTGAGCTAGAGGCCAAAATCTACAGGTAGGCACTTCGCAAAAAACACCTCTGTTTTCTTTAAAAAATTTAGATGTGTCCACGTTGCGCTTTGGGGCGTTTCCTGTCGCGGGCGCTAGGCCTACCCACACAAGTGAGGTATCATTTTTATCGGGAGACTTGGGGGAACGCTGGGTGGAAGGAAATTTGTGGCTCCTCTCAGATTCCAGAACTTTCTGCCATAGAAATGTGAGGAACATGTGTTTTTTTAGCCAAATTTTGAGGTTTGCAAAGGATTCTGGGTAACAGAACCTGGTCCGAGCCCTGCAAGTCACCCCATCTTGGATTCCCCTAGGTCTCTAGATTTCAGAAATTCACAGGTTTGGTAGGTTTCCCTAGGTGCCGGCTGAGCTAGAGGCCAAAATCTACAGGTAGGCACTTCGCAAAAAACACCTCTGTTTTCTTTAAAAAATTTAGATGTGTCCACGTTGCGCTTTAGGGCGTTTCCTGTCGCAGGCGCTAGGCCTACCCACACAAGTGAGGTATCATTTTTATCTGGAGACTTGGGGGAACGCTGGGTGGAAGGAAATTTGTGGCTCCTCTCAGATTCCAGAACTTTCTGCCACAGAAATGTGAGGAACATGTTTTTTTTAGCCAAATTTTGAGGTTTGCAAAGGATTCTGGGAAACAGAACCTGGTCCGAGCCCCACAAGTCACCCCATCTTGGATTCCCCTATGTCTCTAGTTTTAAAAAATGCACAGGTGTGGTAGGTTTCCCTAGGTGCCGGTAGAGCTAGAGGCCAAAATCTACAGGTAGGCACTTCACAAAAAACACCTCTGTTTTCTTTCAAAAATTTAGATGTGTCCACGTTGCGCTTTGGGGCGTTTCCTGTCATGGGCGCTAGGCCTACCCTCACAAGTGAGGTATCATTTTTATCGGGAGACTTGGGGGAACGCTGGGTGGAAGGAAATTTGTGGCTCCTCTCAGATTCCAGAACTTTCTGCCACAGAAATGTGAGGAACATGTGTTTTTTTAGCCAAATTTTGAGGTTTGCAAAGGATTCTGGGTAACAGAACCTGGTCCGAGCCCTGCAAGTCACCCCATCTTGGATTCCCCTAGGTCTCTAGTTTTGAGAAACTCACAGGTGTGGTAGGTTTCCCTAGGTGCCGGTAGAGCTAGAGGCCAAAATCTACAGGTAGGCACTTCACAAAAAACACCTCTGTTTTCTTTCAAAAATGTAGATGTGTCCACGTTGCGCTTTGGGGCGTTTCCTGTCGCGGGCGCTAGGCCTACCAACACAAGTGAGGTATCATTTTTATCGGGAGACTTGGGGGAACGCTGGGTGGAAGGAAATTTGTGGCTCCTCTCAGATTCCAGAACTTTCTGCCACAGAAATGTGAGGAACATGTGTTTTTTTAGCCAAATTTTGAGGTTTGCAAAGGATTCTGGGTAACAGAACCTGGTCCGAGCCCCGCAAGTCACCCCATCTTGGATTCCCCTAGGTCTCTAGTTTTCTGAAATGCACAGGTTTGGTAGGTTTCCCTAGGTGCCGGCTGAGCTAGAAGACAAAATCTACAGGTAGGCACTTCGCAAAAAACACCTCTGTTTTCTTTCAAAAATTTAGATGTGTCCACGTTGCGCTTTGGGGCGTTTCCTGTCATGGGCGCTAGGCCTACCCACACAAGTGAGGTATCAATTTTATCGGGAGACTTGGGGGAACGCTGGGTGGAATGAAATTTGTGGCTCCTCTCAGATTCCAGAACTTTCTGCCACAGAAATGTGAGGAACATGTGTTTTTTTTAGCCAAATTTTGAGGTTTGCAAAGGATTCTGGGTAACAGAACCTGGTCCGAGCCCCGCAAGTCACCCCATCTTGGATTCCCCTAGGTCTCTAGTTTTCAGAAACGCACACGTGTGTTAGGTTTCCCTAGGTGCCGGCAGAGCTAGAGGCCAAAATCTACAGGTAGGCACTTCACAAAAAACACCTCTGTTTTCTTTCAAAAATTTAGATGTGTCCACGTTGCGCTTTGGGGCGTTTCCTGTCGCGGGCGCTAGGCCTACCCACACAAGTGAAGCATCATTTTTATCTGGATACTTGGGGGAACGCTGGGTGGAAGGAAATTTGTGGCTCCTCTCAGATTCCAGAACTTTCTGCCACAGAAATGTGAGGAACATATGTTTTTTTAGCCAAATTTTGAGGTTTGCAGAGGATTCCGGGTAACAGAACCTGGTCCGAGCCCTGCAAGTCACCCCATCTTGGATTCCCCTAGGTCTCTAGATTTCAGAAATGCACAGGTTTGGTAGGTTTCCCTAGGTGCCGGCTGAGCTAGAGGCCAAAATCTACAGGTAGGCACTACGCAAAAAACACCTCTGTTTTCTTTCAAAAATGTAGATGTGTCCACGTTGCGCTTTGGGGCGTTTCCTGTCGCAGGCGCTAGGCCTACCCACACAAGTGAGGTATCATTTTTATCGGGAGACTTGGGGGAACGCTGGGTGGAAGGAAATTTGTGGCTCCTCTCAGATTCCAGAACTTTCTGCCACAGAAATGTGAGGAACGTGTGTTTTTTTAGCCAAATTTTGAGGTTTGCAGAGGATTCTGTGTAACAGAACCTGGTCCGAGCCCCGCAAGTCACCCCATCTTGGATTCCCCTAGGTCTCTAGTTTTCAGAAATGCACAGGTTTGGTAGGTTTCCCTAGGTGCCGGTTGAGCTAGAGGCCAAAATCTACAGGTAGGCACTTCGCAAAAAACACCTCTGTTTTCTTTCAAAAATTTAGATGTGTCCACGTTGTGCTTTGGGGCGTTTCCTGTCACGGGTGCTAGGCCTACCCACACAAGTGAGGTATCATTTTTATCGGGAGACTTGAGGGAAGCTGGGTGGAAGGAAATTTGTGGCTCCTCTCAGATTGCAGAACTTTCTGCCATAGAAATGTGAGGAACATGTGTTTTTTTAGCCAAATTTTGAGGTTTGCAAAGGATTCTGGGTAACAGAACCTGGTGCGAGCCCCGCAAGTCACACCATTTTGGATTCCCCTAGGTCTCTAGATTTCAGAAATGCACAGGTTTGGTAGGTTTCCCTAGGTGCCGGCTGAGCTAGAGGCCAAAATCTACAGGTAGGCACTTCGCAAAAAACACCTCTGTTTTCTTTCAAAAATTTAGATGTGGCCACGTTGCGCTTTGGGGCGTTTCCTGTCGCGGGCGCTAGGCCTACCCACACAAGTGAGGTATCATTTTTATAGGGGGTTTTGGGGGAACGCTGGGTGGAAGGAAATTTGTGGCTCCTCTCAGATTCCAGAACTTTCTGCCACAGAAATGTGAGGAACATGTGTTTTTTTAGCCACATTTTGAGGTTTGCAAAGGATTCTGGGTAACAGAACCTGGTCCGAGCCCCGCAAGTCAGCCCATCTTGGATTCCCCTAGGTCTCTAGTTTTCAGAAATGCACAGGTTTGGTAGGTTTCCCTAGGTGCCTGCTGAGCTAGAGGCCAAAATCTACAGGTAGGCACTTCGCAAAAAACACCTCTGTTTTCTTTCAAAAATTTAGATGTGTCCACGTTGCGCTTTGGGGCGTTTCCTGTCGCGGGCGCTAGGCCTACCCACACAAGTGAGGTATCATTTTTATCGGGAGACTTGGGGGAAGCTGGGTGGAAGGAAATTTGTGGCTCCTCTCAGATTACAGAACTTTCTGCCATAGAAATGTGAGGAACATGTGTTTTTTTTAGCCACATTTTGAGGTTTGCAAAGGATTCCGGGTAACAGAACCTGGTCCGAGCCCCGCAAGTCACCCCATCTTGGATTCCCCTAGGTCTCTAGTTTTCAGAAATGCACAGGTTTGGTAGGTTTCCCTAGGTGCCGGCTGAGCTAGAGGCCAAAATCTACAGGTCGGCACTTCGCAAAAAACACCTCTGTTTT
Organism: Pleurodeles waltl; assembly: GCF_031143425.1. Taxonomy (NCBI): domain Eukaryota; kingdom Metazoa; phylum Chordata; class Amphibia; order Caudata; family Salamandridae; genus Pleurodeles; species Pleurodeles waltl. The sequence goes on along the minus strand of NC_090442.1, from coordinate 723,716,821 downwards.
CTTTCAAAAATGTAGATGTGTCCACGTTGCGCTTTGGGGCGTTTCCTGTCGCGGGCGCTAGGCCTACCCACACAAGTGAGGTATCATTTTTATCGGGAGACTTGGGGGAACGCTGGGTGGAAGGAAATTTGTGGCTCCTCTCAGATTCCAGAACTCTCTGCCACAGAAATGTGAGGAACGTGTGTTTTTTAGCCAAATTTTGAGGTTTGCAAAGGATTCTGGGTAACAGAACCTGGTCCGAGCCCCGCAAGTCACCCCATCTTGGATTCCCCTAGGTCTCTAGTTTTCAGAAATGCACAGGTTTGGAAGGTGCCGGCTGAGCTAGAGGCCAAAATCTACAGGTAGGCACTTCGCAAAAAACACCTCTGTTTTCTTTCAAAAATTTAGATGTGTCCACGTTGCGCTTTGGGGTGTTTCCTGTCGCGGGCGCTAGGCCTACCCACACAAGTGAGGTATCATTTTTATCGGGAGTCTTGGGGGAACGCTGGGTGGAAGGAAATTTGTGGCTCCTCTCAGATTCCAGAACTTTCTGCCACAGAAATGTGAGGAACATGTGTTTTTTTAGCCACATTTTGAGGTTTGCAAAGGATTCTGGGTAACAGAACCTGGTCCGAGCCCCGCAAGTCACCCCATCTTGAATTCCCCTAAGTCTCTAGTTTTCAGAAATGCACAGGTTTGGTAGGTTTCCCTAGGTACCGGCTGAGCTAGAGGCCAAAATCTACAGGTAGGCACTTCGCAAAAAACACCTCTGTTTTCTTTCAAAAATTTAGATGTGTCCACGTTGCGCTTTGGGGTGTTTCCTGTTGCGGGCGCTAGGCCTACCCACACAAGTGAGGTATCATTTTTATCGGGAGTCTTGGGGGAAAGCTGGGTGGAAGGGAATTTGTGGCTCCTCTCAGATTCCAGAACTTTCTGCCACAGAAATGTGAGGAACATGTGTTTTTTTAGTCACATTTTGAGGTTTGCAAAGGATTCTGGGTAACAGAACCTGGTCCGAGCCCCGCAAGTCACCCCATCTTGGATTCCCCTAGGTCTCTAGTTTTCAGAAATGCACAGGTTTGGTAGGTTTCCCTAGGTGCCGGCTGAGCTAGAGGCCAAAATCTACAGGTAGGCACTTCGCAAAAAACACCTCTGTTTTCTTTCAAAAATTTAGATGTGGCCACGTTGCGCTTTGGGGCGTTTCCTGTCGCGGGCGCTAGGCCTACCCACACAAGTGAGGTATCATTTTTATAGGGGGTCTTGGGGGAAAGCTGGGTGGAAGGAAATTTGTGGCTCCTCTCAGATTCCAGAACTTTCTGCCACAGAAATGTGAGGAACATGTGTTTTTTTAGCCACATTTGGAGGTTTGCAAAGGATTCTGGGTAACAGAACCTGGTCCGAGCCCCGCAAGTCACCCCATCTTGGATTCCCCTAGGTATCTAGTTTTCAGAAATGCACAGGTTTGGTAGGTTTCCCTAGGTGCCTGCTGAGCTAGAGGCCAAAATCTACAGGTAGGCACTTCGCAAAAAACACCTCTGTTTTCTTTAAAAAATGTAGATGTGTCCACGTTGCGCTTTGGGGCGTTTCCTGTCGCGGGCGCTAGGCCTACCCACACAAGTGAGGTATCATTTTTATCGGGAGACTTGGGGGAAGCTGGGTGGAAGGAAATTTGTGGCTCCTCTCAGATTCCAGAACTTTCTGCCATAGAAATGTGAGGAACATGTGTTTTTTTAGCCAAATTTTGAGGTTTGCAAAGGATTCTGGGTAACAGAACCTGGTCCTAGCCCCGCAAGTCACACCATTTTGGATTCCCCTAGGTCTCTAGATTTCAGAAATGCACAGGTTTGGTAGGTTTCCCTAGGTGCCGGCTGAGCTAGAGGCCAAAATCTACAGGTAGGCACTTCGCAAAAAACACCTCTGTTTTCTTTCAAAAATTTAGATGTGGCCACGTTGCGCTTTGGGGCGTTTCCTGTCGCGGGCGCTAGGCCTACCCACACAAGTGAGGTATCATTTTTATAGGGGGTCTTGGGTGAACGCTGGGTGGAAGGAAATTTGTGGCTCCTCTCAGATTCCAGAACTTTCTGCCACAGAAATGTGAGGAACATGTGTTTTTTTAGCCACATTATGAGGTTTGCAAAGGATTCTGGGTAACAGAACCTGGTCCGAGCCCCGCAAGTCACCCCATCTTGGATTCCCCTAGGTCTCTAGTTTTCAGAAATGCACAGGTTTGGTAGGTTTCCCTAGGTGCCTGCTGAGCTAGAGGCCAAAATCTACAGGTAGGCACTTCACAAAAAACACCTCTGTTTTCTTTCAAAAATTTAGATGTGTCCACGTTGCGCTTTGGGGCGTCTCCTGTCGCGGGCGCTAGGCCTACCCACACAAGTGAGGTATCATTTTTATCGGGAGACTTGGGGGAAGCTGGGTGGAAGGAAATTTGTGGCTCCTCTCAGATTCCAGAACTTTCTGCCATAGAAATGTGAGGAACATGTGTTTTTTTAGCCAAATTTTGAGGTTTGCAAAGGATTCTGGGTAACAGAACCTGGTCCGAGCCCCGCAAGTCACCCCATCTTGGATTCCCCTAGGTCTCTAGTTTTCAGAAATGCACAGGTTTGGTAGGTTTCCCTAGGTGCCGGCTGAGCTAGAGGCCAAAATCTACAGGTAGGCACTTCGCAAAAAACACCTCTGTTTTCTTTCAAAAATGTAGATGTGTCCACGTTGCGCTTTGGGGCGTTTCCTGTCGCGGGCGCTAGGCCTACCCACACAAGTGAGGTATCATTTTTATCGGGAGACTTGCGAGAACGCTGGGTGGAAGGAAATTTGTGGCTCCTCTCAGATTCCAGAACTCTCTGCCACAGAAATGTGAGGAACGTGTGTTTTTTAGCCAAATTTTGAGTTTTGCAAAGGATTCTGGGTAACAGAACCTGGTCCGAGCCCCGCAAGTCACCCCATCTTGGATTCCCCTAGGTCTCTAGTTTTCAGAAATGCACAGGTTTGTTAGGTTTCCCTAGGTGCCGGCTGAGCTAGAGGCCAAAATCTACAGGTAGGCACTTCGCAAAAAACACCTCTGTTTTCTTTCAAAAATTTAGATGTGTCCACGTTGCGCTTTGGGGCGTTTCCTGTCGCGGGCGCTAGGCCTACCCACACAAGTGAGGTATCATTTTTATCGGGAGACTTGGGGGAACACTGGGTGGAAGGAAATTTGTGGCTCCTCTCATATTCCAGAACTTTCTGCCACAGAAATGTGAGGAACATGTGTTTTTTTAGCCAAATTTTGAGGTTTGCAAAGGATTCTAGGTAACAGAACCTGGTCCGAGACCCGCAAGTCACCCTATCTTGGATTCCCCTAGGTCTCTAGTTTTCAGAAATGCACAGGTTTGGTAGTTTTCCCTAGGTGCCGGCTGAGCTAGAGGCCAAAATCTACAGGTAGGCACTTCGCAAAAAACACCTCTGTTTTCTTTCAAAAATGTAGATGTGTCCACGTTGCGCTTTGGGGCGTTTCCTGTCGCGGGCGCTAGGCCTACCCACACAAGTGAGGTATCATTTTTATCTGGAGACTTTAGGGAACGCTGGGTGGAAGGAAATTTGTGGCTCCTCTCAGATTCCAGAACTTTCTGCCACAGAAATGTGAGGAACATGTTTTTTTTTAGCCAAATTTGGAGGTTTGCAAAGGATTCTGGGAAACAGAACCTGGTCCGAGCCCCACAAGTCACCCCATCTTGGATTCCCCTATGTCTCTAGTTTTCAAAAATGCACAGGTTTGGTAGGTTTCCCTAGGTGCCGGCTGAGCTAGAGGCCAAAATCTACAGGTAGGCACTTCGCAAAAAACACCTCTGTTTTCTTTCAAAAATGTAGATGTGTCCACGTTGCGCTTTGGGGCGTTTCCTGTCGCGGGCGCTAGGCCTACCCACACAAGTGAGGTATCATTTTTATCGGGAGACTTGGGGGAACGCTGGGTGGAAGGAAATTTGTGACTCCTCTCAGATTCCAGAACTTTCTGCCACCGAAATGTGAGGAACATGTGTTTTTTTAGCCATATTTTGAGGTTTGCAAAGGATTCTGGGTAACAGAACCTGGTCCGAGCCCCGCAAGTCACCCCATCTTGAATTCCCCTAAGTCTCTAGTTTTCAGAAATGCATAGGTTTCGTAGGTTTCCCTAGGTGCCGGCTGAGCTGGAGGCCAAAATCTACAGGTAGGCACTTCGCAAAAAACACCTCTGTTTTCTTTCAAAAATTTAGATGTGTCCACGTTGCGCTTTGGGGCGTTTCCTGTCGCGGGCGCTAGGCCTACCCACACAAGTGAGGTATCATTTTTATCGGGAGACTTGGGGGAACGCTGGGTGGAAGGAAATTTCTGGCTCCTCTCAGATTCCAGAACTTTCTGCCACAGAAATGTAAGGAATATGTGTTTTTGTAGCCAAATTTTGAGGTTTGCAAAGGATTCTGGGTAACAGAACCTGGTCCGAGCCCCGCAAGTCACACCATCTTGGATTCCCCTAGGTCTCTAGATTTCAGAAATGCACATGTTTGGTAGGTTTCCCTAGGTGCCGGCTGAGCTAGAGGCCAAAATCTACAGGTAGGCACTTCGCAAAAAACACCTCTGTTTTCTTTAAAAAATTTAGATGTGTCCACGTTGCGCTTTGGGGCGTTTCCTGTTGCGGGCGCTAGGCCTACCCACAAAAGTGAGGTATCATTTTTATAGGGGGTCTTGGGGGAACGCTGGGTGGAAGGAAATTTGTGGCTCCTCTCAGATTCCAGAACTTTCTGCCACAGAAATGTGAGGAACATGTGTTTTTTTTGCCAAATTTTGAGGTTTGCAAAGGATTCTGGGTAACAGAACCTGGTCCGAGCCCCGCAAGTCACCCCATCTTGGATTCACCTAGGTCTCTAGTTTTCAGAAAAGCACAGGTTTGGTAGGTTTCCCTAGGTGCCTGCAGAGCTAGTGGCCAAAATCTACAGGTAGGCACTTCGCAAAAAACACCTCTGTTTTCTTTCAAAAATTTAGATGTGTCCACGTTGCGCTTTGGGGCGTTTCCTGTCGCGGGCGCTAGGCCTACCCACACAAGTGAGGTATCATTTTTATCGGGAGACTTGGGGGAACGCTGGGTGGAAGGAAATTTGTGGCTCCTCTCAGATTCCAGAACTTTCTGCCATAGAAATGTGAGGAACATGTGTTTTTTTAGCCAAATTTTGAGGTTTGCAAAGGATTCTGGGTAACAGAACCTAGTCAGAGCCCCACAAGTCACCCCATCTTGGATTCCCCTAGGTCTCTAGTTTTCAGAAATGCACAGGTTTGGTAGGTTTCCCTAGGTGCCGGCTGAGCTAGAGGCCAAAATCTACAGGTAGGCACTTCGCAAAAAACACCTCTGTTTTCTTTCAAAAATTTAGATGTGTCCACGTTGAGCTTTGGGGCGTTTCCTGTCACGGGCGCTAGGTCTACCCACACAAGTGAGGTATCATTTTTATCGGGAGACTTGGGGGAACGCTGGGTGGAAGGAAATTTGTGACTCCTCTCAGATTCCAGAACTTTCTGCCACAGAAATGTGAGGAACATGTGTTTTTTTAGCCAAATTTTGAGGTTTGCAAAGGTTTCCGGGTAACAGAACCTGGTCCGAGCCCCGCAAGTCACACCATCTTGGATTCCCCTAGGTCTCTAGATTTCAGAAATGCACATGTTTGGTAGGTTTCCCTAGGTGCCGGCTGAGCTAGAGGCCAAAATCTACAGGTAGGCACTTCGCAAAAAACACCTCTGTTTTCTTTAAAAAATTTAGATGTGTCCACGTTGCGCTTTGGGGCGTTTCCTGTTGCGGGCGCTAGGCCTACCCACAAAAGTGAGGTATCATTTTTATAGGGGGTCTTGGGGGAACGCTGGGTGGAAGGAAATTTGTGGCTCCTCTCAGATTCCAGAACTTTCTGCCACAGAAATGTGAGGAACATGTGTTTTTTTTGCCAAATTTTGAGGTTTGCAAAGGATTCTGGGTAACAGAACCTGGTCCGAGCCCCGCAAGTCACCCCATCTTGGATTCCCCTAGGTCTCTAGTTTTCAGAAAAGCACAGGTTTGGTAGGTTTCCCTAGGTGCCTGCAGAGCTAGTGGCCAAAATCTACAGGTAGGCACTTCGCAAAAAACACCTCTGTTTTCTTTCAAAAATTTAGATGTGTCCACGTTGCGCTTTGGGGCGTTTCCTGTCGCGGGCGCTAGGCCTACCCACACAAGTGAGGTATCATTTTTATCGGGAGACTTGGGGGAACGCTGGGTGGAAGGAAATTTGTGGCTCCTCTCAGATTCCAGAACTTTCTGCCATAGAAATGTGAGGAACATGTGTTTTTTTAGCCAAATTTTGAGGTTTGCAAAGGATTCTGGGTAACAGAACCTAGTCAGAGCCCCACAAGTCACCCCATCTTGGATTCCCCTAGGTCTCTAGTTTTCAGAAATGCACAGGTTTGGTAGGTTTCCCTAGGTGCCGGCTGAGCTAGAGGCCAAAATCTACAGGTAGGCACTTCGCAAAAAACACCTCTGTTTTCTTTCAAAAATTTAGATGTGTCCACGTTGAGCTTTGGGGCGTTTCCTGTCACGGGCGCTAGGTCTACCCACACAAGTGAGGTATCATTTTTATCGGGAGACTTGGGGGAACGCTGGGTGGAAGGAAATTTGTGACTCCTCTCAGATTCCAGAACTTTCTGCCACAGAAATGTGAGGAACATGTGTTTTTTTAGCCAAATTTTGAGGTTTGCAAAGGTTTCCGGGTAACAGAACCTGGTCCGAGCCCCGCAAGTCACCCCATCTTGGATTCCCCTAGGTGTCTAGATTTCAGAAATGCACAGGTTTAGTAGGTTTCCCTAGGTGCCGGCTGAGCTAGAGGCCAAAATCTACAGGTAGGCACTTCTCAAAAAACACCTCTGTTTTCTTTCAAAAATTTAGATGTGTCCACGTTGCGCTTTGGGGCATTTCCTGTCGCGGGCGCTAGGCCTACCCACACAAGTGAGGTATCATTTGTATCGGGAGACTTGGGGGAACGCTGGGTGGAAGGAAATTTGTGACTCCTCTCAGATTCCAGAACTGTCTGCCACAGAAATGTGAGGAACATGTGTTTTTTTAGCCAAATTTTGAGGTTTGCAAAGGTTTCGGGGTAACAGAACCTGGTCCGAACCCCGCAAGTCACCCCATCTTGGATTACCCTAGGTCTCTAGATTTCAGAAATGCACAGGTTTGGTAGGTTTCCCTAGGTGCCGGCTGAGCTAGAGGCCAAAATCTACAGGTAGGCACTTCGCAAAAAAAACCTCCGTTTTCTTTCAAAAATTTAGATGTGTCCACGTTGCGCTTTGGGGCTTTCCTGTCGCAGGCGCTAGGCCTACCCACACAAGTGAGGTATCATTTGTATCGGGAGACTTGGGGGAACGCTGGGTGGAAGGAAATTTGTGGCTCCTCTCAGATTCCAGAACTCTCTGCCACAGAAATGTGAGGAACGTGTGTTTTTTAGCCAAATTTTGAGGTTTGCAAAGGATTCTGGGTAACAGAACCTGGTCCGAGCCCCGCAAGTCACCCCATCTTGGATTCCCCTAGGTCTCTAGATTTCAGAAATGCACAGGTTTGGTAGTTTTCCCTAGGAGCCGGCTGAGCTAGAGGCCAAAATCTACAGGTAGGCACTTCGCAAAAAACACCTCTGTTTTCTTTCAAAAATTTAGATGTGTCCACGTTGCGCTTTGGGGCGTTTCCTGTCGCGGGCGCTAGGCCTACCCACACAAGTGAGGTATCATTTTTATCGGGAGACTTGGGGGAACACTGGGTGGAAGGAAATTTGTGGCTCCTCTCATATTCCAGAACTTTCTGCCACAGAAATGTGAGGAACATGTGTTTTTTTAGCCAAATTTTGAGGTTTGCAAAGGATTCTAGGTAACAGAACCTGGTCCGAGACCCGCAAGTCACCCTATCTTGGATTCCCCTAGGTCTCTAGTTTTCAGAAATGCACAGGTTTGGTAGGTTTCCCTAGGTGCCGGCTGAGCTAGAGGCCAAAATCTACAGGTAGGCACTTCGCAAAAAACACCTCTGTTTTCTTTAAAAAATGTAGAGGTGTCCACGTTGCGCTTTGGGGCGTTTCCTGTCGCGGGCGCTAGGCCTACCCACACAAGTGAGGTATCATTTTTATCTGGAGACTTGGGGGAACGCTGGGTGGAAGGAAATTTGTGGCTCCTCTCAGATTCCAGAACTTTCTGCCACAGAAATGTGAGGAACATGTTTTTTTTTAGCCAAATTTTGAGGTTTGCAAAGGATTCTGTGAAACAGAACCTGGTCCGAGCCCCACAAGTCACCCCATCTTGGATTCCCCTATGTCTCTAGTTTTCAAAAATGCACAGGTTTGGTAGGTTTCCCTAGGTGCCGGCTGAGCTAGAGGCCAAAATCTACAGGTAGGCACTTCGCAAAAAACACCTCTGTTTTCTTTCAAAAATGTAGATGTGTCCACGTTGCGCTTTGGGGCGTTTCCTGTCGCGGGCGCTAGGCCTACCCACACAAGTGAGGTATCATTTTTATCGGGAGACTTGGGGGAACGCTGGGTGGAAGGAAATTTGTGACTCCTCTCAGATTCCAGAACTTTCTGCCACCGAAATGTGAGGAACATGTGTTTTTTTAGCCACATTTTGAGGTTTGCAAAGGATTCTGGGTAACAGAACCTGGTCCGAGCCCCGCAAGTCACCCCATCTTGAATTCCCCTAAGTCTCTAGTTTTCAGAAATGCATAGGTTTCGTAGGTTTCCCTAGGTGCCGGCTGAGCTAGAGGCCAAAATCTACAGGTAGGCACTTCGCAAAAAACACCTCTGTTTTCTTTCAAAAATTTAGATGTGTCCACGTTGCGCTTTGGGGCGTTTTCTGTTGCGGGCGCTAGGCCTACCCACACAAGTGAGGTATCATTTTTATAGGGGGTCTTGGGGGAACGCTGGGTGGAAGGAAATTTGTGGCTCCTCTCAGATTCCAGAACTTTCTGCCACAGAAATGTGAGGAACATGTGTTTTTTTAGCCAAATTTTGAGGTTTGCAAAGGATTCTGGGTAACAGAACCTGGTCCGAGCCCCGCAAGTCACCCCATCTTGGATTCCCCTAGGTCTCTAGTTTTCAGAAAAGCACAGGTTTGGTAGGTTTCCCTAGGTGCCTGCTGAGCTAGAGGCCAAAATCTACAGGTAGGCACTTCGCAAAAAACACCTCTGTTTTCTTTCAAAAATTTAGATGTGTCCACGTTGCGCTTTGGGGCGTTTCCTGTCGCGGGCGCTAGGCCTACCCACACAAGTGAGGTATCATTTTTATCGGGAGACTTGGGGGAACGCTGGGTGTAAGGAAATTTGTGGCTCCTCTCAGATTCCAGAACTTTCTGCCATAGAAATGTGAGGAACACGTGTTTTTTTAGCCAAATTTTGAGGTTTGCAAAGGATTCTGGGTAACAGAACCTGGTCCGAGCCCTGCAAGTCACCCCATCTTGGATTCCCCTAGGTCTCTAGATTTCAGAAATTCACAGGTTTGGTAGGTTTCCCTAGGTGCCGGCTGAGCTAGAGGCCAAAATCTACAGGTAGGCACTTCGCAAAAAACACCTCTGTTTTCTTTAAAAAATTTAGATGTGTCCACGTTGCGCTTTAGGGCGTTTCCTGTCGCAGGCGCTAGGCCTACCCACACAAGTGAGGTATCATTTTTATCTGGAGACTTGGGGGAACGCTGGGTGGAAGGAAATTTGTGGCTCCTCTCAGATTCCAGAACTTTCTGCCACAGAAATGTGAGGAACATGTTTTTTTTTAGCCAAATTTTGAGGTTTGCAAAGGATTCTGGGTAACAGAACCTGGTCCGAGCCCCACAAGTCACCCCATCTTGGATTCCCCTATGTCTCTAGTTTAAAAAAATGCACAGGTTTGGTAGGTTTCCCTAGGTGCCGGCTGAGCTAGAGGCCAAAATCTACAGGTAGGCACTTCGCAAAAAACACCTCTGTTTTCTTTCAAAAATGTAGATGTGTCCACGTTGCGCTTTGGGGCGTTTCCTGTCGCGGGCGCTAGGCCTACCCACACAAGTGAGGTATCATTTTTATCGGGAGACTTGCGAGAACGCTGGGTGGAAGGAAATTTGTGGCTCCTCTCAGATTCCAGAACTCTCTGCCACAGAAATGTGAGGAACGTGTGTTTTTTAGCCAAATTTTGAGGTTTGCAAAGGATTCTGGGTAACAGAACCTGGTCCGAGCCCCGCAAGTCACCCCATCTTGGATTCCCCTAGGTCTCTAGTTTTCAGAAATGCACAGGTTTGGTAGGTTTCCCTAGGTGCCGGCTGAGCTAGAGGCCAAAATCTACAGGTAGGCACTTCGCAAAAAACACCTCTGTTTTCTTTCAAAAATTTAGATGTGTCCACGTTGAGCTTTGGGGCGTTTCCTGTCACGGGCGCTAGGCCTACCCACACAAGTGAGGTATCATTTTTATCGGGAGACTTGGGGGAACGCTGGGTGGAAGGAAATTTGTGACTCCTCTCAGATTCCAGAACTTTCTGCCACAGAAATGTGAGGAACATGTGTTTTTTTAGCCAAATTTTGAGGTTTGCAAAGGTTTCCGGGTAACAGAACCTGGTCCGAGCCCCGCAAGTCACCCCATCTTGGATTCCCCTAGGTCTCTAGATTTCAGAAATGCACAGGTTTGGTAGGTTTCCCTAGGTGCCGGCTGAGCTAGAGGCCAAAATCTACAGGTAGGCACTTCGCAAAAAACACCTCTGTTTTCTTTCAAAAATTTAGATGTGTCCACGTTGCGCTTTGGGGCATTTCCTGTCGCGGGCGCTAGGCCTACCCACACAAGTGAGGTATCATTTGTATCGGGAGACTTGGGGGAACGCTGGGTGGAAGGAAATTTGTGACTCCTCTCAGATTCCAGAACTTTCTGCCACAGAAATGTGAGGAACATGTGTTTTTTTAGCCACATTTTGAGGTTTGCAAAGGATTCTGGGTAACAGAACCTGGTCCGAGCCCCGCAAGTCACCCCATCTTGGATTCCCCTAGGTCTCTAGTTTTCAGAAATGCACAGGTTTGGTAGGTTTCCCTAGGTGCCGGCTGAGCTAGAGGCCAAAATCTACAGGTAGGCACTTCGCAAAAAACACCTCTGTTTTCTTTCAAAAATTTAGATGTGTCCACGTTGCGCTTTGGGGTGTTTCCTGTCGCGGGCGCTAGGCCTACCCACACAAGTGAGGTATCATTTTTATCGGGAGTCTTGGGGGAAAGCTGGGTGGAAGGAAATTTGTGGCTCCTCTCAGATTCCAGAACTTTCTGCCACAGAAATGTGAGGAACATGTGTTTTTTTAGCCACATTTTGAGGTTTGCAAAGGATTCTGGGTAACAGAACCTGGTCCGAGCCCCGCAAGTCACCCCATCTTGGATTCCCCTAGGTCTCTAGTTTTCAGAAAAGCACAGGTTTGGTAGGTTTCCCTAGGTGCCTGCTGAGCTAGAGGCCAAAATCTACAGGTAGGCACTTCGCAAAAAACACCTCTGTTTTCTTTCAAAAATTTAGATGTGTCCACGTTGCGCTTTGGGGCGTTTCCTGTCGCGGGCGCTAGGCCTACCCACACAAGTGAGGTATCATTTTTATCGGGAGACTTGGGGGAACGCTGGGTGTAAGGAAATTTGTGGCTCCTCTCAGATTCCAGAACTTTCTGCCATAGAAATGTGAGGAACATGTGTTTTTTTAGCCACATTTTGAGGTTTGCAAAGGATTCTGGGTAACAGAACCTGGTCCGAGCCCTGCAAGTCACCCCATCTTGGATTCCCCTAGGTCTCTAGATTTCAGAAATTCACAGGTTTGGTAGGTTTCCCTAGGTGCCGGCTGAGCTAGAGGCCAAAATCTACAGGTAGGCACTTCGCAAAAAACACCTCTGTTTTCTTTCAAAAATTTAGATGTGTCCACGTTGCGCTTTAGGGCGTTTCCTGTCGCAGGCGCTAGGCCTACCCACACAAGTGAGGTATCATTTTTATCTGGAGACTTGGGGGAACGCTGGGTGGAAGGAAATTTGTGGCTCCTCTCAGATTCCAGAACTTTCTGCCACAGAAATGTGAGGAACATGTTTTTTTTTAGCCAAATTTTGAGGTTTGCAAAGGATTCTGGGTAACAGAACCTGGTCCGAGCCCCACAAGTCACCCCATCTTGGATTCCCCTATGTCTCTAGTTTAAAAAAATGCACAGGTTTGGTAGGTTTCCCTAGGTGCCGGCTGAGCTAGAGGCCAAAATCTACAGGTAGGCACTTCGCAAAAAACACCTCTGTTTTCTTTCAAAAATGTAGATGTGTCCACGTTGCGCTTTGGGGCGTTTCCTGTCGCGGGCGCTAGGCCTACCCACACAAGTGAGGTATCATTTTTATCGGGAGACTTGCGAGAACGCTGGGTGGAAGGGAATTTGTGGCTCCTCTCAGATTCCAGAACTCTCTGCCACAGAAATGTGAGGAACGTGTGTTTTTTAGCCAAATTTTGAGGTTTGCAAAGGATTCTGGGTAACAGAACCTGGTCCGAGCCCCGCAAGTCACCCCATCTTGGATTCCCCTAGGTCTCTAGTTTTCAGAAATGCACAGGTTTGGTAGGTTTCCCTAGGTGCCGGCTGAGCTAGAGGCCAAAATCTACAGGTAGGCACTTCGCAAAAAACACCTCTGTTTTCTTTCAAAAATTTAGATGTGTCCACGTTGAGCTTTGGGGCGTTTCCTGTCACGGGCGCTAGGCCTACCCACACAAGTGAGGTATCATTTTTATCGGGAGACTTGGGGGAACGCTGGGTGGAAGGAAATTTGTGACTCCTCTCAGATTCCAGAACTTTCTGCCACAGAAATGTGAGGAACATGTGTTTTTTTAGCCAAATTTTGAGGTTTGCAAAGGTTTCCGGGTAACAGAACCTGGTCCGAGCCCCGCAAGTCACCCCATCTTGGATTCCCCTAGGTCTCTAGATTTCAGAAATGCACAGGTTTGGTAGGTTTCCCTAGGTGCCGGCTGAGCTAGAGGCCAAAATCTACAGGTAGGCACTTCGCAAAAAACACCTCTGTTTTCTTTCAAAAATTTAGATGTGTCCACGTTGCGCTTTGGGGCATTTCCTGTCGCGGGCGCTAGGCCTACCCACACAAGTGAGGTATCATTTGTATCGGGAGACTTGGGGGAACGCTGGGTGGAAGGAAATTTGTGACTCCTCTCAGATTCCAGAACTTTCTGCCACAGAAATGTGAGGAACATGTGTTTTTTTAGCCACATTTTGAGGTTTGCAAAGGATTCTGGGTAACAGAACCTGGTCCGAGCCCCGCAAGTCACCCCATCTTGGATTCCCCTAGGTCTCTAGTTTTCAGAAATGCACAGGTTTGGTAGGTTTCCCTAGGTGCCGGCTGAGCTAGAGGCCAAAATCTACAGGTAGGCACTTCGCAAAAAACACCTCTGTTTTCTTTCAAAAATTTAGATGTGTCCACGTTGCGCTTTGGGGTGTTTCCTGTCGCGGGCGCTAGGCCTACCCACACAAGTGAGGTATCATTTTTATCGGGAGTCTTGGGGGAAAGCTGGGTGGAAGGAAATTTGTGGCTCCTCTCAGATTCCAGAACTTTCTGCCACAGAAATGTGAGGAACATGTGTTTTTTTAGCCACATTTTGAGGTTTGCAAAGGATTCTGGGTAACAGAACCTGGTCCGAGCCCCGCAAGTCACCCCATCTTGGATTCCCCTAGGTCTCTAGTTTTCAGAAATGCACAGGTTTGGTAGGTTTCCCTAGGTGCCTGTTGAGCTAGAGGCCAAAATCTACAGGTAGGCACTTCGCAAAAAACACCTCTGTTTTCTTTCAAAAATTTAGATGTGTCCACGTTGCGCTTTGGGGCGTTTCCTGTCGCGGGCGCTAGGCCTACCCACACAAGTGAGGTATCATTTTTATCGGGAGACTTGGGGGAACGCTGGGTGGAAGGAAATTTGTGGCTCCTCTCAGATTCCAGAACTCTCTGCCACAGAAATGTGAGGAACGTGTGTTTTTTAGCCAAATTTTGAGGTTTGCAAAGGATTCTGGGTAACAGAACCTGGTCCGAGCCCCGCAAGTCACCCCATCTTGGATTCCCCTAGGTCTCTAGTTTTCAGAAATGCACAGGTTTGGTGGGTGCCGGCTGAGCTAGAGGCCAAAATCTACAGGTAGGCACTTCGCAAAAAACACCTCTGTTTTCTTTCAAAAATTTAGATGTGTCCACGTTGCGCTTTGGGGTGTTTCCTGTCGCGGGCGCTAGGCCTACCCACACAAGTGAGGTATCATTTTTATCGGGAGTCTTGGGGGAAAGCTGGGTGGAAGGAAATTTGTGGCTCCTCTCAGATTCCAGAACTTTCTGCCACAGAAATGTGAGGAACATGTGTTTTTTTAGCCACATTTTGAGGTTTGCAAAGGATTCTGGGTAACAGAACCTGGTCCGAGCCCCGCAAGTCACCCCATCTTGGATTCCCCTAGGTCTCTAGTTTTCAGAAATGCACAGGTTTGGTAGGTTTCCCTAGGTGCCGGCTGAGCTAGAGGCCAAAATCTACAGGTAGGCACTTCGCAAAAAACACCTCTGTTTTCTTTCAAAAATTTAGATGTGGCCACGTTGCGCTTTGGGGCGTTTCCTGTCGCGGGCGCTAGGCCTACCCACACAAGTGAGGTATCATTTTTATAGGGGGTCTTGGGGGAAAGCTGGGTGGAAGGAAATTTGTGGCTCCTCTCAGATTCCAGAACTTTCTGCCACAGAAATGTGAGGAACATGTGTTTTTTTAGCCACATTTTGAGGTTTGCAAAGGATTCTGGGTAACAGAACCTGGTCCGAGCCCCGCAAGTCACCCCATCTTGGATTCCCCTAGGTCTCTAGTTTTCAGAAATGCACAGGTTTGGTAGGTTTCCCTAGGTGCCTGCTGAGCTAGAGGCCAAAATCTACAGGTAGGCACTTCGCAAAAAACACCTCTGTTTTCTTTCAAAAATTTAGATGTGTCCACGTTGCGCTTTGGGGCGTTTCCTGTCGCGGGCGCTAGGCCTACCCACACAAGTGAGGTATCATTTTTATCGGGAGACTTGGGGGAAGCTGGGTGGAAGGAAATTTGTGGCTCCTCTCAGATTCCAGAACTTTCTGCCATAGAAATGTGAGGAACATGTGTTTTTTTAGCCAAATTTTGAGGTTTGTAAAGGATTCTGGGTAACAGAACCTGGTCCTAGCCCCGCAAGTCACACCATTTTGGATTCCCCTAGGTCTCTAGATTTCAGAAATGCACAGGTTTGGTAGGTTTCCCTAGGTGCTGGCTGAGCTAGAGGCCAAAATCTACAGGTAGGCACTTCGCAAAAAACACCTCTGTTTTCTTTCAAAAATTTAGATGTGGCCACGTTGCGCTTTGGGGCATTTCCTGTCGCGGGCGCTAGGCCTACCCACACAAGTGAGGTATCATTTTTATAGGGGGTCTTGGGGGAACGCTGGGTGGAAGGAAATTTGTGGCTCCTCTCAGATTCCAGAACTTTCTGCCACAGAAATGTGAGGAACATGTGTTTTTTTAGCTACATTTTGAGGTTTGCAAAGGATTCTGGGTAACAGAACCTGGTCCGAGCCCCGCAAGTCACCCCATCTTGGATTCCCCTAGGTCTCTAGTTTTCAGAAATGCACAGGTTTGGTAGGTTTCCCTAGGTGCCTGCTGAGCTAGAGGCCAAAATCTACAGGTAGGCAGTTCGCAAAAAACACCTCTGTTTTCTTTTAAAAATTTAGATGTGTCCACGTTGCGCTTTGGGGCGTTTCCTGTCACGGGTGCTAGGCCTACCCACACAAGTGAGGTATCATTTTTATCGGGAGACTTGGGGGAAGCTGGGTTGAAGGAAATTTGTGGCTCCTCTCAGATTCCAGAACTTTCTGCCATAGAAATGTGAGGAACATGTGTTTTTTTAGCCAAATTTTGAGGTTTGCAAAGGATTCTGGGTAACAGAACCTGGTGCGAGCCCCGCAAGTCACACCATTTTGGATTCCCCTAGGTCTCTAGATTTCAGAAATGCACAGGTTTGGTAGGTTTCCCTAGGTGCCGGCTGAGCTAGAGGCCAAAATCTACAGGTAGGCACTTCGCAAAAAACACCTCTGTTTTCTTTCAAAAATTTAGATGTGTCCACGTTGCGCTTTGGGGCGTTTCCTGTCGCGGGCACTAGGCCTACCCACACAAGTGAGGTATAATTTTTATCGGGAGACTTGGGGGAAGCTGGGTGGAAGGAAATTTGTGGCTCCTCTCAGATTACAGAACTTTCTGCCATAGAAATGTGAGGAACATGTGTTTTTTTAGCCAAATTTTGAGGTTTGCAAAGGATTCTGGGTAACAGAACCTGGTCCGAGCCCCGCAAGTCACCCCATCTTGGATTCCCCTAGGTCTCTAGTTTTCAGAAATGCACAGGTTTGGTAGGTTTCCCTAGGTGCCGGCTGAGCTAGAGGCCAAAATCTACAGGTAGGCACTTCGCAAAAAACACCTCTGTTTTCTTTCAAAAATGTAGATGTGTCCACGTTGCGCTTTGGGGCGTTTCCTGTCGCGGGCGCTAGGCCTACCCACACAAGTGAGGTATCATTTTTATCGGGAGACTTGGGGGAACGCTGGGTGGAAGGAAATTTGTGGCTCCTCTCAGATTCCAGAACTCTCTGCCACAGAAATGTGAGGAACGTGTGTTTTTTAGCCAAATTTTGAGGTTTGCAAAGGATTCTGGGTAACAGAACCTGGTCCGAGCCCCGCAAGTCACCCCATCTTGGATTCCCCTAGGTCTCTAGTTTTCAGAAATGCACAGGTTTGGTGGGTGCCGGCTGAGCTAGAGGCCAAAATCTACAGGTAGGCACTTCGCAAAAAACACCTCTGTTTTCTTTCAAAAATTTAGATGTGTCCACGTTGCGCTTTGGGGTGTTTCCTGTCGCGGGCGCTAGGCCTACCCACACAAGTGAGGTATCATTTTTATCGGGAGTCTTGGGGGAAAGCTGGGTGGAAGGAAATTTGTGGCTCCTCTCAGATTCCAGAACTTTCTGCCACAGAAATGTGAGGAACATGTGTTTTTTTAGCCACATTTTGAGGTTTGCAAAGGATTCTGGGTAACAGAACCTGGTCCGAGCCCCGCAAGTCACCCCATCTTGGATTCCCCTAGGTCTCTAGTTTTCAGAAATGCACAGGTTTGGTAGGTTTCCCTAGGTGCCGGCTGAGCTAGAGGCCAAAATCTACAGGTAGGCACTTCGCAAAAAACACCTCTGTTTTCTTTCAAAAATTTAGATGTGGCCACGTTGCGCTTTGGGGCGTTTCCTGTCGCGGGCGCTAGGCCTACCCACACAAGTGAGGTATCATTTTTATAGGGGGTCTTGGGGGAAAGCTGGGTGGAAGGAAATTTGTGGCTCCTTTCAGATTCCAGAACTTTCTGCCACAGAAATGTGAGGAACATGTGTTTTTTTAGCCACATTTTGAGGTTTGCAAAGGATTCTGGGTAACAGAACCTGGTCCGAGCCCCGCAAGTCACCCCATCTTGGATTCCCCTAGGTCTCTAGTTTTCAGAAATGCACAGGTTTGGTAGGTTTCCCTAGGTGCCTGCTGAGCTAGAGGCCAAAATCTACAGGTAGGCACTTCGCAAAAAACACCTCTGTTTTCTTTCAAAAATTTAGATGTGTCCACGTTGCGCTTTGGGGCGTTTCCTGTCGCGGGCGCTAGGCCTACCCACACAAGTGAGGTATCATTTTTATAGGGGGTCTTGGGGGAACGCTGGGTGGAAGGAAATTTGTGGCTCCTCTCAGATTCCAGAACTTTCTGCCACAGAAATGTGAGGAACATGTGTTTTTTTAGCTACATTTTGAGGTTTGCAAAGGATTCTGGGTAACAGAACCTGGTCCGAGCCCCGCAAGTCACCCCATCTTGGATTCCCCTAGGTCTCTAGTTTTCAGAAATGCACAGGTTTGGTAGGTTTCCCTAGGTGCCTGCTGAGCTAGAGGCCAAAATCTACAGGTAGGCACTTCGCAAATAACACCTCTGTTTTCTTTCAAAAATTTAGATGTGTCCACGTTGCGCTTTGGGGCGTCTCCTGTCGCGGGCGCTAGGCCTACCCACACAAGTGAGGTATCATTTTTATCGGGAGACTTGGGGGAAGCTGGGTGGAAGGAAATTTGTGGCTCCTCTCAGATTCCAGAACTTTCTGCCATAGAAATGTGAGGAACATGTGTTTTTTTAGCCAAATTTTGAGGTTTGCAAAGGATTCTGGGTAACAGAACCTGGTCCGAGCCCCGCAAGTCACCCCATCTTGGATTCCCCTAGGTCTCTAGTTTTCAGAAATGCACAGGTTTGGTAGGTTTCCCTAGGTGCCGGCTGAGCTAGAGGCCAAAATCTACAGGTAGGCACTTCGCAAAAAACACCTCTGTTTTCTTTCAAAAATTTAGATGTGTCCACGTTGCGCTTTGGGGCGTCTCCTGTCGCGGGCGCTAGGCCTACCCACACAAGTGAGGTATCATTTTTATCGGGAGACTTGGGGGAAGCTGGGTGGAAGGAAATTTGTGGCTCCTCTCAGATTCCAGAACTTTCTGCCATAGAAATGTGAGGAACATGTGTTTTTTTAGCCAAATTTTGAGGTTTGCAAAGGATTCTGGGTAACAGAACCTGGTCCGAGCCCCGCAAGTCACCCCATCTTGGATTCCCCTAGGTCTCTAGTTTTCAGAAATGCACAGGTTTGGTAGGTTTCCCTAGGTGCCGGCTGAGCTAGAGGCCAAAATCTACAGGTAGGCACTTCGCAAAAAACACCTCTGTTTTCTTTCAAAAATGTAGATGTGTCCACGTTGCGCTTTGGGGCGTTTCCTGTCGCGGGCGCTAGGCCTACCCACACAAGTGAGGTATCATTTTTATCGGGAGACTTGCGAGAACGCTGGGTGGAAGGAAATTTGTGGCTCCTCTCAGATTCCAGAACTCTCTGCCACAGAAATGTGAGGAACGTGTGTTTTTTAGCCAAATTTTGAGGTTTGCAAAGGATTCTGGGTAACAGAACCTGGTCCGAGCCCCGCAAGTCACCCCATCTTGGATTCCCCTAGGTCTCTAGTTTTCAGAAATGCACAGGTTTGGTAGGTTTCCCTAGGTGCCGGCTGAGCTAGAGGCCAAAATCTACAGGTAGGCACTTCGCAAAAAACACCTCTGTTTTCTTTCAAAAATTTAGATGTGTCCACGTTGAGCTTTGGGGCGTTTCCTGTCACGGGCGCTAGGCCTACCCACACAAGTGAGGTATCATTTTTATCGGGAGACTTGGGGGAACGCTGGGTGGAAGGAAATTTGTGACTCCTCTCAGATTCCAGAACTTTCTGCCACAGAAATGTGAGGAACATGTGTTTTTTTAGCCAAATTTTGAGGTTTGCAAAGGTTTCCGGGTAACAGAACCTGGTCCGAGCCCCGCAAGTCACCCCATCTTGGATTCCCCTAGGTCTCTAGATTTCAGAAATGCACAGGTTTGGTAGGTTTCCCTAGGTGCCGGCTGAGCTAGAGGCCAAAATCTACAGGTAGGCACTTCGCAAAAAACACCTCTGTTTTCTTTCAAAAATTTAGATGTGTCCACGTTGCGCTTTGGGGCATTTCCTGTCGCGGGCGCTAGGCCTACCCACACAAGTGAGGTATCATTTGTATCGGGAGACTTGGGGGAACGCTGGGTGGAAGGAAATTTGTGACTCCTCTCAGATTCCAGAACTTTCTGCCACAGAAATGTGAGGAACATGTGTTTTTTTAGCCACATTTTGAGGTTTGCAAAGGATTCTGGGTAACAGAACCTGGTCCGAGCCCCGCAAGTCACCCCATCTTGGATTCCCCTAGGTCTCTAGTTTTCAGAAATGCACAGGTTTGGTAGGTTTCCCTAGGTGCCGGCTGAGCTAGAGGCCAAAATCTACAGGTAGGCACTTCGCAAAAAACACCTCTGTTTTCTTTCAAAAATTTAGATGTGTCCACGTTGCGCTTTGGGGTGTTTCCTGTCGCGGGCGCTAGGCCTACCCACACAAGTGAGGTATCATTTTTATCGGGAGTCTTGGGGGAAAGCTGGGTGGAAGGAAATTTGTGGCTCCTCTCAGATTCCAGAACTTTCTGCCACAGAAATGTGAGGAACATGTGTTTTTTTAGCCACATTTTGAGGTTTGCAAAGGATTCTGGGTAACAGAACCTGGTCCGAGCCCCGCAAGTCACCCCATCTTGGATTCCCCTAGGTCTCTAGTTTTCAGAAATGCACAGGTTTGGTAGGTTTCCCTAGGTGCCGGTTGAGCTAGAGGCCAAAATCTACAGGTAGGCACTTCGCAAAAAACACCTCTGTTTTCTTTCAAAAATTTAGATGTGTCCACGTTGCGCTTTGGGGCGTTTCCTGTCGCGGGCGCTAGGCCTACCCACACAAGTGAGGTATCATTTTTATCGGGAGACTTGGGGGAACGCTGGGTGGAAGGAAATTTGTGGCTCCTCTCAGATTCCAGAACTCTCTGCCACAGAAATGTGAGGAACGTGTGTTTTTTAGCCAAATTTTGAGGTTTGCAAAGGATTCTGGGTAACAGAACCTGGTCCGAGCCCCGCAAGTCACCCCATCTTGGATTCCCCTAGGTCTCTAGTTTTCAGAAATGCACAGGTTTGGTGGGTGCCGGCTGAGCTAGAGGCCAAAATCTACAGGTAGGCACTTCGCAAAAAACACCTCTGTTTTCTTTCAAAAATTTAGATGTGTCCACGTTGCGCTTTGGGGTGTTTCCTGTCGCGGGCGCTAGGCCTACCCACACAAGTGAGGTATCATTTTTATCGGGAGTCTTGGGGGAAAGCTGGGTGGAAGGAAATTTGTGGCTCCTCTCAGATTCCAGAACTTTCTGCCACAGAAATGTGAGGAACATGTGTTTTTTTAGCCACATTTTGAGGTTTGCAAAGGATTCTGGGTAACAGAACCTGGTCCGAGCCCCGCAAGTCACCCCATCTTGGATTCCCCTAGGTCTCTAGTTTTCAGAAATGCACAGGTTTGGTAGGTTTCCCTAGGTGCCGGCTGAGCTAGAGGCCAAAATCTACAGGTAGGCACTTCGCAAAAAACACCTCTGTTTTCTTTCAAAAATTTAGTTGTGGCCACGTTGCGCTTTGGGGCGTTTCCTGTCGCGGGCGCTAGGCCTACCCACACAAGTGAGGTATCATTTTTATAGGGGGTCTTGGGGGAAAGCTGGGTGGAAGGAAATTTGTGGCTCCTCTCAGATTCCAGAACTTTCTGCCACAGAAATGTGAGGAACATGTGTTTTTTTAGCCACATTTTGAGGTTTGCAAAGGATTCTGGGTAACAGAACCTGGTCCGAGCCCCGCAAGTCACCCCATCTTGGATTCCCCTAGGTCTCTAGTTTTCAGAAATGCACAGGTTTGGTAGGTTTCCCTAGGTGCCTGCTGAGCTAGAGGCCAAAATCTACAGGTAGGCACTTCGCAAAAAACACCTCTGTTTTCTTTCAAAAATTTAGATGTGTCCACGTTGCGCTTTGGGGCGTTTCCTGTCGCGGGCGCTAGGCCTACCCACACAAGTGAGGTATCATTTTTATCGGGAGACTTGGGGGAAGCTGGGTGGAAGGAAATTTGTGGCTCCTCTCAGATTCCAGAACTTTCTGCCATAGAAATGTGAGGAACATGTGTTTTTTTAGCCAAATTTTGAGGTTTGTAAAGGATTCTGGGTAACAGAACCTGGTCCTAGCCCCGCAAGTCACACCATTTTGGATTCCCCTAGGTCTCTAGATTTCAGAAATGCACAGGTTTGGTAGGTTTCCCTAGGTGCCGGCTGAGCTAGAGGCCAAAATCTACAGGTAGGCACTTCGCAAAAAACACCTCTGTTTTCTTTCAAAAATTTAGATGTGGCCACGTTGCGCTTTGGGGCATTTCCTGTCGCGGGCGCTAGGCCTACCCACACAAGTGAGGTATCATTTTTATAGGGGGTCTTGGGGGAACGCTGGGTGGAAGGAAATTTGTGGCTCCTCTCAGATTCCAGAACTTTCTGCCACAGAAATGTGAGGAACATGTGTTTTTTTAGCTACATTTTGAGGTTTGCAAAGGATTCTGGGTAACAGAACCTGGTCCGAGCCCCGCAAGTCACCCCATCTTGGATTCCCCTAGGTCTCTAGTTTTCAGAAATGCACAGGTTTGGTAGGTTTCCCTAGGTGCCTGCTGAGCTAGAGGCCAAAATCTACAGGTAGGCACTTCGCAAATAACACCTCTGTTTTCTTTCAAAAATTTAGATGTGTCCACGTTGCGCTTTGGGGCGTCTCCTGTCGCGGGCGCTAGGCCTACCCACACAAGTGAGGTATCATTTTTATCGGGAGACTTGGGGGAAGCTGGGTGGAAGGAAATTTGTGGCTCCTCTCAGATTCCAGAACTTTCTGCCATAGAAATGTGAGGAACATGTGTTTTTTTAGCCAAATTTTGAGGTTTGCAAAGGATTCTGGGTAACAGAACCTGGTCCGAGCCCCGCAAGTCACCCCATCTTGGATTCCCCTAGGTCTCTAGTTTTCAGAAATGCACAGGTTTGGTAGGTTTCCCTAGGTGCCGGCTGAGCTAGAGGCCAAAATCTACAGGTAGGCACTTCGCAAAAAACACCTCTGTTTTCTTTCAAAAATTTAGATGTGTCCACGTTGCGCTTTGGGGCGTCTCCTGTCGCGGGCGATAGGCCTACCCACACAAGTGAGGTATCATTTTTATCGGGAGACTTGGGGGAAGCTGGGTGGAAGGAAATTTGTGGCTCCTCTCAGATTCCAGAACTTTCTGCCATAGAAATGTCAGGAACATGTGTTTTTTTAGCCAAATTTTGAGGTTTGCAAAGGATTCTGGGTAACAGAACCTGGTCCGAGCCCCGCAAGTCACCCCATCTTGGATTCCCCTAGGTCTCTAGTTTTCAGAAATGCACAGGTTTGGTAGGTTTCCCTAGGTGCCGGCTGAGCTAGAGGCCAAAATCTACAGGTAGGCACTTCGCAAAAAACACCTCTGTTTTCTTTCAAAAATGTAGATGTGTCCACGTTGCGCTTTGGGGCGTTTCCTGTCGCGGGCGCTAGGCCTACCCACACAAGTGAGGTATCATTTTTATCGGGAGACTTGCGAGAACGCTGGGTGGAAGGAAATTTGTGGCTCCTCTCAGATTCCAGAACTCTCTGCCACAGAAATGTGAGGAACGTGTGTTTTTTAGCCAAATTTTGAGGTTTGCAAAGGATTCTGGGTAACAGAACCTGGTCCGAGCCCCGCAAGTCACCCCATCT
This sequence comes from Pleurodeles waltl, assembly GCF_031143425.1. Taxonomy (NCBI): domain Eukaryota; kingdom Metazoa; phylum Chordata; class Amphibia; order Caudata; family Salamandridae; genus Pleurodeles; species Pleurodeles waltl. The sequence continues at coordinate 723,693,639 of NC_090442.1, read as the reverse complement.
TGGATTCCCCTAGGTCTCTAGTTTTCAGAAATGCACAGGTTTGGTAGGTTTCCCTAGGTGCCGGCTGAGCTAGAGGCCAAAATCTACAGGTAGGCACTTCGCAAAAAACACCTCTGTTTTCTTTCAAAAATTTAGATGTGTCCACGTTGAGCTTTGGGGCGTTTCCTGTCACGGGCGCTAGGCCTACCCACACAAGTGAGGTATCATTTTTATCGGGAGACTTGGGGGAACGCTGGGTGGAAGGAAATTTGTGACTCCTCTCAGATTCCAGAACTTTCTGCCACAGAAATGTGAGGAACATGTGTTTTTTTAGCCAAATTTTGAGGTTTGCAAAGGTTTCCGGGTAACAGAACCTGGTCCGAGCCCCGCAAGTCACCCCATCTTGGATTCCCCTAGGTCTCTAGATTTCAGAAATGCACAGGTTTGGTAGGTTTCCCTAGGTGCCGGCTGAGCTAGAGGCCAAAATCTACAGGTAGGCACTTCGCAAAAAACACCTCTGTTTTCTTTCAAAAATTTAGATGTGTCCACGTTGCGCTTTGGGGCATTTCCTGTCGCGGGCGCTAGGCCTACCCACACAAGTGAGGTATCATTTGTATCGGGAGACTTGGGGGAACGCTGGGTGGAAGGAAATTTGTGACTCCTCTCAGATTCCAGAACTTTCTGCCACAGAAATGTGAAGAACATGTGTTTTTTTAGCCACATTTTGAGTTTTGCAAAGGATTCTGGGTAACAGAACCTGGTCCGAGCCCCGCAAGTCACCCCATCTTGGATTCCCCTAGGTCTCTAGTTTTCAGAAATGCACAGGTTTGGTAGGTTTCCCTAGGTGCCGGCTGAGCTAGAGGCCAAAATCTACAGGTAGGCACTTCGCAAAAAACACCTCTGTTTTCTTTCAAAAATTTAGATGTGTCCACGTTGCGCTTTGGGGTGTTTCCTGTCGCGGGCGCTAGGCCTACCCACACAAGTGAGGTATCATTTTTATCGGGAGTCTTGGGGGAAAGCTGGGTGGAAGGAAATTTGTGGCTCCTCTCAGATTCCAGAACTTTCTGCCACAGAAATGTGAGGAACATGTGTTTTTTTAGCCACATTTTGAGGTTTGCAAAGGATTCTGGGTAACAGAACCTGGTCCGAGCCCCGCAAGTCACCCCATCTTGGATTCCCCTAGGTCTCTAGTTTTCAGAAATGCACAGGTTTGGTAGGTTTCCCTAGGTGCCGGTTGAGCTAGAGGCCAAAATCTACAGGTAGGCACTTCGCAAAAAACACCTCTGTTTTCTTTCAAAAATTTAGATGTGTCCACGTTGCGCTTTGGGGCGTTTCCTGTCACGGGTGCTAGGCCTACCCACACAAGTGAGGTATCATTTTTATCGGGAGACTTGGGGGAAGCTGGGTGGAAGGAAATTTGTGGCTCCTCTCAGATTCCAGAACTTTCTGCCATAGAAATGTGAGGAACATGTGTTTTTTTAGCCAAATTTTGAGGTTTGCAAAGGATTCTGGGTAACAGAACCTGGTGCGAGCCCCGCAAGTCACACCATTTTGGATTCCCCTAGGTCTCTAGATTTCAGAAATGCACAGGTTTGGTAGGTTTCCCTAGGTGCCGGCTGAGCTAGAGGCCAAAATCTACAGGTAGGCACTTCGCAAAAAACACCTCTGTTTTCTTTCAAAAATTTAGATGTGTCCACGTTGCGCTTTGGGGCGCTTCCTGTCGCGGGCGCTAGGCCTACCCACACAAGTGAGGTATCATTTTTATCGGGAGACTTGGGGGAACGCTGGGCGGAAGGAAATTTGTGGCTCCTCTCAGATTGCAGAACTTTCTGCCACAGAAATGTGAGGAACATGTGTTTTTTTAGCCACATTTTGAGGTTTGCAAAGGATTCTGGGTAACAGAACCTGGTCCGAGCCCCGCTAGTCACCCCATCTTGGATTCCCCTAGGTCTCTAGATTTCAGAAATGCACAGGTTTGGTAGTTTTCCCTAGGAGCCGGCTGAGCTAGAGGCCAAAATCTACAGGTAGGCACTTCGCAAAAAACACCTCTGTTTTCTTTCAAAAATTTAGATGTGACCACGTTGCGCTTTGGGGCGTTTCCTGTCGCGGGCGCTAGGCCTACCCACACAAGTGAGGTATCATTTTTATAGGGGGTCTTGGGGGAACGCTGGGTGGAAGGAAATTTGTGGCTCCTCTCAGATTCCAGAACTTTCTGCCACAGAAATGTGAGGAACATGTGTTTTTTTAGCCAAATTTTGATGTTTGCAAAGGATTCTGGGAAACAGAACCTGGTCCGAGCCCCACAAGTCACCCCATCTTGGATTCCCCTATGTCTCTAGTTTTAAAAAATGCACAGGTGTGGTAGGTTTCCCTAGGTGCCGGTAGAGCTAGAGGCCAAAATCTACAGGTAGGCACTTCACAAAAAACACCTCTGTTTTCTTTCAAAAATTTAGATGTGTCCACGTTGCGCTTTGGGGCGTTTCCTGTCATGGGCGCTAGGCCTACCCACACAAGTGAGGTATCATTTTTATCGGGAGACTTGGGGGAACGCTGGGTGGAAGGAAATTTGTGGCTCCTCTCAGATTCCAGAACTTTCTGCCACAGAAATGTGAGGAACATGTGTTTTTTTAGCCAAATTTTGAGGTTTGCAAAGGATTCTGGGTAACAGAACCTGGTCCGAGCCCTGCAAGTCACCCCATCTTGGATTCCCCTAGGTCTCTAGTTTTCAGAAACTCACAGGTGTGGTAGGTTTCCCTAGGTGCCGGTAGAGCTAGAGGCCAAAATCTACAGGTAGGCACTTCACAAAAAACACCTCTGTTTTCTTTCAAAAATTTAGATGTGTCCACGTTGCGCTTTGGGGCGTTTCCTGTCGCGGGCGCTAGGCCTACCAACACAAGTGAGGTATCATTTTTATCGGGAGACTTGGGGGAGCGCTGGGTGGAAGTAAATTTGTGGCTCCTCTCAGATTCCAGAACTTTCTGCCACAGAAATGTGAGGAACATGTGTTTTTTTAGCCAAATTTTGAGGTTTGCAAAGGATTCTGGGTAACAGAACCTGGTCCGAGACCCGCAAGTCACCCCATCTTGGATTCCCCTAGGTCTCTAGTTTTCTGAAATGCACAGGTTTGGTAGGTTTCCCTAGGTGCCGGCTGAGCTAGAGGACAAAATCTACAGGTAGGCACTTTGCAAAAAACACCTCTGTTTTCTTTCAAAAATGTAGATGTGTCCACGTTGCGCTTTGGGGCGTTTCCTGTCATGGGCGCTAGGCCAACCCACACAAGTGAGGTATCAATTTTATCGGGAGACTTGGGGGAACGCTGGGTGGAATGAAATTTGTGGCTCCTCTCAGATTCCAGAACTTTCTGCCACAGAAATGTGAGGAACATGTGTTTTTTTTAGCCAAATTTTGAGGTTTGCAAAGGATTCTGGGTAACAGAACCTAGTCCGAGCCCCGCAAGTCACCCCATCTTGGATTCCCCTAGGTCTCTAGCTTTCAGAAACGCACACGTGTGGTAGGTTTCCCTAGGTGCCGGCAGAGCTAGAGGCCAAAATCTACAGGTAGGCACTTCACAAAAAACACCTCTGTTTTCTTTCAAAAATTTAGATGTGTCCACGTTGCGCTTTGGGGCGTTTCCTGTCGCGGGCGCTAGGCCTACCCACACAAGTGAAGCATCATTTTTATCTGGATACTTGGGGGAACGCTGGGTGGAAGGAAATTTGTGGCTCCTCTCAGATTCCAGAACTTTCTGCCACAGAAATGTGAGGAACATATGTTTTTTTAGCCAAATTTTGAGGTTTGCAGAGGATTCCGGGTAACAGAACCTGGTCCGAGCCCTGCAAGTCACCCCATCTTGGATTCCCTTAGGTCTCTAGATTTCAGAAATGCACAGGTTTGGTAGGTTTCCCTAGGTGCCGGCTGAGCTAGAGGCCAAAATCTACAGGTAGGCACTACGCAAAAAACACCTCTGTTTTCTTTAAAAATTGTAGATGTGTCCACGTTGCGCTTTGGGGCGTTTCCTGTCGCAGGCGCTAGGCCTACCCACACAAGTGAGGTATCATTTTTATCGGGAGACTTGGGGGAACGCTGGGTGGAAGGAAATTTGTGGCTCCTCTCAGATTCCAGAACTTTCTGCCACAGAAATGTGAGGAACGTGTGTTTTTTTAGCCAAATTTTGAGGTTTGCAGAGGATTCTGGGAAACAGAACCTGGTCCGAGCCCCGCAAGTCACCCCATCTTGGATTCCCCTAGGTCTCTAGTTTTCAGAAATGCACAGGTTTGGTAGGTTTCCCTAGGTGCCGGCTGAGCTAGAGGCCAAAATCTACAGGTAGGCACTTCGCAAAAAACACCTCTGTTTTCTTTCAAAAATTTAGATGTGTCCACGTTGCGCTTTGGGGCGTCTCCTGTCGCGGGCGCTAGGCCTACCCACACAAGTGAGGTATCATTTTTATCGGGAGACTTGGGGGAAGCTGGGTGGAAGGAAATTTGTGGCTCCTCTCAGATTCCAGAACTTTCTGCCATAGAAATGTGAGGAACATGTGTTTTTTTAGCCAAATTTTGAGGTTTGCAAAGGATTCTGGGTAACAGAACCTGGTCCGAGCCCCGCAAGTCACCCCATCTTGGATTCCCCTAGGTCTCTAGTTTTCAGAAATGCACAGGTTTGGTAGGTTTCCCTAGGTGCCGGCTGAGCTAGAGGCCAAAATCTACAGGTAGGCACTTCGCAAAAAACACCTCTGTTTTCTTTCAAAAATTTAGATGTGTCCACGTTGCGCTTTGGGGCGTTTCCTGTCGCGGGCGCTAGGCCTACCCACACAAGTGAAGCATCATTTTTATCTGGATACTTGGGGGAACGCTGGGTGGAAGGAAATTTGTGGCTCCTCTCAGATTCCAGAACTTTCTGCCACAGAAATGTGAGGAACATATGTTTTTTTAGCCAAATTTTGAGGTTTGCAGAGGATTCCGGGTAACAGAACCTGGTCAGAGCCCTGCAAGTCACCCCATCTTGGATTCCCTTAGGTCTCTAGATTTCAGAAATGCACAGGTTTGGTAGGTTTCCCTAGGTGCCGGCTGAGCTAGAGGCCAAAATCTACAGGTAGGCACTACGCAAAAAACACCTCTGTTTTCTTTAAAAATTGTAGATGTGTCCACGTTGCGCTTTGGGGCGTTTCCTGTCGCAGGCGCTAGGCCTACCCACACAAGTGAGGTATCATTTTTATCGGGAGACTTGGGGGAACGCTGGGTGGAAGGAAATTTGTGGCTCCTCTCAGATTCCAGAACTTTCTGCCACAGAAATGTGAGGAACGTGTGTTTTTTTAGCCAAATTTTGAGGTTTGCAGAGGATTCTGGGTAACAGAACCTGGTCCGAGCCCCGCAAGTCACCCCATCTTGGATTCCCCTAGGTCTCTAGTTTTCAGAAATGCACAGGTTTGGTAGGTTTCCCTAGGTGCCGGTTGAGCTAGAGGCCAAAATCTACAGGTAGGCACTTCGCAAAAAACACCTCTGTTTTCTTTCAAAAATTTAGATGTGTCCACGTTGCGCTTTGGGGCGTTTCCTGTCACGGGTGCTAGGCCTACCCACACAAGTGAGGTATCATTTTTATCGGGAGACTTGGGGGAAGCTGGGTTGAAGGAAATTTGTGGCTCCTCTCAGATTCCAGAACTTTCTGCCATAGAAATGTGAGGAACATGTGTTTTTTTAGCCAAATTTTGAGGTTTGCAAAGGATTCTGGGTAACAGAACCTGGTGCGAGCCCCGCAAGTCACACCATTTTGGATTCCCCTAGGTCTCTAGATTTCAGAAATGCACAGGTTTGGTAGGTTTCCCTAGGTGCCGGCTGAGCTAGAGGCCAAAATCTACAGGTAGGCACTTCGCAAAAAACACCTCTGTTTTCTTTCAAAAATTTAGATGTGTCCACGTTGCGCTTTGGGGCGTTTCCTGTCGCGGGCACTAGGCCTACCCACACAAGTGAGGTATAATTTTTATCGGGAGACTTGGGGGAAGCTGGGTGGAAGGAAATTTGTGGCTCCTCTCAGATTACAGAACTTTCTGCCATAGAAATGTGAGGAACATGTGTTTTTTTAGCCAAATTTTGAGGTTTGCAAAGGATTCTGGGTAACAGAACCTGGTCCGAGCCCCGCAAGTCACCCCATCTTGGATTCCCCTAGGTCTCTAGTTTTCAGAAATGCACAGGTTTGGTAGGTTTCCCTAGGTGCCGGCTGAGCTAGAGGCCAAAATCTACAGGTAGGCACTTCGCAAAAAACACCTCTGTTTTCTTTCAAAAATGTAGATGTGTCCACGTTGCGCTTTGGGGCGTTTCCTGTCGCGGGCGCTAGGCCTACCCACACAAGTGAGGTTTCATTTTTATCGGGAGACTTGGGGGAACGCTGGGTGGAAGGAAATTTGTGGCTCTTCTCAGATTCCAGAACTCTCTGCCACAGAAATGTGAGGAACGTGTGTTTTTTAGCCAAATTTTGAGGTTTGCAAAGGATTCTGGGTAACAGAACCTGGTCCGAGCCCCGCAAGTCACCCCATCTTGGATTCCCCTAGGTCTCTAGTTTTCAGAAATGCACAGGTTTGGTGGGTGCCGGCTGAGCTCGAGGCCAAAATCTACAGGTAGGCACTTCGCAAAAAACACCTCTGTTTTCTTTCAAAAATTTAGATGTGTCCACGTTGCGCTTTGGGGTGTTTCCTGTCGCGGGCGCTAGGCCTACCCACACAAGTGAGGTATCATTTTTATCGGGAGTCTTGGGGGAAAGCTGGGTGGAAGGAAATTTGTGGCTCCTCTCAGATTCCAGAACTTTCTGCCACAGAAATGTGAGGAACATGTGTTTTTTTAGCCACATTTTGAGGTTTGCAAAGGATTCTGGGTAACAGAACCTGGTCCGAGCCCCGCAAGTCACCCCATCTTGGATTCCCCTAGGTCTCTAGTTTTCAGAAATGCACAGGTTTGGTAGGTTTCCCTAGGTGCCGGCTGAGCTAGAGGCCAAAATCTACAGGTAGGCACTTCGCAAAAAACACCTCTGTTTTCTTTAAAAAATTTAGATGTGTCCACGTTGCGCTTTGGGGCGTTTCCTGTCGCGGGCGCTAGGCCTACCCACACAAGTGAGGTATCATTTTTATAGGGGGTCTTGGGGGAAAGCTGGGTGGAAGGAAATTTGTGGCTCCTCTCAGATTCCAGAACTTTCTGCCACAGAAATGTGAGGAACATGTGTTTTTTTAGCCACATTTTGAGGTTTGCAAAGGATTCTGGGTAACAGAACCTGGTCCGAGCCCCGCAAGTCACCCCATCTTGGATTCCCCTAGGTCTCTAGTTTTCAGAAATGCACAGGTTTGGTAGGTTTCCCTAGGTGCCTGCTGAGCTAGAGGCCAAAATCTACAGGTAGGCACTTCACAAAAAACACCTCTGTTTTCTTTCAAAAATTTAGATGTGTCCACGTTGCGCTTTGGGGCGTTTCCTGTCGCGGGCGCTAGGCCTACCCACACAAGTGAGGTATCATTTTTATCGGGAGACTTGGGGGAAGCTGGGTGGAAGGAAATTTGTGGCTCCTCTCAGATTCCAGAACTTTCTGCCATAGAAATGTGAGGAACATGTGTTTTTTTAGCCAAATTTTGAGGTTTGCAAAGGATTCTGGGTAACAGAACCTGGTCCTAGCCCCGCAAGTCACACCATTTTGGATTCCCCTAGGTCTCTAGATTTCAGAAATGCACAGGTTTGGTAGGTTTCCCTAGGTGCCGGCTGAGCTAGAGGCCAAAATCTACAGGTAGGCACTTCGCAAAAAACACCTCTGTTTTCTTTCAAAAATTTAGATGTGGCCACGTTGCGCTTTGGGGCATTTCCTGTCGCGGGCGCTAGGCCTACCCACACAAGTGAGGTATCATTTTTATAGGGGGTCTTGGGGGAACGCTGGGTGGAAGGAAATTTGTGGCTCCTCTCAGATTCCAGAACTTTCTGCCACAGAAATGTGAGGAACATGTGTTTTTTTAGCTACATTTTGAGGTTTGCAAAGGATTCTGGGTAACAGAACCTGGTCCGAGCCCCGCAAGTCACCCCATCTTGGATTCCCCTAGGTCTCTAGTTTTCAGAAATGCACAGGTTTGGTAGGTTTCCCTAGGTGCCTGCTGAGCTAGAGGCCAAAATCTACAGGTAGGCACTTCGCAAAAAACACCTCTGTTTTCTTTCAAAAATTTAGATGTGTCCACGTTGCGCTTTGGGGCGTCTCCTGTCGCGGGCGCTAGGCCTACCCACACAAGTGAGGTATCATTTTTATCGGGAGACTTGGGGGAAGCTGGGTGGAAGGAAATTTGTGGCTCCTCTCAGATTCCAGAACTTTCTGCCTTAGAAATGTGAGGAACATGTGTTTTTTTAGCCAAATTTTGAGGTTTGCAAAGGATTCTGGGTAACAGAACCTGGTCCGAGCCCCGCAAGTCACCCCATCTTGGATTCCCCTAGGTCTCTAGTTTTCAGAAATGCACAGGTTTGGTAGGTTTCCCTAGGTGCCGGCTGAGCTAGAGGCCAAAATCTACAGGTAGGCACTTCGCAAAAAACACCTCTGTTTTCTTTCAAAAATTTAGATGTGTCCACGTTGCGCTTTGGGGCGTCTCCTGTCGCGGGCGCTAGGCCTACCCACACAAGTGAGGTATCATTTTTATCGGGAGACTTGGGGGAAGCTGGGTGGAAGGAAATTTGTGGCTCCTCTCAGATTCCAGAACTTTCTGCCATAGAAATGTGAGGAACATGTGTTTTTTTAGCCAAATTTTGAGGTTTGCAAAGGATTCTGGGTAACAGAACCTGGTCCGAGCCCCGCAAGTCACCCCATCTTGGATTCCCCTAGGTCTCTAGTTTTCAGAAATGCACAGGTTTGGTAGGTTTCCCTAGGTGCCGGCTGAGCTAGAGGCCAAAATCTACAGGTAGGCACTTCGCAAAAAACACCTCTGTTTTCTTTCAAAAATGTAGATGTGTCCACGTTGCGCTTTGGGGCGTTTCCTGTCGCGGGCGCTAGGCCTACCCACACAAGTGAGGTATCATTTTTATCGGGAGACTTGCGAGAACGCTGGGTGGAAGGAAATTTGTGGCTCCTCTCAGATTCCAGAACTCTCTGCCACAGAAATGTGAGGAACGTGTGTTTTTTAGCAAAATTTTGAGGTTTGCAAAGGATTCTGGGTAACAGAACCTGGTCCGAGCCCCGCAAGTCACCCCATCTTGGATTCCCCTAGGTCTCTAGTTTTTAGAAATGCACAGGTTTGGTAGGTTTCCCTAGGTGCCGGCTGAGCTAGAGGCCAAAATCTACAGGTAGGCACTTCGCAAAAAACACCTCTGTTTTCTTTCAAAAATTTAGATGTGTCCACGTTGAGCTTTGGGGCGTTTCCTGTCACGGGCGCTAGGCCTACCCACACAAGTGAGGTATCATTTTTATCGGGAGACTTGGGGGAACGCTGGGTGGAAGGAAATTTGTGACTCCTCTCAGATTCCAGAACTTTCTGCCACAGAAATGTGAGGAACATGTGTTTTTTTAGCCACATTTTGAGGTTTGCAAAGGATTCTGGGTAACAGAACCTGGTCCGAGCCCCGCAAGTCACCCCATCTTGGATTCCCCTAGGTCTCTAGTTTTCAGAAATGCACAGGTTTGGTAGGTTTCCCTAGGTGCCGGCTGAGCTAGAGGCCAAAATCTACAGGTAGGCACTTCGCAAAAAACACCTCTGTTTTCTTTCAAAAATTTAGATGTGTCCACGTTGCGCTTTGGGGTGTTTCCTGTCGCGGGCGCTAGGCCTACCCACACAAGTGAGGTATCATTTTTATCGGGAGTCTTGGGGGAAAGCTGGGTGGAAGGAAATTTGTGGCTCCTCTCAGATTCCAGAACTTTCTGCCACAGAAATGTGAGGAACATGTGTTTTTTTAGCCACATTTTGAGGTTTGCAAAGGATTCTGGGTAACAGAACCTGGTCCGAGCCCCGCAAGTCACCCCATCTTGGATTCCCCTAGGTCTCTAGTTTTCAGAAATGCACAGGTTTGGTAGGTTTCCCTAGGTGCCGGCTGAGCTAGAGGCCAAAATCTACAGGTAGGCACTTCGCAAAAAACACCTCTGTTTTCTTTCAAAAATTTAGATGTGGCCACGTTGCGCTTTGGGGCGTTTCCTGTCGCGGGCGCTAGGCCTACCCACACAAGTGAGGTATCATTTTTATAGGGGGTCTTGGGGGAAAGCTGGGTGGAAGGAAATTTGTGGCTCCTCTCAGATTCCAGAACTTTCTGCCACAGAAATGTGAGGAACATGTGTTTTTTTAGCCACATTTTGAGGTTTGCAAAGGATTCTGGGTAACAGAACCTGGTCCGAGCCCCGCAAGTCACCCCATCTTGGATTCCCCTAGGTCTCTAGTTTTCAGAAATGCACAGGTTTGGTAGGTTTCCCTAGGTGCCTGCTGAGCTAGAGGCCAAAATCTACAGGTAGGCACTTCGCAAAAAACACCTCTGTTTTCTTTCAAAAATTTAGATGTGTCCACGTTGCGCTTTGGGGCGTTTCCTGTCGCGGGCGCTAGGCCTACCACACAAGTGAGGTATCATTTTTATCGGGAGACTTGGGGGAACACTGGGTGGAAGGAAATTTGTGGCTCCTCTCATATTCCAGAACTTTCTGCCACAGAAATGTGAGGAACATGTGTTTTTTTAGCCAAATTTTGAGGTTTGTAAAGGATTCTAGGTAACAGAACCTGGTCCGAGACCCGCAAGTCACCCTATCTTGGATTCCCCTAGGTCTCTAGTTTTCAGAAATGCACAGGTTTGGTAGGTTTCCCTAGGTGCCGGCTGAGCTAGAGGCCAAAATCTACAGGTAGGCACTTCGCAAAAAACACCTCTGTTTTCTTTCAAAAATTTAGATGTGTCCACGTTGCGCTTTGGGGCGTTTCCTGTCGCGGGCACTAGGCCTACCCACACAAGTGAGGTATCATTTTTATCGGGAGACTTGGCGGAACGCTGGGTGAAAGGAAATTTGTGGCTCCTCTCAGATTCCAGAACTTTCTGCCACAGAAATGTGAGGAACATGTGTTTTTTTAGCCAAATTTTGAGGTTTGCAAAGGATTCTGAGTAACAGAACCTGGTCCGAGACCCGCAAGTCACCCTATCTTGGATTCCCCAGGTCTCTAGGTTTCAGAAATGCACAGGTTTGGTAGGTTTCCCTAGGTGCCGGCTGAGCTAGAGGCCAAAATCTACAGGTAGGCACTTCGAAAAAACACCTCTGTTTTCTTTCAAAAATTTAGATGTGTCCACGTTGCGCTTTGGGGCGTTTCCTGTCGCGGGCGCTAGGCCTACCCACACAAGTGAGGTATCATTTTTATCGGGAGACTTGGGGGAACGCTGGGTGAAAGGAAATTTGTGGCTCCTCTCAGATTCCAGAACTTTCTGCCACAGAAATGTGAGGAACGTGTGTTTTTTTGCCAAAGTTTGAGGTTTGCAAAGGATTCCGGGTAACAGAACCTGGCCCGAGCCCCGCAAGTCACACCATCTTGGATTCCCCTAGGTCTCTAGATTTCAGAAATGCACAGGTTTGGTAGGTTTCCCTAGGTGCCGGCTGAGCTAGAGGCCAAAATCTACAGGTAGGCACTTCGCAAAAAACACCTCTGTTTTCTTTCAAAAATTTAGATGTGTCCACGTTGCGCTTTGGGGCATTTCCTGTCGCGGGCGCTAGGCCTACCCACACAAGTGAGGTATCATTTTTATCGGGAGACTTGGGGGAACGCTGGGTGGAAGGAAATTTGTGGCTCCTCTCAGATTCCAGAACTTTCTGCCATAGAAATGTGAGGAACATGTGTTTTTTTAGCCAAATTTTGAGGTTTGCAAAGTATTCTGGGTAACAGAACCTGGTCCGAGCCCAGCAAGTCACCCCATCTTGGATTCCCCTAGGTCTCTAGTTTTCAGAAATGCACAGGTTTGGTAGGTTTCCCTAGGTGCCGGCTGAGCTAGAGGCCAAAATCTACAGGTAGGCACTTCGCAAAAAACACCTCTGTTTTCTTTCAAAAATTTAGATGTGGCCACGTTGCGCTTTGGGGCGTTTCCTGTTACGAGTGCTAGGCCTACCCACACAAGTGAGGTATCATTTTTATAGGGGGTCTTGGGGGATCGCTGGGTAGAAGGAAATTTGTGGCTCCTCTCAGATTCCAGAACTTTCTGCCACAGAAATGTGAGGAACATGTGTTTTTTTAGCCACATTTTGAGGTTTGCAAAGGATTCTGGGTAACAGAACCTGGTCCGAGCCCCGCAAGTCACCCCATCTTGGATTCCCCTAGGTCTCTAGTTTTCAGAAATGCACAGGTTTGGTAGGTTTCCCTAGGTGCCTGCTGAGCTAGAGGCCAAAATCTACAGGTAGGCACTTCGCAAAAAACACCTCTGTTTTCTTTCAAAAATTTAGATGTGTCCACGTTGCGCTTTGGGGCGTTTCCTGTCGGGGGCGCTAGGCCTACCCACACAAGTGAGGTATCATTTTTATCGGGAGACTTGGGGGAAGCTGGGTGGAAGGAAATGTGTGGCTCCTCTCAGATTCCAGAACTTTCTGGCATAGAAATGTGAGGAACATGTGTTTTTTTAGCCAAATTTTGAGGTTTGCAAAGGATTCTGGGTAACAGAACCTGGTCCGAGCCCCGCAAGTCACCCTATCTTGGATTCCCCTAGGTCTCTAGTTTTCAGAAATGCACAGGTTTGGTAGGTTTCCCTAGGTGCCGGCTGAGCTAGAGGCCAAAATCTACAGGTAGGCACTTCGCAAAAAACACCTCTGTTTTCTTTCAAAAATGTAGATGTGTCCACGTTGCGCTTTGGGGCGTTTCCTGTCGCGGGCACTAGGCCTACCCACACAAGTGAGGTATCATTTTTATCGGGAGACTTGGCGGAACGCTGGGTGAAAGGAAATTTGTGGCTCCTCTCAGATTCCAGAACTTTCTGCCACAGAAATGTGAGGAACATGTGTTTTTTTAGCCAAATTTTGAGGTTTGCAAAGGATTCTGAGTAACAGAACCTGGTCCGAGACCCGCAAGTCACCCTATCTTGGATTCCCCAGGTCTCTAGGTTTCAGAAATGCACAGGTTTGGTAGGTTTCCCTAGGTGCCGGCTGAGCTAGAGGCCAAAATCTACAGGTAGGCACTTCGCAAAAAACACCTCTGTTTTCTTTCAAAAATTTAGATGTGTCCACGTTGCGCTTTGGGGCGTTTCCTGTCGCGGGCGCTAGGCCTACCCACACAAGTGAGGTATCATTTTTATCGGGAGACTTGGGGGAACGCTGGGTGGAAGGAAATTTGTGGCTCCTCTCAGATTCCAGAACTTTCTGCCACAGAAATGTGAGGAACGTGTGTTTTTTTGCCAAAGTTTGAGGTTTGCAAAGGATTCCGGGTAACAGAACCTGGTCCGAGCCCCGCAAGTCACACCATCTTGGATTCCCCTAGGTCTCTAGATTTCAGAAATGCACAGGTTTGGTAGGTTTCCCTAGGTGCCGCCTGAGCTAGAGGCCAAAATCTACAGGTAGGCACTTCGCAAAAAACACCTCTGTTTTCTTTCAAAAATTTAGATGTGTCCACGTTGCGCTTTGGGGCATTTCCTGTCGCGGGCGCTAGGCCTACCCACACAAGTGAGGTATCATTTTTATAGAGGGTCTTGGGGGAAAGCTGGGTGGAAGGAAATTTGTGGCTCCTCTCAGATTCCAGAACTTTCTGCCACAGAAATGTGAGGAACATGTGTTTTTTTAGCCTCATTTTGAGGTTTGCAAAGGATTCTGGGTAACAGAACCTGGTCCGAGCCCCGCAAGTCACCCCATCTTGGATTCCCCTAGGTCTCTAGTTTTCAGAAATGCACAGGTTTGGTAGGTTTCCCTAGGTGCCTGCTGAGCTAGAGGCCAAAATCTACAGGTAGGCACTTCGCAAAAAACACCTCTGTTTTCTTTCAAAAATTTAGATGTGTCCACGTTGCGCTTTGGGGCGTTTCCTGTCGCGGGCGCTAGGCCTACCCACACAAGTGAGGTATCATTTTTATCGGGAGACTTGGGGGAACACTGGGTGGAAGGAAATTTGTGGCTCCTCTCATATTCCAGAACTTTCTGCCACAGAAATGTGAGGAACATGTGTTTTTTTAGCCAAATTTTGAGGTTTGTAAAGGATTCTAGGTAACAGAACCTGGTCCGAGACCCGCAAGTCACCCTATCTTGGATTCCCCTAGGTCTCTAGTTTTCAGAAATGCACAGGTTTGGTAGGTTTCCCTAGGTGCCGGCTGAGCTAGAGGCCAAAATCTACAGGTAGGCACTTCGCAAAAAACACCTCTGTTTTCTTTCAAAAATTTAGATGTGTCCACGTTGCGCTTTGGGGCGTTTCCTGTCGCGGGCACTAGGCCTACCCACACAAGTGAGGTATCATTTTTATCGGGAGACTTGGCGGAACGCTGGGTGAAAGGAAATTTGTGGCTCCTCTCAGATTCCAGAACTTTCTGCCACAGAAATGTGAGGAACATGTGTTTTTTTAGCCAAATTTTGAGGTTTGCAAAGGATTCTGAGTAACAGAACCTGGTCCGAGACCCGCAAGTCACCCTATCTTGGATTCCCCAGGTCTCTAGGTTTCAGAAATGCACAGGTTTGGTAGGTTTCCCTAGGTGCCGGCTGAGCTAGAGGCCAAAATCTACAGGTAGGCACTTCGCAAAAAACACCTCTGTTTTCTTTCAAAAATTTAGATGTGTCCACGTTGCGCTTTGGGGCGTTTCCTGTCGCGGGCGCTAGGCCTACCCACACAAGTGAGGTATCATTTTTATCGGGAGACTTGGGGGAACGCTGGGTGGAAGGCAATTTGTGGCTCCTCTCAGATTCCAGAACTTTCTGCCACAGAAATGTGAGGAACGTGTGTTTTTTTGCCAAAGTTTGAGGTTTGCAAAGGATTCCGGGTAACAGAACCTGGTCCGAGCCCCGCAAGTCACACCATCTTGGATTCCCCTAGGTCTCTAGATTTCAGAAATGCACAGGTTTGGTAGGTTTCCCTAGGTGCCGGCTGAGCTAGAGGCCAAAATCTACAGGTAGGCACTTCGCAAAAAACACCTCTGTTTTCTTTCAAAAATTTAGATGTGTCCACGTTGCGCTTTGGGGCATTTCCTGTCGCGGGCGCTAGGCCTACCCACACAAGTGAGGTATCATTTTTATCGGGAGACTTGGGGGAACGCTGGGTGGAAGGAAATTTGTGGCTCCTCTCAGATTCCAGAACTTTCTGCCATAGAAATGTGAGGAACATGTGTTTTTTTAGCCAAATTTTGAGGTTTGCAAAGTATTCTGGGTAACAGAACCTGGTCCGAGCCCAGCAAGTCACCCCATCTTGGATTCCCCTAGGTCTCTAGTTTTCAGAAATGCACAGGTTTGGTAGGTTTCCCTAGGTGCCGGCTGAGCTAGAGGCCAAAATCTACAGGTAGGCACTTCGCAAAAAACACCTCTGTTTTCTTTCAAAAATTTAGATGTGGCCACGTTGCGCTTTGGGGCGTTTCCTGTTACGAGTGCTAGGCCTACCCACACAAGTGAGGTATCATTTTTATAGGGGGTCTTGGGGGATCGCTGGGTAGAAGGAAATTTGTGGCTCCTCTCAGATTCCAGAACTTTCTGCCACAGAAATGTGAGGAACATGTGTTTTTTTAGCCACATTTTGAGGTTTGCAAAGGATTCTGGGTAACAGAACCTGGTCCGAGCCCCGCAAGTCACCCTATCTTGGATTCCCCTAGGTCTCTAGTTTTCAGAAATGCACAGGTTTGGTAGGTTTCCCTAGGTGCCGGCTGAGCTAGAGGCCAAAATCTACAGGTAGGCACTTTGCAAAAAACACCTCTGTTTTCTTTCAAAAATTTAGATGTGTCCACGTTGCGCTTTGGGGCGTTTCCTGTCGCGGGCACTAGGCCTACCCACACAAGTGAGGTATCATTTTTATCGGGAGACTTGGCGGAACGCTGGGTGAAAGGAAATTTGTGGCTCCTCTCAGATTCCAGAACTTTCTGCCACAGAAATGTGAGGAACATGTGTTTTTTTAGCCAAATTTTGAGGTTTGCAAAGGATTCTGAGTAACAGAACCTGGTCCGAGACACGCAAGTCACCCTATCTTGGATTCCCCAGGTCTCTAGGTTTCAGAAATGCACAGGTTTGGTAGGTTTCCCTAGGTGCCGGCTGAGCTAGAAGCCAAAATCTACAGGTAGGCACTTCGCAAAAAACACCTCTGTTTTCTTTCAAAAATTTAGATGTGTCCACGTTGCGCTTTGGGGCGTTTCCTGTCGCGGGCGCTAGGCCTACCCACACAAGTGAGGTATCATTTTTATCGGGAGACTTGGGGGAACGCTGGGTGGAAGGAAATTTGTGGCTCCTCTCAGATTCCAGAACTTTCTGCCACAGAAATGTGAGGAACGTGTGTTTTTTTGCCAAAGTTTGAGGTTTGCAAAGGATTCCGGGTAACAGAACCTGGTCCGAGCCCCGCAAGTCACACCATCTTGGATTCCCCTAGGTCTCTAGATTTCAGAAATGCACAGGTTTGGTAGGTTTCCCTAGGTGCCGGCTGAGCTAGAGGCCAAAATCTACAGGTAGGCACTTCGCAAAAAACACCTCTGTTTTCTTTCAAAAATTTAGATGTGTCCACGTTGCGCTTTGGGGCATTTCCTGTCGCGGGCGCTAGGCCTACCCACACAAGTGAGGTATCATTTTTATCGGGAGACTTGGGGGAACGCTGGGTGGAAGGAAATTTGTGGCTCCTCTCAGATTCCAGAACTTTCTGCCATAGAAATGTGAGGAACATGTGTTTTTTTAGCCAAATTTTGAGGTTTGCAAAGTATTCTGGGTAACAGAACCTGGTCCGAGCCCAGCAAGTCACCCCATCTTGGATTCCCCTAGGTCTCTAGTTTTCAGAAATGCACAGGTTTGGTAGGTTTCCCTAGGTGCCGGCTGAGCTAGAGGCCAAAATCTACAGGTAGGCACTTCGCAAAAAACACCTCTGTTTTCTTTCAAAAATTTAGATGTGGCCACGTTGCGCTTTGGGGCGTTTCCTGTTACGAGTGCTAGGCCTACCCACACAAGTGAGGTATCATTTTTATAGGGGGTCTTGGGGGATCGCTGGGTAGAAGGAAATTTGTGGCTCCTCTCAGATTCCAGAACTTTCTGCCACAGAAATGTGAGGAACATGTGTTTTTTTAGCCACATTTTGAGGTTTGCAAAGGATTCTGGGTAACAGAACCTGGTCCGAGCCCCGCAAGTCACCCCATCTTGGATTCCCCTAGGTCTCTAGTTTTCAGAAATGCACAGGTTTGGTAGGTTTCCCTAGGTGCCTGCTGAGCTAGAGGCCAAAATCTACAGGTAGGCACTTCGCAAAAAACACCTCTGTTTTCTTTCAAAAATTTAGATGTGTCCACGTTGCGCTTTGGGGCGTTTCCTGTCGCGGGCGCTAGGCCTACCCACACAAGTGAGGTATCATTTTTATCGGGAGACTTGGGGGAAGCTGGGTGGAAGGAAATGTGTGGCTCCTCTCAGATTCCAGAACTTTCTGCCATAGAAATGTGAGGAACATGTGTTTTTTTAGCCAAATTTTGAGGTTTGCAAAGGATTCTGGGTAACAGAACCTGGTCCGAGCCCCGCAAGTCACCCCATCTTGGATTCCCCTAGGTCTCTAGTTTTCAGAAATGCACAGGTTTGGTAGGTTTCCCTAGGTGCCGGCTGAGCTAGAGGCCAAAATCTACAGGTAGGCACTTCGCAAAAAACACCTCTGTTTTCTTTCAAAAATTTAGATGTGTCCACGTTGAGCTTTGGGGCGTTTCCTGTCACGGGCGCTGGGCCTACCCACACAAGTGAGGTATCATTTTTATCGGGAGACTTGGGGGAACGCTGGGTGGAAGGAAATTTGTGACTCCTCTCAGATTCCAGAACTTTCTGCCACAGAAATGTGAGGAACATGTGTTTTTTTAGCCAAATTTTGAGGTTTGCAAAGGTTTCCGGGTAACAGAACCTGGTCCGAGCCCCGCAAGTCACCCCATCTTGGATTCCCCTAGGTCTCTAGTTTTCAGAAATGCACAGGTTTGGTAGGTTTCCCTAGGTGCCGGCTGAGCTAGAGGCCAAAATCTACAGGTAGGCACTTCGCAAAAAACACCTCTGTTTTCTTTAAAAAATTTAGATGTGTCCACGTTGCGCTTTGGGGCATTTCCTGTCGCGGGCGCTAGGCCTACCCACACAAGTGAGGTATCATTTGTATCGGGAGACTTGGGGGAACGCTGGGTGGAAGGAAATTTGTGACTCCTCTCAGATTCCAGAACTTTCTGCCACAGAAATGTGAGGAACATGTGTTTTTTTAGCCAAATTTTGAGGTTTGCAAAGGTTTCGGGGTAACAGAACCTGGTCCGAGCCCCGCAAGTCACCCCATCTTGGATTCCCCTAGGTCTCTAGATTTCAGAAATGCACAGGTTTGGTAGGTTTCCCTAGGTGCCGGCTGAGCTAGAGGCCAAAATCTACAGGTAGGCACTTCGCAAAAAACACCTCTGTTTTCTTTCAAAAATGTAGATGTGTCTACGTTGCGCTTTGGGGCTTTCCTGTCGCGGGCGCTAGGCCTACCCACACAAGTGAGGTATCATTTGTATCGGGAGACTTGGGGGAACGCTGGGTGGAAGGAAATTTGTGGCTCCTCTCAGATTCCAGAACTCTCTGCCACAGAAATGTGAGGAACGTGTGTTTTTTAGCCAAATTTTGAGGTTTGCAAAGGATTCTGGGTAACAGAACCTGGTCCGAGCCCCGCAAGTCACCCCATCTTGGATTCCCCTAGGTCTCTAGATTTCAGAAATGCACAGGTTTGGTAGGTTTCCCTAGGTGCCGGCTGAGCTAGAGGCCAAAATCAACAGGTAGGCACTTCGCAAAAAACACCTCTGTTTTCTTTCAAAAATTTAGATGTGTCCACGTTGCGCTTTGGGGCGTTTCCTGTCGCGGGCGCTAGGCCTACCCACACAAGTGAGGTATCATTTTTATCGGGAGACTTGGGGGAACGCTGGGCGGAAGGAAATTTGTGGCTCCTCTCAGATTCCTGAACTCTCTGCCACAGAAATGTGAGGAACATGTGTTTTTTTAGCCACATTTTGAGGTTTGCAAAGGATTCTGGTTAACAGAACCTGGTCCGCGCCCCGCAAGTCACCCCATCTTGGATTCCCCTAGGTCTCTAGATTTCAGAAATGCACAGGTTTGGTAGGTTTCCCTAGGTGCCGGCTGAGCTAGAGGCCAGAATCTACAGGTAGGCACTTCTCAAAAAACACCTCTGTTTTCTTTCAAAAAGTTCGACGTGTCCACGTTGCGCTTTGGGGCATTTCCTGTCGCGGGCGCAAAGCCTACCCACACAAGTGAGGTATCATTTTTATCGGGAGACTTGGGGGAACGCTGGGTGGAAGGAAATTTGTGGCTCCTCTCAGATTCCAGAACTTTCTGCCACAGAAATGTGAGGAACGTGTGTTTTTTTGCCAAATTTTGAGGTTTGCAAAGGATTCTGGGTAACAGAACCTGGTCCGAGCCCCGCAAGTCACCCCATCTTGGATTCCCCTAGGTCTCTAGTTTTCAGAAATGCACAGGTTTGGTAGGTTTCCCTAGGTGCCGGCTGAGCTAGAGGACAAAATCTACAGGTAGGTACTTCGCAAAAAACACCTCTGTTTTCTTTCAAAAATGTAGATGTGTCCACGTTGCGCTTTGGGGCGTTTCCTGTCGCGGGCGCTAGGCCTACCCACACAAGTGAGGTATCATTTTTATCGGGAGACTTGGGGGAACGCTGGGCGGAAGGAAATTTGTGGCTCCTCTCAGATTGCAGAACTTTCTGCCACAGAAATGTGAGGAACATGTGTTTTTTTAGCCACATTTTGAGGTTTGCAAAGGATTCTGGGTAACAGAACCTGGTCCGAGCCCCACAAGTCACCCCATCTTGGATTCCCCTAGGTCTCTAGATTTCAGAAATGCACAGGTTTGGTAGTTTTCCCTAGGAGCCGGCTGAGCTAGAGGCCAAAATCTACAGGTAGGCACTTCGCAAAAAACACCTCTGTTTTCTTTCAAAAATTTAGATGTGTCCACGTTGCGCTTTGGGGCGTTTCCTGTCGCGGGCGCTAGGCCAACCCACACAAGTGAGGTATCATTTTTATCGGGAGACTTGGGGGAACGCTGGGTGGAAGGAAGTTTGTGGCTCCTCTCAGATTCCAGAACTTTCTGCCATAGAAATGTGAGGAACATGTGTTTTTTTAGCCAAATTTTGAGGTTTGCAAAGGATTCTAGGTAACAGAACCTGGTCCGAGACCTGCAAGTCACCCTATCTTGGATTCCCCTAGGTCTCTAGTTTTCAGAAATGCACAGGTTTGGTAGGTTTCCCTAGGTGCCGGCTGAGCTAGAGGCCAAAATCTACAGGCAGGCACTTCGCAAAAAACACCTCTGTTTTCTTTCAAAAATTTAGATGTGTCCACGTTGCGCTTTGGGGCGTTTCCTGTCGCGGGCGCTAGGCCTACCCACACAAGTGAGGTATCATTTTTATCGGGAGACTTGGGGGAACGCTGGGTGGAAGGAAGTTTGTGGCTCCTCTCAGATTCCAGAACTTTCTGCCATAGAAATGTGAGGAACATGTGTTTTTTTAGCCAAATTTTGAGGTTTGCAAAGGATTCTAGGTAACAGAACCTGGTCCGAGACCTGCAAGTCTCCCTATCTTGGATTCCCCTAGGTCTCTAGTTTTCAGAAATGCACAGGTTTGGTAGGTTTCCCTAGGTGCCGGCTGAGCTAGAGGCCAAAATCTACAGGTAGGCACTTCGCAAAAAACACCTCTGTTTTCTTTAAAAAATTTAGATGTGTCCACGTTGCGCTTTGGGGCGTTTCCTGTCGCGGGCACTAGGCCTACCCACACAAGTGAGGTATCATTTTTATCGGGAGACTTGGGGGAACGCTGGGTGAAAGGAAATTTGTGGCTCCTCTCAGATTCCAGAACTTTCTGCCACAGAAATGTGAGGAACATGTGTTTTTTTAGCCAAATGTTGAGGTTTGCAAAGGATTCTGGGTAACAGAACCTGGTCCGAGACCCGCAAGTCACCCTATCTTGGATTCCCCTAGGTCTCTAGATTTCAGAAATGCACAGGTTTGGTAGGTTTCCCTAGGTGCCGGCTGAGCTAGAGGCCAAAATCTACAGGTAGGCACTTCGCAAAAAACACCTCTGTTTTCTTTCAAAAATTTAGATGTGTCCACGTTGCGCTTTGGGGCGCTTCCTGTCGCGGGCGCTAGGCCTACCCACACAAGTGAGGTATCATTTTTATCGGGAGACTTGGGGGAACGCTGGGCGGAAGGAAATTTGTGGCTCCTCTCAGATTGCAGAACTTTCTGCCACAGAAATGTGAGGAACATGTGTTTTTTTAGCCACATTTTGAGGTTTGCAAAGGATTCTGGGTAACAGAACCTGGTCCGAGCCCCGCTAGTCACCCCATCTTGGATTCCCCTAGGTCTCTAGATTTCAGAAATGCACAGGTTTGGTAGTTTTCCCTAGGAGCCGGCTGAGCTAGAGGCCAAAATCTACAGGTAGGCACTTCGCAAAAAACACCTCTGTTTTCTTTCAAAAATTTAGATGTGTCCACGTTGCGCTTTGGGGCGTTTCCTGTCGCGGGCGCTAGGCCTACCCACACAAGTGAGGTATCATTTTTATCGGGAGACTTGGGGGAACGCTGGGTGGAAGGAAACTTGTGGCTCCTCTCAGATTCCAGAACTTTCTGCCACAGAAATGTGAGGAACATGTGTTTTTTTAGCCAAATTTTGAGGTTTGCAAAGGATTCTAGGTAACAGAACCTGGTCCGAGACCCGCAAGTCATCCTATCTTGGATTCCCCTAGGTCTCTAGTTTTCAGAAATGCACAGGTTTGGTAGGTTTCCCTAGGTGCCGGCTGAGCTAGAGGCCAAAATCTACAGGTAGGCACTTCGCAAAAAACACCTCTGTTTTCTTTCAAAAATTTAGATGTGTCCACGTTGCGCTTTGGGGCGTTTCCTGTCGCGGGCGCTAGGCCTACCCACACAAGTGAGGTATAATTTTTATCGGGAGACTTGGGGGAACGCTGGGTGAAAGGAAATTTGTGGCTCCTCTCAGATTCCAGAACTTTCTGCCACAGAAATGTGAGGAACATGTGTTTTTTTAGCCAAATTTTGAGGTATGCAAAGGATTCTGGGTAACAGAACCTGGTCCGAGACCCGCAAGTCACCCTATCTTGGATTCCCCTAGGTCTCTAGGTTTCAGAAATGCACAGGTTTGGTAGGTTTCCCTAGGTGCCGGCTGAGCTAGAGGCCAAAATCTACAGGTAGGCACTTCGCAAAAAACACCTCTGTTTTCTTTCAAAAATTTAGATGTGTCCACGTTGCGCTTTGGGGCATTTCCTGTCGCGGGCGCTAGGCCTACCCACACAAGTGAGGTATCATTTGTATCAGGAGACTTGGGGGAACGCTGGGTGGAAGGAAATTTGTGACTCCTCTCAGATTCCAGAACTTTCTGCCACAGAAATGTGAGGAACATGTGATTTTTTAGCCAAATTTTGAGATTTGCAAAGGTTTCGTGGTAACAGAACCTGGTCCGAGCCCCGCAAGTCACCCCATCTTGGATTCCCCTAGGTCTCTAGATTTCAGAAATGCACAGGTTTGGTAGGTTTCCCTAGGTGCCGGCTGAGCTAGAGGCCAAAATCTACAGGTAGGCACTTCGCAAAAAAAACCTCTGTTTTCTTTCAAAAATTTAGATGTGTCCACGTTGCGCTTTGGGGCTTTCCTGTCGCGGGCGCTAGGCCTACCCACACAAGTGAGGTATCATTTGTATCGGGAGACTTGGGGGAACGCTGGGTGGAAGGAAATTTGTGGCTCCTCTCAGATTCCAGAACTCTCTGCCACAGAAATGTGAGGAACGTGTGTTTTTTAGCCAAATTTTGAGGTTTGCAAAGGATTCTGAGTAACAGAACCTGGTCCGAGACCCGCAAGTCACGCTATCTTGGATTCCCCAGGTCTCTAGGTTTCAGAAATGCACAGGTTTGGTAGGTTTCCCTAGGTGCCGGCTGAGCTAGAGGCCAAAATCTACAGGTAGGCACTTCGCAAAAAACACCTCTGTTTTCTTTCAAAAATTTAGATGTGTCCACGTTGCGCTTTGGGGCGTTTCCTGTCGCGGGCGCTAGGGCTACCCACACAAGTGAGGTATCATTTTTATCGGGAGACTTGGGGGAACGCTGGGTGGAAGGAAATTTGTGGCTCCTCTCAGATTCCAGAACTTTCTGCCACAGAAATGTGAGGAACGTGTGTTTTTTTGTCAAATTTTGAGGTTTGCAAAGGATTCCGGGTAACAGAACCTGGTCCGAGCCCCGCAAGTCACACCATCTTGGATTCCCCTAGGTCTCTAGATTTCAGAAATGCACAGGTTTGGTAGTTTTCCCTAGGAGCCGGCTGAGCTAGAGGCCAAAATCTACAGGTAGGCACTTCGCAAAAAACACCTCTGTTTTCTTTCAAAAATGTAGATGTGTCCACGTTGCGCTTTGGGGCGTTTCCTGTCGCGGGCGCTAGGCCTACCCACACAAGTGAGGTATCATTTTTATCGGGAGACTTGGGGGAACGCTGGGTGGAAGGAAGTTTGTGGCTCCTCTCAGATTCCAGAACTTTCTGCCATAGAAATGTGAGGAACATGTGTTTTTTTAGCCAAATTTTGAGGTTTGCAAAGGATTCTAGGTAACAGAACCTGGTCCGAGACCTGCAAGTCACCCTATCTTGGATTCCCCTAGGTCTCTAGTTTTCAGAAATGCACAGGTTTGGTAGGTTTCCCTAGGTGCCGGCTGAGCTAGAGGCCAAAATCTACAGGTAGGCACTTCGCAAAAAACACCTCTGTTTTCTTTCAAAAATTTAGATGTGTCCACGTTGCGCTTTGGGGCGTTTCCTGTCGCGGGCACTAGGCCTACCCACACAAGTGAGGTATCATTTTTATCGGGAGACTTGGGGGAACGCTGGGTGAAAGGAAATTTATGGCTCCTCTCAGATTCCAGAACTTTCTGCCACAGAAATGTGAGGAACATGTGTTTTTTTAGCCAAATGTTGAGGTTTGCAAAGGATTCTGGGTAACAGAACCTGGTCCGAGACCCGCAAGTCACCCTATCTTGGATTCCCCTAGGTCTCTAGATTTCAGAAATGCACAGGTTTGGTAGGTTTCCCTAGGTGCCGGCTGAGCTAGAGGCCAAAATCTACAGGTAGGCACTTCGCAAAAAACACCTCTGTTTTCTTTCAAAAATTTAGATGTGTCCACGTTGCGCTTTGGGGCGCTTCCTGTCGCGGGCGCTAGGCCTACCCACACAAGTGAGGTATCATTTTTATCGGGAGACTTGGGGGAACGCTGGGCGGAAGGAAATTTGTGGCTCCTCTCAGATTGCAGAACTTTCTGCCACAGAAATGTGAGGAACATGTGTTTTTTTAGCCACATTTTGAGGTTTGCAAAGGATTCTGGGTAACAGAACCTGGTCCGAGCCCCGCTAGTCACCCCATCTTGGATTCCCCTAGGTCTCTAGATTTCAGAAATGCACAGGTTTGGTAGTTTTCCCTAGGAGCCGGCTGAGCTAGAGGCCAAAATCTACAGGTAGGCACTTCGCAAAAAACACCTCTGTTTTCTTTCAAAAATTTAGATGTGTCCACGTTGCGCTTTGGGGCGTTTCCTGTCGCGGGCGCTAGGCCTACCCACACAAGTGAGGTATCATTTTTATCGGGAGACTTGGGGGAACGCTGGGTGGAAGGAAGTTTGTGGCTCCTCTCAGATTCCAGAACTTTCTGCCATAGAAATGTGAGGAACATGTGTTTTTTTAGCCAAATTTTGAGGTTTGCAAAGGATTCTAGGTAACAGAACCTGGTCCGAGACCTGCAAGTCACCCTATCTTGGATTCCCCTAGGTCTCTAGTTTTCAGAAATGCACAGGTTTGGTAGGTTTCCCTAGGTGCCGGCTGAGCTAGAGGCCAAAATCTACAGGTAGGCACTTCGCAAAAAACACCTCTGTTTTCTTTCAAAAATTTAGATGTGTCCACGTTGCGCTTTGGGGCGTTTCCTGTCGCGGGCACTAGGCCTACCCACACAAGTGAGGTATCATTTTTATCGGGAGACTTGGGGGAACGCTGGGTGAAAGGAAATTTGTGGCTCCTCTCAGATTCCAGAACTTTCTGCCACAGAAATGTGAGGAACATGTGTTTTTTTAGCCAAATGTTGAGGTTTGCAAAGGATTCTGGGTAACAGAACCTGGTCCGAGACCCGCAAGTCACCCTATCTTGGATTCCCCTAGGTCTCTAGATTTCAGAAATGCACAGGTTTGGTAGGTTTCCCTAGGTGCCGGCTGAGCTAGAGGCCAAAATCTACAGGTAGGTACTTCGCAAAAAACACCTCTGTTTTCTTTCAAAAATTTAGATGTGTCCACGTTGCGCTTTGGGGCGCTTCCTGTCGCGGGCGCTAGGCCTACCCACACAAGTGAGGTATCATTTTCATCGGGAGACTTGGGGGAACGCTGGGCGGAAGGAAATTTGTGGCTCCTCTCAGATTGCAGAACTTTCTGCCACAGAAATGTGAGGAACATGTGTTTTTTTAGCCACATTTTGAGGTTTGCAAAGGATTCTGGGTAACAGAACCTGGTCCGAGCCCCGCTAGTCACCCCATCTTGGATTCCCCTAGGTCTCTAGATTTCAGAAATGCACAGGTTTGGTAGTTTTCCCTAGGAGCCGGCTGAGCTAGAGGCCAAAATCTACAGGTAGGCACTTCGCAAAAAACACCTCTGTTTTCTTTCAAAAATTTAGATGTGTCCACGTTGCGCTTTGGGGCGTTTCCTGTCGCGGGCGCTAGGCCTACCCACACAAGTGAGGTATTATTTTTATCGGGAGACTTGGGGGAACGCTGGGTGGAAGGAAATTTGTGGCTCCTCTCAGATTCCAGAACTTTCTGCCACAGAAATGTGAGGAACATGTGTTTTTTTAGCCAAATTTTGAGGTTTGCAAAGGATTCTAGGTAACAGAACCTGGTCCGAGACCCGCAAGTCATCCTATCTTGGATTCCCCTAGGTCTCTAGTTTTCAGAAATGCACAGGTTTGGTAGGTTTCCCTAGGTGCCGGCTGAGCTAGAGGCCAAAATCTACAGGTAGGCACTTCGCAAAAAACACCTCTGTTTTCTTTCAAAAATTTAGATGTGTCCACGTTGCGCTTTGGGGCGTTTCCTGTCGCGGGCGCTAGGCCTACCCACACAAGTGAGGTATCATTTTTATCGGGAGACTTGGGGGAACGCTGGGTGAAAGGAAATTTGTGGCTCCTCTCAGATTCCAGAACTTTCTGCCACAGAAATGTGAGGAACATGTGTTTGTTTAGCCAAATTTTGAGGTTTGCAAAGGATTCTGGGTAACAGAACCTGGTCCGAGACCCGTAAGTCACCCTATCTTGGATTCCCCTAGGTCTCTAGGTTTCAGAAATGCACAGGTTTGGTAGGTTTCCCTAGGTGCCGGCTGAGCTAGAGGCCAAAATCTACAGGTAGGCACTTCGCAAAAAACACCTCTGTTTTCTTTCAAAAATTTAGATGTGTCCACGTTGCGCTTTGGGGCATTTCCTGTCGCGGGCGCTAGGCCTACCCACACAAGTGAGGTATCATTTGTATCGGGAGACTTGGGGGAACGCTGGGTGGAAGGAAATTTGTGACTCCTCTCAGATTCCAGAACTTTCTGCCACAGAAATGTGAGGAACATGTGTTTTTTTAGCCAAATTTTGAGATTTGCAAAGGTTTCGGGGTAACAGAACCTGGTCCGAGCCCCGCAAGTCACCCCATCTTGGATTCCCCTAGGTCTCTAGATTTCAGAAATGCACAGGTTTGGTAGGTTTCCCTAGGTGCCGGCTGAGCTAGAGGCCAAAATCTACAGGTAGGCACTTCGCAAAAAAAACCTCTGTTTTCTTTCAAAAATTTAGATGTGTCCACGTTGCGCTTTGGGGCTTTCCTGTCGCGGGCGCTAGGCCTACCCACACAAGTGAGGTATCATTTGTATCGGGAGACTTGGGGGAACGCTGGGTGGAAGGAAATTTGTGGCTCCTCTCAGATTCCAGAACTCTCTGCCACAGAAATGTGAGGAACGTGTGTTTTTTAGCCAAATTTTGAGGTTTGCAAAGGATTCTGGGTAACAGAACCTGGTCCGAGCCCCGCTAGTCACCCCATCTTGGATTCCCCTAGGTCTCTAGATTTCAGAAATGCACAGGTTTGGTAGTTTTCCCTAGGAGCCGGCTGAGCTAGAGGCCAAAATCTACAGGTAGGCACTTCGCAAAAAACACCTCTGTTTTCTTTCAAAAATTTAGATGTGTCCACGTTGCGCTTTGGGACGTTTCCTGTCGCGGGCGCTAGGCCTACCCACACAAGTGAGGTATCATTTTTATCGGGAGACTTGGGGGAACACTGGGTGGAAGGAAATTTGTGGCTCCTCTCATATTCCAGAACTTTCTGCCACAGAAATGTGAGGAACATGTGTTTTTTTAGCCAAATTTTGAGGTTTGCAAAGGATTCTAGGTAACAGAACCTGGTCCGAGACCCGCAAGTCACCCTATCTTGGATTCCCCTAGGTCTCTAGTTTTCAGAAATGCACAGGTTTGGTAGGTTTCCCTAGGTGCCGGCTGAGCTAGAGGCCAAAATCTACAGGTAGGCACTTCGCAAAAAACACCTCTGTTTTCTTTCAAAAATTTAGATGTGTCCACGTTGCGCTTTGGGGCGTTTCCTCTCGCGGGCGCTAGGCCTACCCACACAAGTGAGGTATCATTTTTATTGGGAGACTTGGGGGAACGCTGGGTGAAAGGAAATTTGTGGCTCCTCTCAGATTCCAGAACTTTCTGCCACAGAAATGTGAGGAACATGTGTTTTTTTAGCCAAATTTTGAGGTTTGCAAAGGATTCTGAGTAACAGAACCTGGTCCGAGACCCGCAAGTCACCCTATCTTGGATTCCCCAGGTCTCTAGGTTTCAGAAATGCACAGGTTTGGTAGGTTTCCCTAGGTGCCGGCTGAGCTAGAGGCCAAAATCTAGAGGTAGGCACTTCGCAAAAAACACCTCTGTTTTCTTTCAAAAATTTAGATGTGTCCACGTTGCGCTTTGGGGCGCTTCCTGTCGCGGGCGCTAGGCCTACCCACACAAGTGAGGTATCATTTTTATCGGGAGACTTGGGGGAACGCTGGGCGGAAGGAAATTTGTGGCTCCTCTCAGATTGCAGAACTTTCTGCCACAGAAATGTGAGGAACATGTGTTTTTTTAGCCACATTTTGAGGTTTGCAAAGGATTCTGGGTAACAGAACCTGGTCCGAGCCCCGCTAGTCACCCCATCTTGGATTCCCCTAGGTCTCTAGATTTCAGAAATGCACAGGTTTGGTAGTTTTCCCTAGGAGCCGGCTGAGCTAGAGGCCAAAATCTACAGGTAGGCACTTCGCAAAAAACACCTCTGTTTTCTTTCAAAAATTTAGATGTGTCCACGTTGCGCTTTGGGGCGTTTCCTGTCGCGGGCGCTAGGCCTACCCACACAAGTGAGGTATTATTTTTATCGGGAGACTTGGGGGAACGCTGGGTGGAAGGAAATTTGTGGCTCCTCTCAGATTCCAGAACTTTCTGCCACAGAAATGTGAGGAACATGTGTTTTTTTAGCCAAATTTTGAGGTTTGCAAAGGATTCTAGGTAACAGAACCTGGTCCGAGACCCGCAAGTCATCCTATCTTGGATTCCCCTAGGTCTCTAGTTTTCAGAAATGCACAGGTTTGGTAGGTTTCCCTAGGTGCCGGCTGAGCTAGAGGCCAAAATCTACAGGTAGGCACTTCGCAAAAAACACCTCTGTTTTCTTTCAAAAATTTAGATGTGTCCACGTTGCGCTTTGGGGCGTTTCCTGTCGCGGGCGCTAGGCCTACCCACACAAGTGAGGTATCATTTTTATCGGGAGACTTGGGGGAACGCTGGGTGAAAGGAAATTTGTGGCTCCTCTCAGATTCCAGAACTTTCTGCCACAGAAATGTGAGGAACATGTGTTTGTTTAGCCAAATTTTGAGGTTTGCAAAGGATTCTGGGTAACAGAACCTGGTCCGAGACCCGTAAGTCACCCTATCTTGGATTCCCCTAGGTCTCTAGGTTTCAGAAATGCACAGGTTTGGTAGGTTTCCCTAGGTGCCGGCTGAGCTAGAGGCCAAAATCTACAGGTAGGCACTTCGCAAAAAACACCTCTGTTTTCTTTCAAAAATTTAGATGTGTCCACGTTGCGCTTTGGGGCATTTCCTGTCGCGGGCGCTAGGCCTACCCACACAAGTGAGGTATCATTTGTATCGGGAGACTTGGGGGAACGCTGGGTGGAAGGAAATTTGTGACTCCTCTCAGATTCCAGAACTTTCTGCCACAGAAATGTGAGGAACATGTGTTTTTTTAGCCAAATTTTGAGATTTGCAAAGGTTTCGGGGTAACAGAACCTGGTCCGAGCCCCGCAAGTCACCCCATCTTGGATTCCCCTAGGTCTCTAGATTTCAGAAATGCACAGGTTTGGTAGGTTTCCCTAGGTGCCGGCTGAGCTAGAGGCCAAAATCTACAGGTAGGCACTTCGCAAAAAAAACCTCTGTTTTCTTTCAAAAATTTAGATGTGTCCACGTTGCGCTTTGGGGCTTTCCTGTCGCGGGCGCTAGGCCTACCCACACAAGTGAGGTATCATTTGTATCGGGAGACTTGGGGGAACGCTGGGTGGAAGGAAATTTGTGGCTCCTCTCAGATTCCAGAACTCTCTGCCACAGAAATGTGAGGAACGTGTGTTTTTTAGCCAAATTTTGAGGTTTGCAAAGGATTCTGGGTAACAGAACCTGGTCCGAGCCCCGCTAGTCACCCCATCTTGGATTCCCCTAGGTCTCTAGATTTCAGAAATGCACAGGTTTGGTAGTTTTCCCTAGGAGCCGGCTGAGCTAGAGGCCAAAATCTACAGGTAGGCACTTCGCAAAAAACACCTCTGTTTTCTTTCAAAAATTTAGATGTGTCCACGTTGCGCTTTGGGACGTTTCCTGTCGCGGGCGCTAGGCCTACCCACACAAGTGAGGTATCATTTTTATCGGGAGACTTGGGGGAACACTGGGTGGAAGGAAATTTGTGGCTCCTCTCATATTCCAGAACTTTCTGCCACAGAAATGTGAGGAACATGTGTTTTTTTAGCCAAATTTTGAGGTTTGCAAAGGATTCTAGGTAACAGAACCTGGTCCGAGACCCGCAAGTCACCCTATCTTGGATTCCCCTAGGTCTCTAGTTTTCAGAAATGCACAGGTTTGGTAGGTTTCCCTAGGTGCCGGCTGAGCTAGAGGCCAAAATCTACAGGTAGGCACTTCGCAAAAAACACCTCTGTTTTCTTTCAAAAATTTAGATGTGTCCACGTTGCGCTTTGGGGCGTTTCCTCTCGCGGGCGCTAGGCCTACCCACACAAGTGAGGTATCATTTTTATTGGGAGACTTGGGGGAACGCTGGGTGAAAGGAAATTTGTGGCTCCTCTCAGATTCCAGAACTTTCTGCCACAGAAATGTGAGGAACATGTGTTTTTTTAGCCAAATTTTGAGGTTTGCAAAGGATTCTGAGTAACAGAACCTGGTCCGAGACCCGCAAGTCACCCTATCTTGGATTCCCCAGGTCTCTAGGTTTCAGAAATGCACAGGTTTGGTAGGTTTCCCTAGGTGCCGGCTGAGCTAGAGGCCAAAATCTAGAGGTAGGCACTTCGCAAAAAACACCTTTGTTTTCTTTCAAAAATTTAGATGTGTCCACGTTGCGCTTTGGGGCGTTTCCTGTCGCGGGCGCTAGGCCTACCCACACAAGTGAGGTATCATTTTTATCGGGAGACTTGGGGGAACGCTGGGTGGAAGGAAATTTGTGGCTCCTCTCAGATTCCAGAACTTTCTGCCACAGAAATGTGAGGAACGTGTGTTTTTTTGCCAAATTTTGAGGTTTGCAAAGGATTCCGGGTAACAGAACCTGGTCCGAGACCCACAAGTCACCCTATCTTGGATTCCCCTAGGTCTCTAGATTTCAGAAATGCACAGGTTTGGTATTTTTCCCTAGGTGCCGGCTGAGCTAGAGGCCAAAATCTACAGGTAGGCACTTCGCAAAAAACACCTCTGTTTTCTTTCAAAAATTTAGATGTGTCCACGTTGCGCTTTGGGGCGCTTCCTGTCGCGGGCGCTAGGCCTACCCACACAAGTGAGATATCATTTTTATCGGGAGACTTGGGGGAACGCTGGGCGGAAGGAAATTTGTGGCTCCTCTCAGATTGCAGAACTTTCTGCCACAGAAATGTGAGGAACATGTGTTTTTTTAGCCACATTTTGAGGTTTGCAAAGGATTCTGGGTAACAGAACCTGGTCCGAGCCCCGCTAGTCACCCCATCTTGGATTCCCCTAGGTCTCTAGATTTCAGAAATGCACAGGTTTGGTAGTTTTCCCTAGGAGCCGGCTGAGCTAGAGGCCAAAATCTACAGGTAGGCACTTCGCAAAAAACACCTCTGTTTTCTTTCAAAAATTTAGATGTGTCCACGTTGCGCTTTGGGGCGTTTCCTGTCGCGGGCGCTAGGCCTACCCACACAAGTGAGGTATCATTTTTATCGGGAGACTTGGGGGAACGCTGGGTGGAAGGAAGTTTGTGGCTCCTCTCAGATTCCAGAACTTTCTGCCACAGAAATGTGAGGAACATGTGTTTTTTTAGCCAAATTTTGAGGTTTGCAAAGGATTCTGGGTAACAGAACCTGGTCCGAGACCCGCAAGTCACCCTATCTTGGATTCCCCTAGGTCTCTAGGTTTCAGAAATGCACAGGTTTGGTAGGTTTCCCTAGGTGCCTGCTGAGCTAGAGGCCAAAATCTACATGTAGGCACTTCGCAAAAAACACCTCTGTTTTCTTTCAAAAATTTAGATGTGTCCACGTTGCGCTTTGGGGCATTTCCTGTCGCGGGCGCTAGGCCTACCCACACAAGTGAGGTATCATTTGTATCGGGAGACTTGGGGAAACGCTGGGTGGAAGGAAATTTGTGACTCCTCTCAGATTCCAGAACTTTCTGCCACAGAAATGTGAGGAACATGTGTTTTTTTAGCCAAATTTTGAGATTTGCAAAGGTTTCGGGGTAACAGAACCTGGTCCGAGCCCCGCAAGTCACCCCATCTTGGATTCCCCTAGGTCTCTAGATTTCAGAAATGCACAGGTTTGGTAGGTTTCCCTAGGTGCCGGCTGAGCTAGAGGCCAAAATCTACAGGTAGGCACTTCGCAAAAAAAACCTCTGTTTTCTTTCAAAAATTTAGATGTGTCCACGTTGCGCTTTGGGGCTTTCCTGTCGCGGGCGCTAGGCCTACCCACACAAGTGAGGTATCATTTGTATCGGGAGACTTGGGGGAACGCTGGGTGGAAGGAAATTTGTGGCTCCTCTCAGATTCCAGAACTCTCTGCCACAGAAATGTGAGGAACGTGTGTTTTTTAGCCAAATTTTGAGGTTTGCAAAGGATTCTGGGTAACAGAACCTGGTCCGAGCCCCGCAAGTCACCCCATCTTGGATTCCCCTAGGTCTCTAGATTTCAGAAATGCACAGGTTTGGTAGTTTTCCTAGGAGCCGGCAGAGCTAGAGGCCAAAATCTACAGGTAGGCACTTCGCAAAAAACACCTCTGTTTTCTTTCAAAAATTTAGATGTGTCCACGTTGCGCTTTGGGACGTTTCCTGTCGCGGGCGCTAGGCCTACCCACACAAGTGAGGTATCATTTTTATCGGGAGACTTGGGGGAACACTGGGTGGAAGGAAATTTGAGGCTCCTCTCATATTCCAGAACTTTCTGCCACAGAAATGTGAGGAACATGTGTTTTTTTAGCCAAATTTTGAGGTTTGCAAAGGATTCTAGGTAACAGAACCTGGTCCGAGACCCGCAAGTCACCCTATCTTGGATTCCCCTAGGTCTCTAGTTTTCAGAAATGCACAGGTTTGGTAGGTTTCCCTAGGTGCCGGCTGAGCTAGAGGCCAAAATCTACAGGTAGGCACTTCGCAAAAAACACCTCTGTTTTCTTTCAAAAATTTAGATGTGTCCACGTTGCGCTTTGGGGCGTTTCCTGTCGCGGGCGCTAGGCCTACCCACACAAGTGAGGTATCATTTTTATCGGGAGACTTGGGGGAACGCTGGGTGAAAGGAAATTTGTGGCTCCTCTCAGATTCCAGAACTTTCTGCAACAGAAATGTGAGGAACATGTGTTTTTTTAGCCAAATTTTGAGGTTTGCAAAGGATTCTGAGTAACAGAACCTGGTCCGAGACCCGCAAGTCACCCTATCTTGGATTCCCCAGGTCTCTAGGTTTCAGAAATGCACAGGTTTGGTAGGTTTCCCTAGGTGCCGGCTGATCTAGAGGCCAAAATCTACAGGTAGGCACTTCGCAAAAAACACCTCTGTTTTCTTTAAAAAATTTAGATGTGTCCACGTTGCGCTTTGGGGCGTTTCCTGTCGCGGGCGCTAGGCCTACCCACACAAGTGAGGTATAATTTTTATCGGGAGACTTGGGGGAACGCTGGGTGGAAGGAAATTTGTGGCTCCTCTCAGATTCCAGAACTCTCTGCCACAGAAATGTGAGGAACGTGTGTTTTTCAGCCAAATTTTGAGGTTTGCAAAGGATTCTGGGTAACAGAACCTGGTCCGAGACCCGCAAGTCACCCCATCTTGGATTCCCCTAGGTCTCTAGATTTCAGAAATGCACAGGTTTGGTAGTTTTCCCTAAGAGCCGGCAGAGCTAGAGGCCAAAATCTACAGGTAGGCACTTCGCAAAAAACACCTCTGTTTTCTTTCAAAAATTTAGATGTGTCCACGTTGCGCTTTGGGACGTTTCCTGTCGCGGGCGCTAGGCCTACCCACACAAGTGAGGTATCATTTTTATCGGGAGACTTGGGGGAACACTGGGTGGAAGGAAATTTGTGGCTCCTCTCATATTCCAGAACTTTCTGCCACAGAAATGTGAGGAACATGTGTTTTTTTAGCCAAATTTTGAGGTTTGCAAAGGATTCTAGGTAACAGAACCTGGTCCGAGACCCGCAAGTCACCCTATCTTGGATTCCCCTAGGTCTCTAGTTTTCAGAAATGCACAGGTTTGGTAGGTTTCCCTAGGTGCCGGCTGAGCTAGAGGCCAAAATCTACAGGTAGGCACTTCGCAAAAAACACCTCTGTTTTCTTTCAAAAATTTAGATGTGTCCACGTTGCGCTTTGGGGCGTTTCCTGTCGCGGGCGCTAGGCCTACCCACACAAGTGAGGTATCATTTTTATCGGGAGACTTGGGGGAACGCTGGGTGAAAGGAAATTTGTGGCTCCTCTCAGATTCCAGAACTTTCTGCCACAGAAATGTGAGGAACATGTGTTTTTTTAGCCAAATTTTGAGGTTTGCAAAGGATTCTGAGTAACAGAACCTGGTCCGAGACCCGCAAGTCACCCTATCTTGGATTCCCCAGGTCTCTAGGTTTCAGAAATGCACAGGTTTGGTAGGTTTCCCTAGGTGCCGGCTGAGCTAGAGGCCAAAATCTACAGGTAGGCACTTCGCAAAAAACACCTCTGTTTTCTTTCAAAAATTTAGATGTGTCCACGTTGCGCTTTGGGGCGTTTCCTGTCGCGGGCGCTAGGCCTACCCACACAAGTGAGGTATCATTTTTATCGGGAGACTTGGGGGAACGCTGGGTGGAAGGAAGTTTGTGGCTCCTCTCAGATTCCAGAACTTTCTGCCATAGAAATGTGAGGAACATGTGTTTTTTTAGCCAAATTTTGAGGTTTGCAAAGGATTCTAGGTAACAGAACCTGGTCCGAGACCTGCAAGTCACCCTATCTTGGATTCCCCTAGGTCTCTAGTTTTCAGAAATGCACAGGTTTGGTAGGTTTCCCTAGGTGCCGGCTGAGCTAGAGGCCAAAATCTACAGGTAGGCACTTCGCAAAAAACACCTCTGTTTTCTTTAAAAAATTTAGATGTGTCCACGTTGCGCTTTGGGGCGTTTCCTGTCGCGGGCACTAGGCCTACCCACACAAGTGAGGAATCATTTTTATCGGGAGACTTGGGGGAACGCTGGGTGAAAGGAAATTTGTGGCTCCTCTCAGATTCCAGAACTTTCTGCCACAGAAATGTGAGGAACATGTGTTTTTTTAGCCAAATGTTGAGGTTTGCAAAGGATTCTGGGTAACAGAACCTGGTCCGAGACCCACAAGTCACCCTATCTTGGATTCCCCTAGGTCTCTAGATTTCAGAAATGCACAGGTTTGGTAGGTTTCCCTAGGTGCCGGCTGAGCTAGAGGCCAAAATCTACAGGTAGGCACTTCGCAAAAAACACCTCTGTTTTCTTTCAAAAATTTAGATGTGTCCACGTTGCGCTTTGGGGCGCTTCCTGTCGCGGGCGCTAGGCCTACCCTCACAAGTGAGATATCATTTTTATCGGGAGACTTGGGGGAACGCTGGGCGGAAGGAAATTTGTGGCTCCTCTCAGATTGCAGAACTTTCTGCCACAGAAATGTGAGGAACATGTGTTTTTTTTGCCACATTTTGAGGTTTGCAAAGGATTCTGGGTAACAGAACCTGGTCCGAGCCCCGCAAGTCACACCATCTTGGATTCCCCTAGGTCTCTAGATTTCAGAAATGCACAGGTTTGGTAGGTTTCCCTAGGTGCCGGCTGAGCTAGAGGCCAAAATCTACAGGTAGGCACTTCGCAAAAAACACCTCTGTTTTCTTTCAAAAATTTAGATGTGTCCACGTTGCGCTTTGGGGCGTTTCCTGTCGCGGGCGCTAGGCCTACCCACACAAGTGAGGTATAATTTTTATCGGGAGACTTGGGGGAACGCTGGGTGGAAGGAAATTTGTGGCTCCTCTCAGATTCCAGAACTTTCTGCCACAGAAATGTGAGGAACGTGTGTTTTTTTGCCAAATTTTGAGGTTTGCAAAGGATTCCGGGTAACAGAACCTGGTCCGAGCCCCGCAAGTCACACCATCTTGGATTCCCCTAGGTCTCTAGATTTCAGAAATGCACAGGTTTGGTA
Organism: Pleurodeles waltl; assembly: GCF_031143425.1. Lineage (NCBI taxonomy): Eukaryota > Metazoa > Chordata > Amphibia > Caudata > Salamandridae > Pleurodeles > Pleurodeles waltl. The sequence continues at coordinate 723,657,642 of NC_090442.1, read as the reverse complement.
GGTTTCCCTAGGTGCCGGCTGAGCTAGAGGCCAAAATCTACAGGTAGGCACTTCGCAAAAAACACCTCTGTTTTCTTTCAAAAATTTAGATGTGTCCACGTTGCGCTTTGGGGCGTTTCCTGTCGCGGGCGCTAGGCCTACCCACACAAGTGAGGTATCATTTTTATCGGGAGACTTGGGGGAACGCTGGGTGGAAGGAAGTTTGTGGCTCCTCTCAGATTCCAGAACTTTCTGCCATAGAAATGTGAGGAACATGTGTTTTTTTAGCCAAATTTTGAGGTTTGCAAAGGATTCTAGGTAACAGAACCTGGTCCGAGACCTGCAAGTCACCCTATCTTGGATTCCCCTAGGTCTCTAGTTTTCAGAAATGCACAGGTTTGGTAGGTTTCCCTAGGTGCCGGCTGAGCTAGAGGCCAAAATCTACAGGTAGGCACTTCGCAAAAAACACCTCTGTTTTCTTTAAAAAATTTAGATGTGTCCACGTTGCGCTTTGGGGCGTTTCCTGTCGCGGGCACTAGGCCTACCCACACAAGTGAGGTATCATTTTTATCGGGAGACTTGGGGGAACGCTGGGTGAAAGGAAATTTGTGGCTCCTCTCAGATTCCAGAACTTTCTGCCACAGAAATGTGAGGAACATGTGTTTTTTTAGCCAAATGTTGAGGTTTGCAAAGGATTCTGGGTAACAGAACCTGGTCCGAGACCCACAAGTCACCCTATCTTGGATTCCCCTAGGTCTCTAGATTTCAGAAATGCACAGGTTTGGTAGGTTTCCCTAGGTGCCGGCTGAGCTAGAGGCCAAAATCTACAGGTAGGCACTTCGCAAAAAACACCTCTGTTTTCTTTCAAAAATTTAGATGTGTCCACGTTGCGCTTTGGGGCGCTTCCTGTCGCGGGCGCTAGGCCTACCCACACAAGTGAGATATCATTTTTATCGGGAGACTTGGGGGAACGCTGGGCGGAAGGAAATTTGTGGCTCCTCTCAGATTGCAGAACTTTCTGCCACAGAAATGTGAGGAACATGTGTTTTTTTTGCCACATTTTGAGGTTTGCAAAGGATTCTGGGTAACAGAACCTGGTCCGAGCCCCGCTAGTCACCCCATCTTGGATTCCCCTAGGTCTCTAGATTTCAGAAATGCACAGGTTTGGTAGTTTTCCCTAGGAGCCGGCTAAGCTAGAGGCCAAAATCTACAGGTAGGCACTTCGCAAAAAACAACTCTGTTTTCTTTAAAAAATTTAGATGTGTCCACGTTGCGCTTTGGGGCGTTTCCTGTCGCGGGCGCTAGGCCTACCCACACAAGTGAGGTATCATTTTTATCGGGAGACTTGGGGGAACGCTGGGTGGAAGGAAGTTTGTGGCTCCTCTCAGATTCCAGAACTTTCTGCCATAGAAATGTGAGGAACATGTGTTTTTTTAGCCAAATTTTGAGGTTTGCAAAGGATTCTAGGTAACAGAACCTGGTCCGAGACCTGCAAGTCACCCTATCTTGGATTCCCCTAGGTCTCTAGTTTTCAGAAATGCACAGGTTTGGTAGGTTTCCATAGGTGCCGGCTGAGCTAGAGGCCAAAATCTACAGGTAGGCACTTCGCAAAAAACACCTCTGTTTTCTTTCAAAAATTTAGATGTGTCCACGTTGCGCTTTGGGGCGTTTCCTGTCGCGGGCACTAGGCCTACCCACACAAGTGAGGTATCATTTTTATCGGGAGACTTGGGGGAACGCTGGGTGAATGGAAATTTGTGGCTCCTCTCAGATTCCAGAACTTTCTGCCACAGAAATGTGAGGAACATGTGTTTTTTTAGCCAAATGTTGAGGTTTGCAAAGGATTCTGGGTAACAGAACCTGGTCCGAGACCCGCAAGTCACCCTATCTTGGATTCCCCTAGGTCTCTAGATTTCAGAAATGCACAGGTTTGGTAGGTTTCCCTAGGTGCCGGCTGAGCTAGAGGCCAAAATCTACAGGTAGGCACTTCGCAAAAAACACCTCTGTTTTCTTTCAAAAATTTAGATGTGTCCACGTTGCGCTTTGGGGCGCTTCCTGTCGCGGGCGCTAGGCCTACCCACACAAGTGAGGTATCATTTTTATCGGGAGACTTGGGGGAACGCTGGGCGGAAGGAAATTTGTGGCTCCTCTCAGATTGCAGAACTTTCTGCCATAGAAATGTGAGGAACATGTGTTTTTTTAGCCAAATTTTGAGGTTTGCAAAGGATTCTAGGTAACAGAACCTGGTCCGAGACCTGCAAGTCACCCTATCTTGGATTCCCCTAGGTCTCTAGTTTTCAGAAATGCACAGGTTTGGTAGGTTTCCCTAGGTGCCGGCTGAGCTAGAGGCCAAAATCTACAGGTAGGCACTTCGCAAAAAACACCTCTGTTTTCTTTCAAAAATTTAGATGTGTCCACGTTGCGCTTTGGGGCGTTTCCTGTCGCGGGCACTAGGCCTACCCACACAAGTGAGGTATCATTTTTATCGGGAGACTTGGGGGAACGCTGGGTGAATGGAAATTTGTGGCTCCTCTCAGATTCCAGAACTTTCTGCCACAGAAATGTGAGGAACATGTGTTTTTTTAGCCAAATGTTGAGGTTTGCAAAGGATTCTGGGTAACAGAACCTGGTCCGAGACCCGCAAGTCACCCTATCTTGGATTCCCCTAGGTCTCTAGATTTCAGAAATGCACAGGTTTGGTAGGTTTCCCTAGGTGCCGGCTGAGCTAGAGGCCAAAATCTACAGGTAGGCACTTCGCAAAAAACACCTCTGTTTTCTTTCAAAAATTTAGATGTGTCCACGTTGCGCTTTGGGGCGCTTCCTGTCGCGGGCGCTAGGCCTACCCACACAAGTGAGGTATCATTTTTATCGGGAGACTTGGGGGAACGCTGGGCGGAAGGAAATTTGTGGCTCCTCTCAGATTGCAGAACTTTCTGCCACAGAAATGTGAGGAACATGTGTTTTTTTAGCCACATTTTGAGGTTTGCAAAGGATTCTGGGTAACAGAACCTGGTCCGAGCCCCGCTAGTCACCCCATCTTGGATTCCCCTAGGTCTCTAGATTTCAGAAATGCACAGGTTTGGTAGTTTTCCCTAGGAGCCGGCTGAGCTAGAGGCCAAAATCTACAGGTAGGCACTTCGCAAAAAACACCTCTGTTTTCTTTCAAAAATTTAGATGTGTCCACGTTGCGCTTTGGGGCGTTTCCTGTCGCGGGCGCTAGGCCTACCCACACAAGTGAGGTATCATTTTTATCGGGAGACTTAGGGGAACGCTGGGTGAAAGGAAATTTGTGGCTCCTCTCAGATTCCAGAACTTTCTGCCACAGAAATGTGAGGAACATGTGTTTTTTTAGCCAAATTTTGAGGTTTGCAAAGGATTCTGAGTAACAGAACCTGGTCCGAGACCCGCAAGTCACCCTATCTTGGATTCCCCAGGTCTCTAGGTTTCAGAAATGCACAGGTTTGGTAGGTTTCCCTAGGTGCCGGCTGAGCTAGAGGCCAAAATCTACAGGGAGGCACTTCGCAAAAAACACCTCTGTTTTCTTTCAAAAATTTAGATGTGTCCACGTTGCGCTTTGGGGCGTTTCCTGTCGCGGGCGCTAGGACTACCCACACAAGTGAGGTATCATTTTTATCGGGAGACTTGGGGGAACGCTGGGTGGAAGGAAATTTGTGGCTCCTCTCAGATTCCAGAACTTTCTGCCACAGAAATGTGAGGAACGTGTGTTTTTTTGCCAAATTTTGAGGTTTGCAAAGGATTCTGGGTAACAGAACCTGGTCCGAGCCCCGCAAGTCACCCCATCTTGGATTTCCCTAGGTCTCTAGATTTCAGAAATGCACAGGTTTGGTAGTTTTCCCTAGGAGCCGGCTGAGCTAGAGGCCAAAATCTACAGGTAGGCACTTCGCAAAAAACACCTCTGTTTTCTTTCAAAAATTTAGATGTGTCCACGTTGCGCTTTGGGACGTTTCCTGTCGTGGGCGCTAGGCCTACCCACACAAGTGAGGTATCATTTTTAACGGGAGACTTGGGGGAACACTGGGTGGAAGGAAAATTGTGGCTCCTCTCATATTCCAGAACTTTCTGCCACAGAAATGTGAGGAACATGTGTTTTTTTAGCCAAATTTTGAGGTTTGCAAAGGATTCTAGGTAACAGAACCTGGTCCGAGACCCGCAAGTCACCCTATCTTGGATTCCCCTAGGTCTCTAGTTTTCAGAAATGCACAGGTTTGGTAGGTTTCCCTAGGTGCCGGCTGAGCTAGAGGCCAAAATCTACAGGTAGGCACTTCGCAAAAAACACCTCTGTTTTCTTTCAAAAATTTAGATGTGTCCACGTTGCGCTTTGGGGCGTTTCCTGTCGCGGGCGCTAGGCCTACCCACACAAGTGAGGTATCATTTTTATCGGGAGACTTGGGGGAACGCTGGGTGGAAGGAAATTTGTGGCTCCTCTCAGATTCCAGAACTTTCTGCCACAGAAATGTGAGGAACGTGTGTTTTTTTGCCAAATTTTGAGGTTTGCAAAGGATTCCGGGTAACAGAACCTGGTCCGAGCCCCGCAAGTCACACCATCTTGGATTCCCCTAGGTCTCTAGATTTCAGAAATGCACAGGTTTGGTAGGTTTCCCTAGGTGCCGGCTGAGCTAGAGGCCAAAATCTACAGGTAGGCACTTCGCAAAAAACACCTCTGTTTTCTTTCAAAAATTTAGATGTGTCCACGTTGCGCTTTGGGGCGTTTCCTGTCGCGGGCGCTAGGCCTACCCACACAAGTGAGGTATCATTTTTATCGGGAGACTTGGGGGAACGCTGGGTGGAAGGAAGTTTGTGGCTCCTCTCAGATTCCAGAACTTTCTGCCATAGAAATGTGAGGAACATGTGTTTTTTTAGCCAAATTTTGAGGTTTGCAAAGGATTCTAGGTAACAGAACCTGGTCCGAGACCTGCAAGTCACCCTATCTTGGATTCCCCTAGGTCTCTAGTTTTCAGAAATGCACAGGTTTGGTAGGTTTCCCTAGGTGCCGGCTGAGCTAGAGGCCAAAATCTACAGGTAGGCACTTCGCAAAAAACACCTCTGTTTTCTTTCAAAAATTTAGATGTGTCCACGTTGCGCTTTGGGGCGTTTCCTGTCGCGGGCACTAGGCCTACCCACACAAGTGAGGTATCATTTTTATCGGGAGACTTGGGGGAACGCTGGGTGAAAGGAAATTTGTGGCTCCTCTCAGATTCCAGAACTTTCTGCCACAGAAATGTGAGGAACATGTGTTTTTTTAGCCAAATGTTGAGGTTTGCAAAGGATTCTGGGTAACAGAACCTGGTCCGAGACCCGCAAGTCACCCTATCTTGGATTCCCCTAGGTCTCTAGATTTCAGAAATGCACAGGTTTGGTAGGTTTCCCTAGGTGCCGGCTGAGCTAGAGGCCAAAATCTACAGGTAGGCACTTCGCAAAAAACACCTCTGTTTTCTTTCAAAAATTTAGATGTGTCCACGTTGCGCTTTGGGGCGCTTCCTGTCGCGGGCGCTAGGCCTACCCACACAAGTGAGATATCATTTTTATCGGGAGACTTGGGGGAACGCTGGGCGGAAGGAAATTTGTGGCTCCTCTCAGATTGCAGAACTTTCTGCCACAGAAATGTGAGGAACATGTGTTTTTTTAGCCACATTTTGAGGTTTGCAAAGGATTCTGGGTAACAGAACCTGGTCCGAGCCCCGCTAGTCACCCCATCTTGGATTCCCCTAGGTCTCTAGATTTCAGAAATGCACAGGTTTGGTAGTTTTCCCTAGGAGCCGGCTGAGCTAGAGGCCAAAATCTACAGGTAGGCACTTCGCAAAAAACACCTCTGTTTTCTTTCAAAAATTTAGATGTGTCCACGTTGCGCTTTGGGGCGTTTCCTGTCGCGGGCGCTAGGCCTACCCACACAAGTGAGGTATCATTTTTATCGGGAGACTTGGGGGAACGCTGGGTGGAAGGAAGTTTGTGGCTCCTCTCAGATTCCAGAACTTTCTGCCATAGAAATGTGAGGAACATGTGTTTTTTTAGCCAAATTTTGAGGTTTGCAAAGGATTCTAGGTAACAGAACCTGGTCCGAGACCTGCAAGTCACCCTATCTTGGATTCCCCTAGGTCTCTAGTTTTCAGAAATGCACAGGTTTGGTAGGTTTCCCTAGGTGCCGGCTGAGCTAGAGGCCAAAATCTACAGGTAGGCACTTCGCAAAAAACACCTCGGTTTTCTTTCAAAAATTTAGATGTGTCCACGTTGCGCTTTGGGGTGTTTCCTGTCGCGGGCACTAGGCCTACCCACACAAGTGAGGTATCATTTTTATCGGGAGACTTGGGGGAACGCTGGGTGAAAGGAAATTTGTGGCTCCTCTCAGATTCCAGAACTTTCTGCCACAGAAATGTGAGGAACATGTGTTTTTTTAGCCAAATGTTGAGGTTTGCAAAGGATTCTGGGTAACAGAACCTGGTCCGAGACCCGCAAGTCACCCTATCTTGGATTCCCCTAGGTCTCTAGATTTCAGAAATGCACAGGTTTGGTAGGTTTCCCTAGGTGCCGGCTGAGCTAGAGGCCAAAATCTACAGGTAGGCACTTCGCAAAAAACACCTCTGTTTTCTTTCAAAAATTTAGATGTGTCCACGTTGCGCTTTGGGGCGCTTCCTGTCGCGGGCGCTAGGCCTACCCACACAAGTGAGGTATCATTTTTATCGGGAGACTTGGGGGAACGCTGGGCGGAAGGAAATTTGTGGCTCCTCTCAGATTGCAGAACTTTCTGCCACAGAAATGTGAGGAACATGTGTTTTTTTAGCCACATTTTGAGGTTTGCAAAGGATTCTGGGTAACAGAACCTGGTCCGAGCCCCGCTAGTCACCCCATCTTGGATTCCCCTAGGTCTCTAGATTTCAGAAATGCACAGGTTTGGTAGTTTTCCCTAGGAGCCGGCTGAGCTAGAGGCCAAAATCTACAGGTAGGCACTTCGCAAAAAACACCTCTGTTTTCTTTCAAAAATTTAGATGTGTCCACGTTGCGCTTTGGGGCGTTTCCTGTCGCGGGCGCTAGGCCTACCCACACAAGTGAGGTATCATTTTTATCGGGAGACTTGGGGGAACGCTGGGTGGAAGGAAATTTGTGGCTCCTCTCAGATTCCAGAACTTTCTGCCACAGAAATGTGAGGAACATGTGTTTTTTTAGCCAAATTTTGAGGTTTGCAAAGGATTCTAGGTAACAGAACCTGGTCCGAGACCCGCAAGTCATCCTATCTTGGATTCCCCTAGGTCTCTAGTTTTCAGAAATGCACAGGTTTGGTAGGTTTCCCTAGGTGCCGGCTGAGCTAGAGGCCAAAATCTACAGGTAGGCACTTCGCAAAAAACACCTCTGTTTTCTTTCAAAAATTTAGATGTGTCCACGTTGCGCTTTGGGGCGTTTCCTGTCGCGGGCGCTAGGCCTACCCACACAAGTGAGGTATCATTTTTATCGGGAGACTTGGGGGAACGCTGGGTGAAAGGAAATTTGTGGCTCCTCTCAGATTCCAGAACTTTCTGCCACAGAAATGTGAGGAACATGTGTTTTTTTAGCCAAATTTTGAGGTTTGCAAAGGATTCTGAGTAACAGAACCTGGTCCGAGACCCGCAAGTCACCCTATCCTGGATTCCCCAGGTCTCTAGGTTTCAGAAATGCACAGGTTTGGTAGGTTTCCCTAGGTGCCGGCTGAGCTAGAGGCCAAAATCTACAGGTAGGCACTTCGCAAAAAACACCTCTGTTTTCTTTCTAAAATTTAGATGTGTCCACGTTGCGCTTTGGGGCGTTTCCTGTCGCGGGCGCTAGGCCTACCCACACAAGTGAGGTATCATTTTTATCGGGAGACTTGGGGGAACGCTGGGTGGAAGGAAATTTGTGGCTCCTCTCAGATTCCAGAACTTTCTGCCACAGAAATGTGAGGAACGTGTGTTTTTTTGCCAAATTTTGAGGTTTGCAAAGGATTCCGGGTAACAGAACCTGGTCCGAGCCCCGCAAGTCACACCATCTTGGATTCCCCTAGGTCTCTAGATTTCAGAAATGCACAGGTTTGGTAGGTTTCCCTAGGTGCCGGCTGAGCTAGAGGCCAAAATCTACAGATAGGCACTTCGCAAAAAACACCTCTGTTTTCTTTGAAAAATTTAAATGTGTCCACGTTGCGCTTTGGGGCGTTTCCTGTCGCGGGCGCTAGGCCTACCCACACAAGTGAGGTATCATTTTTATCGGGAGACTTGGGGGAACGCTGGGTGGAAGGAAGTTTGTGGCTCCTCTCAGATTCCAGAACTTTCTGCCACAGAAATGTGAGGAACATGTGTTTTTTTAGCCAAATTTTGAGGTTTGCAAAGGATTCTAGGTAACAGAACCTGGTCCGAGACCTGCAAGTCACCCTATCTTGGATTCCCCTAGGTCTCTAGTTTTCAGAAATGCACAGGTTTGGTAGGTTTCCCTAGGTGCCGGCTGAGCTAGAGGCCAAAATCTACAGGTAGGCACTTCGCAAAAAACACCTCTGTTTTCTTTCAAAAATTTAGATGTGTCCACGTTGCGCTTTGGGGCGTTTCCTGTCGCGGGCACTAGGCCTACCCACACAAGTGAGGTATCATTTTTATCGGGAGACTTGGGGGAACGCTGGGTGAAAGGAAATTTGTGGCTCCTCTCAGATTCCAGAACTTTCTGCCACAGAAATGTGAGGAACATGTGTTTTTTTAGCCAAATATTGAGGTTTGCAAAGGATTCTGGGTAACAGAACCTGGTCCGAGACCCGCAAGTCACCCTATCTTGGATTCCCCTAGGTCTCTAGATTTCAGAAATGCACAGGTTTGGTAGGTTTCCCTAGGTGCCGGCTGAGCTAGAGGCCAAAATCTACAGGTAGGCACTTCGCAAAAAACACCTCTGTTTTCTTTCAAAAATTTAGATGTGTCCACGTTGCGCTTTGGGCCGATTCCTGTCGCGGGCGCTAGGCCTACCCACACAAGTGAGGTATCATTTTTATCGGGAGACTTGGGGGAACGCTGGGCGGAAGGAAATTTGTGGCTCCTCTCAGATTGCAGAACTTTCTGCCACAGAAATGTGAGGAACATGTGTTTTTTTAGCCACATTTTGAGGTTTGCAAAGGATTCTGGGTAACAGAACCTGGTCCGAGCCCCGCTAGTCACCCCATCTTGGATTCCCCTAGGTCTCTAGATTTCAGAAATGCACAGGTTTGGTAGTTTTCCCTAGGAGCCGGCTGAGCTAGAGGCCAAAATCTACAGGTAGGCACTTCGCAAAAAACACCTCTGTTTTCTTTCAAAAATTTAGATGTGTCCACGTTGCGCTTTGGGGCGTTTCCTGTCGCGGGCGCTAGGCCTACCCACACAAGTGAGGTATCATTTTTATCGGGAGACTTGGGGGAACGCTGGGTGGAAGGAAATTTGTGGCTCCTCTCAGATTCCCGAACTTTCTGCCACAGAAATGTGAGGAACATGTGTTTCTTTAGACAAATTTTGAGGTTTGCAAAGTATTCTAGGTAACAGAACCTGGTCCGAGACCAGCAAGTCATCCTATCTTGGATTCCCCTAGGTCTCTAGTTTTCAGAAATGCACAGGTTTGGTAGGTTTCCCTAGGTGCCGGCTGAGCTAGAGGCCAAAATCTACAGGTAGGCACTTCGCAAAAAACACCTCTGTTTTCTTTCAAAAATTTAGATGTGACAACGTTGCGCTTTGGGGCATTTCCTGTCGCGGGCGCTAGGCCTACCCACACAAGTGAGGTATCATTTGTATCGGGAGACTTGGGGGAACGCTGGGTGGAAGGAAATTTGTGACTCCTCTCAGATTCCAGAACTTTCTGCCACAGAAATGTGAGGAACATGTGTTTTTTTAGCCAAATTTTGAGGTTTGCAAAGGTTTCGGGGTAACAGAACCTGGTCCGAGCCCCGCAAGTCACCCCATCTTGGATTCCCCTAGGTCTCTAGATTTCAGAAATGCACAGGTTTGGTAGGTTTCCCTAGGTGCCGGCTGAGCTAGAGGCCAAAATCTACAGGTAGGCACTTCGCAAAAAAAACCTCTGTTTTCTTTCAAAAATTTAGATGTGTCCACGTTGCGCTTTGGGGCTTTCCTGTCGCGGGTGCTAGGCCTACCCACACAAGTGAGGTATCATTTGTATCGGGAGACTTGGGGGAACGCTGGGTGGAAGGAAATTTGTGGCTCCTCTCAGATCCAGAACTCTCTGCCACAGAAATGTGAGGAACGTGTGTTTTTTAGCCAAATTTTGAGGTTTGCAAAGGATTCTGGGTAACAGAACCTGGTCCGAGCCCCGCAAGTCACCCCATCTTGGATTCCCCTAGGTCTCTAGATTTCAGAAATGCACAGGTTTGGTAGTTTTCCCTAGGAGCCGGCTGAGCTAGAGGCCAAAATCTACAGGTAGGCACTTCGCAAAAAACACCTCTGTTTTCTTTCAAAAATTTAGATGTGTCCACGTTGCGCTTTGGGGCGTTTCCTGTCGCGGGCACAAGTGAGGTATCATTTTTATCGGGAGACTTGGGGGAACACTGGGTGGAAGGAAATTTGTGGCTCCTCTCATATTCCAGAACTTTCTGCCACAGAAATGTGAGGAACATGTGTTTTTTTAGCCAAATTTTATGGTTTGCAAAGGATTCTAGGTAACAGAACCTGGTCCGAGACCCGCAAGTCACCCTATCTTGGATTCCCCTAGGTCTCTAGTTTTCAGAAATGCACAGGTTTGGTAGGTTTCCCTAGGTGCCGGCTGAGCTAGAGGCCAAAATCTACAGGTAGGCACTTCGCAAAAAACACCTCTGTTTTCTTTCAAAAATTTAGATGTGTCCACGTTGCGCTTTGGGGCGTTTCCTGTCGCGGGCGCTAGGCCTACCCACACAAGTGAGGTATCATTTTTATCGGGAGACTTGGGGGAACGCTGGGTGAAAGGAAATTTGTGGCTCCTCTCAGATTCCAGAACTTTCTGCCACAGAAATGTGAGGAACATGTGTTTTTTTAGCCAAATTTTGAGGTTTGCAAAGGATTCTGAGTAACAGAACCTGGTCCGAGACCCGCAAGTCACCCTATCTTGGATTCCCCAGGTCTCTAGGTTTCAGAAATGCACAGGTTTGGTAGGTTTCCCTAGGTGCCGGCTGAGCTAGAGGCCAAAATCTACAGGTAGGCACTTCGCAAAAAACACCTCTGTTTTCTTTCAAAAATTTAGATGTGTCCACGTTGCGCTTTGGGGCGTTTCCTGTCGCGGGCGCTAGGCCTACCCACACAAGTGAGGTATCATTTTTATCGGGAGACTTGGGGGAACGCTGGGTGGAAGGAAATTTGTGGCTCCTCTCAGATTCCAGAACTTTCTGCCACAGAAATGTGAGGAACGAGTGTTTTTTTGCCAAATTTTGAGGTTTGCAAAGGATTCCGGGTAACAGAACCTGGTCCGAGCCCCGCAAGTCACACCATCTTGGATTCCCCTATGTCTCTAGATTTCAGAAATGCACAGGTTTGGTAGGTTTCCCTAGGTGCCGGCTGAGCTAGAGGCCAAAATCTACAGGTAGGCACTTCGCAAAAAACACCTCTGTTTTCTTTCAAAAATTTAGATGTGTCCACGTTGCGCTTTGGGGCGTTTCCTGTCGCGGGCGCTAGGCCTACCCCCACAAGTGAGGTATCATTTTTATCGGGAGACTTGGGGGAACGCTGGGTGGAAGGAAATTTGTGGCTCCTCTCAGATTCCAGAACTTTCTGCCATAGAAATGTGAGGAACATGTGTTTTTTTAGCCAAATTTTGAGGTTTGCAAAGTATTCTGGGTAACAGAACCTGGTCCGAGCCCAGCAAGTCACCCCATCTTGGATTCCCCTAGGTCTCTAGTTTTCAGAAATGCACAGGTTTGGTAGGTTTCTCTAGGTGCCGGCTGAGCTAGAGGCCAAAATCTACAGGTAGGCACTTCGCAAAAAACACCTCTGTTTTCTTTCAAAAATTTAGTGATGGCCACGTTGCGCTTTGGGGCGTTTCCTGTCACGAGCGCTAGGCCTACCCACACAAGTGAGGTATCATTTTTATAGGGGGTCTTGGGGGATCGCTGGGTGGAAGGAAATTTGTGGCTCCTCTCAGATTCCAGAACTTTCTGCCACAGAAATGTGAGGAACATGTGTTTTTTTAGCCACATTTTGAGGTTTGCAAAGGATTCTGGGTAACAGAACCTGGTCCGAGCCCCGCAAGTCACCCCATCTTGGATTCCCCTAGGTCTCTAGTTTTCAGAAATGCACAGGTTTGGTAGGTTTCCCTAGGTGCCGGCTGAGCTAGAGGCCAAAATCTACAGGTAGGCACTTCGCAAAAAACACCTCTGTTTTCTTTCAAAAATTTAGATGTGTCCACGTTGCGCTTTGGGGCATTTCCTGTCGCTGGCGCTAGGCCTACCCACACAAGTGAGGTATCATTTGTATCGGGAGACTTGGGGGAACGCTGGGTGGAAGGAAATTTGTGACTCCTCTCAGATTCCAGAACTTTCTGCCACAGAAATGTGAGGAACATGTGTTTTTTTAGCCAAATTTTGAGGTTTGCAAAGGTTTCGGGGTAACAGAACCTGGTCCGAGCCCCGCAAGTCACCCCATCTTGGATTCCCCTAGGTCTCTAGATTTCAGAAATGCACAGGTTTGGTAGGTTTCCCTAGGTGCCGGCTGAGCTAGAGGCCAAAATCTACAGGTAGGCACTTCGCAAAAAACACCTCTGTTTTCTTTCAAAAATTTAGATGTGTCCACGTTGCGCTTTGGGGCTTTCCTGTCGCGGGCGCTAGGCCTACCCACACAAGTGAGGTATCATTTGTATCGGGAGACTTGGGGGAACGCTGGGTGGAAGGAAATTTGTGGCTCCTCTCAGATTCCAGAACTCTCTGCCACAGAAATGTGAGGAACGTGTGTTTTTTAGCCAAATTTTGAGGTTTGCAAAGGATTCTGGGTAACAGAACCTGGTCTGAGCCCCGCAAGTCACCCCATCTTGGATTCCCCTAGGTCTCTAGATTTCAGAAATGCACAGGTTTGGTAGTTTTCCCTAGGAGCCGGCTGAGCTAGAGGCCAAAATCTACAGGTAGGCACTTCGCAAAAAACACCTCTGTTTTCTTTCAAAAATTTAGATGTGTCCACGTTGCGCTTTGGGGCGTTTCCTGTCGCGGGCGCTAGGCCTACTCACACAAGTGAGGTATCATTTTTATCGGGAGACTTGGGGGAGCGCTGGGTGGAAGGAAATTTGTGGCTCCTCTCAGATTCCAGAACTCTCTGCCACAGAAATGTGAGGAACGTGTGTTTTTTAGCCAGATTTTGAGGTTTGCAAAGGATTCTGGGTAACAGAACCTGGTCCGAGCCCCGCAAGTCACCCCATCTTGGATTCCCCTAGGTCTCTAGATTTCAGAAATGCACAGGTTTGGTAGGTTTCCCTAGGTGCCGGCTGAGCTAGAGGCCAAAATCTACAGGTAGGCACTTCGCAAAAAACACCTCTGTTTTCTTTCAAAAATTTAGATGTGTCCACGTTGCGCTTTGGGGCGTTTCCTGTCGCGGGCGCTAGGCCTACCCACACAAGTGAGGTATCATTTGTATCGGGAGACTTGGGGGAACGCTGGGTGGAAGGAAATTTGTGACTCCTCTCAGATTCCAGAACTTTCTGCCACAGAAATGTTAGGAACATGTGTTTTTTTAGCCAAATTTTGAGGTTTGCAAAGGTTTCGGGGTAACAGAACCTGGTCCGAGCCCCGCAAGTCACCCCATCTTGGATTCCCCTAGGTCTCTAGATTTCAGAAATGCACAGGTTTGGTAGGTTTCCCTAGGTGCCGGCTGAGCTAGAGGCCAAAATCTACAGGTAGGCACTTCGCAAAAAAAACCTCTGTTTTCTTTCAAAAATTTAGATGTGTCCACGTTGCGCTTTGGGGCTTTCCTGTCGCGGGCGCTAGGCCTACCCACACAAGTGAGGTATCATTTGTATCGGGAGACTTGGGGGAACGCTGGGTGGAAGGAAATTTGTGGCTCCTCTCAGATTCCAGAACTCTCTGCCACAGAAATGTGAGGAACGTGTGTTTTTTAGCCAAAGTTTGAGGTTTGCAAAGGATTCTGGGTAACAGAACCTGGTCCGAGCCCCGCAAGTCACCCCATCTTGGATTCCCCTCGGTCTCTAGATTTCAGAAATGCACAGGTTTGGTAGTTTTCCCTAGGAGCCGGCTGAGCTAGAGGCCAAAATCTACAGGTAGGCACTTCGCAAAAAACACCTCTGTTTTCTTTCAAAAATGTAGATGTGTCCACGTTGCGCTTTGGGGCGTTTCCTGTCGCGGGCGCTAGGCCTACCCACACAAGTGAGGTATCATTTTTATCGGGAGACTTGGGGGAACACTGGGTGGAAGGAAATTTGTGGCTCCTCTCATATTCCAGAACTTTCTGCCACAGAAATGTGAGGAACATGTGTTTTTTTAGCCAAATTTTATGGTTTGCAAAGGATTCTAGGTAACAGAACCTGGTCCGAGACCCGCAAGTCACCCTATCTTGGATTCCCCTAGGTCTCTAGTTTTCAGAAATGCACAGGTTTGGTAGGTTTCCCTAGGTGCCGGCTGAGCTAGAGGCCAAAATCTACAGGTAGGCACTTCGCAAAAAACACCTCTGTTTTCTTTCAAAAATTTAGATGTGTCCACGTTGCGCTTTGGGGCGTTTCCTGTCGCGGGCGCTAGGCCTACCCACACAAGTGAGGTACCATTTTTATCGGGAGACTTGGGGGAACGCTGGGTGAAAGGAAATTTGTGGCTCCTCTCAGATTCCAGAACTTTCTGCCACAGAAATGTGAGGAACATGTGTTTTTTTAGCCAAATTTTGAGGTTTGCAAAGGATTCTGAGTAACAGAACCTGGTCCGAGACCCGCAAGTCACCCTATCTTGGATTCCCCAGGTCTCTAGGTTTCAGAAATACACAGGTTTGGTAGGTTTCCCTAGGTGCCGGCTGAGCTAGAGGCCAAAATCTACAGGTAGGCACTTCGCAAAAAACACCTCTGTTTTCTTTCAAAAATTTAGATGTGTCCACGTTGCGCTTTGGGGCGTTTCCTGTCGCGGGCGCTAGGCCTACCCACACAAGTGAGGTATCATTTTTATCAGGAGACTTGGGGGAACGCTGGGTGGAAGGAAATTTGTGGCTCCTCTCAGATTCCAGAACTTTCTGCCACAGAAATGTGAGGAACGTGTGTTTTTTGCCAAATTTTGAGGTTTGCAAAGGATTCCGGGTAACAGAACCTGGTCCGAGCCCCGCAAGTCACACCATCTTGGATTCCCCTAGGTCTCTAGATTTCAGAAATGCACAGGTTTGGTAGGTTTCCCTAGGTGCCGGCTGAGCTAGAGGCTAAAATCTACAGGTAGGCACTTCGCAAAAAACACCTCTGTTTTCTTTCAAAAATTTAGATGTGTCCACGTTGTGCTTTGGGGCGTTTCCTGTCGCGGGCGCTAGGCCTACCCACACAAGTGAGGTATCATTTTTATCGGGAGACTTGGGGGAACGCTGGGTGGAAGGACATTTGTGGCTCCTCTCAGATTCCAGAACTTTCTGCCATAGAAATGTGAGGAACATGTGTTTTTTTAGCCAAATTTTGAGGTTTGCAAAGTATTCTGAGTAACAGAACCTGGTCCGAGCCCAGCAAGTCACCCCATCTTGGATTCCCCTAGGTCTCTAGTTTTCAGAAATGCACAGGTTTGGTAGGTTTCCCTAGGTGCCGGCTGAGCTAGAGGCCAAAATCTACAGGTAGGCACTTCGCAAAAAACACCTCTGTTTTCTTTCAAAAATTTAGATGTGGCCACGTTGCGCTTTGGGGCGTTTCCTGTCACGAGCGCTAGGCCTACCCACACAAGTGAGGTATCATTTTTATAGGGGGTCTTGGGGGATCGCTGGGTGGAAGGAAATTTGTGGCTCCTCTCAGATTCCAGAACTTTCTGCCACAGAAATGTGAGGAACATGTGTTTTTTTAGCCAAATTTTGAGGTTTGCAAAGGTTTCCGGGTAACAGAACCTGGTCCGAGCCCCGCAAGTCACCCCATCTTGGATTCCCCTAGGTCTCTAGATTTCAGCAATGCACAGGTTTGGTAGGTTTCCCTAGGTGCCGGCTGAGCTAGAGGCCAAAATCTACAGGTAGGCACTTCGCAAAAAACACCTCTGTTTTCTTTCAAAAATTTAGATGTGTCCACGTTGCGCTTTGGGGCATTTCCTGTCGCGGGCGCTAGGCCTACCCACACAAGTGAGGTATCATTTGTATCGGGAGACTTGGGGGAACGCTGGGTGGAAGGAAATTTGTGACTCCTCTCAGATTCCAGAACTTTCTGCCACAGAAATGTGAGGAACATGTGTTTTTTTAGCCAAATTTTGAGGTTTGCAAAGGTTTCGGGGTAACAGAACCTGGTCCGAGCCCCGCAAGTCACCCCATCTTGGATTCCCCTAGGTCTCTAGATTTCAGAAATGCACAGGTTTGGTAGGTTTCCCTAGGTGCCGGCTGAGCTAGAGGCCAAAATCTACAGGTAGGCACTTCGCAAAAAACACCTCTGTTTTCTTTCAAAAATTTAGATGTGTCCACGTTGCGCTTTGGGGCTTTCCTGTCGCGGGCGCTAGGCCTACCCACACAAGTGAGGTATCATTTGTATCGGGAGACTTGGGGGAACGCTGGGTTAGAGGAAATTTGTGGCTCCTCTCAGATTCCAGAACTCTCTGCCACAGAAATGTGAGGAACGTGTGTTTTTTAGCCAAATTTTGAGGTTTGCAAAGGATTCTGGGTAACAGAACCTGGTCCGAGCCCCGCAAGTCACCCCATCTTGGATTCCCCTAGGTCTCTAGATTTCAGAAATGCACAGGTTTGGTAGTTTTCCCTAGGAGCCGGCTGAGCTAGAGGCCAAAATCTACAGGTAGGCACTTCGCAAAAAACACCTCTGTTTTCTTTCAAAAATTTAGATGTGTCCACGTTGCGCTTTGGGGCGTTTCCTGTCGCGGGCGCTAGGCCTACTCACACAAGTGAGGTATCATTTTTATCGGGAGACTTGGGGGAGCGCTGGGTGGAAGGAAATTTGTGGCTCCTCTCAGATTCCAGAACTCTCTGCCACAGAAATGTGAGGAACGTGTGTTTTTTAGCCAGATTTTGAGGTTTGCAAAGGATTCTGGGTAACAGAACCTGGTCCGAGCCCCGCAAGTCACCCCATCTTGGATTCCCCTAGGTCTCTAGATTTCAGAAATGCACAGGTTTGGTAGGTTTCCCTAGGTGCCGGCTGAGCTAGAGGCCAAAATCTACAGATAGGCACTTCGCAAAAAACACCTCTGTTTTCTTTCAAAAATTTAGATGTGTCCACGTTGCTCTTTGGGGTGTTTCCTGTCGCGGGCGCTAGGCCTACCCACACAAGTGAGGTATCATTTTTATCGGGAGACTTGGGGGAACGCTGGGCGGAAGGAAATTTGTGGCTCCTCTCAGATTCCAGAACTCTCTGCCACAGAAATGTGAGGAACATGTGTTTTTTTAGCCACATTTTGAGGTTTGCAAAGGATTCTGGTTAACAGAACCTGGTCCGCGCCCCGCAAGTCACCCCATCTTGGATTCCCCTAGGTCTCTAGATTTCAGAAATGCACAGGTTTGGTAGGTTTCCCTAGGTGCCGGCTGAGCTAGAGGCCAGAATCTACAGGTAGGCACTTCTCAAAAAACACCTCTGTTTTCTTTCAAAAAGTTCGACGTGTCCACGTTGCGCTTTGGGGCATTTCCTGTCGCGGGCGCTAAGCCTACCCACACAAGTGAGGTATCATTTTTATCGGGAGACTTGGGGGAACGCTGGGCGGAAGGAAATTTGTGGCTCCTCTCAGATTGCAGAACTTTCTGCCACAGAAATGTGAGGAACATGTGTTTTTTTAGCCACATTTTGAGGTTTGCAAAGGATTCTGGGTAACAGAACCTGGTCCGAGCCCCACAAGTCACCCCATCTTGGATTCCCCTAGGTCTCTAGATTTCAGAAATGCACAGGTTTGGTAGTTTTCCCTAGGAGCCGGCTGAGCTAGAGGCCAAAATCTACAGGTAGGCACTTCGCAAAAAACACCTCTGTTTTCTTTCAAAAATTTAGATGTGTCCACGTTGCGCTTTGGGGCGTTTCCTGTCGCGGGCGCTAGGCCTACCCACACAAGTGAGGTATCATTTTTATCGCGAGACTTGGGGGAACGCTGGGTGGAAGGAAGTTTGTGGCTCCTCTCAGATTCCAGAACTTTCTGCCATAGAAATGTGAGGAACATGTGTTTTTTTAGCCAAATGTTGAGGTTTGCAAAGGATTCTAGGTAACAGAACCTGGTCCGAGACCTGCAAGTCACCCTATCTTGGATTCCCCTAGGTCTCTAGTTTTCAGAAATGCACAGGTTTGGTAGGTTTCCCTAGGTGCCGGCTGAGCTAGAGGCCAAAATCTACAGGTAGGCACTTCGCAAAAAACACCTCTGTTTTCTTTCAAAAATTTAGATGTGTCCACGTTGCGCTTTGGGGCGCTTCCTGTCGCGGGCGCTAGGCCTACCCACACAAGTGAGGTATCATTTTTATCGGGAGACTTGGGGGAACGCTGGACGGAAGGAAATTTGTGGCTCCTCTCAGATTGCAGAACTTTCTGCCACAGAAATGTGAGGAACATGTGTTTTTTTAGCCACATTTTGAGGTTTGCAAAGGATTCTGGGTAACAGAACCTGGTCCGAGCCCCGCTAGTCACCCCATCTTGGATTCCCCTAGGTCTCTAGATTTCAGAAATGCACAGGTTTGGTAGTTTTCCCTAGGAGCCGGCTGAGCTAGAGGCCAAAATCTACAGGTAGGCACTTCGCAAAAAACACCTCTGTTTTCTTTCAAAAATTTAGATGTTTCCACGTTGCGCTTTGGGGCGTTTCCTGTCGCGGGCGCTAGGCCTACCCACACAAGTGAGGTATCATTTTTATCGGGAGACTTGGGGGAACGCTGGGTGGAAGGAAATTTGTGGCTCCTCTCAGATTCCAGAACTTTCTGCCATAGAAATGTGAGGAACATGTGTTTTTTTAGCCAAATTTTGAGGTTTGCAAAGTATTCTGGGTAACAGAACCTGGTCCGAGCCCCGCAAGTCACCCCATCTTGGATTCCCCTAGGTCTCTAGTTTTCAGAAATGCACAGGTTTGCTAGGTTTCCCTAGGTGCCGGCTGAGCTAGAGGCCAAAATCTACAGGTAGGCACTTCGCAAAAAACACCTCTGTTTTCTTTCAAAAATTTAGATGTGTCCACGTTGCGCTTTGGGGCGTTTCCTGTCGCGGGCGCTAGGCCTACCCACACAAGTGAGGTATCATTTTTATCGGGAGACTTGGGGGAATGCTGGGCGGAAGGAAATTTGTGGCTCCTCTCAGATTGCAGAACTTTCTGCCACAGAAATGTGTGGAACATGTGTTTTTTTAGCCACATTTTGAGGTTTGCAAAGGATTCTGGGTAACAGAACCAGGTCCGCGCCCCGCAAGTCACCCCATCTTGGATTCCCCTAGGTCTCTAGATTTCAGAAATGCACAGGTTTGGTAGGTTTCCCTAGGTGCCGGCTGAGCTAGAGGCCAGAATCTACAGGTAGGCACTTCTCAAAAAACACCTCTGTTTTCTTTCAAAAAGTTCGACGTGTCCACGTTGCGCTTTGGGGTGTTTCCTGTCGCGGGCGCTAGGCCTACCCACACAAGTGAGGTATCATTTTTATCGGGAGACTTGGGGGAACGCTGGGCGGAAGGAAATTTGTGGCTCCTCTCAGATTCCAGAACTCTCTGCCACAGAAATGTGAGGAACATGTGTTTTTTTAGCCACATTTTGAGGTTTGCAAAGGATTCTGGTTAACAGAACCTGGTCCGCGCCCCGCAAGTCACCCCATCTTGGATTCCCCTAGGTCTCTAGATTTCAGAAATGCACAGGTTTGGTAGGTTTCCCTAGGTGCCGGCTGAGCTAGAGGCCAGAATCTACAGGTAGGCACTTCTCAAAAAACACCTCTGTTTTCTTTCAAAAAGTTCGACGTGTCCACGTTGCGCTTTGGGGCATTTCCTGTCGCGGGCGCTAAGCCTACCCACACAAGTGAGGTATCATTTTTATCGGGAGACTTGGGGGAACGCTGGGCGGAAGGAAATTTGTGGCTCCTCTCAGATTGCAGAACTTTCTGCCACAGAAATGTGAGGAACATGTGTTTTTTTAGCCACATTTTGAGGTTTGCAAAGGATTCTGGGTAACAGAACCTGGTCTGAGCCCCACAAGTCACCCCATCTTGGATTCCCCTAGGTCTCTAGATTTCAGAAATGCACAGGTTTGGTAGTTTTCCCTAGGAGCCGGCTGAGCTAGAGGCCAAAATCTACAGGTAGGCACTTCGCAAAAAACACCTCTGTTTTCTTTCAAAAATTTAGATGTGTCCACGTTGCGCTTTGGGGCGTTTCCTGTCGCGGGCGCTAGGCCTACCCACACAAGTGAGGTATCATTTTTATCGCGAGACTTGGGGGAACGCTGGGTGGAAGGAAGTTTGTGGCTCCTCTCAGATTCCAGAACTTTCTGCCATAGAAATGTGAGGAACATGTGTTTTTTTAGCCAAATGTTGAGGTTTGCAAAGGATTCTAGGTAACAGAACCTGGTCCGAGACCTGCAAGTCACCCTATCTTGGATTCCCCTAGGTCTCTAGTTTTCAGAAATGCACAGGTTTGGTAGGTTTCCCTAGGTGCCGGCTGAGCTAGAGGCCAAAATCTACAGGTAGGCACTTCGCAAAAAACACCTCTGTTTTCTTTCAAAAATTTAGATGTGTCCACGTTGCGCTTTGGGGCGCTTCCTGTCGCGGGCGCTAGGCCTACCCACACAAGTGAGGTATCATTTTTATCGGGAGACTTGGGGGAACGCTGGACGGAAGGAAATTTGTGGCTCCTCTCAGATTGCAGAACTTTCTGCCACAGAAATGTGAGGAACATGTGTTTTTTTAGCCACATTTTGAGGTTTGCAAAGGATTCTGGGTAACAGAACCTGGTCCGAGCCCCGCTAGTCACCCCATCTTGGATTCCCCTAGGTCTCTAGATTTCAGAAATGCACAGGTTTGGTAGTTTTCCCTAGGAGCCGGCTGAGCTAGAGGCCAAAATCTACAGGTAGGCACTTCGCAAAAAACACCTCTGTTTTCTTTCAAAAATTTAGATGTGTCCACGTTGCGCTTTGGGGCGTTTCCTGTCGCGGGCGCTAGGCCTACCCACACAAGTGAGGTATCATTTTTATCGGGAGACTTGGGGGAACGCTGGGTGGAAGGAAATTTGTGGCTCCTCTCAGATTCCAGAACTTTCTGCCATAGAAATGTGAGGAACATGTGTTTTTTTAGCCAAATTTTGAGGTTTGCAAAGTATTCTGGGTAACAGAACCTGGTCCGAGCCCCGCAAGTCACCCCATCTTGGATTCCCCTAGGTCTCTAGTTTTCAGAAATGCACAGGTTTGGTAGGTTTCCCTAGGTGCCGGCTGAGCTAGAGGCCAAAATCTACAGGTAGGCACTTCGCAAAAAACACCTCTGTTTTCTTTCAAAAATTTAGATGTGTCCACGTTGCGCTTTGGGGCGTTTCCTGTCGTGGGCGCTAGGCCTACCCACACAAGTGAGGTATCATTTTTATCGGGAGACTTGGGGGAATGCTGGGCGGAAGGAAATTTGTGGCTCCTCTCAGATTGCAGAACTTTCTGCCACAGAAATGTGTGGAACATGTGTTTTTTTAGCCACATTTTGAGGTTTGCAAAGGATTCTGGGTAACAGAACCAGGTCCGCGCCCCGCAAGTCACCCCATCTTGGATTCCCCTAGGTCTCTAGATTTCAGAAATGCACAGGTTTGGTAGGTTTCCCTAGGTGCCGGCTGAGCTAGAGGCCAGAATCTACAGGTAGGCACTTCTCAAAAAACACCTCTGTTTTCTTTCAAAAAGTTCGACGTGTCCACGTTGCACTTTGGGGCGTTTCTTGTCGCGGGCGCTAAGCCTACCCACACAAGTGAGGTATCATTTTTATCGGGAGACTTGGGGGAACGCTGGGTGGAAGGAAATTTGTGGCTCCTCTCAGATTCCAGAACTTTCTGCCACAGAAATGTGAGGAACGTGTGTTTTTTTAGCCAAATTTTGAGGTTTGCAAAGGATTCTGGATAACAGAACCTGGTCCGAGCCCCGCAAGTCACCCCATCTTTGATTCCCCTAGGTCTCTCGTTTTCAGAAATGCACAGGTTTGGTAGGTTTCGCTAGGTGCCGGCTGAGCTAGAGGCCAAAATCTACAGGTAGGCACTTCGCAAAAAACACCTCTGTTTTCTTTCAAAAATTTAGATGTGTCCACGTTGCGCTTTGGGGCGTTTCCTGTCGCGGGCGCTAGGCCTACCCACACAAGTGAGGTATCATTTTTATCGGGAGACTTGGGGGAACGCTGGGTGGAAGGAAGTTTGTGGCTCCTCTCAGATTCCAGAACTTTCTGCCATAGAAATGTGAGGAACATGTGTTTTTTTAGCCAAATTTTGAGGTTTGCAAAGGATTCTAGGTAACAGAACCTGGTCCGAGACCCGCAAGTCACCCTATCTTGGATTCCCCTAGGTCTCTAGTTTTCAGAAATGCACAGGTTTGGTAGGTTTCCCTAGGTGCCGGCTGAGCTAGAGGCCAAAATCTACAGGTAGGCACTTCGCAAAAAACACCTCTGTTTTCTTTCAAAAATTTAGATGTGTCCACGTTGCGCTTTGGGGCGTTTCCTGTCGCGGGCGCTAGGCCTACCCACACAAGTGAGGTATCATTTGTATCGGGAGACTTGGGGGAACGCTGGGTGAAAGGAAATTTGTGGCTCCGCTCAGATTCCAGAACTTTCTGCCACAGAAATGTGAGGAACATGTGTTTTTTTAGCCAAATTTTGAGGTTTGCAAAGGATTCTGGGTAACAGAACCTGGTCCGAGACCCGCAAGTCACCCTATCTTGGATTCCCCTAGGTCTCTAGTTTTCAGAAATGCACAGGTTTGGTAGGTTTCCCTAGGTGCCGGCTGAGCTAGAGGCCAAAATCTACAGGTAGGCACTTCGCAAAAAACACCTCTGTTTTCTTTAAAAAATTTAGATGTGTCCACGTTGCGCTTTGGGGCGTTTCCTGTCGCGGGCGCTAGGCCTACCCACACAAGTGAGGTATCATTTTTATCGGGAGACTTGGGGGAACGCTGAGCGGAAGGAAATTTGTGGCTCCTCTCAGATTGCAGAACTTTCTGCCACAGAAATGTGAGGAACATGTGTTTTTTTAGCCACATTTTGAGGTTTGCAAAGGATTCTGGGTAACAGAACCTGGTCCGAGCCCCGCAAGTCACCCCATCTTGGATTCCCCTAGGTCTCTAGATTTCAGAAATGCACAGGTTTGGTAGTTTTCCCTAGGAGCCGGATGAGCTAGAGGCCAAAATCTACAGGTAGGCACTTCGCAAAAAACACCTCTGTTTTCTTTCAAAAATTTAGATGTGTCCACGTTGCGCTTTGGGGCATTTCCTGTCGCGGGCGCTAGGCCTACCCACACAAGTGAGGTATCATTTTTATCGGGAGACTTGGGGGAACGCTGGGCGGAAGGAAATTTGTGGCTCCTCTCAGATTCCAGAACTTTCTGCCACAGAAATCTGAGGAACATGTGTTTTTTTAGCAAAATTTTGAGGTTTGCAAAGGATTCTAGGTAACAGAACCTGGTCCGAGACCCGCAAGTCATCCTATCTTGGATTCCCCTAGGTCTCTAGTTTTCAGAAATGCACAGGTTTGGTAGGTTTCCCTAGGTGCCGGCTGAGCTAGAGGCCAAAATCTACAGGTAGGCACTTCGCAAAAAACACCTCTGTTTTCTTTCAAAAATTTAGATGTGTCCACGTTGCGCTTTGGGGCGTTTCCTGTCGCGGGCGCTAAGCCTACCCACACAAGTGAGGTATCATTTTTATCGGGAGACTTGGGGGAACGCTGGGTGAAAGGAAATTTGTGGCTCCTCTCAGATTCCAGAACTCTCTGCCACAGAAATGTGAGGAACGTGTGTTTTTTAGCCAAATTTTGAGGTTTGCAAAGGATTCTGGGTAACAGAACCTGGTCCGAGCCCCGCAAGTCCCCCCATCTTGGATTCCCCTAGGTCTCTAGATTTCAGAAATGCACAGGTTTGGTAGTTTTCCCTAGGAGCCGGCTGAGCTAGAGGCCAAAATCTACAGGTAGGCACTTCGCAAAAAACACCTCTGTTTTCTTTCAAAAATTTAGATGTGTCCACGTTGCGCTTTGGGGCGTTTCCTGTCGCGGGCGCTAGGCCTACTCACACAAGTGAGGTATCATTTTTATCGGGAGACTTGGGGGAGCGCTGGGTGGAAGGAAATTTGTGGCTCCTCTCAGATTCCAGAACTCTCTGCCACAGAAATGTGAGGAACGTGTGTTTTTTAGCCAGATTTTGAGGTTTGCAAAGGATTCTGGGTAACAGAACCTGGTCCGAGCCCCGCAAGTCACCCCATCTTGGATTCCCCTAGGTCTCTAGATTTCAGAAATGCACAGGTTTGGTAGGTTTCCCTAGGTGCCGGCTGAGCTAGAGGCCAAAATCTACAGGTAGGCACTTCGCAAAAAACACCTCTGTTTTCTTTCAAAAATTTAGATGTGTCCACGTTGCGCTTTGGGGCGTTTCCTGTCGCGGGCGCTAGGCCTACCCACACAAGTGAGGTATCATTTTTATCGGGAGACTTGGGGGAACGCTGGGCGGAAGGAAATTTGTGGCTCCTCTCAGATTCCAGAACTCTCTGCCACAGAAATGTGAGGAACATGTGTTTTTTTAGCCACATTTTGAGGTTTGCAAAGGATTCTGGTTAACAGAACCTGGTCCGCGCCCCGCAAGTCACCCCATCTTGGATTCCCCTAGGTCTCTAGATTTCAGAAATGCACAGGTTTGGTAGGTTTCCCTAGGTGCCGGCTGAGCTAGAGGCCAGAATCTACAGGTAGGCACTTCTCAAAAAACACCTCTGTTTTCTTTCAAAAAGTTCGACGTGTCCACGTTGCGCTTTGGGGCATTTCCTGTCGCGGGCGCTCAGCCTACCCACACAAGTGAGGTATCATTTTTATCGGGAGACTTGGGGGAACGCTGGGCGGAAGGAAATTTGTGGCTCCTCTCAGATTGCAGAACTTTCTGCCACAGAAATGTGAGGAACATGTGTTTTTTTAGCCACATTTTGAGGTTTGCAAAGGATTCTGGGTAACAGAACCTGGTCCGAGCCCCACAAGTCACCCCATCTTGGATTCCCCTAGGTCTCTAGATTTCAGAAATGCACAGGTTTGGTAGTTTTCCCTAGGAGCCGGCTGAGCTAGAGGCCAAAATCTACAGGTAGGCACTTCGCAAAAAACACCTCTGTTTTCTTTCAAAAATTTAGATGTGTCCACGTTGCGCTTTGGGGCGTTTCCTGTCGCGGGCGCTAGGCCTACCCACACAAGTGAGGTATCATTTTTATCGCGAGACTTGGGGGAACGCTTGGTGGAAGGAAGTTTGTGGCTCCTCTCAGATTCCAGAACTTTCTGCCATAGAAATGTGAGGAACATGTGTTTTTTTAGCCAAATGTTGAGGTTTGCAAAGGATTCTAGGTAACAGAACCTGGTCCGAGACCTGCAAGTCACCCTATCTTGGATTCCCCTAGGTCTCTAGTTTTCAGAAATGCACAGGTTTGGTAGGTTTCCCTAGGTGCCGGCTGAGCTAGAGGCCAAAATCTACAGGTAGGCACTTCGCAAAAAACACCTCTGTTTTCTTTCAAAAATTTAGATGTGTCCACGTTGCGCTTTGGGGCGCTTCCTGTCGCGGGCGCTAGGCCTACCCACACAAGTGAGGTATCATTTTTATCGGGAGACTTGGGGGAACGCTGGATGGAAGGAAATTTGTGGCTCCTCTCAGATTGCAGAACTTTCTGCCACAGAAATGTGAGGAACATGTGTTTTTTTAGCCACATTTTGAGGTTTGCAAAGGATTCTGGGTAACAGAACCTGGTCCGAGCCCCGCTAGTCACCCCATCTTGGATTCCCCTAGGTCTCTAGATTTCAGAAATGCACAGGTTTGGTAGTTTTCCCTAGGAGCTGGCTGAGCTAGAGGCCAAAATCTACAGGTAGGCACTTCGCAAAAAACACCTCTGTTTTCTTTCAAAAATTTAGATGTGTCCACGTTGCGCTTTGGGGTGTTTCATGTCGCGGCCGCTAGGCCTACCCACACAAGTGAGGTATCATTTTTATCGGGAGACTTGGGGGAACGCTGGGTGGAAGGAAATTTGTGGCTCCTCTCAGATTCCAGAACTTTCTGCCACAGAAATGTGAGGAACATGTGTTTTTTTAGCAAAATTTTGAGGTTTGCAAAGGATTCTAGGTAACAGAACCTGGTCCGAGACCCGCAAGTCATCCTATCTTGGATTCCCCTAGGTCTCTAGTTTTCAGAAATGCACAGGTTTGGTAGGTTTCCCTAGGTGCCGGCTGAGCTAGAGACCAAAATCTACAGGTAGGCACTTCGCAAAAAACACCTCTGTTTTCTTTCAAAAATTTAGATGTGTCCACGTTGCGCTTTGGGGCGTTTCCTGTCGCGGGCGCTAGGCCTACCCACACAAGTGAGGTATCATTTTTATCGGGAGACTTGGGGGAACGCTGGGTGGAAGGAAATTTGTGGCTCCTCTCAGATTCCAGAACTTTCTGCCACAGAAATGTGAGGAACATGTGTTTTTTTAGCCAAATTTTGAGGTTTGCAAAGGATTCTGGGTAACAGAACCTGGTCCGAGACCCGCAAGTCACCCTATCTTGGATTCCCCTAGGTCTCTAGGTTTCAGAAATGCACAGGTTTGGTAGGTTTCCCTAGGTGCCGGCTGAGCTAGAGGCCAAAATCTACAGGTAGGCAGTTCGCAAAAAACACCTCTGTTTTCTTTCAAAAATTTAGATGTGTCCACGTTGCGCTTTGGGGCGTTTCCTGTCGCGGGCGCTAGGCCTACCCACACAAGTGAGGTATCATTTTTATCGGGAGACTTGGGGAACGCTGGGTGGAAGGAAATTTGTGGCTCCTCTCAGATTGCAGAACTTTCTGCCACAGAAATGTGAGGAACGTGTGTTTTTTAGCCAAATTTTGAGGTTTGCAAAGGATTCCGGGTAACAGAACCTGGTCCGAGCCCCGCAAGTCACACCATCTTGGATTCCCCTAGGTCTCTAGATTTCAGAAATGGACAGGTTTGGTAGGTTTCCCTAGGTGACGGCTGAGCTAGAGGCCAAAATCTACAGGTAGGCACTTCGCAAAAAACACCTCTGTTTTCTTTCAAAAATTTAGATGTGTCCACGTTGCGCTTTGGGGCGTTTCCTGTCGCGGGCGCTAGGCCTACCCACACAAGTGAGGTATCATTTTTATCGGGAGACTTGGGGGAACGCTGGGTGGAAGGAAATTTGTGGCTCCTCTCAGATTCCAGAACTTTCTGCCATAGAAATGTGAGGAACATGTGTTTTTTTAGCCAAATTTTGAGGTTTGCAAAGTATTCTGGGTAACAGAACCTGGTCCGAGCCCCGCAAGTCACCCCATCTTGGATTCCCCTAGGTCTCTAGTTTTCAGAAATGCACAGGTTTGGTAGGTTTCCCTAGGTGCCGGCTGAGCTAGAGGCCAAAATCTACAGGTAGGCACTTCGCAAAAAACACCTCTGTTTTCTTTCAAAAATTTAGATGTGTCCACGTTGCGCTTTGGGGCGTTTCCTGTCGCGGGCGCTAGGCCTACCCACACAAGTGAGGTATCATTTTTATCGGGAGACTTGGGGGAACGCTGGGTGGAAGGAAATTTGTGGCTCCTCTCAGATTCCAGAACTCTCTGCCACAGAAATGTGAGGAACGTGTGTTTTTTAGCCAGATTTTGAGGTTTGCAAAGGATTCTGGGTAACAGAACCTGGTCCGAGCCCCGCAAGTCACCCCATCTTGGATTCCCCTAGGTCTCTAGATTTCAGAAATGCACAGGTTTGGTAGGTTTCCCTAGGTGCCGGCTGAGCTAGAGGCCAAAATCTACAGGTAGGCACTTCGCAAAAAACACCTCTGTTTTCTTTCAAAAATTTAGATGTGTCCACGTTGCGCTTTGGGGCGTTTCCTGTCGCGGGCGCTAGGCCTACCCACACAAGTGAGGTATCATTTTTATCGGGAGACTTGGGGGAATGCTGGGCGGAAGGAAATTTGTGGCTCCTCTCAGATTGCAGAACTTTCTGCCACAGAAATGTGTGGAACATGTGTTTTTTTAGCCACATTTTGAGGTTTGCAAAGGATTCTGGGTAACAGAACCAGGTCCGCGCCCCGCAAGTCACCCCATCTTGGATTCCCCTAGGTCTCTAGATTTCAGAAATGCACAGGTTTGGTAGGTTTCCCTAGGTGCCGGCTGAGCTAGAGGCCAAAATCTACAGGTAGGCACTTCGCAAAAAACACCTCTGTTTTCTTTCAAAAATTTAGATGTGTCCACGTTGCGCTTTGGGGCGTTTCCTGTCGCGGGCGCTAAGCCTACCCACACAAGTGAGGTATCATTTTTATCGGGAGACTTGGGGGAACGCTGGGCGGAAGGAAATTTGTGGCTCCTCTCAGATTGCAGAACTTTCTGCCACAGAAATGTGAGGAACATGTGTTTCTTTAGCCACATTTTGAGGTTTGCAAAGGATTCTGGGTAACAGAACCTGGTCCGAGCCCCACAAGTCACCCCATCTTGGATTCCCCTAGGTCTCTAGATTTCAGAAATGCACAGGTTTGGTAGGTTTCCCTAGGTGCCGGCTGAGCTAGAGGCCAAAATCTACAGGTAGGCACTTCGCAAAAAACACCTCTGTTTTCTTTCAAAAATTTAGATGTGTCCACGTTGCGCTTTGGGGCGTTTCCTGTCGCGGGCGCTAGGCCTACCCACACAAGTGAGGTATCATTTTTATCGGGAGACTTGGGGGAACGCTGGGTGGAAGGAAATTTGTGGCTCCTCTCAGATTCCAGAACTCTCTGCCACAGAAATGTGAGGAACGTGTGTTTTTTAGCCAGATTTTGAGGTTTGCAAAGGATTCTGGGTAACAGAACCTGGTCCGAGCCCCGCAAGTCACCCCATCTTGGATTCCCCTAGGTCTCTAGATTTCAGAAATGCACAGGTTTGGTAGGTTTCCCTAGGTGCCGGCTGAGCTATAGGCCAAAATCTACAGGTAGGCACTTCGCAAAAAACACCTCTGTTTTCTTTAAAAAATTTAGATGTGTCCACGTTGCGCTTTGGGGCGTTTCCTGTCGCGGGCGCTAAGCCTACCCACACAAGTGAGGTATCATTTTTATCGGGAGACTTGGGGGAACGCTGGGTGAAAGGAAATTTGTGGCTCCTCTCAGATTCCAGAACTCTCTGCCACAGAAATGTGAGGAACGTGTGTTTTTTAGCCAAATTTTTAGGTTTGCAAAGGATTCTGGGTAACAGAACCTGGTCCGAGCCCCGCAAGTCCCCCCATCTTGGATTCCCCTAGGTCTCTAGATTTCAGAAATGCACAGGTTTGGTAGTTTTCCCTAGGAGCCGGCTGAGCTAGAGGCCAAAATCTACAGGTAGGCACTTCGCAAAAAACACCTCTGTTTTCTTTC
This sequence comes from Pleurodeles waltl, assembly GCF_031143425.1. Classification (NCBI taxonomy): domain Eukaryota; kingdom Metazoa; phylum Chordata; class Amphibia; order Caudata; family Salamandridae; genus Pleurodeles; species Pleurodeles waltl. The sequence goes on along the minus strand of NC_090442.1, from coordinate 723,628,115 downwards.
AAAAATTTAGATGTGTCCACGTTGCGCTTTGGGGCGTTTCCTGTCGCGGGCGCTAGGCCTACTCACACAAGTGAGGTATCATTTTTATCGGGAGACTTGGGGGAGCGCTGGGTGGAAGGAAATTTGTGGCTCCTCTCAGATTCCAGAACTCTCTGCCACAGAAATGTGAGTAACGTGTGTTTTTTAGCCAGATTTTGAGGTTTGCAAAGGATTCTGGGTAACAGAACCTGGTCCGAGCCCCGCAAGTCACCCCATCTTGGATTCCCCTAGGTCTCTAGATTTCAGAAATGCACAGGTTTGGTAGGTTTCCCTAGGTGCCGGCTGAGCTAGAGGCCAAAATCTACAGGTAGGCACTTCACAAAAAACACCTCTGTTTTCTTTCAAAAATTTAGATGTGTCCACGTTGCGCTTTGGGGCGTTTCCTGTCGCGGGCGCTAGGCCTACCCACACAAGTGAGGTATCATTTTTATCGGGAGACTTGGGGGAACGCTGGGCGGAAGGAAATTTGTGGCTCCTCTCAGATTCCAGAACTCTCTGCCACAGAAATGTGAGGAACATGTGTTTTTTTAGCCACATTTTGAGGTTTGCAAAGGATTCTGGTTAACAGAACCTGGTCCGCGCCCCGCAAGTCACCCCATCTTGGATTCCCCTAGGTCTCTAGATTTCAGAAATGCACAGGTTTGGTAGTTTTCCCTAGGAGCCGGCTGAGCTAGAGGCCAAAATCTACAGGTAGGCACTTCGCAAAAAACACCTCTGTTTTCTTTCAAAAATTTAGATGTGTCCACGTTGCGCTTTGGGGCGTTTCCTGTCGCGGGCGCTAGGCCTACCCACACAAGTGAGGTATCATTTTTATCGGGAGACTTGGGGGAACACTGGGTGGAAGGAAATTTGTGGCTCCTCTCATATTCCAGAACTTTCTGCCACAGAAATGTGAGGAACATGTGTTTTTTTAGCCAAATTTTGAGGTTTGCAAAGGATTCTAGGTAACAGAACCTGGTCCGAGACCCGCAAGTCACCCTATCTTGGATTCTCCTAGGTCTCTAGTTTTCAGAAATGCACAGGTTTGGTAGTTTTCCCTAGGTGCCGGCTGAGCTAGAGGCCAAAATCTACAGGTAGGCACTTCGCAAAAAACACCTCTGTTTTCTTTCAAAAATGTAGATGTGTCCACGTTGCGCTTTGGGGCGTTTCCTGTCGCGGGCGCTAGGCCTACCCACACAAGTGAGGTATCATTTTTATCGGGAGACTTGGGGGAACGCTGGGCGGAAGGAAATTTGTGGCTCCTCTCAGATTCCAGAACTCTCTGCCACAGAAATGTGAGGAACATGTGTTTTTTTAGCCACATTTTGAGGTTTGCAAAGGATTCTGGTTAACAGAACCTGGTCCGCGCCCCGCAAGTCACCCCATCTTGGATTCCCCTAGGTCTCTAGATTTCAGAAATGCACAGGTTTGGTAGGTTTCCCTAGGTGCCGGCTGAGCTAGAGGCCAGAATCTACAGGTAGGCACTTCTCAAAAAACACCTCTATTTTCGTTCAAAAAGTTCGACGTGTCCACGTTGCGCTTTGGGGCATTTCCTGTCGCGGGCGCTAAGCCTACCCACACAAGTGAGGTATCATTTTTATCGGGAGACTTGGGGGAACGCTGGGCGGAAGGAAATTTGTGGCTCCTCTCAGATTGCAGAACTTTCTGCCACAGAAATGTGAGGAACATGTGTTTTTTTAGCCACATTTTGAGGTTTGCAAAGGATTCTGGGTAACAGAACCTGGTCCGAGCCCCACAAGTCACCCCATCTTGGATTCCCCTAGGTCTCTAGATTTCAGAAATGCACAGGTTTGGTAGTTTTCCCTAGGAGCCGGCTGAGCTAGAGGCCAAAATCTACAGGTAGGCACTTCGCAAAAAACACCTCTGTTTTCTTTCAAAAATTTAGATGTGTCCACGTTGCGCTTTGGGGCGTTTCCTGTCGCGGGCGCTAGGCCTACCCACACAAGTGAGGTATCATTTTTATCGCGAGACTTGGGGGAACGCTGGGTGGAAGGAAGTTTGTGGCTCCTCTCAGATTCCAGAACTTTCTGCCATAGAAATGTTAGGAACATGTGTTTTTTTAGCCAAATGTTGAGGTTTGCAAAGGATTCTAGGTAACAGAACCTGGTCCGAGACCTGCAAGTCACCCTATCTTGGATTCCCCTAGGTCTCTAGTTTTCAGAAATGCACAGGTTTGGTAGGTTTCCCTAGGTGCCGGCTGAGCTAGAGGCCAAAATCTACAGGTAGGCACTTCGCAAAAAACACCTCTGTTTTCTTTCAAAAATTTAGATGAGTCCACGTTGCGCTTTGGGGCGCTTCCTGTCGCGGGCGCTAGGCCTACCCACACAAGTGAGGTATCATTTTTATCGGGAGACTTGGGGGAACGCTGGACGGAAGGAAATTTGTGGCTCCTCTCAGATTGCAGAACTTTCTGCCACAGAAATGTGAGGAACATGTGTTTTTTTAGCCACATTTTGAGGTTTGCAAAGGATTCTGGGTAACAGAACCTGGTCCGAGCCCCGCTAGTCACCCCATCTTGGATTCCCCTAGGTCTCTAGATTTCAGAAATGCACAGGTTTGGTAGTTTTCCCTAGGAGCCGGCTGAGCTAGAGGCCAAAATCTACAGGTAGGCACTTCGCAAAAAACACCTCTGTTTTCTTTCAAAAATTTAGATGTGTCCACGTTGCGCTTTGGGGTGTTTCATGTCGCGGCCGCTAGGCCTACCCAATCAAGTGAGGTATCATTTTTATCGGGAGACTTGGGGGAACGCTGGGTGGAAGGAAATTTGTGGCTCCTCTCAGATTCCAGAACTTTCTGCCACAGAAATGTGAGGAACATGTGTTTTTTTAGCAAAATTTTGAGGTTTGCAAAGGATTCTAGGTAACAGAACCTGGTCCGAGACCCACAAGTCATCCTATCTTGGATTCCCCTAGGTCTCTAGTTTTCAGAAATGCACAGGTTTGGTAGGTTTCCCTAGGTGCCGGCTGAGCTAGAGACCAAAATCTACAGGTAGGCACTTCGCAAAAAACACCTCTGTTTTCTTTCAAAAATTTAGATGTGTCCACGTTGCGCTTTGGGGCGTTTCCTGTCGCGGGCGCTAGGCCTACCCACACAAGTGAGGTATCATTTTTATCGGGAGACTTGGGGGAACGCTGGGTGAAAGGAAATTTGTGGCTCCTCTCAGATTCCAGAACTTTCTGCCACAGAAATGTGAGGAACATGTGTTTTTTTAGCCAAATTTTGAGGTTTGCAAAGGATTCTGGGTAACAGAACCTGGTCCGAGACCCGCAAGTCACCCTATCTTGGATTCCCCTAGGTCTCTAGGTTTCAGAAATGCACAGGTTTGGTAGGTTTCCCTAGGTGCCGGCTGAGCTAGAGGCCAAAATCTACAGGTAGGCAGTTCGCAAAAAACACCTCTGTTTTCTTTCAAAAATTTAGATGTGTCCACGTTGCGCTTTGGGGCGTTTCCTGTCGCGGGCGCTAGGCCTACCCACACAAGTGAGGTATCATTTTTATCGGGAGACTTGGGGAACGCTGGGTGGAAGGAAATTTGTGGCTCCTCTCAGATTCCAGAACTTTCTGCCACAGAAATGTGAGGAACGTGTGTTTTTTAGCCAAATTTTGAGGTTTGCAAAGGATTCCGGGTAACAGAACCTGGTCCGAGCCCCGCAAGTCACACCATCTTGGATTCCCCTAGGTCTCTAGATTTCAGAAATGGACAGGTTTGGTAGGTTTCCCTAGGTGACGGCTGAGCTAGAGGCCAAAATCTACAGGTAGGCACTTCGCAAAAAACACCTCTGTTTTCTTTCAAAAATTTAGATGTGTCCACGTTGCGCTTTGGGGCGTTTCCTGTCGCGGGCGCTAGGCCTACCCACACAAGTGAGGTATCATTTTTATCGGGAGACTTGGGGGAACGCTGGGTGGAAGGAAATTTGTGGCTCCTCTCAGATTCCAGAACTTTCTGCCATAGAAATGTGAGGAACATGTGTTTTTTTAGCCAAATTTTGAGGTTTGCAAAGTATTCTGGGTAACAGAACCTGGTCCGAGCCCCGCAAGTCACCCCATCTTGGATTCCCCTAGGTCTCTAGTTTTCAGAAATGCACAGGTTTGGTAGGTTTACCTAGGTGCCGGCTGAGCTAGAGGCCAAAATCTACAGGTAGGCACTTCGCAAAAAACACCTCTGTTTTCTTTCAAAAATTTAGATGTGTCCACGTTGCGCTTTGGGGCGTTTCCTGTCGCGGGCGCTAGGCCTACCCACACAAGTGAGGTATCATTTTTATCGGGAGACTTGGGGGAACGCTGGGTGGAAGGAAATTTGTGGCTCCTCTCAGATTCCAGAACTCTCTGCCACAGAAATGTGAGGAACGTGTGTTTTTTAGCCAGATTTTGAGGTTTGCAAAGGATTCTGGGTAACAGAACCTGGTCCGAGCCCCGCAAGTCACCCCATCTTGGATTCCCCTAGGTCTCTAGATTTCAGAAATGCACAGGTTTGGTAGGTTTCCCTAGGTGCCGGCTGAGCTAGAGGCCAAAATCTACAGGTAGGCACTTCGCAAAAAACACCTCTGTTTTCTTTCAAAAATTTAGATGTGTCCACGTTGCGCTTTGGGGCGTTTCCTGTCGCGGGCGCTAGGCCTACCCACACAAGTGAGGTATCATTTTTATCGGGAGACTTGGGGGAATGCTGGGCGGAAGGAAATTTGTGGCTCCTCTCAGATTGCAGAAGTTTCTGCCACAGAAATGTGTGGAACATGTGTTTTTTTAGCCACATTTTGAGGTTTGCAAAGGATTCTGGGTAACAGAACCAGGTCCGCGCCCCGCAAGTCACCCCATCTTGGATTCCCCTAGGTCTCTAGATTTCAGAAATGCACAGGTTTGGTAGGTTTCCCTAGGTGCCGGCTGAGCTAGAGGCCAGAATCTACAGGTAGGCACTTCTCAAAAAACACCTCTGTTTTCTTTCAAAAAGTTCAACGTGTCCACGTTGCACTTTGGGGCGTTTCTTGTCGCGGGCGCTAAGCCTACCCACACAAGTGAGGTATCATTTTTATCGGGAGACTTGGGGGAACGCTGGGTGGAAGGAAATTTGTGGCTCCTCTCAGATTCCAGAACTTTCTGCCACAGAAATGTGAGGAACGTGTGTTTTTTTAGCCAAATTTTGAGGTTTGCAAAGGATTCTGGATAACAGAACCTGGTCCGAGCCCCGCAAGTCACCCCATCTTTGATTCCCCTAGGTCTCTCGTTTTCAGAAATGCACAGGTTTGGTAGGTTTCCCTAGGTGCCGGCTGAGCTAGAGGCCAAAATCTACAGGTAGGCACTTCGCAAAAAACACCTCTGTTTTCTTTCAAAAATTTAGATGTGTCCACGTTGCGCTTTGGGGCGTTTCCTGTCGCGGGCGCTAGGCCTACCCACACACGTGAGGTATCATTTTTATCGGGAGACTTGGGGGAACGCTGGGTGGAAGGAAGTTTGTGGCTCCTCTCAGATTCCAGAACTTTCTGCCATAGAAATGTGAGGAACATGTGTTTTTTTAGCCAAATTTTGAGGTTTGCAAAGGATTCTAGGTAACAGAACCTGGTCCGAGACCCGCAAGTCACCCTATCTTGGATTCCCCTAGGTCTCTAGTTTTCAGAAATGCACAGGTTTGGTAGCTTTCCCTAGGTGCCGGCTGAGCTAGAGGCCAAAATCTACAGGTAGGCACTTCGCAAAAAACACCTCTGTTTTCTTTCAAAAATTTAGATGTGTCCACGTTGCGCTTTGGGGCGTTTCCTGTCGCGGGCGCTAGGCCTACCCACACAAGTGAGGTATCATTTGTATCGGGAGACTTGGGGGAACGCTGGGTGAAAGGAAATTTGTGGCTCCTCTCAGATTCCAGAACTTTCTGCCACAGAAATGTGAGGAACATGTGTTTTTTTAGCCAAATTTTGAGGTTTGCAAAGGATTCTGGGTAACAGAACCTGGTCCGAGACCCGCAAGTCACCCTATCTTGGATTCCCCTAGGTCTCTAGTTTTCAGAAATGCACAGGTTTGGTAGGTTTCCCTAGGTGCCGGCTGAGCTAGAGGCCAAAATCTACAGGTAGGCACTTCGCAAAAAACACCTCTGTTTTCTTTAAAAAATTTAGATGTGTCCACGTTGCGCTTTGGGGCGTTTCCTGTCGCGGGCGCTAGGCCTACCCACACAAGTGAGGTATCATTTTTATCGGGAGACTTGGGGGAACGCTGAGCGGAAGGAAATTTGTGGCTCCTCTCAGATTGCAGAACTTTCTGCCACAGAAATGTGAGGAACATGTGTTTTTTTAGCCACATTTTGAGGTTTGCAAAGGATTCTGGGTAACAGAACCTGGTCCGAGCCCCGCAAGTCACCCCATCTTGGATTCCCCTAGGTCTCTAGATTTCAGAAATGCACAGGTTTGGTAGTTTTCCCTAGGAGCCGGATGAGCTAGAGGCCAAAATCTACAGGTAGGCACTTCGCAAAAAACACCTCTGTTTTCTTTCAAAAATTTAGATGTGTCCACGTTGCGCTTTGGGGCATTTCCTGTCGCGGGCGCTAGGCCTACCCACACAAGTGAGGTATCATTTTTATCGGGAGACTTGGGGGAACGCTGGGCGGAAGGAAATTTGTGGCTCCTCTCAGATTCCAGAACTTTCTGCCACAGAAATCTGAGGAACATGTGTTTTTTTAGCAAAATTTTGAGGTTTGCAAAGGATTCTAGGTAACAGAACCTGGTCCGAGACCCGCAAGTCATCCTATCTTGGATTCCCCTAGGTCTCTAGATTTCAGAAATGCACAGGTTTGGTAGGTTTCCCTAGGTGCCGGCTGAGCTAGAGGCCAAAATCTACAGGTAGGCACTTCGCAAAAAACACCTCTGTTTTCTTTCAAAAATTTAGATGTGTCCACGTTGCGCTTTGGGGCGTTTCCTGTCGCGGGCGCTAGGCCTACCCACACAAGTGAGGTATCATTGTTATCGGGAGACTTGGGGGAATGCTGGGCGGAAGGAAATTTGTGGCTCCTCTCAGATTGCAGAACTTTCTGCCACAGAAATGTGTGGAACATGTGTTTTTTTAGCCACATTTTGAGGTTTGCAAAGGATTCTGGGTAACAGAACCAGGTCCGCGCCCCGCAAGTCACCCCATCTTGGATTCCCCTAGGTCTCTAGATTTCAGAAATGCACAGGTTTGGTAGGTTTCCCTAGGTGCCGGCTGAGCTAGAGGCCAAAATCTACAGGTAGGCACTTCGCAAAAAACACCTCTGTTTTCTTTCAAAAATTTAGATGTGTCCACGTTGCGCTTTGGGGCGTTTCCTGTCGCGGGCGCTAGGCCTACCCACACAAGTGAGGTATCATTTTTATCGGGAGACTTGGGGAAACGCTGGGCGGAAGGAAATTTGTGGCTCCTCTCAGATTGCAGAACTTTCTGCCACAGAAATGTGTGGAACATGTGTTTTTTTAGCCACATTTTGAGGTTTGCAAAGGATTCTGGGTAACAGAACCTGGTCCGAGCCCCACAAGTCACCCCATCTTGGATTCCCCTAGGTCTCTAGATTTCAGAAATGCACAGGTTTGGTAGGTTTCCCTAGGTGCCGGCTGAGCTAGAGGCCAAAATCTACAGGTAGGCACTTCGCAAAAAACACCTCAGTTTTCTTTCAAAAATTTAAATGTGTCCACGTTGCGCTTTGGGGCGTTTCCAGTCGCGGGCGCTAGGCCTACCCACACAAGTGAGGTATAATTTTTATCGGGAGACTTGGGGGAACGCTGGGTGGAAGGAAGTTTGTGGCTCCTCTCAGATTCCAGATCTTTCTGCCATAGAAATGTGAGGAACATGTGTTTTTTTAGCCAAATTTTGAGGTTTGCAAAGGATTCTAGGTAACAGAACCTGGTCCGAGCCCCGCAAGTCACCCCATCTTGGATTCCCCTAGGTCTCTAGTTTTCAGAAATGCACAGGTTTGGTAGGTTTCCCTAGGTGCCGGCTGAGCTAGAGGCCAAAATCTACAGGTAGGCACTTCGCAAAAAACACCTCTGTTTTCTTTCAAAAATTTAGATGTGTCCACGTTGCGCTTTGGGGCGTTTCCTGTCGCGGGCGCTAGGCCTACCCACACAAGTGAGGTATCATTTTTATCGGGAGACTTGGGGGAACGCTGGGCGGAATGAAATTTGTGGCTCCTCTCAGATTGCAGAACTTTCTGCCACAGAAATGTGAGGAACATGTGTTTTTTTAGCCAAATTTTGAGGTTTGCAAAGGATTCTAGGTAACAGAACCTGGTCCGAGACCCACAAGTCATCCTATCTTGGATTCCCCTAGGTCTCTAGTTTTCAGAAATGCACAGGTTTGGTAGGTTTCCCTAGGTGCCGGCTGAGCTAGAGGCCAAAATCTACAGGTAGGCACTTCGCAAAAAACACCTCTGTTTTCTTTCAAAAATTTAGATGTGTCCACGTTGCGCTTTGGGGCGTTTCCTGTCGCGGGCGCTAGGCCTACCCACACAAGTGAGGTATCATTTTTATCGGGAGACTTGGGGGAACGCTGGGTGAAAGGAAATTTGTGGCTCCTCTCAGATTCCAGAACTTTCTGCCACAGAAATGTGAGGAACATGTGTTTTTTTAGCCAAATTTTGAGGTTTGCAAAGGATTCTGGGTAACAGAACCTGGTCCGAGACCCGCAAGTCACCCTATCTTGGATTCCCCTAGGTCTCTAGGTTTCAGAAATGCACAGGTTTGGTAGGTTTCCCTAGGTGCCGGCTGAGCTAGAGGCCAAAATCTACAGGTAGGCACTTCGCAAGAAACACCTCTGTTTTCTTTCAAAAATTTAGATGTGTCCACGTTGCGCTTTGGGGCGTTTCCTGACGCGGGCGCTAGGCCTAACCACACAAGTGAGGTATCATTTTTATCGGGAGACTTGGGGGAACGCTGGGTGGAAGGAAATTTGTGGCTCCTCTCAGATTCCAGAACTTTCTGCCACAGAAATGTGAGGAACGTGTGTTTTTTAGCCAAATTTTGAGGTTTGCAAAGGATTCCGGGTAACAGAACCTGGTCCGAGCCCCGCAAGTCACACCATCTTGGATTCCCCTAGGTCTCTAGATTTCAGAAATGCACAGGTTTGGTAGGTTTCCCTAGGTGCCGGCTGAGCTAGAGGCCAAAATCTACAGGTAGGCACTTCGCAAAAAACACCTCTGTTTTCTTTCAAAAATTTAGATGTGTCCACGTTGCGCTTTGGGGCGTTTCCTGTCGCGGGCGCTAGGCCTACCCACTCAAGTGAGGTATCATTTTTATCGGGAGACTTGGGGAACGCTGGGTGGAAGGAAATTTGTGGCTCCTCTCAGATTCCAGAACTTTCTGCCATAGAAATGTGAGGAACATGTGTTTTTTTAGCCAAATTTTGAGGTTTGCAAAGTATTCTGGGTAACAGAACCTGGTCCGAGCCCCGCAAGTCACCCCATCTTGGATTCCCCTAGGTCTCTAGTTTTCAGAAATGCACAGGTTTGGTAGGTTTCCCTAGGTGCCGGCTGAGCTAGAGGCCAAAATCTACAGGTAGGCACTTAGCAAAAAACACCTCTGTTTTTTTAAAAAAATTTAGATGTGTCCACGTTGCGCTTTGGGGCGTTTCCTGTCGCGGGCGCTAGGCCTACCCACACAAGTGAGGTATCATTTTTATCGGGAGACTTGGGGGAACGCTGGGTGGAAGGAAATTTGTGGCTCCTCTCAGATTCCAGAACTCTCTGCCACAGAAATGTGAGGAACGTGTGTTTTTTAGCCAGATTTTGAGGTTTGCAAAGGATTCTGGGTAACAGAACCTGGTCCGAGCCCCGCAAGTCACCCCATCTTGGATTCCCCTAGGTCTCTAGATTTCAGAAATGCACAGGTTTGGTAGGTTTCCCTAGGTGCCGGCTGAGCTAGAGGCCAAAATCTACAGGTAGGCACTTCGCAAAAAACACCTCTGTTTTCTTTCAAAAATTTAGATGTGTCCACGTTGCGCTTTGGGGCGTTTCCTGTAGCGGGCTCTAGGCCTACCCACACAAGTGAGATATCATTTTTATCGGGAGACTTGGGGGAACGCTGGGCGGAAGGAAATTTGTGGCTCCTCTCAGATTGCAGAACTTTCTGCCACAGAAATGTGAGGAACATGTGTTTTTTTAGCCACATTTTGAGGTTTGCAAAGGATTCTGGGTAACAGAACCTGGTCCGAGCCCCACAAGTCACCCCATCTTGGATTCCCCCAGGTCTCTAGATTTCAGAAATGCACAGGTTTGGTAGTTTTCCCTAGGAGCCGGCTGAGCTAGAGGCCAAAATCTACAGGTAGGCACTTCGCAAAAAACACCTCTGTTTTCTTTCAAAAATTTAGATGTGTCCACGTTGCGCTTTGGGGCGTTTCCTGTCGCGGGCGCTAGGCCTACCCACACAAGTGAGGTATCATTTTTATCGGGAGACTTGGGGGAACGCTGGGTGGAAGGAAATTTGTGGCTCCTCTCAGATTCCAGAACTTTCTGCCACAGAAATGTGAGGAACGTGTGCTTTTTTAGCCAAATTTTGAGGTTTGCAAAGGATTCTGGGTAACAGAACCTGGTCCGAGCCCCGCAAGTCACCCCATCTTGGATTCCCCTAGATCTCTCGTTTTCAGAAATGCACAGGTTTGGTAGGTTTCCCTAGGTGCCGGCTGAGCTAGAGGCCAAAATCTACAGGTAAGCACTTCGCAAAAAACACCTCTGTTTTCTTTCAAAAATTTAGATGTGTCCACGTTGCGCTTTGGGGCGTTTCCTGTCGCGGGCTCTAGGCCTACCCACACAAGTGAGGTATCATTTTTATCGGGAGACTTGGGGGAACGCTGGGTGGAAGGAAGTTTGTGGCTCCTCTCAGATTCCAGAACTTTCTGCCATAGAAATGTGAGGAACATGTGTTTTTTTAGCCAAATTTTGAGGTTTGCAAAGGATTCTAGGTAACAGAACCTGGTCCGAGACCCGCAAGTCACCCTATCTTGGATTCCCCTAGGTCTCTAGTTTTCAGAAATGCACAGGTTTGGTAGGTTTCCCTAGGTGCCGGCTGAGCTAGAGGCCAAAATCTACAGGTAGGCACTTCGCAAAAAACACCTCTGTTTTCTTTTAAAAATTTAGATGTGTCCACGTTGCGCTTTGGGGCGCTTCCTGTCGCGGGCGCTAGGCCTACCCACACAAGTGAGGTATCATTTTTATCGGGAGACTTGGGGGAAGGCTGGGCGGAAGGAAATTTGTTGCTCCTCTCAGATTGCAGAACTTTCTGCCACAGAAATGTGAGGAACATGTGTTTTTTTAGCCACATTTTGAGGTTTGCAAAGGATTCTGGGTAACAGAACCTGGTCCGAGCCCCGCAAGTCACCCCATCTTGGATTCCCCTAGGTCTCTAGATTTCAGAAATGCACAGGTTTGGTAGTTTTCCCTAGGAGCCGGATGAGCTAGAGGCCAAAATCTACAGGTAGGCACTTCGCAAAAAACACCTCTGTTTTCTTTCAAAAATTTAGATGTGTCCACGTTGCGCTTTGGGGCATTTCCTGTCGCGGGCGCTAGGCCTACCCACACAAGTGAGGTATCATTTTTATCGGGAGACTTGGGGGAACGCTGGGCGGAAGGAAATTTGTGGCTCCTCTGAGATTGCAGAACTTTTTGCCACAGAAATGTGAGGAACATGTGTTTTTTTAGCCACATTTTGAGGTTTGCAAAGGATTCTGGTTAACAGAACCTGGTCCGCGCCCCGCAAGTCACCCCATCTTGGATTCCCCTAGGTCCCTAGATTTCAGAAATGCACAGGTTTGGTAGGTTTCCCTAGGTGCCGGCTGAGCTAGAGGCCAGAATCTACAGGTAGGCACTTCTCAAAAAACACCTCTGTTTTCTTTCAAAAAGTTTGACGTGTCCACGTTGCGCTTTGGGGCGTTTCCTGTCGCGGGCGCTAAGCCTACCCACACAAGTGAGGTATCATTTTTATCGGGAGACTTGGGGGAACGCTGGGTGGAAGGAAATTTGTGGCTCCTCTCAGATTCCAGAACTTTCTGCCACAGAAATGTGAGGAACGTGTGTTTTTTTGCCAAATTTTGAGGTTTGCAAAGGATTCTGGGTAACAGAACCTGGTCCGAGCCCCGCAAGTCACCCCATCTTGGATTCCCCTAGGTCTCTAGTTTTCAGAAATGCACAGGTTTGGTAGGTTTCCCTAGGTGCCGGCTGAGCTAGAGGACAAAATCTACAGGTAGGCACTTCGCAAAAAACACCTCTGTTTTCTTTCAAAAATTTAGATGTGTCCACGTTGCGCTTTGGGGTGTTTCCTGTCGCAGGCGCTAGGCCTACCCACACAAGTGAGGTATCATTTTTATCGGGAGACTTGGGGGAACGCTGGGCGGAAGGAAATTTGTGGCTCCTCTCAGATTGCAGAACTTTCTGCCACAGAAATGTGAGGAACATGTGTTTTTGTAGCCACATTTTGAGGTTTGCAAAGGATTCTGGGTAACAGAACCTGGTTCCGAACCCCACAAGTCACCCCATCTTGGATTCCCCTAGGTCTCTAGATTTCAGAAATGCACAGGTTTGGTAGTTTTCCCTAGGAGCCGGCTGAGCTAGAGGCCAAAATCTACAGGTAGGCACTTCGCAAAAAACACCTCTGTTTTCTTTCAAAAATTTAGATGTGTCCACGTTGCGCTTTGGGGCATTTCCTGTCGCGGGCGCTAGGCCTACCCACACAAGTGAGGTATCATTTTTATCGGGAGACTTGGGGGAACGCTGGGCGGAAGGAAATTTGTGGCTCCTATCAGATTGCAGAACTTTCTGCCACAGAAATGTGAGGAACATGTGTTTTTTTAGCCACATTTTGAGGTTTGCAAAGGATTCTGGTTAACAGAACCTGGTCCGCGCCCCGCAAGTCACCCCATCTTGGATTCCCCTAGGTCCCTAGATTTCAGAAATGCACAGGTTTGGTAGGTTTCCCTAGGTGCCGGCTGAGCTAGAGGCCAGAATCTACAGGTAGGCACTTCTCAAAAAACACCTCTGTTTTCTTTCAAAAAGTTTGACGTGTCCACGTTGCGCTTTGGGGCGTTTCCTGTCGCGGGCGCTAAGCCTACCCACACAAGTGAGGTATCATTTTTATCGGGAGACTTGGGGGAACGCTGGGTGGAAGGAAATTTGTGGCTCCTCTCAGATTCCAGAACTTTCTGCCACAGAAATGTGAGGAACGTGTGTTTTTTTGCCAAATTTTGAGGTTTGCAAAGGATTCTGGGTAACAGAACCTGGTCCGAGCCCCGCAAGTCACCCCATCTTGGATTCCCCTAGGTCTCTAGTTTTCAGAAATGCACAGGTTTGGTAGGTTTCCCTAGGTGCCGGCTGAGCTAGAGGACAAAATCTACAGGTAGGCACTTCGCAAAAAACACCTATGTTTTCTTTCAAAAATTTAGATGTGTCCACGTTGCGCTTTGGGGTGTTTCCTGTCGCAGGCGCTAGGCCTACCCACACAAGTGAGGTATAATTTTTATCGGGAGACTTGGGGGAACGCTGGGCGGAAGGAAATTTGTGGCTCCTCTCAGATTGCAGAACTTTCTGCCACAGAAATGTGAGGAACATGTGTTTTTTTAGCCACATTTTGAGGTTTGCAAAGGATTCTGGGTAACAGAACCTGGTCCGAACCCCACAAGTCACCCCATCTTGGATTCCCCTAGGTCTCTAGATTTCAGAAATGCACAGGTTTGGTAGTTTTCCCTAGGAGCCGGCTGAGCTAGAGGCCAAAATCTACAGGTAGGCACTTCGCAAAAAACACCTCTGTTTTCTTTCAAAAATTTAGATGTGTCCACGTTGCGCTTTGGGGCGTTTCCTGTCGCGGGCGCTCGGCCTACCCACACAAGTGAGGTATCATTTTTATCGGGAGACTTGGGGGAACGCTGGGTGGAAGGAAGTTTGTGGCTCCTCTCAGATTCCAGAACTTTCTGCCATAGAAATGTGAGGAACATGTGTTTTTTTAGCCACATTTTGAGGTTTGCAAAGGATTCTAGGTAACAGAACCTGGTCCGAGACCTGCAAGTCACCCTATCTTGGATTCCCCTAGGTCTCTAGTTTTCAGAAATGCACAGGTTTGGTAGGTTTCCCTAGGTGCCGGCTGAACTAGAGGCCAAAATCTACAGGTAGGCACTTCGCAAAAAACACCTCTGTTTTCTTTCAAAAATTTAGATGTGTCCACGTTGCCCTTTGGGGCGTCTCCTGTACCGGGCACTAGGCCTACCCACACAAGTGAGGTATCATTTTTATCGGGAGACTTGGGGGAACGCTGGGTGAAAGGAAATTTGTGGCTCCTCTCAGATTCCAGAACTTTCTGCCACAGAAATGTGAGGAACATGTGTTTTTTTAGCCAAATGTTGAGGTTTGCAAAGGATTCTGGGTAACAGAACCTGGTCCGAGACCCGCAAGTCACCCCATCTTGGATTCCCCTAGGTCTCTAGTTTTCAGAAATGCACAGGTTTGGTAGGTTTCCCTAGGTGCCGGCTGAGCTAGAGGCCAAAATCTACAGGTAGGCACTTCGCAAAAAACACCTCTGTTTTCTTTCAAAAATTTAGATGTGTCCACGTTGCGCTTTGGGGCGTTTCCTGTCGCGGGCGCTAGGCCTACCCACACAAGTGAGGTATCATTTTTATCGGGAGACTTGGGGGAACGCTGGGCGGAAGGAAATTTGTGGCTCCTCTCAGATTGCAGAACTTTCTGCCACAGAAATGTGAGGAACATGTGTTTTTTTAGCCACATTTTGAGGTTTGCAAAGGATTCTGGGTAACAGAATCTGGTCCGAGCCCCGCAAGTCACCCCATCTTGGATTCCCCTAGGTCTCTAGATTTCTGAAATGCACAGGTTTGGTAGTTTTCCCTAGCAGCCGGCTGAGCTAGAGGCCAAAATCTACAGGTAGGCACTTCGCAAAAAAAACACCTCTGTTTTCTTTCAAAAATTTAGATGTGTCCACGTTGCGCTTTGGGGCGTTTCCTGTCGCGGGCGCTAGGCCTACCCACACAAGTGAGGTATCATTTTTATCGGGAGACTTGGGGGAACGCTGGGTGGAAGGAAGTTTGTGGCTCCTCTCAGATTCCAGAACTTTCTGCCATAGAAATGTGAGGAACATGTGTTTTTTTAGCCACATTTTGAGGTTTGCAAAGGATTCTAGGTAACAGAACCTGGTCCGAGACCCGCAAGTCACCCTATCTTGGATTCCCCTAGGTCTCTAGTTTTCAGAAATGCACAGGTTTGGTAGGTTTCCCTAGGTGCCGGCTGAGCTAGAGGCCAAAATCTACAGGTAGGCACTTCGCAAAAAACACCTCTGTTTTCTTTCAAAAATTTAGATGTGTCCACGTTGCGCTTTGGGGCGTTTCCTGTCGCGGGCGCTCGGCCTACCCACACAAGTGAGGTATCATTTTTATCGGGAGACTTGGGGGAACGCTGGGTGGAAGGAAGTTTGTGGCTCCTCTCAGATTGCAGAACTTTCTGCCACAGAAATGTGAGGAACATGTGTTTTTTAGCCACATTTTGAGGTTTGCAAAGGATTCTGGGTAACAGAACCTGGTCCGAACCCCACAAGTCACCCCATCTTGGATTCCCCTAGGTCTCTAGATTTCAGAAATGCACAGGTTTGGTAGTTTTCCCTAGGAGCCGGCTGAGCTAGAGGCCAAAATCTACAGGTAGGCACTTCGCAAAAAACACCTCTGTTTTCTTTAAAAAATTTAGATGTGTCCACGTTGCGCTTTGGGGCGTTTCCTGTCGCGGGCGCTCGGCCTACCCACACAAGTGAGGTATCATTTTTATCGGGAGACTTGGGGGAACGCTGGGTGGAAGGAAATTTGTGGCTCCTCTCAGATTCCAGAACTTTCTGCCACAGAAATGTGAGGAACGTGTGCTTTTTTAGCCAAATTTTGAGGTTTGCAAAGGATTCTGGGTAACAGAACCTGGTCCGAGCCCCGCAAGTCACCCCATCTTGGATTCCCCTAGGTCTCTCATTTTCAGAAATGCACAGGTTTGGTAGGTTTCCCTAGGTGCCGGCTGAGCTAGAGGCCAAAATCTACAGGTAGGCACTTCGCAAAAAACACCTCTGTTTTCTTTCAAAAATTTAGATGTGTCCACGTTGCGCTTTGGGGCGTTTCCTGTCGCGGGCGCTAGGCCTACACACACAAGTGAGGTATCATTTTTATCGGGAGACTTGGGGGAACGCTGGGCGGAAGGAAATTTGTGGCTCCTCTCAGATTCCAGAACTTTCTGCCATAGAAATGTGAGGAACATGTGTTTTTTTAGCCAAATTTTGAGGTTTGCAAAGGATTCTAGGTAACAGAACCTGGTCCGAGACCCGCAAGTCACCCTATCTTGGATTCCCCTAGGTCTCTAGTTTTCAGAAATGCACAGGTTTGGTAGGTTTCCCTAGGTGCCGGCTGAGCTAGAGGCCAAAATCTACAGGTAGGCACTTCGCAAAAAACACCTCTGTTTTCTTTAAAAAATTTAGATGTGTCCACGTTGCGCTTTGGGGCGTTTCCTGTCGCGGGCGCTAGGCCTACCCACACAAGTGAGGTATCATTTGTATCGGGAGACTTGGGGGAACGCTGGGTGAAAGGAAATTTGTGGCTCCTCTCAGATTCCAGAACTTTCTGCCACAGAAATGTGAGGAACATGTGTTTTTTTAGCCAAATTTTGAGGTTTGCAAAGGATTCTGGGTAACAGAACCTGGTCCGAGACCCGCAAGTCACCCTATCTTGGATTCCCCTAGGTCTCTAGTTTTCAGAAATGCACAGGTTTGGTAGTTTTCCCTAGGTGCCGGCTGAGCTAGAGGCCAAAATCTACAGGTAGGCACTTCGCAAAAAACACCTCTGTTTTCTTTCAAAAATTTAGATGTGTCCACGTTGCGCTTTGGGGCGTTTCCTGTCGCGGGCGCTAGGCCTACCCACACAAGTGAGGTATCATTTTTATCGGGAGACTTGGGGGAACGCTGGGCGGAAGGAAATTTGTGGCTCCTCTCAGATTCCAGAACTTTCTGCCATAGAAATGTGAGGAACAAGTGTTGTTTTAGCCAAATTTTGAGGTTTGCAAAGGATTCTAGGTAACAGAACCTGGTCCGAGACCCGCAAGTCACCCTATCTTGGATTCCCCTAGGTCTCTAGTTTTCAGAAATGCACAGGTTTGGTAGGTTTCCCTAGGTGCCGGCTGAGCTAGAGGCCAAAATCTACAGGTAGGCACTTCGCAAAAAACACCTCTGTTTTCTTTCAAAAATTTAGATGTGTCCACGTTGCGCTTTGGGGCGTTTCCTGTCGCGGGCGCTAGGCCTACCCACACAAGTGAGGTATCATTTGTATCGGGAGACTTGGGGGAACGCTGGGTGAAAGGAAATTTGTGGCTCCTCTCAGATTCCAGAACTTTCTGCCACAGAAATGTGAGGAACATGTGTTTTTTTAGCCACATTTTGAGGTTTGCAAAGGATTCTGGGTAACAGAACCTGGTCCGAGACCCGCAAGTCACCCTATCTTGGATTCCCCTAGGTCTCTAGTTTTCAGAAATGCACAGGTTTGGTAGTTTTCCCTAGGTGCCGGCTGAGCTAGAGGCCAAAATCTACAGGTAGGCACTTCGCAAAAAACACCTCTGTTTTCTTTCAAAAATTTAGATGTGTCCACGTTGCGCTTTGGGGCGTTTCCTGTCGCGGGCGCTAGGCCTACCCACACAAGTGAGGTATCATTTTTATCGGGAGACTTGGGGGAACGCTGGGCGGAAGGAAATTTGTGGCTCCTCTCAGATTGCAGAACTTTCTGCCACAGAAATGTGAGGAACATGTGTTTTTTTAGCCACATTTTGAGGTTTGCAAAGGATTCTGGGTAACAGAACCTGGTCCGAGCCCCGCAAGTCATCCCATCTTGGATTCCCCTAGGTCTCTAGATTTCAGAAATGCACAGGTTTGGTAGTTTTCCCTAGGAGCCGGATGAGCTAGAGGCCAAAATCTACAGGTAGGCACTTCGCAAAAAACACCTCTGTTTTCTTTCAAAAATTTAGATGTGTCCACGTTGCGCTTTGGGGCATTTCCTGTCGCGGGCGCTAGGCCTACCCACACAAGTGAGGTATCATTTTTATCGGGAGACTTGGGGGAACGCTGGGCGGAAGGAAATTTGTGGCTCCTATCAGATTGCAGAACTTTCTGCCACAGAAATGTGAGGAACATGTGTTTTTTTAGCCACATTTTGAGGTTTGCAAAGGATTCTGGTTAACAGAACCTGGTCCGCGCCCCGCAAGTCACCCCATCTTGGATTCCCCTAGGTCCCTAGATTTCAGAAATGCACAGGTTTGGTAGGTTTCCCTAGGTGCCGGCTGAGCTAGAGGCCAGAATCTACAGGTAGGCACTTCTCAAAAAACACCTCTGTTTTCTTTCAAAAAGTTCGACGTGTCCACGTTGCGCTTTGGGGCGTTTCCTGTCGCGGGCGCTAAGCCTACCCACACAAGTGAGGTATCATTTTTATCGGGAGACTTGGGGGAACGCTGGGTGGAAGGAAATTTGTGGCTCCTATCAGATTGCAGAACTTTCTGCCACAGAAATGTGAGGAACATGTGTTTTTTTAGCCACATTTTGAGGTTTGCAAAGGATTCTGGGTAACAGAACCTGGTCCGAGACCCGCAAGTCACCCCATCTTGGATTCCCCTAGGTCCCTAGATTTCAGAAATGCACAGGTTTGGTAGGTTTCCCTAGGTGCCGGCTGAGCTAGAGGCCAGAATCTACAGGTAGGCACTTCTCAAAAAACAACTCTGTTTTCTTTCAAAAAGTTCGACGTGTCCACGTTGCGCTTTGGGGCGTTTCCTGTCGCGGGCGCTAAGCCTACCCACACAAGTGAGGTATCATTTTTATCGGGAGACTTGGGGGAACGCTGGGTGGAAGGAAATTTGTGGCTCCTCTCAGATTCCAGAACTTTCTGCCACAGAAATGTGAGGAACATGTGCTTTTTTAGCCAAATTTTGAGGTTTGCAAAGGATTCTGGGTAACAGAACCTGGTCCGAGCCCCGCAAGTCACCCCATCTTGGATTCCCCTAGGTCTCTAGTTTTCAGAAATGCACAGGTTTGGTAGGTTTCCCTAGGTGCCGGCTGAGCTAGAGGCCAAAATCTACAGGTAGGCACTTCGCAAAAAACACCTCTGTTTTCTTTCAAAAATTTAGATGTGTCCACGTTGCGCTTTGGGGCGTTTCCTGTCGCGGGCGCTAGGCCTACACACACAAGTGAGGTATCATTTTTATCGGGAGACTTGGGGGAACGCTGGGCGGAAGGAAATTTGTGGCTCCTCTCAGATTGCAGAACTTTCTGCCACAGAAATGTGAGGAACATGTGTTTTTTTAGCCACATTTTGAGGATTGCAAAGGATTCTGGGTAACAGAACCTGGTCCGAGCCCCACAAGTCACCCCATCTTGGATTCCCCTAGGTCTCTAGATTTCAGAAATGCACAGGTTTGGTAGTTTTCCCTAGGAGCCGGCTGAGCTAGAGGCCAAAATCTACAGGTAGGCACTTCGCAAAAAACACCTCTGTTTTCTTTCAAAAATTTAGATGTGTCCACGTTGCGCTTTGGGGCGTTTCCTGTCGCGGGCTCTAGGCCTACCCACACAAGTGAGGTATCATTTTTATCGGGAGACTTGGGGGAACGCTGAGCGGAAGGAAATTTGTGGCTCCTCTCAGATTGCAGAACTTTCTGCCACAGAAATGTGAGGAACATGTGTTTTTTTAGCCACATTTTGAGGTTTGCAAAGGATTCTGGGTAACAGAACCTGGTCCGAGCCCCGCAAGTCACCCCATCTTGGATTCCCCTAGGTCTCTAGATTTCAGAAATGCACAGGTTTGGTAGTTTTCCCTAGGAGCCGGATGAGCTAGAGGCCAAAATCTACAGGTAGGCACTTCGCAAAAAACACCTCTGTTTTCTTTCAAAAATTTAGATGTGTCCACGTTGCGCTTTGGGGCATTTCCTGTCGCGGGCGCTAGGCCTACCCACACAAGTGAGGTATCATTTTTATCGGGAGACTTGGGGGAACGCTGGGCGGAAGGAAATTTGTGGCTCCTCTCAGATTCCAGAACTTTCTGCCACAGAAATCTGAGGAACATGTGTTTTTTTAGCCAAATTTTGAGGTTTGCAAAGGATTCTAGGTAACAGAACCTGGTCCGAGACCCGCAAGTCATCCTATCTTGGATTCCCCTAGGTCTCTAGATTTCAGAAATGCACAGGTTTGGTAGGTTTCCCTAGGAGCCGGCTGAGCTAGAGGCCAAAATCTACAGGTAGGCACTTCGCAAAAAACACCTCTGTTTTCTTTCAAAAATTTAGATGTGTCCACGTTGCGCTTTGGGGCATTTCCTGTCGCGGGCGCTCGGCCTACCCACACAAGTGAGGTATCATTTTTATCGGGAGACTTGGGGGAACGCTGGGTGGAAGGAAGTTTGTGGCTCCTCTCAGATTCCAGAACTTTCTGCCATAGAAATGTGAGGAACATGTGTTTTTTTAGCCACATTTTGAGGTTTGCAAAGGATTCTAGGTAACAGAACCTGGTCCGAGACCTGCAAGTCACCCTATCTTGGATTCCCCTAGGTCTCTAGTTTTCAGAAATGCACAGGTTTGGTAGGTTTCCCTAGGTGCCGGCTGAACTAGAGGCCAAAATCTACAGGTAGGCACTTCGCAAAAAACACCTCTGTTTTCTTTCAAAAATTTAGATGTGTCCACGTTGCCCTTTGGGGCGTCTCCTGTACCGGGCACTAGGCCTACCCACACAAGTGAGGTATCATTTTTATCGGGAGACTTGGGGGAACGCTGGGTGAAAGGAAATTTGTGGCTCCTCTCAGATTCCAGAACTTTCTGCCACAGAAATGTGAGGAACATGTGTTTTTTTAGCCAAATGTTGAGGTTTGCAAAGGATTCTGGGTAACAGAACCTGGTCCGAGACCCGCAAGTCACCCCATCTTGGATTCCCCTAGGTCTCTAGTTTTCAGAAATGCACAGGTTTGGTAGGTTTCCCTAGGTGCCGGCTGAGCTAGAGGCCAAAATCTACAGGTAGGCACTTCGCAAAAAACACCTCTGTTTTCTTTCAAAAATTTAGATGTGTCCACGTTGCGCTTTGGGGCGTTTCCTGTCGCGGGCGCTAGGCCTACCCACACAAGTGAGGTATCATTTTTATCGGGAGACTTGGGGGAACGCTGGGCGGAAGGAAATTTGTGGCTCCTCTCAGATTGCAGAACTTTCTGCCACAGAAATGTGAGGAACATGTGTTTTTTTAGCCACATTTTGAGGTTTGCAAAGGATTCTGGGTAACAGAATCTGGTCCGAGCCCCGCAAGTCACCCCATCTTGGATTCCCCTAGGTCTCTAGATTTCAGAAATGCACAGGTTTGGTAGTTTTCCCTAGCAGCCGGCTGAGCTAGAGGCCAAAATCTACAGGTAGGCACTTCGCAAAAAAAACACCTCTGTTTTCTTTCAAAAATTTAGATGTGTCCACGTTGCGCTTTGGGGCGTTTCCTGTCGCGGGCGCTAGGCCTACCCACACAAGTGAGGTATCATTTTTATCGGGAGACTTGGGGGAACGCTGGGTGGAAGGAAGTTTGTGGCTCCTCTCAGATTCCAGAACTTTCTGCCATAGAAATGTGAGGAACATGTGTTTTTTTAGCCACATTTTGAGGTTTGCAAAGGATTCTAGGTAACAGAACCTGGTCCGAGACCCGCAAGTCACCCTATCTTGGATTCCCCTAGGTCTCTAGTTTTCAGAAATGCACAGGTTTGGTAGGTTTCCCTAGGTGCCGGCTGAGCTAGAGGCCAAAATCTACAGGTAGGCACTTCGCAAAAAACACCTCTGTTTTCTTTCAAAAATTTAGATGTGTCCACGTTGCGCTTTGGGGCGTTTCCTGTCGCGGGCGCTCGGCCTACCCACACAAGTGAGGTATCATTTTTATCGGGAGACTTGGGGGAACGCTGGGTGGAAGGAAGTTTGTGGCTCCTCTCAGATTGCAGAACTTTCTGCCACAGAAATGTGAGGAACATGTGTTTTTTAGCCACATTTTGAGGTTTGCAAAGGATTCTGGGTAACAGAACCTGGTCCGAACCCCACAAGTCACCCCATCTTGGATTCCCCTAGGTCTCTAGATTTCAGAAATGCACAGGTTTGGTAGTTTTCCCTAGGAGCCGGCTGAGCTAGAGGCCAAAATCTACAGGTAGGCACTTCGCAAAAAACACCTCTGTTTTCTTTAAAAAATTTAGATGTGTCCACGTTGCGCTTTGGGGCGTTTCCTGTCGCGGGCGCTCGGCCTACCCACACAAGTGAGGTATCATTTTTATCGGGAGACTTGGGGGAACGCTGGGTGGAAGGAAATTTGTGGCTCCTCTCAGATTCCAGAACTTTCTGCCACAGAAATGTGAGGAACGTGTGCTTTTTTAGCCAAATTTTGAGGTTTGCAAAGGATTCTGGGTAACAGAACCTGGTCCGAGCCCCGCAAGTCACCCCATCTTGGATTCCCCTAGGTCTCTCATTTTCAGAAATGCACAGGTTTGGTAGGTTTCCCTAGGTGCCGGCTGAGCTAGAGGCCAAAATCTACAGGTAGGCACTTCGCAAAAAACACCTCTGTTTTCTTTCAAAAATTTAGATGTGTCCACGTTGCGCTTTGGGGCGTTTCCTGTCGCGGGCGCTAGGCCTACACACACAAGTGAGGTATCATTTTTATCGGGAGACTTGGGGGAACGCTGGGCGGAAGGAAATTTGTGGCTCCTCTCAGATTCCAGAACTTTCTGCCATAGAAATGTGAGGAACATGTGTTTTTTTAGCCAAATTTTGAGGTTTGCAAAGGATTCTAGGTAACAGAACCTGGTCCGAGACCCGCAAGTCACCCTATCTTGGATTCCCCTAGGTCTCTAGTTTTCAGAAATGCACAGGTTTGGTAGGTTTCCCTAGGTGCCGGCTGAGCTAGAGGCCAAAATCTACAGGTAGGCACTTCGCAAAAAACACCTCTGTTTTCTTTAAAAAATTTAGATGTGTCCACGTTGCGCTTTGGGGCGTTTCCTGTCGCGGGCGCTAGGCCTACCCACACAAGTGAGGTATCATTTGTATCGGGAGACTTGGGGGAACGCTGGGTGAAAGGAAATTTGTGGCTCCTCTCAGATTCCAGAACTTTCTGCCACAGAAATGTGAGGAACATGTGTTTTTTTAGCCAAATTTTGAGGTTTGCAAAGGATTCTGGGTAACAGAACCTGGTCCGAGACCCGCAAGTCACCCTATCTTGGATTCCCCTAGGTCTCTAGTTTTCAGAAATGCACAGGTTTGGTAGTTTTCCCTAGGTGCCGGCTGAGCTAGAGGCCAAAATCTACAGGTAGGCACTTCGCAAAAAACACCTCTGTTTTCTTTCAAAAATTTAGATGTGTCCACGTTGCGCTTTGGGGCGTTTCCTGTCGCGGGCGCTAGGCCTACCCACACAAGTGAGGTATCATTTTTATCGGGAGACTTGGGGGAACGCTGGGCGGAAGGAAATTTGTGGCTCCTCTCAGATTCCAGAACTTTCTGCCATAGAAATGTGAGGAACAAGTGTTGTTTTAGCCAAATTTTGAGGTTTGCAAAGGATTCTAGGTAACAGAACCTGGTCCGAGACCCGCAAGTCACCCTATCTTGGATTCCCCTAGGTCTCTAGTTTTCAGAAATGCACAGGTTTGGTAGGTTTCCCTAGGTGCCGGCTGAGCTA
This sequence comes from Pleurodeles waltl, assembly GCF_031143425.1. Classification (NCBI taxonomy): domain Eukaryota; kingdom Metazoa; phylum Chordata; class Amphibia; order Caudata; family Salamandridae; genus Pleurodeles; species Pleurodeles waltl. Next base: position 723,604,428 of record NC_090442.1, on the reverse strand, counting down.
GAGGCCAAAATCTACAGGTAGGCACTTCGCAAAAAACACCTCTGTTTTCTTTCAAAAATTTAGATGTGTCCACGTTGCGCTTTGGGGCGTTTCCTGTCGCGGGCGCTAGGCCTACCCACACAAGTGAGGTATCATTTGTATCGGGAGACTTGGGGGAACGCTGGGTGAAAGGAAATTTGTGGCTCCTCTCAGATTCCAGAACTTTCTGCCACAGAAATGTGAGGAACATGTGTTTTTTTAGCCACATTTTGAGGTTTGCAAAGGATTCTGGGTAACAGAACCTGGTCCGAGACCCGCAAGTCACCCTATCTTGGATTCCCCTAGGTCTCTAGTTTTCAGAAATGCACAGGTTTGGTAGTTTTCCCTAGGTGCCGGCTGAGCTAGAGGCCAAAATCTACAGGTAGGCACTTCGCAAAAAACACCTCTGTTTTCTTTCAAAAATTTAGATGTGTCCACGTTGCGCTTTGGGGCGTTTCCTGTCGCGGGCGCTAGGCCTACCCACACAAGTGAGGTATCATTTTTATCGGGAGACTTGGGGGAACGCTGGGCGGAAGGAAATTTGTGGCTCCTCTCAGATTGCAGAACTTTCTGCCACAGAAATGTGAGGAACATGTGTTTTTTTAGCCACATTTTGAGGTTTGCAAAGGATTCTGGGTAACAGAACCTGGTCCGAGCCCCGCAAGTCATCCCATCTTGGATTCCCCTAGGTCTCTAGATTTCAGAAATGCACAGGTTTGGTAGTTTTCCCTAGGAGCCGGATGAGCTAGAGGCCAAAATCTACAGGTAGGCACTTCGCAAAAAACACCTCTGTTTTCTTTCAAAAATGTAGATGTGTCCACGTTGCGCTTTGGGGCATTTCCTGTCGCGGGCGCTAGGCCTACCCACACAAGTGAGGTATCATTTTTATCGGGAGACTTGGGGGAACGCTGGGCGGAAGGAAATTTGTGGCTCCTATCAGATTGCAGAACTTTCTGCCACAGAAATGTGAGGAACATGTGTTTTTTTAGCCACATTTTGAGGTTTGCAAAGGATTCTGGTTAACAGAACCTGGTCCGCGCCCCGCAAGTCACCCCATCTTGGATTCCCCTAGGTCCCTAGATTTCAGAAATGCACAGGTTTGGTAGGTTTCCCTAGGTGCCGGCTGAGCTAGAGGCCAGAATCTACAGGTAGGCACTTCTCAAAAAACACCTCTGTTTTCTTTCAAAAAGTTCGACGTGTCCACGTTGCGCTTTGGGGCGTTTCCTGTCGCGGGCGCTAAGCCTACCCACACAAGTGAGGTATCATTTTTATCGGGAGACTTGGGGGAACGCTGGGTGGAAGGAAATTTGTGGCTCCTATCAGATTGCAGAACTTTCTGCCACAGAAATGTGAGGAACATGTGTTTTTTTAGCCCCATTTTGAGGTTTGCAAAGGATTCTGGGTAACAGAACCTGGTCCGAGACCCGCAAGTCACCCCATCTTGGATTCCCCTAGGTCCCTAGATTTCAGAAATGCACAGGTTTGGTAGGTTTCCCTAGGTGCCGGCTGAGCTAGAGGCCAGAATCTACAGGTAGGCACTTCTCAAAAAACACCTCTGTTTTCTTTCAAAAAGTTCGACGTGTCCACGTTGCGCTTTGGGGCGTTTCCTGTCGCGGGCGCTAAGCCTACCCACACAAGTGAGGTATCATTTTTATCGGGAGACTTGGGGGAACGCTGGGTGGAAGGAAATTTGTGGCTCCTCTCAGATTCCAGAACTTTCTGCCACAGAAATGTGAGGAACATGTGCTTTTTTAGCCAAATTTTGAGGTTTGCAAAGGATTCTGGGTAACAGAACCTGGTCCGAGCCCCGCAAGTCACCCCATCTTGGATTCCCCTAGGTCTCTAGTTTTCAGAAATGCACAGGTTTGGTAGGTTTCCCTAGGTGCCGGCTGAGCTAGAGGCCAAAATCTACAGGTAGGCACTTCGCAAAAAACACCTCTGTTTTCTTTCAAAAATTTAGATGTGTCCACGTTGCGCTTTGGGGCGTTTCCTGTCGCGGGCGCTAGGCCTACACACACAAGTGAGGTATCATTTTTATCGGGAGACTTGGGGGAACGCTGGGCGGAAGGAAATTTGTGGCTCCTCTCAGATTGCAGAACTTTCTGCCACAGAAATGTGAGGAACATGTGTTTTTTTAGCCACATTTTGAGGATTGCAAAGGATTCTGGGTAACAGAACCTGGTCCGAGCCCCACAAGTCACCCCATCTTGGATTCCCCTAGGTCTCTAGATTTCAGAAATGCACAGGTTTGGTAGTTTTCCCTAGGAGCCGGCTGAGCTAGAGGCCAAAATCTACAGGTAGGCACTTCGCAAAAAACACCTCTGTTTTCTTTCAAAAATTTAGATGTGTCCACGTTGCGCTTTGGGGCGTTTCCTGTCGCGGGCTCTAGGCCTACCCACACAAGTGAGGTATCATTTTTATCGGGAGACTTGGGGGAACGCTGAGCGGAAGGAAATTTGTGGCTCCTCTCAGATTGCAGAACTTTCTGCCACAGAAATGTGAGGAACATGTGTTTTTTTAGCCACATTTTGAGGTTTGCAAAGGATTCTGGGTAACAGAACCTGGTCCGAGCCCCGCAAGTCACCCCATCTTGGATTCCCCTAGGTCTCTAGATTTCAGAAATGCACAGGTTTGGTAGTTTTCCGTAGGAGCCGGATGAGCTAGAGGCCAAAATCTACAGGTAGGCACTTCGCAAAAAACACCTCTGTTTTCTTTCAAAAATTTAGATGTGTCCACGTTGCGCTTTGGGGCATTTCCTGTCGCGGGCGCTAGGCCTACCCACACAAGTGAGGTATCATTTTTATCGGGAGACTTGGGGGAACGCTGGGCGGAAGGAAATTTGTGGCTCCTCTCAGATTCCAGAACTTTCTGCCACAGAAATCTGAGGAACATGTGTTTTTTTAGCCAAATTTTGAGGTTTGCAAAGGATTCTAGGTAACAGAACCTGGTCCGAGACCCGCAAGTCATCCTATCTTGGATTCCCCTAGGTCTCTAGATTTCAGAAATGCACAGGTTTGGTAGGTTTCCCTAGGTGCCGGCTGAGCTAGAGGCCAAAATCTACAGGTAGGCACTTCGCAAAAAACACCTCTGTTTTCTATCAAAAATTTAGATGTGTCCACGTTGCGCTTTGGGGCGTTTCCTGTCGCGGGCGCTAGGCCTACCCACACAAGTGAGGTATCATTGTTATCGGGAGACTTGGGGGAATGCTGGGCGGAAGGAAATTTGTGGCTCCTCTCAGATTGCAGAACTTTCTGCCACAGAAATGTGTGGAACATGTGTTTTTTTAGCCACATTTTGAGGTTTGCAAAGGATTCTGGGTAACAGAACCAGGTCCGCGCCCCGCAAGTCACCCCATCTTGGATTCCCCTAGGTCTCTAGATTTCAGAAATGCACAGGTTTGGTAGGTTTCCCTAGGTGCCGGCTGAGCTAGAGGCCAAAATCTACAGGTAGGCACTTCGCAAAAAACACCTCTGTTTTCTTTCAAAAATTTAGATGTGTCCACGTTGCGCTTTGGGGCGTTTCCTGTCGCGGGCGCTAGGCCTACCCACACAAGTGAGGTATCATTTTTATCGGGAGACTTGGGGAAACGCTGGGCGGAAGGAAATTTGTGGCTCCTCTCAGATTGCAGAACTTTCTGCCACAGAAATGTGAGGAACATGTGTTTTTTTAGCCACATTTTGAGGTTTGCAAAGGATTCTGGGTAACAGAACCTGGTCCGAGCCCCACAAGTCACCCCATCTTGGATTCCCCTAGGTCTCTAGATTTCAGAAATGCACAGGTTTGGTAGGTTTCCCTAGGTGCCGGCTGAGCTAGAGGCCAAAATCTACAGGTAGGCACTTCGCAAAAAACACCTCAGTTTTCTTTCAAAAATTTAAATGTGTCCACGTTGCGCTTTGGGGCGTTTCCAGTCGCGGGCGCTAGGCCTACCCACACAAGTGAGGTATAATTTTTATCGGGAGACTTGGGGGAACGCTGGGTGGAAGGAAGTTTGTGGCTCCTCTCAGATTCCAGATCTTTCTGCCATAGAAATGTGAGGAACATGTGTTTTTTTAGCCAAATTTTGAGGTTTGCAAAGGATTCTAGGTAACAGAACCTGGTCCGAGCCCCGCAAGTCACCCCATCTTGGATTCCCCTAGGTCTCTAGTTTTCAGAAATGCACAGGTTTGGTAGGTTTCCCTAGGTGCCGGCTGAGCTAGAGGCCAAAATCTACAGGTAGGCACTTCGCAAAAAACACCTCTGTTTTCTTTCAAAAATTTAGATGTGTCCACGTTGCGCTTTGGGGCGTTTCCTGTCGCGGGCGCTAGGCCTACCCACACAAGTGAGGTATCATTTTTATCGGGAGACTTGGGGGAACGCTGGGCGGAAGGAAATTTGTGGCTCCTCTCAGATTGCAGAACTTTCTGCCACAGAAATGTGAGGAACATGTGTTTTTTTAGCCAAATTTTGAGGTTTGCAAAGGATTCTAGGTAACAGAACCTGGTCCGAGACCCACAAGTCATCCTATCTTGGATTCCCCTAGGTCTCTAGTTTTCAGAAATGCACAGGTTTGGTAGGTTTCCCTAGGTGCCGGCTGAGCTAGAGGCCAAAATCTACAGGTAGGCACTTCGCAAAAAACACCTCTGTTTTCTTTCAAAAATGTAGATGTGTCCACGTTGCGCTTTGGGGCGTTTCCTGTCGCGGGCGCTAGGCCTACCCACACAAGTGAGGTATCATTTTTATCGGGAGACTTGGGGGAACGCTGGGTGAAAGGAAATTTGTGGCTCCTCTCAGATTCCAGAACTTTCTGCCACAGAAATGTGAGGAACATGTGTTTTTTTAGCCAAATTTTGAGGTTTGCAAAGGATTCTGGGTAACAGAACCTGGTCCGAGACCCGCAAGTCACCCTATCTTGGATTCCCCTAGGTCTCTAGGTTTCAGAAATGCACAGGTTTGGTAGGTTTCCCTAGGTGCCGGCTGAGCTAGAGGCCAAAATCTACAGGTAGGCACTTCGCAAGAAACACCTCTGTTTTCTTTCAAAAATTTAGATGTGTCCACGTTGCGCTTTGGGGCGTTTCCTGACGCGGGCGCTAGGCCTAACCACACAAGTGAGGTATCATTTTTATCGGGAGACTTGGGGGAACGCTGGGTGGAAGGAAATTTGTGGCTCCTCTCAGATTCCAGAACTTTCTGCCACAGAAATGTGAGGAACGTGTGTTTTTTAGCCAAATTTTGAGGTTTGCAAAGGATTCCGGGTAACAGAACCTGGTCCGAGCCCCGCAAGTCACACCTTCTTGGATTCCCCTAGGTCTCTAGATTTCAGAAATGCACAGGTTTGGTAGGTTTCCCTAGGTGCCGGCTGAGCTAGAGGCCAAAATCTACAGGTAGGCACTTCGCAAAAAACACCTCTGTTTTCTTTCAAAAATTTAGATGTGTCCACGTTGCGCTTTGGGGCGTTTCCTGTCGCGGGCGCTAGGCCTACCCACACAAGTGAGGTATCATTTTTATCGGGAGACTTGGGGAACGCTGGGTGGAAGGAAATTTGTGGCTCCTCTCAGATTCCAGAACTTTCTGCCATAGAAATGTGAGGAACATGTGTTTTTTTAGCCAAATTTTGAGGTTTGCAAAGTATTCTGGGTAACAGAACCTGGTCCGAGCCCCGCAAGTCACCCCATCTTGGATTCCCCTAGGTCTCTAGTTTTCAGAAATGCACAGGTTTGGTAGGTTTCCCTAGGTGCCGGCTGAGCTAGAGGCCAAAATCTACAGGTAGGCACTTAGCAAAAAACACCTCTGTTTTTTAAAAAAAATTTAGATGTGTCCACGTTGCGCTTTGGGGCGTTTCCTGTCGCGGGCGCTAGGCCTACCCACACAAGTGAGGTATCATTTTTATCGGGAGACTTGGGGGAACGCTGGGTAGAAGGAAATTTGTGGCTCCTCTCAGATTCCAGAACTCTCTGCCACAGAAATGTGAGGAACGTGTGTTTTTTAGCCAGATTTTGAGGTTTGCAAAGGATTCTGTGTAACAGAACCTGGTCCGAGCCCCGCAAGTCACCCCATCTTGGATTCCCCTAGGTCTCTAGATTTCAGAAATGCACAGGTTTGGTAGGTTTCCCTAGGTGCCGGCTGAGCTAGAGGCCAAAATCTACAGGTAGGCACTTCGCAAAAAACACCTCTGTTTTCTTTCAAAAATTTAGATGTGTCCACGTTGCGCTTTGGGGCGTTTCCTGTCGCGGGCTCTAGGCCTACCCACACAAGTGAGATATCATTTTTATCGGGAGACTTGGGGGAACGCTGGGCGGAAGGAAATTTGTGGCTCCTCTCAGATTGCAGAACTTTCTGCCACAGAAATGTGTGGAACATGTGTTTTTTTAGCCACATTTTGAGGTTTGCAAAGGATTCTGGGTAACAGAACCTGGTCCGAGCCCCACAAGTCACCCCATCTTGGATTCCCCCAGGTCTCTAGATTTCAGAAATGCACAGGTTTGGTAGTTTTCCCTAGGAGCCGGCTGAGCTAGAGGCCAAAATCTACAGGTAGGCACTTCGCAAAAAACACCTCTGTTTTCTTTCAAAAATTTAGATGTGTCCACGTTGCGCTTTGGGGCGTTTCCTGTCGCGGGCGCTAGGCCTACCCACACAAGTGAGGTATCATTTTTATCGGGAGACTTGGGGGAACGCTGGGTGGAAGGAAATTTGTGGCTCCTCTCAGATTCCAGAACTTTCTGCCACAGAAATGTGAGGAACGTGTGCTTTTTTAGCCAAATTTTGAGGTTTGCAAAGGATTCTGGGTAACAGAACCTGGTCCGAGCCCCGCAAGTCACCCCATCTTGGATTCCCCTAGGTCTCTCGTTTTCAGAAATGCACAGGTTTGGTAGGTTTCCCTAGGTGCCGGCTGAGCTAGAGGCCAAAATCTACAGGTAAGCACTTCGCAAAAAACACCTCTGTTTTCTTTCAAAAATTTAGATGTGTCCACGTTGCGCTTTGGGGCGTTTCCTGTCGCGGGCTCTAGGCCTACCCACACAAGTGAGGTATCATTTTTATCGGGAGACTTGGGGGAACGCTGGGCGGAAGGAAATTTGTGGCTCCTCTCAGATTGCAGAACTTTCTGCCACAGAAATGTGAGGAACATGTGTTTTTTTAGCCACATTTTGAGGTTTGCAAAGGATTCTGGGTAACAGAACCTGGTCCGAGCCCCACAAGTCACCCCATCTTGGATTCCCCCAGGTCTCTAGATTTCAGAAATGCACAGGTTTGGTAGTTTTCCCTAGGAGCCGGCTGAGCTAGAGGCCAAAATCTACAGGTAGGCACTTCGCAAAAAACACCTCTGTTTTCTTTAAAAAATTTAGATGTGTCCACGTTGCGCTTTGGGGCGTTTCCTGTCGCGGGCGCTAGGCCTACCCACACAAGTGAGGTATCATTTTTATCGGGAGACTTGGGGGAACGCTGGGTGGAAGGAAGTTTGTGGCTCCTCTCAGATTCCAGAACTTTCTGCCATAGAAATGTGAGGAACATGTGTTTTTTTAGCCAAATTTTGAGGTTTGCAAAGGATTCTAGGTAACAGAACCTGGTCCGAGACCCGCAAGTCACCCTATCTTGGATTCCCCTAGGTCTCTAGTTTTCAGAAATGCACAGGTTTGGTAGGTTTCCCTAGGTGCCGGCTGAGCTAGAGGCCAAAATCTACAGGTAGGCACTTCGCAAAAAACACCTCTGTTTTCTTTTAAAAATTTAGATGTGTCCACGTTGCGCTTTGGGGCGCTTCCTGTCGCGGGCGCTAGGCCTACCCACACAAGTGAGGTATCATTTTTATCGGGAGACTTGGGGGAACGCTGGGCGGAAGGAAATTTGTGGCTCCTCTCAGATTGCAGAACTTTCTGCCACAGAAATGTGAGGAACATGTGTTTTTTTAGCCACATTTTGAGGTTTGCAAAGGATTCTGGGTAACAGAACCTGGTCCGAGCCCCGCAAGTCACCCCATCTTGGATTCCCCTAGGTCTCTAGATTTCAGAAATGCACAGGTTTGGTAGTTTTCCCTAGGAGCCGGATGAGCTAGAGGCCAAAATCTACAGGTAGGCACTTCGCAAAAAACACCTCTGTTTTCTTTCAAAAATTTAGATGTGTCCACGTTGCGCTTTGGGGCATTTCCTGTCGCGGGCGCTAGGCCTACCCACACAAGTGAGGTATCATTTTTATCGGGAGACTTGGGGGAACGCTGGGCGGAAGGAAATTTGTGGCTCCTCTGAGATTCCAGAACTTTCTGCCACAGAAATGTGAGGAACATGTGTTTTTTTAGCCACATTTTGAGGTTTGCAAAGGATTCTAGGTAACAGAACCTGGTCCGAGACCTGCAAGTCACCCTATCTTGGATTCCCCTAGGTCTCTAGTTTTCAGAAATGCACAGGTTTGGTAGGTTTCCCTAGGTGCCGGCTGAACTAGAGGCCAAAATCTACAGGTAGGCACATCGCAAAAAACACCTCTGTTTTCTTTCAAAAATTTAGATGTGTCCACGTTGCCCTTTGGGGCGTTTCCTGTCGCGGGCACTAGGCCTACCCACACAAGTGAGGTATCATTTTTATCGGGAGACTTGGGGGAACGCTGGGTGAAAGGAAATTTGTGGCTCCTCTCAGATTCCAGAACTTTCTGCCACAGAAATGTGAGGAACATGTGTTTTTTTAGCCAAATGTTGAGGTTTGCAAAGGATTCTGGGTAACAGAACCTGGTCCGAGACCCGCAAGTCACCCCATCTTGGATTCCCCTAGGTCTCTAGTTTTCAGAAATGCACAGGTTTGGTAGGTTTCCCTAGGTGCCGGCTGAGCTAGAGGCCAAAATCTACAGGTAGGCACTTCGCAAAAAACACCTCTGTTTTCTTTCAAAAATTTAGATGTGTCCACGTTGCGCTTTGGGGCGTTTCCTGTCGCGGGCGCTAGGCCTACCCACACAAGTGAGGTATCATTTTTATCGGGAGACTTGGGGGAACGCTGGGCGGAAGGAAATTTGTGGCTCCTCTCAGATTGCAGAACTTTCTGCCACAGAAATGTGAGGAACATGTGTTTTTTTAGCCACATTTTGAGGTTTGCAAAGGATTCTGGGTAACAGAATCTGGTCCGAGCCCCGCAAGTCACCCCATCTTGGATTCCCCTAGGTCTCTAGATTTCAGAAATGCACAGGTTTGGTAGTTTTCCCTAGCAGCCGGCTGAGCTAGAGGCCAAAATCTACAGGTAGGCACTTCGCAAAAAAAACACCTCTGTTTTCTTTCAAAAATTTAGATGTGTCCACGTTGCGCTTTGGGGCGTTTCCTGTCGCGGGCGCTAGGCCTACCCACACAAGTGAGGTATCATTTTTATCGGGAGACTTGGGGGAACGCTGGGTGGAAGGAAGTTTGTGGCTCCTCTCAGATTCCAGAACTTTCTGCCATAGAAATGTGAGGAACATGTGTTTTTTTAGCCACATTTTGAGGTTTGCAAAGGATTCTAGGTAACAGAACCTGGTCCGAGACCCGCAAGTCACCCTATCTTGGATTCCCCTAGGTCTCTAGTTTTCAGAAATGCACAGGTTTGGTAGGTTTCCCTAGGTGCCGGCTGAGCTAGAGGCCAAAATCTACAGGTAGGCACTTCGCAAAAAACACCTCTGTTTTCTTTCAAAAATTTAGATGTGTCCACGTTGCGCTTTGGGGCGTTTCCTGTCGCGGGCGCTCGGCCTACCCACACAAGTGAGGTATCATTTTTATCGGGAGACTTGGGGGAACGCTGGGTGGAAGGAAGTTTGTGGCTCCTCTCAGATTGCAGAACTTTCTGCCACAGAAATGTGAGGAACATGTGTTTTTTAGCCACATTTTGAGGTTTGCAAAGGATTCTGGGTAACAGAACCTGGTCCGAACCCCACAAGTCACCCCATCTTGGATTCCCCTAGGTCTCTAGATTTCAGAAATGCACAGGTTTGGTAGTTTTCCCTAGGAGCCGGCTGAGCTAGAGGCCAAAATCTACAGGTAGGCACTTCGCAAAAAACACCTCTGTTTTCTTTAAAAAATTTAGATGTGTCCACGTTGCGCTTTGGGGCGTTTCCTGTCGCGGGCGCTCGGCCTACCCACACAAGTGAGGTATCATTTTTATCGGGAGACTTGGGGGAACGCTGGGTGGAAGGAAATTTGTGGCTCCTCTCAGATTCCAGAACTTTCTGCCACAGAAATGTGAGGAACGTGTGCTTTTTTAGCCAAATTTTGAGGTTTGCAAAGGATTCTGGGTAACAGAACCTGGTCCGAGCCCCGCAAGTCACCCCATCTTGGATTCCCCTAGGTCTCTCATTTTCAGAAATGCACAGGTTTGGTAGGTTTCCCTAGGTGCCGGCTGAGCTAGAGGCCAAAATCTACAGGTAGGCACTTCGCAAAAAACACCTCTGTTTTCTTTCAAAAATTTAGATGTGTCCACGTTGCGCTTTGGGGCGTTTCCTGTCGCGGGCGCTAGGCCTACACACACAAGTGAGGTATCATTTTTATCGGGAGACTTGGGGGAACGCTGGGCGGAAGGAAATTTGTGGCTCCTCTCAGATTCCAGAACTTTCTGCCATAGAAATGTGAGGAACATGTGTTTTTTTAGCCAAATTTTGAGGTTTGCAAAGGATTCTAGGTAACAGAACCTGGTCCGAGACCCGCAAGTCACCCTATCTTGGATTCCCCTAGGTCTCTAGTTTTCAGAAATGCACAGGTTTGGTAGGTTTCCCTAGGTGCCGGCTGAGCTAGAGGCCAAAATCTACAGGTAGGCACTTCGCAAAAAACACCTCTGTTTTCTTTAAAAAATTTAGATGTGTCCACGTTGCGCTTTGGGGCGTTTCCTGTCGCGGGCGCTAGGCCTACCCACACAAGTGAGGTATCATTTGTATCGGGAGGCTTGGGGGAACGCTGGGTGAAAGGAAATTTGTGGCTCCTCTCAGATTCCAGAACTTTCTGCCACAGAAATGTGAGGAACATGTGTTTTTTTAGCCAAATTTTGAGGTTTGCAAAGGATTCTGGGTAACAGAACCTGGTCCGAGACCCGCAAGTCACCCTATCTTGGATTCCCCTAGGTCTCTAGTTTTCAGAAATGCACAGGTTTGGTAGTTTTCCCTAGGTGCCGGCTGAGCTAGAGGCCAAAATCTACAGGTAGGCACTTCGCAAAAAACACCTCTGTTTTCTTTCAAAAATTTAGATGTGTCCACGTTGCGCTTTGGGGCGTTTCCTGTCGCGGGCGCTAGGCCTACCCACACAAGTGAGGTATCATTTTTATCGGGAGACTTGGGGGAACGCTGGGCGGAAGGAAATTTGTGGCTCCCCTCAGATTCCAGAACTTTCTGCCATAGAAATGTGAGGAACAAGTGTTGTTTTAGCCAAATTTTGAGGTTTGCAAAGGATTCTAGGTAACAGAACCTGGTCCGAGACCCGCAAGTCACCCTATCTTGGATTCCCCTAGGTCTCTAGTTTTCAGAAATGCACAGGTTTGGTAGGTTTCCCTAGGTGCCGGCTGAGCTAGAGGCCAAAATCTACAGGTAGGCACTTCGCAAAAAACACCTCTGTTTTCTTTCAAAAATTTAGATGTGTCCACGTTGCGCTTTGGGGCGTTTCCTGTCGCGGGCGCTAGGCCTACCCACACAAGTGAGGTATCATTTGTATCGGGAGACTTGGGGGAACGCTGGGTGAAAGGAAATTTGTGGCTCCTCTCAGATTCCAGAACTTTCTGCCACAGAAATGTGAGGAACATGTGTTTTTTTAGCCAAATTTTGAGGTTTGCAAAGGATTCTGGGTAACAGAACCTGGTCCGAGACCCGCAAGTCACCCTATCTTGGATTCCCCTAGGTCTCTAGTTTTCAGAAATGCACAGGTTTGGTAGTTTTCCCTAGGTGCCGGCTGAGCTAGAGGCCAAAATCTACAGGTAGGCACTTCGCAAAAAACACCTCTGTTTTCTTTCAAAAATTTAGATGTGTCCACGTTGCGCTTTGGGGCGTTTCCTGTCGCGGGCGCTAGGCCTACCCACACAAGTGAGGTATCATTTTTATCGGGAGACTTGGGGGAACGCTGGGCGGAAGGAAATTTGTGGCTCCTCTCAGATTGCAGAACTTTCTGCCACAGAAATGTGAGGAACATGTGTTTTTTTAGCCACATTTTGAGGTTTGCAAAGGATTCTGGGTAACAGAACCTGGTCCGAGCCCCGCAAGTCATCCCATCTTGGATTCCCCTAGGTCTCTAGATTTCAGAAATGCACAGGTTTGGTAGTTTTCCCTAGGAGCCGGATGAGCTAGAGGCCAAAATCTACAGGTAGGCACTTCGCAAAAAACACCTCTGTTTTCTTTCAAAAATTTAGATGTGTCCACGTTGCGCTTTGGGGCATTTCCTGTCGCGGGCGCTAGGCCTACCCACACAAGTGAGGTATCATTTTTATCGGGAGACTTGGGGGAACGCTGGGCGGAAGGAAATTTGTGGCTCCTATCAGATTGCAGAACTTTCTGCCACAGAAATGTGAGGAACATGTGTTTTTTTAGCCACATTTTGAGGTTTGCAATAGATTCTGGTTAACAGAACCTGGTCCGCGCCCCGCAAGTCACCCCATCTTGGATTCCCCTAGGTCCCTAGATTTCAGAAATGCACAGGTTTGGTAGGTTTCCCTAGGTGCCGGCTGAGCTAGAGGCCAGAATCTACAGGTAGGCACTTCTCAAAAAACACCTCTGTTTTCTTTCAAAAAGTTCGACGTGTCCACGTTGCGCTTTGGGGCGTTTCCTGTCGCGGGCGCTAAGCCTACCCACACAAGTGAGGTATCATTTTTATCGGGAGACTTGGGGGAACGCTGGGTGGAAGGAAATTTGTGGCTCCTCTCAGATTCCAGAACTTTCTGCCACAGAAATGTGAGGAACATGTGCTTTTTTAGCCAAATTTTGAGGTTTGCAAAGGATTCTGGGTAACAGAACCTGGTCCGAGCCCCGCAAGTCACCCCATCTTGGATTCCCCTAGGTCTCTAGTTTTCAGAAATGCACAGGTTTGGTAGGTTTCCCTAGGTGCCGGCTGAGCTAGAGGCCAAAATCTACAGGTAGGCACTTCGCAAAAAACACCTCTGTTTTCTTTCAAAAATTTAGATGTGTCCACGTTGCGCTTTGGGGCGTTTCCTGTCGCGGGCGCTAGGCCTACACACACAAGTGAGGTATCATTTTTATCGGGAGACTTGGGGGAACGCTGGGCGGAAGGAAATTTGTGGCTCCTCTCAGATTGCAGAACTTTCTGCCACAGAAATGTGAGGAACATGTGTTTTTTTAGCCACATTTTGAGGTTTGCAAAGGATTCTGGGTAACAGAACCTGGTCCGAGCCCCACAAGTCACCCCATCTTGGATTCCCCTAGGTCTCTAGATTTCAGAAATGCACAGGTTTGGTAGTTTTCCCTAGGAGCCGGCTGAGCTAGAGGCCAAAATCTACAGGTAGGCACTTCGCAAAAAACACCTCTGTTTTCTTTCAAAAATTTAGATGTGTCCACGTTGCGCTTTGGGGCGTTTCCTGTCGCGGGCTCTAGGCCTACCCACACAAGTGAGGTATCATTTTTATCGGGAGACTTGGGGGAACGCTGGGTGGAAGGAAGTTTGTGGCTCCTCTCAGATTCCAGAACTTTCTGCCATAGAAATGTGAGGAACATGTGTTTTTTTAGCCAAATTTTGAGGTTTGCAAAGGATTCTAGGTAACAGAACCTGGTCCGAGACCCGCAAGTCACCCTATCTTGGATTCCCCTAGGTCTCTAGTTTTTAGAAATGCACAGGTTTGGTAGGTTTCCCTAGGTGCCGGCTGAGCTAGAGGCCAAAATCTACAGGTAGGCACTTCGCAAAAAACACCTCTGTTTTCTTTCAAAAATTTAGATGTGTCCACGTTGCGCTTTGGGGCATTTCCTGTCACGGGCGCTAGGCCTACCCACACAAGTGAGGTATCATTTGTATCGGGAGACTTGGGGGAACACTGGGTGAAAGGAAATTTGTGGCTCCTCTCAGATTCCAGAACTTTCTGCCACAGAAATGTGAGGAACATGTGTTTTTTTAGCCAAATTTTGAGGTTTGCAAAGGATTCTGGGTAACAGAACCTGGTCCGAGACCCGCAAGTCACCCTATCTTGGATTCCCCTAGGTCTCTAGTTTTCAGAAATGCACAGGTTTGGTAGGTTTCCCTAGGTGCCGGCTGAGCTAGAGGCCAAAATCTACAGGTAGGCACTTCGCAAAAAACACCTCTGTTTTCTTTCAAAAATTTAGATGTGTCCACGTTGCGCTTTGGGGCGTTTCCTGTCGCGGGCGCTAGGCCTACCCACACAAGTGAGGTATCATTTTTATCGGGAGACTTGGGGGAACGCTGGGCGGAAGGAAATTTGTGGCTCCTCTCAGATTGCAGAACTTTCTGCCACAGAAATGTGAGGAACATGTGTTTTTTTAGCCACATTTTGAGGTTTGCAAAGGATTCTGGTTAACAGAACCTGGTCCGCGCCCCGCAAGTCACCCCATCTTGGATTCCCCTAGGTCCCTAGATTTCAGAAATGCACAGGTTTGGTAGGTTTCCCTAGGTGTCGGCTGAGCTAGAGGACAAAATCTACAGGTAGGCACTTCGCAAAAAACACCTCTGTTTTCTTTCAAAAATTTAGATGTGTCCACGTTGCGCTTTGGGGCGTTTCCTGTCGCGGGCGCTAGGCCTACCCACACAAGTGAGGTATCATTTTTATCGGGAGACTTGGGGGAACGCTGGGCGGAAGGAAATTTGTGGCTCCTCTCAGATTGCAGAACTTTCTGCCACAGAAATGTGAGGAACATGTGTTTTTTTAGCCACATTTTGAGGTTTGCAAAGGATTCTGGGTAACAGAACCTGGTCCGAACCCCTCAAGTCACCCCATCTTGGATTTCCCTAGGTCTCTAGATTTCAGAAATGCACAGGTTTGGTAGTTTTCCCTAGGAGCCGGCTGAGCTAGAGGCCAAAATCTACAGGTAGGCACTTCGCAAAAAACACCTCTGTTTTCTTTCAAAAATTTAGATGTGTCCACGTTGCGCTTTGGGGCGTTTCCTGTCGCGGGCGCTCGGCCTACCCACACAAGTGAGGTATCATTTTTATCGGGAGACTTGGGGGAACGCTGGGTGGAAGGAAGTTTGTGGCTCCTCTCAGATTCCAGAACTTTCTGCCATAGAAATGTGAGGAACATGTGTTTTTTTAGCCAAATTTTGAGGTTTGCAAAGGATTCTAGGTAACAGAACCTGGTCCGAGACCTGCAAGTCACCCTATCTTGGATTCCCCTAGGTCTCTAGTTTTCAGAAATGCACAGGTTTGGTAGGTTTCCCTAGGTGCCGGCTGAGCTAGAGGCCAAAATCTACAGGTAGGCACTTCGCAAAAAACACCTCTGTTTTCTTTCAAAAATTTAGATGTGTCCACGTTGCGCTTTGGGGCGTTTCCTGTCGCGGGCACTAGGCCTACCCACACAAGTGAGGTATCATTTTTATCGGGAGACTTGGGGGAACGCTGGGTGAAAGGAAATTTGTGGCTCCTCTCAGATTCCAGAACTTTCTGCCACAGAAATGTGAGGAACATGTGTTTTTTTAGCCAAATGTTGAGGTTTGCAAAGGATTCTGGGTAACAGAACCTGGTCCGAGACCCGCAAGTCACCCTATCTTGGATTCCCCTAGGTCTCTAGTTTTCAGAAATGCACAGGTTTGGTAGGTTTCCCTAGGTGCCGGCTGAGCTAGAGGCCAAAATCTACAGGTAGGCACTTCGCAAAAAACACCTCTGTTTTCTTTCAAAAATTTAGATGTGTCCACGTTGCGCTTTGGGGCGTTTCCTGTCGCGGGCACTAGGCCTACCCACACAAGTGAGGTATCATTTTTATCGGGAGACTTGGGGGAACGCTGGGTGAAAGGAAATTTGTGGCTCCTCTCAGATTCCAGAACTTTCTGCCACAGAAATGTGAGGAACATGTGTTTTTTTAGCCACATTTTGAGGTTTGCAAAGGATTCTGGGTAACAGAATCTGGTCCGAGCCCCACAAGTCACCCCATCTTGGATTCCCCTAGGTCTCTAGATTTCAGAAATGCACAGGTTTGGTAGTTTTCCCTAGCAGCCGGCTGAGCCAGAGGCCAAAATCTACAGGTAGGCACTTCGCAAAAAACACCTCTGTTTTCTTTCAAAAATTTAGATGTGTCCACGTTGCGCTTTGGGGCGTTTCCTGTCGCGGGCTCTAGGCCTACCCACACAAGTGAGGTATCGTATTTATCGGGAGACTTGGGGGAACGCTGGGTGGAAGGAAATTTGTGGCTCCTCTCAGATTCCAGAACTTTCTGCCACAGAAATGTGAGGAACATGTGTTTTTTTAGCCAAATTTTGAGGTTAGCAAAGGATTCTAGGTAACAGAACCTGGTCCGAGACCCGCAAGTCACCCTATCTTGGATTCCCCTAGGTCTCTAGTTTTCAGAAATGCACAGGTTTGGTAGGTTTCCCTAGGTGCCGGCTGAGCTAGAGGCCAAAATCTACAGGTAGGCACTTCGCAAAAAACACCTCTGTTTTCTTTCAAAAATGTAGATGTGTCCACGTTGCGCTTTGGGGCGTTTCCTGTCGCGGGCGCTAGGCCTACCCACACAAGTGAGGTATCATTTTTATCGGGATACTTGGGGGAACTCTGGGTGAAAGGAAATTTGTGGCTCCTCTCAGATTCCAGAACTTTCTGCCACAGAAATGTGAGGAACATGTGTTTTTTTAGCCAAATTTTGAGGTTTGCAAAGGATTCTGGGTAACAGAACCTGGTCCGAGACCCGCAAGTCACCCTATCTTGGATTCCCCTAGGTCTCTAGGTTTCAGAAATGCACAGGTTTGGTAGGTTTCCCTAGGTGCCGGCTGAGCTAGAGGCCAAAATCTACAGGTAGGCACTTCGCAAAAAACACCTCTGTTTTCTTTCAAAAATTTAGATGTGTCCACGTTGCGCTTTGGGGCGTTTCCTGTCGCGGGCGCTCGGCCTACCCACACAAGTGAGGTATCATTTTTATCGGGAGACTTGGGGGAACGCTGGGTGGAAGGAAATTTGTGGCTCCTCTCAGATTCCAGAACTTTCTGCCACAGAAATGTGAGGAACGTGTGCTTTTTTAGCCAAATTTTGAGGTTTGCAAAGGATTCTGGGTAACAGAACCTGGTCCGAGCCCCGCAAGTCACCCCATCTTGGATTCCCCTAGGTCTCTCATTTTCAGAAATGCACAGGTTTGGTAGGTTTCCCTAGGTGCCGGCTGAGCTAGAGGCCAAAATCTACAGGTAGGCACTTCGCAAAAAACACCTCTGTTTTCTTTCAAAAATTTAGATGTGTCCACGTTGCGCTTTGGGGTGTTTCCTGTCGCGGGCGCTAGGCCTACCCACACAATTGAGGTATCATTTTTATCAGGAGACTTGGGGGAACGCTGGGTGGAAGGAAATTTGTGGCTCCTCTCAGATTCCAGAACTTTCTGCCACAGAAATGTGAGGAACGTGTGTTTTTTAGCCAAATTTTGAGGTTTGCAAAGGATTCCGGGTAACAGAACCTGGTCCGAGCCCCGCAAGTCACACCATCTTGGATTCCCCTAGGTCTCTAGATTTCAGAAATGCACAGGTTTGGTAGGTTTCCCTAGGTGCCGGCTGAGCTAGAGGCCAAAATCTACAGGTAGGCACTTCGCAAAAAACACCTCTGTTTTCTTTCAAAAATTTAGATGTGTCCACGTTGCGCTTTGGGGCGTTTCCTGTCGCGGGCGCTAGGCCTACCCACACAAGTGAGGTATCATTTTTATCGGGCGACTTGGGGGAACGCTGGGTGCAAGGAAATTTGTGGCTCCTCTCAGATTCCAGAACTTTCTGCCATAGAAATGTGAGGAACATGTGTTTTTTTAGCCAAATTTTGAGGTTTGCAAAGTATTCTGGGTAACAGAACCTGGTCCGAGCCCCGCAAGTCACCCCATCTTGGATTCCCCTAGGTCTCTAGATTTCAGAAATGCACAGGTTTGGATGGTTTCCCTAGGTGCCAGCTGAGCTAGAGGCCAGAATCTACAGGTAGGCACTTCTCAAAAAACACCTGTTTTCTTTCAAAAAGTTCGACGTGTCCACGTTGCGCTTTGGGGCGTTTCCTGTCGCGGACGCTAAGCCTACCCACACAAGTGAGGTATCATTTTTATCGGGAGACTTGGGGGAACGCTGGGTGGAAGGAAATTTGTGGCTCCTCTCAGATTCCAGAACTTTCTGCCACAGAAATGTGAGGAACGTGTGTTTTTTTAGCCAAATTTTGAGGTTTGCAAAGGATTCTGGGTAACAGAACCTGGTCCGAGCCCCGCAAGTCACCCCATCTTGGATTCCCCTAGGTCTCTCGTTTTCAGAAATGCACAGGTTTGGTAGGTTTCCCTAGGTGCCGGCTGAGCTAGAGGCCAAAATCTACAGGTAGGCACTTCGCAAAAAACACCTCTGTTTTCTTTCAAAAATTTAGATGTGTCCACGTTGCGCTTTGGGGCGTTTCCTGTCGCGGGCGCTAGGCCTACCCACACAAGTGAGGTATCATTTTTATCGGGAGACTTGGGGGAACGCTGGGCGGAAGGAAATTTGTGGCTCCTCTCAGATTGCAGAACTTTCTGCCACAGAAATGTGAGGAACATGTGTTTTTTTAGCCACATTTTGAGTTTTGCAAAGGATTCTGGGTAACAGAACCTGGTCCGAGCCCCACAAGTCACCCCATCTTGGATTCCCCTAGGTCTCTAGATTTCAGAAATGCACAGGTTTGGTAGGTTTCCCTAGGAGCCGGCTGAGCTAGAGGCCAAAATATACAGGTAGGCACTTCGCAAAAAACACCTCTGTTTTCTTTCAAAAATTTAGATGTGTCCACGTTGCGCTTTGGGGCGTTTCCTGTCGCGGGCGCTAGGCCTACCCACACAAGTGAGGTATCATTTTTATTGGGAGACTTGGGGGAACGCTGGGTGGAAGGAAATTTGTGGCTCCTCTCAGATTCCAGAACTCTCTGCCACAGAAATGTGAGGAACGTGTGTTTTTTAGCCAGATTTTGAGGTTTGCAAAGGATTCTGGGTAACAGAACCTGGTCCGAGCCCCGCAAGTCACCCCATCTTGGATTCCCCTAGGTCTCTAGATTTCAGAAATGCACAGGTTTGGTAGGTTTCCCTAGGTGCCGGCTGAGCTAGAGGCCAAAATCTACAGGTAGGCACTTCGCAAAAAACACCTCTGTTTTCTTTCAAAAATTTAGATGTGTCCACGTTGCGCTTTGGGGCGTTTCCTGTCGCGGGCGCTAGACCTACCCACACAAGTGAGGTATCATTTTTATCGGGAGACTTGGGGGAATGCTGGGCGGAAGGAAATTTGTGGCTCCTCTCAGATTGCAGAACTTTCTGCAACAGTGGAACATGTGTTTTTTTAGCCACATTTTGAGGTTTGCAAAGGATTCTGAGTAACAGAACCTGGTCCGCGCCCCGCAAGTCACCCCATCTTGGATTCCCCTGGGTCTCTAGATTTCAGAAATGCACAGGTTTGGTAGGTTTCCCTAGGTGCCGGCTGAGCTAGAGGCCAGAATCTACAGGTAGGCACTTCTCAAAAAACACCTCTGTTTTCTTTCAAAAAGTTCGACGTGTCCACGTTGCACTTTGGGGCGCTTCCTGTCGCGGGCGCTAAGCCTACCCACACAAGTGAGGTATCATTTTTATCGGGAGACTTGGGGGAACGCTGGGTGGAAGGAAATTTGTGGCTCCTCTCAGATTCCAGAACTTTCTGCCACAGAAATGTGAGGAACGTGTGCTTTTTTAGCCAAATTTTGAGGTTTGCAAAGGATTCTGGGTAACAGAACCTGGTCCGAGCCCCGCAAGTCACCCCATCTTGGATTCCCCTAGGTCTCTCGTTTTCAGAAATGCACAGGTTTGGTAGGTTTCCCTAGGTGCCGGCTGAGCTAGAGGCCAAAATCTACAGGTAGGCACTTCGCAAAAAACACCTCTGTTTTCTTTCAAAAATTTAGATGTGTCCACGTTGCGCTTTGGGGCGTTTCCTGTCGCGGGCGCTAGGCCTACCCACACAAGTGAGGTATCATTTTTATCGGGAGACTTGGGGGAACGCTGGGCGGAAGGAAATTTGTGGCTCCTCTCAGATTGCAGAACTTTCTGCCACAGAAATGTGAGGAACATGTGTTTTTTTAGCCACATTTTGAGGTTTGCAAAGGATTCTGGGTAACAGAACCTGGTCCGAGCCCCACAAGTCACCCCATCTTGGATTCCCCTAGGTCTCTAGATTTCAGAAATGCACAGGTTTGGTAGTTTTCCCTAGGATCCGGCTGAGCTAGAGGCCAAAATCTACAGGTAGGCACTTCGCAAAAAACACCTCTGTTTTCTTTCAAAAATTTAGATGTGTCCACGTTGCGCTTTGGGGCTTTCCTGTCGCGGGCGCTAGGCCTACCCACACAAGTGAGGTATCATTTTTATCGGGAGACTTGGGGGAACGCTGGGCGGAAGGAAATGTGTGGCTCCTCTCAGATTGCAGAACTTTCTGCCACAGAAATGTGAGGAACATGTGTTTTTTTAGCCAAATTTTGAGGTTTGCAAAGGATTCTAGGTAACAGAACCTGGTCCGAGACCCGCAAGTCATCCTATCTTGGATTCCCCTAGGTCTCTAGTTTTCAGAAATGCACAGGTTTGGTAGGTTTCCCTAGGTGCCGGCTGAGCTAGAGGCCAAAATCTATAGGTAGGCACTTCGCAAAAAACACCTCTGTTTTCTTTAAAAAATTTAGATGTGTCCACGTTGCGCTTTGGGGCGTTTCCTGTCGCGGGCGCTAGGCCTACCCACACAAGTGAGGTATCATTTTTATCGGGAGACTTGGGGGAACGCTGGGTGAAAGGAAATTTGTGGCTCCTCTCAGATTCCAGAACTTTCTGCCACAGAAATGTGAGGAACATGTGTTTTTTTAGCCAAATTTTGAGGTTTGCAAAGGATTCTGGGTAACAGAACCTGGTCCGAGACCCGCAAGTCACCCTATCTTGGATTCCCCTAGGTCTCTAGGTTTCAGAAATGCACAGGTTTGGTAGGTTTCCCTAGGTGCCGGCTGAGCTAGAGGCCAAAATCTACAGGTAGGCACTTCGCAAAAAACACCTCTGTTTTCTTTCAAAAATTTAGATGTGTCCACGTTGCACTTTGGGGCGTTTCCTGACGCGGGCGCTAGGCCTACCCACACAAGTGAGGTATCATTTTTATCGGGAGACTTGGGGGAACGCTGGGTGGAAGGAAATTTGTGGCTCCTCTCAGATTCCAGAACTTTCTGCCACAGAAATGTGAGGAACGTGTGTTTTTTAGCCAAATTTTGAGGTTTGCAAAGGATTCCGGGTAACAGAACCTGGTCCGAGCCCCGCAAGTCACACCATCTTGGATTCCCCTAGGTCTCTAGATTTCAGAAATGCACAGGTTTGGTAGGTTTCCCTAGGTGCCGGCTGAGCTAGAGGCCAAAATCTACAGGTAGGCACTTCGCAAAAAACACCTCTGTTTTCTTTCAAAAATTTAGATGTGTCCACGTTGCGCTTTGGGGCGTTTCCTGTCGCGGGCGCTAGGCCTACCCACACAAGTGAGGTATCATTTTTATCGGGAGACTTGGGGAACGCTGGGTGGAAGGAAATTTGTGGCTCCTCTCAGATTCCAGAACTCTCTGCCACAGAAATGTGAGGAACGTGTGTTTTTTAGCCAGATTTTGAGGTTTGCAAAGGATTCTGGGTAACAGAACCTGGTCTGAGCCCCGCAAGTCACCCCATCTTGGATTCCCCTAGGTCTCTAGATTTCAGAAATGCACAGGTTTGGTAGGTTTCCCTAGGTGCCGGCTGAGCTAGAGGCCAAAATCTACAGGTAGGCACTTCGCAAAAAACACCTCTGTTTTCTTTCAAAAATTTAGATGTGTCCACGTTGCGCTTTGGGGTGTTTCCTGTCGCGGGTGCTAGGCCTACCCACACAAGTGAGGTATCATTTTTATCGGGAGACTTGGGGGAACGCTGGGTGAAAGGAAATTTGTTGCTCCTCTCAGATTCCAGAACTTTCTGCCACAGAAATGTGATGAACATGTGTTTTTTTAGCAAAATTTTGAGGTTTGCAAAGGATTCTGGGTAACAGAACCTGGTCCGAGACCCGCAAGTCACCCTATCTTGGATTCCCCTAGGTCTCTAGGTTTCAGAAATGCACAGGTTTGGTAGGTTTCCCTAGGTGCCGGCTGAGCTAGAGGCCAAAATCTACAGGTAGGCACTTCGCAAAAAACACCTCTGTTTTCTTTCATAAATTTAGATGTGTCCACGTTGCGCTTTGGGGCGTTTCCTGACGCGGGCGTTAGGCCTACCCACACAAGTGAGGTATCATTTTTATCGGGAGACTTGGGGGAACGCTGGGTGGAAGGAAATTTGTGGCTCCTCTCAGATTCCAGAACTTTCTGCCACAGAAATGTGAGGAACGTGTGTTTTTTAGCCAAATTTTGAGGTTTGCAAAGGATTCCGGGTAACAGAACCTGGTCCGAGCCGCGCAAGTCACACCATCTTGGATTCCCCTAGGTCTCTAGATTTCAGAAATGCACAGGTTTGGTAGGTTTCCCTAGGTGCCGGCTGAGCTAGAGGCCAAAATCTACAGATAGGCACTTCGCAAAAAACACCTCTGTTTTCTTTCAAAAATTTAGATGTGTCCACGTTGCGCTTTGGGGCGTTTCCTGTCGCGGGCGCTAGGCCTACCCACACAAGTGAGGTATCATTTTTATCGGGAGACTTGGGGGAACGCTGGGCGGAAGGAAATTTGTGGCTCCTCTCAGATTGCAGAACTTTCTGCCACAGAAATGTGAGGAACATGTGTTTTTTTAGCCACATTTTGAGGTTTGCAAAGGATTCTGGGTAACAGAACCTGGTCCGAGCCCCACAAGTCACCCCATCTTGGATTCCCCTAGGTCTCTAGATTTCAGAAATGCACAGGTTTGGTAGGTTTCCCTAGGAGCCGGCTGAGCTAGAGACCAAAATCTACAGGTAGGCACTTCGCAAAAAACACCTCTGTTTTCTTTCAAAAATTTAGATGTGTCCACGTTGCGCTTTGGGGCGTTTCCTGTCGCGGGCGCTAGGCCTACCCACACAAGTGAGGTATCATTTTTATTGGGAGACTTGGGGGAACGCTGGGTGGAAGGAAATTTGTGGCTCCTCTCAGATTCCAGAACTCTCTGCCACAGAAATGTGAGGAACGTGTGTTTTTTATCCAGATTTTGAGGTTTGCAAAGGATTCTGGGTAACAGAACCTGGTCCGAGCCCCGCAAGTCACCCCATCTTGGATTCCCCTAGGTCTCTAGATTTCAGAAATGCACAGGTTTGGTAGGTTTCCCTAGGTGCCGGCTGAGCTAGAGGCCAAAATCTACAGGTAGGCACTTCGCAAAAAACACCTCTGTTTTCTTTCAAAAATTTAGATGTGTCCACGTTGCGCCTTGGGGCGTTTCCTGTCGCGGGCGCTAGACCTACCCACACAAGTGAGGTATCATTTTTATCGGGAGACTTGGGGGAATGCTGGGTGGAAGGAAATTTGTGGCTCCTCTCAGATTCCAGAACTTTCTGCCACAGAAATGTGAGGAACGTGTGCTTTTTTAGCCAAATTTTGAGGTTTGCAAAGGATTCTGGGTAACAGAACCTGGTCCGAGCCCCGCAAGTCACCCCATCTTGGATTCCCCTAGGTCTCTCGTTTTCAGAAATGCACAGGTTTGGTAGGTTTCCCTAGGTGCCGGCTGAGCTAGAGGCCAAAATCTACAGGTAGGCACTTCGCAAAAAACACCTCTGTTTTCTTTCTAAAATTTAGATGTGTCCACGTTGCGCTTTGGGGCGTTTCCTGTCGCGGGCGCTAGGCCTACCCACACAAGTGAGGTATCATTTTTATCGGGAGACTTGGGGGAACGCTGGGCGGAAGGAAATTTGTGGCTCCTCTCAGATTGCAGAACTTTCTGCCACAGAAATGTGAGGAACATGTGTTTTTTTAGCCACATTTTGAGGTTTGCAAAGGATTCTGGGTAACAGAACCTGGTCCGAGCCCCACAAGTCACCCCATCTTGGATTCCCCTAGGTCTCTAGATTTCAGAAATGCACAGGTTTGGTAGTTTTCCCTAGGATCCGGCTGAGCTAGAGGCCAAAATCTACAGGTAGGCACTTCGCAAAAAACACCTCTGTTTTCTTTCAAAAATTTAGATGTGTCCACGTTGCGCTTTGGGGCTTTCCTGTCGCGGGCGCTAGGCCTACCCACACAAGTGAGGTATCATTTTTATCGGGAGACTTGGGGGAACGCTGGGTGGAAGGAAGTTTGTGGCTCCTCTCAGATTCCAGAACTTTCTGCCATAGAAATGTGAGGAACATGTGTTTTTTTTAGCCACATTTTGAGGTTTGCCAAGGATTCTAGGTAACAGAACCTGGTCCGAGCCCCGCAAGTCACCCCATCTTGGATTCCCCTAGGTCTCTAGTTTTCAGAAATGCACAGGTTTGGTAGGTTTCCCTAGGTGCCGGCTGAGCTAGAGGCCAAAATCTACAGGTAGGCACTTCGCAAAAAACACCTCTGTTTTCTTTCAAAAATTTAGATGTGTCCACGTTGCGCTTTGGGGCGTTTCCTGTCGCGGGCGCTAGGCCTACCCACACAAGTGAGGTATCATTTTTATCGGGAGACTTGGGGGAACGCTGGGCGGAAGGAAATGTGTGGCTCCTCTCAGATTGCAGAACTTTCTGCCACAGAAATGTGAGGAACATGTGTTTTTTTAGCCAAATTTTGAGGTTTGCAAAGGATTCTAGGTAACAGAACCTGGTCCGAGACCCGCAAGTCATCCTATCTTGGATTCCCCTAGGTCTCTAGTTTTCAGAAATGCACAGGTTTGGTAGGTTTCCCTAGGTGCCGGCTGAGCTAGAGGCCAAAATCTACAGGTAGGCACTTCGCAAAAAACACCTCTGTTTTCTTTCAAAAATTTAGATGTGTCCACGTTGCGCTTTGGGGCGTTTCCTGTCGCGGGCGCTAGGCCTACCCACACAAGTGAGGTATCATTTTTATCGGGAGACTTGGGGGAACGCTGGGTGAAAGGAAATTTGTGGCTCCTCTCAGATTCCAGAACTTTCTGCCACAGAAATGTGAGGAACATGTGTTTTTTTAGCCAAATTTTGAGGTTTGCAAAGGATTCTGGGTAACAGAACCTGGTCCGAGACCCGCAAGTCACCCTATCTTGGATTCCCCTAGGTCTCTAGGTTTCAGAAATGCACAGGTTTGGTAGGTTTCCCTAGGTGCCGGCTGAGCTAGAGGCCAAAATCTACAGGTAGCCACTTCGCAAAAAACACCTCTGTTTTCTTTCAAAAATTTAGATGTGTCCACGTTGCGCTTTGGGGCGTTTCCAGTCGCGGGCGCTAGGCCTACCCACACAAGTGAGGTATCATTTTTATCGGGAGACTTGGGGGAACGCTGGGTGGAAGGAAATTTGTGGCTCCTCTCAGATTCCAGAACTTTCTGCCACAGAAATGTGAGGAACGTGTGTTTTTTAGCCAAATTTTGAGGTTTGCAAAGGATTCCGGGTAACAGAACCTGGTCCGAGCCCCGCAAGTCACACCATCTTGGATTCCCCTAGGTCTCTAGATTTCAGAAATGCACAGGTTTGGTAGGTTTCCCTAGGTGCCGGCTGAGCTAGAGGCCAAAATCTACAGGTAGGCACTTCGCAAAAAACACCTCTGTTTTCTTTAAAAAATTTAGATGTGTCCACGTTGCGCTTTGGGGCGTTTCCTGTCGCGGGCGCTAGGCCTACCCACACAAGTGAGGTATCATTTTTATCGGGAGACTTGGGGAACGCTGGGTGGAAGGAAATTTGTGGCTCCTCTCAGATTCCAGAACTCTCTGCCACAGAAATGTGAGGAACGTGTGTTTTTTAGCCAGATTTTGAGGTTTGCAAAGGATTCTGGGTAACAGAACCTGGTCTGAGCCCCGCAAGTCACCCCATCTTGGATTACCCTAGGTCTCTAGATTTCAGAAATGCACAGGTTTGGTAGGTTTCCCTAGGTGCCGGCTGAGCTAGAGGCCAAAATCTACAGGTAGGCACTTCGCAAAAAACACCTCTGTTTTCTTTCAAAAATTTAGATGTGTCCACGTTGCGCTTTGGGGTGTTTCCTGTTGCGGGCGCTAGGCCTACCCACACAAGTGAGGT
The DNA here is from genome assembly GCF_031143425.1 of Pleurodeles waltl. NCBI lineage: Eukaryota > Metazoa > Chordata > Amphibia > Caudata > Salamandridae > Pleurodeles > Pleurodeles waltl. Next base: position 723,578,276 of record NC_090442.1, on the reverse strand, counting down.
ATCATTTTTATCGGGAGACTTGGGGGAACGCTGGGTGAAAGGAAATTTGTGGCTCCTCTCAGATTCCAGAACTTTCTGCCACAGAAATGTGAGGAACATGTGTTTTTTTAGCCAAATTTTGAGGTTTGCAAAGGATTCTGGGTAACAGAACCTGGTCCGAGACCCGCAAGTCACCCTATCTTGGATTCCCCTAGGTCTCTAGGTTTCAGAAATGCACAGGTTTGGTAGGTTTCCCTAGGTGCCGGCTGAGCTAGAGGCCAAAATCTACAGGTAGGCACTTCGCAAAAAACACCTCTGTTTTCTTTCAAAAATTTAGATGTGTCCACGTTGCGCTTTGGGGCGTTTCCTGTCGCGGGCGCTAGGCCTACCCACACAAGTGAGGTATCATTTTTATCGGGAGACTTGGGGGAACGCTGGGTGGAAGGAAATTTGTGGCTCCTCTCAGATTCCAGAACTTTCTGCCACAGAAATGTGAGGAACGTGTGTTTTTTAGCCAAATTTTGAGGTTTGCAAAGGATTCCGGGTAACAGAACCTGGTCCGAGCCCCGCAAGTCACACCATCTTGGATTCCCCTAGGTCTCTAGATTTCAGAAATGCACAGGTTTGGTAGGTTTCCCTAGGTGCCGGCTGAGATAGAGGCCAAAATCTACAGGTAGGCACTTCGCAAAAAACACCTCTGTTTTCTTTCAAAAATTTAGATGTGTCCACGTTGCGCTTTGGGGCGTTTCCTGTCGCGGGCGCTAGGCCTACCCACACAAGTGAGGTATCATTTTTATCGGGAGACTTGGGGAACGCTGGGTGGAAGGAAATTTGTGGCTCCTCTCAGATTCCAGAACTCTCTGCCACAGAAATGTGAGGAACGTTTGTTTTTTAGCCAGATTTTGAGGTTTGCAAAGGATTCTGGGTAACAGAACCTGGTCTGAGCCCCGCAAGTCACCCCATCTTGGATTCCCCTAGGTCTCTAGATTTCAGAAATGCACAGGTTTGGTAGGTTTCCCTAGGTGCCGGCTGAGCCAGAGGCCAAAATCTACAGGTAGGCACTTCGCAAAAAACACCTCTGTTTTCTTTAAAAAATTTAGATGTGTCCACGTTGCGCTTTGGGGCGTTTCCTGTCGCGGGCGCTAGGCCTACCCACACAAGTGAGGTATCATTTTTATCGGGAGACATGGGGGAATGCTGGGCGGAAGGAAATTTGTGGCTCCTCTCAGATTGCAGAACTTTCTGCCACAGAAATGTGTGGAACTTGTGTTTTTTTAGCCAAATTTTGAGGTTTGCAAAGGATTCTGGGTAACAGAACCTGGTCCGCGCCCCGCAAGTCACCCCATCTTGGATTCCCCTAGGTCTCTAGATTTCAGAAATGCACAGGTTTGGTAGGTTTCCCTAGGTGCCGGCTGAGCTAGAGGCCAGAATCTACAGGTAGGCACTTCTCAAAAAACACCTCTGTTTTCTTTCAAAAAGTTCGACGTGTCCACGTTGCACTTTGGGGCGTTTCCTGTCGCGGGCGCTAAGCCTATTCACACAAGTGAGGTATCATTTTTATCGGGAGACTTGGGGGAACGCTGGGTGGAAGGAAATTTGTGGCTCCTCTCAGATTCCAGAACTTTCTGCCACAGAAATGTGAGGAACGTGTGCTTTTTTAGCCAAATTTTGAGGTTTGCAAAGGATTCTGGGTAACAGAACCTGGTCCGAGCCCCGCAAGTCACCCCATCTTGGATTCCCCTAGGTCTCTCGTTTTCAGAAATGCACAGGTTTGGTAGGTTTCCCTAGGTGCCGGCTGAGCTAGAGGCCAAAATCTACAGGTAGGCACTTCGCAAAAAACACCTCTGTTTTCTTTCAAAAATTTAGATGTGTCCACGTTGCGCTTTGGGGCGTTTCCTGTCGCGGGCGCTAGGCCTACCCACACAAGTGAGGTATCATTTTTATCGGGAGACTTGGGGGAACGCTGGGCGGAAGGAAATTTGTGGCTCCTCTCAGATTGCAGAACTTTCTGCCACAGAAATGTGAGGAACATGTGTTTTTTTAGCCACATTTTGAGGTTTGCAAAGGATTCTGGGTAACAGAACCTGGTCCGAGCCCCACAAGTCACCCCATCTTGGATTCCCCTAGGTCTCTAGATTTCAGAAATGCACAGGTTTGGTAGGTTTCCCTAGGTGCCGGCTGAGCTAGAGGCCAAAATCTACAGGTAGGCACTTCGCAAAAAACACCTCAGTTTTCTTTAAAAAATTTAAATGTGTCCACGTTGCGCTTTGGGGCGTTTCCAGTCGCGGGCGCTAGGCCTACCCACACAAGTGAGGTATCATTTTTATCGGGAGACTTGGGGGAACGCTGGGTGGAAGGAAGTTTGTGGCTCCTCTCAGATTCCAGATCTTTCTGCCATAGAAATGTGAGGAACATGTGTTTTTTTAGCCAAATTTTGAGGTTTGCAAAGGATTCTAGGTAACAGAACCTGGTCCGAGCCCCGCAAGTCACCCCATCTTGGATTCCCCTAGGTCTCTAGTTTTCAGAAATGCACAGGTTTGGTAGGTTTCCCTAGGTGCCGGCTGAGCTAGAGGCCAAAATCTACAGGTAGGCACTTCGCAAAAAACACCTCTGTTTTCTTTCAAAAATTTAGATGTGTCCACGTTGCGCTTTGGGGCGTTTCCTGTCGCGGGCGCTAGGCCTACCCACACAAGTGAGGTATCATTTTTATCGGGAGACTTGGGGGAACGCTGGGCGGAAGGAAATTTGTGGCTCCTCTCAGATTGCAGAACTTTCTGCCACAGAAATGTGAGGAACATGTGTTTTTTTAGCCAAATTTTGAGGTTTGCAAAGGATTCTAGGTAACAGAACCTGGTCCGAGACCCGCAAGTCATCCTATCTTGGATTCCCCTAGGTCTCTAGTTTTCAGAAATGCACAGGTTTGGTAGGTTTCCCTAGGTGCCGGCTGAGCTAGAGTCCAAAATCTACAGGTAGGCACTTCGCAAAAAACACCTCTGTTTTCTTTAAAAAATTTAGATGTGTCCACGTTGCGCTTTGGGGCGTTTCCTGTCGCGGGCGCTAGGCCTACCCACACAAGTGAGGTATCATTTTTATCGGGAGACTTGGGGAACGCTGGGTGGAAGGAAATTTGTGGCTCCTCTCACATTCCAGAACTTTCTGCCATAGAAATGTGAGGAACATGTGTTTTTTTAGCCAAATTTTGAGGTTTGCAAAGTATTCTGGGTAACAGAACCTGGTCCGAGCCCCGCAAGTCACCCCATCTTGGATTCCCCTAGGTCTCTAGTTTTCAGAAATGCACAGGTTTGGTAGGTTTCCCTAGGTGCCGGCTGAGCTAGAGGCCAAAATCTACAGGTAGGCACTTAGCAAAAAACACCTCTGTTTTTTTAAAAAAATTTAGATGTGTCCACGTTGCGCTTTGGGGCGTTTCCTGTCGCGGGCGCTAGGCCTACCCACACAAGTGAGGTATCATTTTTATCGGGAGACTTGGGGGAACGCTGGGTGGAAGGAAATTTGTGGCTCCTCTCAGATTCCAGAACTTTCTGCCACAGAAATGTGAGGAACGTGTGCTTTTTTAGCCAAATTTTGAGGTTTGCAAAGGATTCTGGGTAACAGAACCTGGTCCGAGCCCCGCAAGTCACCCCATCTTGGATTCCCCTAGGTCTCTCGTTTTCAGAAATGCACAGGTTTGGTAGGTTTCCCTAGGTGCCGGCTGAGCTAGAGGCCAAAATCTACAGGTAGGCACTTCGCAAAAAACACCTCTGTTTTCTTTCAAAAATTTAGATGTGTCCACGTTGCGCTTTGGGGCGTTTCCTGTCGCGGGCGCTAGGCCTACCCACACAAGTGAGGTATCATTTTTATCGGGAGACTTGGGGAAACGCTGGGCGGAAGGAAATTTGTGGCTCCTCTCAGATTGCAGAACTTTCTGCCACAGAAATGTGAGGAACATGTGTTTTTTTAGCCACATTTTGAGGTTTGCAAAGGATTCTGGGTAACAGAACCTGGTCCGAGCCCCACAAGTCACCCCATCTTGGATTCCCCTAGGTCTCTAGATTTCAGAAATGCACAGGTTTGGTAGGTTTCCCTAGGTGCCGGCTGAGCTAGAGGCCAAAATCTACAGGTAGGCACTTCGCAAAAAACACCTCAGTTTTCTTTCAAAAATTTAAATGTGTCCACGTTGCGCTTTGGGGCGTTTCCAGTCGCGGGCGCTAGGCCTACCCACACAAGTGAGGTATCATTTTTATCGGGAGACTTGGGGGAACGCTGGGTGGAAGGAAGTTTGTGGCTCCTCTCAGATTCCAGATCTTTCTGCCATAGAAATGTGAGGAACATGTGTTTTTTTAGCCAAATTTTGAGGTTTGCAAAGGATTCTAGGTAACAGAACCTGGTCCGAGCCCCGCAAGTCACCCCATCTTGGATTCCCCTAGGTCTCTAGTTTTCAGAAATGCACAGGTTTGGTAGGTTTCCCTAGGTGCCGGCTGAGCTAGAGGCCAAAATCTACAGGTAGGCACTTCGCAAAAAACACCTCTGTTTTCTTTCAAAAATTTAGATGTGTCCACGTTGCGCTTTGGGGCGTTTCCTTTCGCGGGCGCTAGGCCTACCCACACAAGTGAGGTATCATTTTTATCGGGAGACTTGAGGGAACGCTGGGCGGAAGGAAATTTGTGGCTCCTCTCAGATTGCAGAACTTTCTGCCACAGAAATGTGAGGAACATGTGTTTTTTTAGCCAAATTTTGAGGTTTGCAAAGGATTCTAGGTAACAGAACCTGGTCCGAGACCCGCAAGTCATCCTATCTTGGATTCCCCTAGGTCTCTAGTTTTCAGAAATGCACAGGTTTGGTAGGTTTCCCTAGGTGCCGGCTGAGCTAGAGGCCAAAATCTACAGGTAGGCACTTCGCAAAAAACACCTCTGTTTTCTTTCAAAAATTTAGATGTGTCCACGTTGCGCTTTGGGGCGTTTCCTGTCGCGGGCGCTAGGCCTACCCACACAAGTGAGGTATCATTTTTATCGGGAGACTTGGGGGAACGCTGGGTGAAAGGAAATTTGTGGCTCCTCTCAGATTCCAGAACTTTCTGCCACAGAAATGTGTGGAACATGTGTTTTTTTAGCCAAATTTTGAGGTTTGCAAAGGATTCTGGGTAACAGAACCTGGTCCGAGACCCGCAAGTCACCCTATCTTGGATTCCCCTAGGTCTCTAGGTTTCAGAAATGCACAGGTTTGGTAGGTTTCCCTAGGTGCCGGCTGAGCTAGAGGCCAAAATCTACAGGTAGGCACTTCGCAAAAAACACCTCTGTTTTCTTTCAAAAATTTAGATGTGTCCACGTTGCGCTTTGGGGCGTTTCCTGACGCGGGCGCTAGGCCTAACCACACAAGTGAGGTATCATTTTTATCGGGAGACTTGGGGGAACGCTGGGTGGAATGAAATTTGTGGCTCCTCTCAGATTCCAGAACTTTCTGCCACAGAAATGTGAGGAACGTGTGTTTTTTAGCCAAATTTTGAGGTTTGCAAAGGATTCCGGGTAACAGAACCTGGTCCGAGCCCCGCAAGTCACACCATCTTGGATTCCCCTAGGTCTCTAGATTTCAGAAATGCACAGGTTTGGTAGGTTTCCCTACGTGCCGGCTGAGCTAGAGGCCAAAATCTACAGGTAGGCACTTCGCAAAAAACACCTCTGTTTTCTTTCAAAAATTTAGATGTGTCCACGTTGCGCTTTGGGGCGTTTCCTGTTTCGGGCGCTAGGCCTACCCACACAAGTGAGGTATCATTTTTATCGGGAGACTTGGGGAACGCTGGGTGGAAGGAAATTTGTGGCTCCTCTCAGATTCCAGAACTTTCTGCCATAGAAATGTGAGGAACATGTGTTTTTTTAGCCAAATTTTGAGGTTTGCAAAGTATTCTGGGTAACAGAACCTGGTCCGAGCCCCGCAAGTCACCCCATCTTGGATTCCCCTAGGTCTCTAGTTTTCAGAAATGCACAGGTTTGGTAGGTTTCCCTAGGTGCCGGCTGAGCTAGAGGCCAAAATCTACAGGTAGGCACTTAGCAAAAAACACCTCTGTTTTTTTAAAAAAATTTAGATGTGTCCACGTTGCGCTTTGGGGCGTTTCCTGTCGCGGGCGCTAGGCCTACCCACACAAGTGAGGTATCATTTTTATCGGGAGACTTGGGGGAACGCTGGGTGGAAGGAAATTTGTGGCTCCTCTCAGATTCCAGAACTCTCTGCCACAGAAATGTGAGGAACGTGTGTTTTTTAGCCAGATTTTGAGGTTTGCAAAGGATTCTGGGTAACAGAACCTGGTCCGAGCCCCGCAAGTCACCCCATCTTGGATTCCCCTAGGTCTCTAGATTTCAGAAATGCACAGGTTTGGTAGGTTTCCCTAGGTGCCGGCTGAGCTAGAGGCCAAAATCTACAGGTAGGCACTTCGCAAAAAACACCTCTGTTTTCTTTCAAAAATTTAGATGTGTCCACGTTGCGCTTTGGGGCGTTTCCTGTCGCGGGCTCTAGGCCTACCCACACAAGTGAGGTATCATTTTTATCGGGAGACTTGGGGGAACGCTGGGCGGAAGGAAATTTGTGGCTCCTCTCAGATTGCAGAACTTTCTGCCACAGAAATGTGAGGAACATGTGTTTTTTTAGCCACATTTTGAGGTTTGCAAAGGATTCTGGGTAACAGAACCTGGTCCGAGCCCCACAAGTCACCCCATCTTGGATTCCCCCAGGTCTCTAGATTTCAGAAATGCACAGGTTTGGTAGTTTTCCCTAGGAGCCGGCTGAGCTAGAGGCCAAAATCTACAGGTAGGCACTTCGCAAAAAACACCTCTGTTTTCTTTCAAAAATTTAGATGTGTCCACGTTGCGCTTTGGGGCGTTTCCTGTCGCGGGCGCTAGGCCTACCCACACAAGTGAGGTATCATTTTTATCGGGAGACTTGGGGGAACGCTGGGTGGAAGGAAATTTGTGGCTCCTCTCAGATTCCAGAACTTTCTGCCACAGAAATGTGAGGAACGTGTGCTTTTTTAGCCAAATTTTGAGGTTTGCAAAGGATTCTGGGTAACAGAACCTGGTCCGAGCCCCGCAAGTCACCCCATCTTGGATTCCCCTAGGTCTCTCGTTTTCAGAAATGCACAGGTTTGGTAGGTTTCCCTAGGTGCCGGCTGAGCTAGAGGCCAAAATCTACAGGTAGGCACTTCGCAAAAAACACCTCTGTTTTCTTTCAAAAATTTAGATGTGTCCACGTTGCGCTTTGGGGCGTTTCCTGTCGCGGGCTCTAGGCCTACCCACACAAGTGAGGTATCATTTTTATCGGGAGACTTGGGGGAACGCTGGGCGGAAGGAAATTTGTGGCTCCTCTCAGATTGCAGAACTTTCTGCCACAGAAATGTGAGGAACATGTGTTTTTTTAGCCACATTTTGAGGTTTGCAAAGGATTCTGGGTAACAGAACCTGGTCCGAGCCCCACAAGTCACCCCATCTTGGATTCCCCCAGGTCTCTAGATTTCAGAAATGCACAGGTTTGGTAGTTTTCCCTAGGAGCCGGCTGAGCTAGAGGCCAAAATCTACAGGTAGGCACTTCGCAAAAAACACCTCTGTTTTCTTTCAAAAATTTAGATGTGTCCACGTTGCGCTTTGGGGCGTTTCCTGTCGCGGGCGCTAGGCCTACCCACACAAGTGAGGTATCATTTTTATCGGGAGACTTGGGGGAACGCTGGGTGGAAGGAAGTTTGTGGCTCCTCTCAGATTCCAGAACTTTCTGCCATAGAAATGTGAGGAACATGTGTTTTTTTAGCCAAATTTTGAGGTTTGCAAAGGATTCTAGGTAACAGAACCTGGTCCGAGACCCGCAAGTCACCCTATCTTGGATTCCCCTAGGTCTCTAGTTTTCAGAAATGCACAGGTTTGGTAGGTTTCCCTAGGTGCCGGCTGAGCTAGAGGCCAAAATCTACAGGTAGGCACTTCGCAAAAAACACCTCTGTTTTCTTTTAAAAATTTAGATGTGTCCACGTTGCGCTTTGGGGCGTTTCCTGTCGCGGGCGCTAGGCCTACCCACACAAGTGAGGTATCATTTTTATCGGGAGACTTGGGGGAACGCTGGGCGGAAGGAAATTTGTGGCTCCTCTGAGATTGCAGAACTTTCTGCCACAGAAATGTGAGGAACATGTGTTTTTTTAGCCACATTTTGAGGTTTGCAAAGGATTCTGGTTAACAGAACCTGGTCCGCGCCCCGCAAGTCACCCCATCTTGGATTCCCCTAGGTCCCTAGATTTCAGAAATGCACAGGTTTGGTAGGTTTCCCTAGGTGCCGTCTGAGCTAGAGGCCAGAATCTACAGGTAGGCACTTCTCAAAAAACACCTCTGTTTTCTTTCAAAAAGTTTGACGTGTCCACGTTGCGCTTTGGGGCGTTTCCTGTCGCGGGCGCTAAGCCTACCCACACAAGTGAGGTATCATTTTTATCGGGAGACTTGGGGGAACGCTGGGTGGAAGGAAATTTGTGGCTCCTCTCAGATTCCAGAACTTTCTGCCACAGAAATGTGAGGAACGTGTGTTTTTTTGCCAAATTTTGAGGTTTGCAAAGGATTCTGGGTAACAGAACCTGGTCCGAGACCCGCAAGTCACCCCATCTTGGATTCCCCTAGGTCTCCAGTTTTCAGAAATGCACAGGTTTGGTTGGTTTCCCTAGGTGCCGGCTGAGCTAGAGGACAAAATCTACAGGTAGGCACTTCGCAAAAAACACCTCTGTTTTCTTTCAAAAATTTAGATGTGTCCACGTTGCGCTTTGGGGTGTTTCCTGTCGCAGGCGCTAGGCCTACCCACACAAGTGAGGGATCATTTTTATCGGGAGACTTGGGGGAACGCTGGGCGGAAGGAAATTTGTGGCTCCTCTCAGATTGCAGAACTTTCTGCCACAGAAATGTGAGGAACATGTGTTTTTTTAGCCACATTTTGAGGTTTGCAAAGGATTCTGGGTAACAGAACCTGGTCCGAACCCCACAAGTCACCCCATCTTGGATTCCCCTAGGTCTCTAGATTTCAGAAATGCACAGGTTTGGTAGTTTTCCCTAGGAGCCGGCTGAGCTAGAGGCAAAAATCTACAGGTAGGCACTTCGCAAAAAACACCTCTGTTTTCTTTCAAAAATTTAGATGTGTCCACGTTGCGCTTTGGGGCGTTTCCTGTCGCGGGCGCTCGGCCTACCCACACAAGTGAGGTATCATTTTTATCGGGAGACTTGGGGGAACGCTGGGTGGAAGGAAGTTTGTGGCTCCTCTCAGATTCCAGAACTTTCTGCCACAGAAATGTGAGGAACATGTGTTTTTTTAGCCAAATTTTGAGGTTTGCAAAGGATTCTAGGTAACAGAACCTGGTCCGAGACCCGCAAGTCACCCTATCTTGGATTCCCCTAGGTCTCTAGTTTTCAGAAATGCACAGGTTTGGTAGGTTTCCCTAGGTGCCGGCTGAGCTAGAGGCCAAAATCTACAGGTAGGCACTTCGCAAAAAACACCTCTGTTTTCTTTAAAAAATTTAGATGTGTCCACGTTGCGCTTTGGGGCGTTTCCTGTCGCGGGCGCTAGGCCTACCCACACAAGTGAGGTATCATTTTTATCGGGAGACTTGGGGGAACGCTGGGTGAAAGGAAATTTGTGGCTCCTCTCAGATTCCAGAACTTTCTGCCACAGAAATGTGAGGAACATGTGTTTTTTTAGCCTAATTTTGAGGTTTGCAAAGGATTCCGGGTAACAGAACCTGGTCCGAGACCCGCAAGTCACACCATCTTGGATTCCCCTAGGTCTCTAGATTTCAGAAATGCACAGGTTTGGTAGGTTTCCCTAGGTGCCGGCTGAGCTAGAGGCCAAAATCTACAGGTAGGCACTTCGCAAAAAACACCTCTGTTTTCTTTCAAAAATTTAGATGTGTCCACGTTGCGCTTTGGGGCGTTTCCTGTCGCGGGCGCTAGGCCTACCCACACAAGTGAGGTATCATTTTTATCGGGAGACTTGGGGGAACGCTGGGTGGAAGGAAATTTGTGGCTCCTCTCAGATTCCAGAACTTTCTGCCATAGAAATGTGAGGAACATGTGTTTTTTTAGCCAAATTTTGAGGTTTGCAAAGTATTCTGGGTAACAGAACCTGGTCCGAGCCCCGCAAGTCACCCCATCTTGGATTCCCCTAGGTCTCTAGTTTTCAGAAATGCACAGGTTTGGTAGGTTTCCCTAGGTGCCGCCTGAGCTAGAGGCCAAAATCTACAGGTAGGCACTTCGCAAAAAACACCTCTGTTTTCTTTCAAAAATTTAGATGTGTCCACGTTGCGCTTTGGGGTGTTTCCTGTCGCGGGTGCTAGGCCTACCCACACAAGTGAGGTATCATTTTTATCGGGAGACTTGGGGGAACGCTGGGTGGAAGGAAATTTGTGGCTCCTCTCAGATTCCAGAACTCTCTGCCACAGAAATGTGAGGAACGTGTGTTTTTTAGCCAGATTTTGAGGTTTGCAAAGGATTCTGGGTAACAGAACCTGGTCCGAGCCCCGCAAGTCACCCCATCTTGGATTCCCCTAGGTCTCTAGATTTCAGAAATGCACAGGTTTGGTAGGTTTCCCTAGGTGCCAGCTGAGCTAGAGGCCAGAATCTACAGGTAGGCACTTCTCAAAAAACACCTCTGTTTTCTTTCAAAAAGTTCGACGTGTCCACGTTGCGCTTTGGGGCGTTTCCTGTCACGGGCGCTAAGCCTACCCACACAAGTGAGGTATCATTTTTATCGGGAGACTTGGGGGAACGCTGGGTGGAAGGAAATTTGTGGCTCCTCTCAGATTCCAGAACTTTCTGCCACAGAAATGTGAGGAACGTGTGTTTTTTTAGCCAAATTTTGAGGTTTGCAAAGGATTCTGGGTAACAGAACCTGGTCCGAGCCCCGCAAGTCACCCCATCTTGGATTCCCCTAGGTCTCTCGTTTTCAGAAATGCACAGGTTTGGTAGGTTTCCCTAGGTGCCGGCTGAGCTAGAGGCCAAAATCTACAGGTAGGCACTTCGCAAAAAACACCTCTGTTTTCTTTCAAAAATTTAGATGTGTCCACGTTGCGCTTTGGGGCGTTTCCTGTTGCGGGCGCTAGGCCTACCCACACAAGTGAGGTATCATTTGTATCGGGAGACTTGGGGGAACGCTGGGTGAAAGGAAATTTGTGGCTCCTCTCAGATTCCAGAACTTTCTGCCACAGAAATGTGAGGAACATGTGTTTTTTTAGCCAAATTTTGAGGTTTGCAAAGGATTCTGGGTAACAGAACCTGGTCCGAGACCCGCAAGTCACCCTATCTTGGATTCCCCTATGTCTCTAGTTTTCAGAAATGCACAGGTTTGGTAGGTTTCCCTAGGTGCCGGCTGAGCTAGAGGCCAAAATCTACAGGTAGGCACTTCGCAAAAAACACCTCTGTTTTCTTTCAAAAATTTAGATGTGTCCACGTTGCGCTTTGGGGCGTTTCCTGTCGCCGGCGCTAGGCCTACCCACACAAGTGAGGTATCATTTGTATCGGGAGACTTGGGGGAACGCTGGGCGGAAGGAAATTTGTGGCTCCTCTTAGATTGCAGAACTTTCTGCCACAGAAATGTGAGGAACATGTGTTTTTTTAGCCACATTTTGAGGTTTGCAAAGGATTATGGGTAACAGAACCTGGTCCGAGCCCCGCAAGTCACCCCATCTTGGATTCCCCTAGGTCTCTAGATTTCAGAAATGCACAGGTTTGGTAGTTTTCCCTAGGAGCCGGATGAGCTAGAGGCCAAAATCTACAGGTAGGCACTTCGCAAAAAACACCTCTGTTTTCTTTCAAAAATGTAGATGTGTCCACGTTGCGCTTTGGGGCATTTCCTGTCGCGGGCGCTAGGCCTACCCACACAAGTGAGGTATCATTTTTATCGGGAGACTTGGGGGAACGCTGGGCGGAAGGAAATTTGTGGCTCCTCTTAGATTGCAGAACTTTCTGCCACAGAAATGTGAGGAACATGTGTTTTTTTAGCCACATTTTGAGGTTTGCAAAGGAATCTGGTTAACAGAACCTGGTCCGCGCCCCGCAAGTCACCCCATCTTGGATTCCCCTAGGTCCCTAGATTTCAGAAATGCACAGGTTTGGTAGGTTTCCCTAGGTGCCGGCTGAGCTAGAGGCCAGAATCTACAGGTAGGCACTTCTCAAAAAACACCTCTGTTTTCTTTCAAAAAGTTCGACGTGTCCACGTTGCGCTTTGGGGCATTTCCTGTCGCGGGCGCTAAGCCTACCCACACAAGTGAGGTATCATTTTTATCGGGAGACTTGGGGGAACGCTGGGTGGAAGGAAATTTGTGGCTCCTCTCAGATTCCAGAACTTTCTGCCACAGAAATGTGAGGAACATGTGTTTTTTTAGCCAAATGTTGAGGTTTGCAAAGGATTCTGGGTAACAGAACCTGGTCCGAGACCCGCAAGTCACCCTATCTTGGATTCCCCTAGGTCTCTAGTTTTCAGAAATGCACAGGTTTGGTAGGTTTCCGTAGGTGCCGGCTGAGCTAGAGGCCAAAATCTACAGGTAGGCACTTCGCAAAAAACACCTCTGTTTTCTTTCAAAAATTTAGATGTGTCCACGTTGCGCTTTGGGGCGTTTCCTGTCGCGGGTGCTAGGCCTACCCACACAAGTGAGGTATCATTTTTATCGGGAGACTTGGGGGAACGCTGGGTGGAAGGAAATTTGTGGCTCCTCTCAGATTCCAGAACTCTCTGCCACAGAAATGTGAGGAACGTGTGTTTTTTAGCCAGATTTTGAGGTTTGCAAAGGATTCTGGGTAACAGAACCTGGTCCGAGCCCCGCAAGTCACCCCATATTGGATTCCCCTAGGTCTCTAGATTTCAGAAATGCACAGGTTTGGTAGGTTTCCCTAGGTGCCAGCTGAGCTAGAGGCCAGAATCTACAGGTAGGCACTTCTCAAAAAACACCTCTGTTTTCTTTCAAAAAGTTCGACGTGTCCACGTTGCGCTTTGGGGCGTTTCCTGTCGCGGGCGCTAAGCCTACCCACACAAGTGAGGTATCATTTTTATCGGGAGACTTGGGGGAACGCTGGGTGGAAGGAAATTTGTGGCTCCTCTCAGATTCCAGAACTTTCTGCCACAGAAATGTGTGGAACGTGTGTTTTTTTAGCCAAATTTTGAGGTTTGCAAAGGATTCTGGGTAACAGAACCTGGTCTGAGCCCCGCAAGTCACCCCATCTTGGATTCCCCTAGGTCTCTCGTTTTCAGAAATGCACAGGTTTGGTAGGTTTCCCTAGGTGCCGGCTGAGCTAGAGGCCAAAATCTACAGGTAGGCACTTCGCAAAAAACACCTCTGTTTTCTTTCAAAAATTTAGATGTGTCCACGTTGCGCTTTGGGGCGTTTCCTGTCGCGGGCGCTAGGCCTACCCACACAAGTGAGGTATCATTTTTATCGGGAGACTTGGGGGAACGCTGGGCGGAAGGAAATTTGTTGCTCCTCTCAGATTGCAGAACTTTCTGCCACAGAAATGTGAGGAACATGTGTTTTTTTAGCCACATTTTGAGGTTTGCAAAGGATTCTGGGTAACAGAACCTGGTCCGAGCCCCACAAGTCACCCCATCTTGGATTCCCCTAGGTCTCTAGATTTCAGAAATGCACAGGTTTGGTAGTTTTCCCTAGGAGCCGGCTGAGCTAGAGGCCGAAATCTACAGGTAGGCACTTCGCAAAAAACACCTCTGTTTTCTTTCAAAAATTTAGATGTGTCCACGTTGCGCTTTGGGGCATTTCCTGTCGCGGGCGCTAGGCCTACCCACACAAGTGAGGTATCATTTTTATCGGGAGACTTGGGGGAACGCTGGGTGGAAGGAAGTTTGTGGCTCCTCTCAGATTCCAGAACTTTCTGCCATAGAAATGTGAGGAACATGTGTTTTTTTAGCCAAATTATGAGGTTTGCAAACGATTCTAGGTAACAGAACCTGGTCAGAGACCCGCAAGTCACCCTATCTTGGATTCCCCTAGGTCTCTAGTTTTCAGAAATGCACAGGTTTGGTAGGTTTCCCTAGGTGCCGGCTGAGCTAGAGGCCAAAATCTACAGGTAGGCACTTCGCAAAAAACACCTCTGTTTTCTTTCAAAAATTTAGATGTGTCCACGTTGCGCTTTGGGGCGTTTCCTGTCGCGGGCGCTAGGCCTACCCACACAAGTGAGGTATCATTTGTATCGGGAGACTTGGGGGAACGCTGGGTGAAAGGAAATTTGTGGCTCCTCTCAGATTCCAGAACTTTCTGCCACAGAAATGTGAGGAACATGTGTTTTTTTAGCCAAATTTTGAGGTTTGCAAAGGATTCTGGGTAACAGAACCTGGTCCGAGACCCGCAAGTCACCCTATCTTGGATTCCCCTAGGTCTCTAGTTTTCAGAAATGCACAGGTTTGGTAGGTTTCCCTAGGTGCCGGCTGAGCTAGAGGCCAAAATATACAGGTAGGCACTTCGCAAAAAACACCTCTGTTTTCTTTCAAAAATTTAGATGTGTCCACGTTGCGCTTTGGGGCGTTTCCTGTCGCGGGCGCTAGGCCTACCCACACAAGTGAGGTATCATTTTTATCGGGAGACTTGGGGGAACGCTGGGTGGAAGGAAATTTGTGGCTCCTCTCAGATTGCCTAACTTTCTGCCACAGAAATGTGAGGAACATGTGTTTTTTTAGCCACATTTTGAGGTTTGCAAAGGATTCTGGGTAACAGAACCTGGTCCGAGCCCCGCAAGTCACCCCATCTTGGATTCCCCTAGGTCTCTAGATTTCAGAAATGCACAGGTGTGGTAGTTTTCCCTAGGAGCCGGATGAGCTAGAGGCCAAAATCTACAGGTAGGCACTTCGCAAAAAACACCTCTGTTTTCTTTCAAAAATTTAGATGTGTCCACGTTGCGCTTTGGGGCATTTCCTGTCGCGGGCGCTAGGCCTACCCACACAAGTGAGGTATCATTTTTATCGGGAGACTTGGGGGAACGCTGGGCGGAAGGAAATTTGTGGCTCCTCTGAGATTGCAGAACTTTCTGCCACAGAAATGTGAGGAACATGTGTTTTTTTAGCCACATTTTGAGGTTTGCAAAGGATTCTGGTTAACAGAACCTGGTCCGCGCCCCGCAAGTCACCCCATCTTGGATTCCCCTAGGTCCCTAGATTTCAGAAATGCACAGGTTTGGTAGGTTTCCCTAGGTGCCGGCTGAGCTAGAGGCCAGAATCTACAGGTAGGCACTTCTCAAAAAACACCTCTGTTTTCTTTCAAAAAGTTCGACGTGTCCACGTTGCGCTTTGGGGCATTTCCTGTCGCGGGCGCTAAGCCCACCCACACAAGTGAGGTATCATTTTTATCGGGAGACTTGGGGGAACGCTGGGTGGAAGGAAATTTGTGGCTCCTCTCAGATTCCAGAACTTTCTGCCACAGAAATGTGAGGAACATGTGTTTTTTTAGCCAAATGTTGAGGTTTGCAAAGGATTCTGGGTAACAGAACCTGGTCCGAGACCCGCAAGTCACCCTATCTTGGATTCCCCTAGGTCTCTAGTTTTCAGAAATGCACAGGTTTGGTAGGTTTCCCTAGGTGCCGGCTGAGCTAGAGTCCAAAATCTACAGGTAGGCACTTCGCAAAAAACACCTCTGTTTTCTTTCAAAAATTTAGATGTGTCCACGTTGCGCTTTGGGGCGTTTCCTGTCGCGGGCGCTAGGCCTACCCACACAAGTGAGGTATCATTTTTATCGGGAGACTTGGGGGAACGCTGGGCGGAAAGAAATTTGTGGCTCCTCTCAGATTGCAGAACTTTCTGCCACAGAAATGTGAGGAACATGTGTTTTTTTAGCCACATTTTGAGGTTTGCAAAGGATTCTGGGTAACAGAATCTGGTCCGAGCCCCGCAAGTCACCCCATCTTGGATTCCCCTAGGTCTCTAGATTTCAGAAATGCACAGGTTTGGTAGTTTTCCCTAGCAGCCGGCTGAGCTAGAGGCCAAAATCTACAGGTAGGCACTTCGCAAAAAAAACACCTCTGTTTTCTTTCAAAAAGTTCGACGTGTCCACGTTGCGCTTTGGGGCGTTTCCTGTCGCGGGCGCTAAGCCTACCCACACAAGTGAGGTATCATTTTTATCGGGAGACTTGGGGGAACGCTGTGTGGAAGGAAATTTGTGGCTCCTCTCAGATTCCAGAACTTTCTGCCACAGAAATGTGAGGAACGTGTGTTTTTTTAGCCAAATTTTGAGGTTTGCAAAGGATTCTGGGTAACAGAACCTGGTCCGAGCCCCGCAAGTCACCCCATCTTGGATTCCCCTAGGTCTCTCGTTTTCAGAAATGCACAGGTTTGGTAGGTTTCCCTAGGTGCCGGCTGAGCTAGAGGCCAAAATCTACAGGTAGGCACTTCGCAAAAAACACCTCTGTTTTCTTTCAAAAATTTAGATGTGTCCACGTTGCGCTTTGGGGCGTTTCCTGTCGCGGGCGCTAGGCCTACCCACACAAGTGAGGTATCATTTTTATCGGGAGACTTGGGGGAACGCTGGGCGGAAGGAAATTTGTTGCTCCTCTCAGATTGCAGAACTTTCTGCCACAGAAATGTGAGGAACATGTGTTTTTTTAGCCACATTTTGAGGTTTGCAAAGGATTCTGGGTAACAGAACCTGGTCCGAGCCCCACAAGTCACCCCATCTTGGATTCCCCTAGGTCTCTAGATTTCAGAAATGCACAGGTTTGGTAGTTTTCCCTAGGAGCCGGCTGAGCTAGAGGCCGAAATCTACAGGTAGGCACTTCGCAAAAAACACCTCTGTTTTCTTTCAAAAATTTAGATGTGTCCACGTTGCGCTTTGGGGCATTTCCTGTCGCGGGCGCTAGGCCTACCCACACAAGTGAGGTATCATTTTTATCGGGAGACTTGGGGGAACGCTGGGTGGAAGGAAGTTTGTGGCTCCTCTCAGATTCCAGAACTTTCTGCCATAGAAATGTGAGGAACATGTGTTTTTTTAGCCAAATTTTGAGGTTTGCAAACGATTCTAGGTAACAGAACCTGGTCCGAGACCTGCAAGTCACCCTATCTTGGATTCCCCTAGGTCTCTAGTTTTCAGAAATGCACAGGTTTGGTAGGTTTCCCTAGGTGCCGGCTGAGCTAGAGGCCAAAATCTACAGGTAGGCACTTCGCAAAAAACACCTCTGTTTTCTTTCAAAAATTTAGATGTGTCCACGTTGCGCTTTGGGGCGTTTCCTGTCGCGGGCGCTAGAACTACCCACACAAGTGAGGTATCATTTGTATCGGGAGACTTGGGGGAACGCTGGGTGAAAGGAAATTTGTGGCTCCTCTCAGATTCCAGAACTTTCTGCCACAGAAATGTGAGGAACATGTGTTTTTTTAGCCAAATTTTGAGGTTTGCAAAGGATTCTGGTTAACAGAACCTGGTCCGCGCCCCGCAAGTCACCCCATCTTGGATTCCCCTAGGTCCCTAGATTTCAGAAATGCACAGGTTTGGTAGGTTTCCCTAGGTGCCGGCTGAGCTAGAGGCCAGAATCTACAGGTAGGCACTTCTCAAAAAACACCTCTGTTTTCTTTCAAAAAGTTCGACGTGTCCACGTTGCGCTTTGGGGCATTTCCTGTCGCGGGCGCTAAGCCTACCCACACAAGTGAGGTATCATTTTTATCGGGAGACTTGGGGGAACGCTGGGTGGAAGGAAATTTGTGGCTCCTCTCAGATTCCAGAACTTTCTGCCACAGAAATGTGAGGAACATGTGTTTTTTTAGCCAAATGTTGAGGTTTGCAAAGGATTCTGGGTAACAGAACCTGGTCCGAGACCCGCAAGTCACCCTATCTTGGATTCCCCTAGGTCTCTAGTTTTCAGAAATGCACAGGTTTGGTAGGTTTCCCTAGGTGCCGGCTGAGCTAGAGGCCAAAATCTACAGGTAGGCACTTCGCAAAAAACACCTCTGTTTTCTTTCAAAAATTTAGATGTGTCCACGTTGCGCTTTGGGGCGTTTCCTGTCGAAGGCGCTAGGCCTACCCACACAAGTGAGGTATCATTTTTATCGGGAGACTTGGGGGAACGCTGGGTGAAAGGAAATTTGTGGCTCCTCTCAGATTCCAGAACTTTCTGCCACAGAAATGTGAGGAACATGTGTTTTTTTAGCCAAATTTTGAGGTTTGCAAAGGATTCCGGGTAACAGAACCTGGTCCGAGACCCGCAAGTCACACCATCTTGGATTCCCCTAGGTCTCTAGATTTCAGAAATGCACAGGTTTGGTAGGTTTCCCTAGGTGCCGGCTGAGCTAGAGGCCAAAATCTACAGGTAGGCACTTCGCAAAAAACACCTCTGTTTTCTTTCAAAAATTTAGATGTGTCCACGTTGCGCTTTGGGGCGTTTCCTGTCGCGGGCGCTAGGCCTACCCACACAAGTGAGGTATCATTTTTATCGGGAGACTTGGGGGAACGCTGGGTGGAAGGAAATTTGTGGCTCCTCTCAGATTCCAGAACTTTCTGCCATAGAAATGTGAGGAACATGTGTTTTTTTAGCCAAATTTTGAGGTTTGCAAAGTATTCTGGGTAACAGAACCTGGTCCGAGCCCCGCAAGTCACCCCATCTTGGATTCCCCTAGGTCTCTAGTTTTCAGAAATGCACAGGTTTGGTAGGTTTCCCTAGGTGCCGCCTGAGCTAGAGGCCAAAATCTACAGGTAGGCACTTCGCAAAAAACACCTCTGTTTTCTTTCAAAAATTTAGATGTGTCCACGTTGCGCTTTGGGGCGTTTCCTGTCGCGGGTGCTAGGCCTACCCACACAAGTGAGGTATCATTTTTATCGGGAGACTTGGGGGAACGCTGGGTGGAAGGAAATTTGTGGCTCCTCTCAGATTCCAGAACTCTCTGCCACAGAAATGTGAGGAACGTGTGTTTTTTAGCCAGATTTTGAGGTTTGCAAAGGATTCTGGGTAACAGAACCTGGTCCGAGCCCCGCAAGTCACCCCATCTTGGATTCCCCTAGGTCTCTAGATTTCAGAAATGCACAGGTTTGGTAGGTTTCCCTAGGTGCCAGCTGAGCTAGAGGCCAGAATCTACAGGTAGGCACTTCTCAAAAAACACCTCTGTTTTCTTTCAAAAAGTTCGACGTGTCCACGTTGCGCTTTGGGGCGTTTCCTGTCGCGGGCGCTAAGCCTACCCACACAAGTGAGGTATCATTTTTATCGGGAGACTTGGGGGAACGCTGGGTGGAAGGAAATTTGTGGCTCCTCTCAGATTCCAGAACTTTCTGCCACAGAAATGTGAGGAACGTGTGTTTTTTTAGCCAAATTTTGAGGTTTGCAAAGGATTCTGGGTAACAGAACCTGGTCCGAGCCCCGCAAGTCACCCCATCTTGGATTCCCCTAGGTCTCTCGTTTTCAGAAATGCACAGGTTTGGTAGGTTTCCCTAGGTGCCGGCTGAGCTAGAGGCCAAAATCTACAGGTAGGCACTTCGCAAAAAACACCTCTGTTTTCTTTCAAAAATTTAGATGTGTCCACGTTGCGCTTTGGGGCGTTTCCTGTCGCGGGCGCTAGGCCTACCCACACAAGTGAGGTATCATTTGTATCGGGAGACTTGGGGGAACGCTGGGTGAAAGGAAATTTGTGGCTCCTCTCAGATTCCAGAACTTTCTGCCACAGAAATGTGAGGAACATGTGTTTTTTTAGCCAAATTTTGAGGTTTGCAAAGGATTCTGGGTAACAGAACCTGGTCCGAGACCCGCAAGTCACCCTATCTTGGATTCCCCTATGTCTCTAGTTTTCAGAAATGCACAGGTTTGGTAGGTTTCCCTAGGTGCCGGCTGAGCTAGAGGCCAAAATCTACAGGTAGGCACTTCGCAAAAAACACCTCTGTTTTCTTTCAAAAATTTAGATGTGTCCACGTTGCGCTTTGGGGCGTTTCCTGTCGCCGGCGCTAGGCCTACCCACACAAGTGAGGTATCATTTGTATCGGGAGACTTGGGGGAACGCTGGGCGGAAGGAAATTTGTGGCTCCTCTTAGATTGCAGAACTTTCTGCCACAGAAATGTGAGGAACATGTGTTTTTTTAGCCACATTTTGAGGTTTGCAAAGGATTATGGGTAACAGAACCTGGTCCGAGCCCCGCAAGTCACCCCATCTTGGATTCCCCTAGGTCTCTAGATTTCAGAAATGCACATGTTTGGTAGTTTTCCCTAGGAGCCGGATGAGCTAGAGGCCAAAATCTACAGGTAGGCACTTCGCAAAAAACACCTCTGTTTTCTTTCAAAAATTTAGATGTGTCCACGTTGCGCTTTGGGGCATTTCCTGTCGCGGGCGCTAGGCCTACCCACACAAGTGAGGTATCATTTTTATCGGGAGACTTGGGGGAACGCTGGGCGGAAGGAAATTTGTGGCTCCTCTTAGATTGCAGAACTTTCAGCCACAGAAATGTGAGGAACATGTGTTTTTTTAGCCACATTTTGAGGTTTGCAAAGGATTCTGGTTAACAGAACCTGGTCCGCGCCCCGCAAGTCACCCCATCTTGGATTCCCCTAGGTCCCTAGATTTCAGAAATGCACAGGTTTGGTAGGTTTCCCTAGGTGCCGGCTGAGCTAGAGGCCAGAATCTACAGGTAGGCACTTCTCAAAAAACACCTCTGTTTTCTTTCAAAAAGTTCGACGTGTCCACGTTGCGCTTTGGGGCATTTCCTGTCGCGGGCGCTAAGCCTACCCACACAAGTGAGGTATCATTTTTATCGGGAGACTTGGGGGAACGCTGGGTGGAAGGAAATTTGTGGCTCCTCTCAGATTCCAGAACTTTCTGCCACAGAAATGTGAGGAACATGTGTTTTTTTAGCCAAATGTTGAGGTTTGCAAAGGATTCTGGGTAACAGAACCTGGTCCGAGACCCGCAAGTCACCCTATCTTGGATTCCCCTAGGTCTCTAGTTTTCAGAAATGCACAGGTTTGGTAGGTTTCCGTAGGTGCCGGCTGAGCTAGAGGCCAAAATCTACAGGTAGGCACTTCGCAAAAAACACCTCTGTTTTCTTTCAAAAATTTAGATGTGTCCACGTTGCGCTTTGGGGCGTTTCCTGTCGCGGGTGCTAGGCCTACCCACACAAGTGAGGTATCATTTTTATCGGGAGACTTGGGGGAACGCTGGGTGGAAGGAAATTTGTGGCTCCTCTCAGATTCCAGAACTCTCTGCCACAGAAATGTGAGGAACGTGTGTTTTTTAGCCAGATTTTGAGGTTTGCAAAGGATTCTGGGTAACAGAACCTGGTCCGAGCCCCGCAAGTCACCCCATATTGGATTCCCCTAGGTCTCTAGATTTCAGAAATGCACAGGTTTGGTAGGTTTCCCTAGGTGCCAGCTGAGCTAGAGGCCAGAATCTACAGGTAGGCACTTCTCAAAAAACACCTCTGTTTTCTTTCAAAAAGTTCGACGTGTCCACGTTGCGCTTTGGGGCGTTTCCTGTCGCGGGCGCTAAGCCTACCCACACAAGTGAGGTATCATTTTTATCGGGAGACTTGGGGGAACGCTGGGTGGAAGGAAATTTGTGGCTCCTCTCAGATTCCAGAACTTTCTGCCACAGAAATGTGAGGAACGTGTGTTTTTTTAGCCAAATTTTGAGGTTTGCAAAGGATTCTGGGTAACAGAACCTGGTCTGAGCCCCGCAAGTCACCCCATCTTGGATTCCCCTAGGTCTCTCGTTTTCAGAAATGCACAGGTTTGGTAGGTTTCCCTAGGTGCCGGCTGAGCTAGAGGCCAAAATCTACAGGTAGGCACTTCGCAAAAAACACCTCTGTTTTCTTTCAAAAATTTAGATGTGTCCACGTTGCGCTTTGGGGCGTTTCCTGTCGCGGGCGCTAGGCCTACCCACACAAGTGAGGTATCATTTTTATCGGGAGACTTGGGGGAACGCTGGGCGGAAGGAAATTTGTTGCTCCTCTCAGATTGCAGAACTTTCTGCCACAGAAATGTGAGGAACATGTGTTTTTTTAGCCACATTTTGAGGTTTGCAAAGGATTCTGGGTAACAGAACCTGGTCCGAGCCCCACAAGTCACCCCATCTTGGATTCCCCTAGGTCTCTAGATTTCAGAAATGCACAGGTTTGGTAGTTTTCCCTAGGAGCCGGCTGAGCTAGAGGCCGAAATCTACAGGTAGGCACTTCGCAAAAAACACCTCTGTTTTCTTTCAAAAATTTAGATGTGTCCACGTTGCGCTTTGGGGCATTTCCTGTCGCGGGCGCTAGGCCTACCCACACAAGTGAGGTATCATTTTTATCGGGAGACTTGGGGGAACGCTGGGTGGAAGGAAGTTTGTGGCTCCTCTCAGATTCCAGAACTTTCTGCCATAGAAATGTGAGGAACATGTGTTTTTTTAGCCAAATTATGAGGTTTGCAAACGATTCTAGGTAACAGAACCTGGTCAGAGACCCGCAAGTCACCCTATCTTGGATTCCCCTAGGTCTCTAGTTTTCAGAAATGCACAGGTTTGGTAGGTTTCCCTAGGTGCCGGCTGAGCTAGAGGCCAAAATCTACAGGTAGGCACTTCGCAAAAAACACCTCTGTTTTCTTTCAAAAATTTAGATGTGTCCACGTTGCGCTTTGGGGCGTTTCCTGTCGCGGGCGCTAGGCCTACCCACACAAGTGAGGTATCATTTGTATCGGGAGACTTGGGGGAACGCTGGGTGAAAGGAAATTTGTGGCTCCTCTCAGATTCCAGAACTTTCTGCCACAGAAATGTGAGGAACATGTGTTTTTTTAGCCAAATTTTGAGGTTTGCAAAGGATTCTGGGTAACAGAACCTGGTCCGAGACCCGCAAGTCACCCTATCTTGGATTCCCCTAGGTCTCTAGTTTTCAGAAATGCACAGGTTTGGTAGGTTTCCCTAGGTGCCGGCTGAGCTAGAGGCCAAAATATACAGGTAGGCACTTCGCAAAAAACACCTCTGTTTTCTTTCAAAAATTTAGATGTGTCCACGTTGCGCTTTGGGGCGTTTCCTGTCGCGGGCGCTAGGCCTACCCACACAAGTGAGGTATCATTTTTATCGGGAGACTTGGGGGAACGCTGGGTGGAAGGAAATTTGTGGCTCCTCTCAGATTGCCTAACTTTCTGCCACAGAAATGTGAGGAACATGTGTTTTTTTAGCCACATTTTGAGGTTTGCAAAGGATTCTGGGTAACAGAACCTGGTCCGAGCCCCGCATGTCACCCCATCTTGGATTCCCCTAGGTCTCTAGATTTCAGAAATGCACAGGTGTGGTAGTTTTCCCTAGGAGCCGGATGAGCTAGAGGCCAAAATCTACAGGTAGGCACTTCGCAAAAAACACCTCTGTTTTCTTTCAAAAATTTAGATGTGTCCACGTTGCGCTTTGGGGCATTTCCTGTCGCGGGCGCTAGGCCTACCCACACAAGTGAGGTATCATTTTTATCGGGAGACTTGGGGGAACGCTGGGCGGAAGGAAATTTGTGGCTCCTCTGAGATTGCAGAACTTTCTGCCACAGAAATGTGAGGAACATGTGTTTTTTTAGCCACATTTTGAGGTTTGCAAAGGATTCTGGTTAACAGAACCTGGTCCGCGCCCCGCAAGTCACCCCATCTTGGATTCCCCTAGGTCCCTAGATTTCAGAAATGCACAGGTTTGGTAGGTTTCCCTAGGTGCCGGCTGAGCTAGAGGCCAGAATCTACAGGTAGGCACTTCTCAAAAAACACCTCTGTTTTCTTTCAAAAAGTTCGACGTGTCCACGTTGCGCTTTGGGGCATTTCCTGTCGTGGGCGCTAAGCCCACCCACACAAGTGAGGTATCATTTTTATCGGGAGACTTGGGGGAACGCTGGGTGGAAGGAAATTTGTGGCTCCTCTCAGATTCCAGAACTTTCTGCCACAGAAATGTGAGGAACATGTGTTTTTTTAGCCAAATGTTGAGGTTTGCAAAGGATTCTGGGTAACAGAACCTGGTCCGAGACCCGCAAGTCACCCTATCTTGGATTCCCCTAGGTCTCTAGTTTTCAGAAATGCACAGGTTTGGTAGGTTTCCCTAGGTGCCGGCTGAGCTAGAGGCCAAAATCTACAGGTAGGCACTTCGCAAAAAACACCTCTGTTTTCTTTCAAAAATTTAGATGTGTCCACGTTGCGCTTTGGGGCGTTTCCTGTCGCGGGCGCTAGGCCTACCCACACAAGTGAGGTATCATTTTTATCGGGAGACTTGGGGGAACGCTGGGTGGAAGGAAATTTGTGGCTCCTCTCAGATTCCAGAACTTTCTGCCATAGAAATGTGAGGAACATGTGTTTTTTTAGCCAAATTTTGAGGTTTGCAAAGTATTCTGGGTAACAGAACCTGGTCCGAGCCCCGCAAGTCACCCCATCTTGGATTCCCCTAGGTCTCTAGTTTTCAGAAATGCACAGGTTTGGTAGGTTTCCCTAGGTGCCGCCTGAGCTAGAGGCCAAAATCTACAGGTAGGCACTTCGCAAAAAACACCTCTGTTTTCTTTCAAAAATTTAGATGTGTCCACGTTGCGCTTTGGGGCGTTTCCTGTCGCGGGTGCTAGGCCTACCCACACAAGTGAGGTATCATTTTTATCGGGAGACTTGGGGGAACGCTGGGTGGAAGGAAATTTGTGGCTCCTCTCAGATTCCAGAACTCTCTGCCACAGAAATGTGAGGAACGTATGTTTTTTAGCCAGATTTTGAGGTTTGCAAAGGATTCTGGGTAACAGAACCTGGTCCGAGCCCCGCAAGTCACCCCATCTTGGATTCCCCTAGGTCTCTAGATTTCAGAAATGCACATGTTTGGTAGGTTTCCCTAGGTGCCAGCTGAGCTAGAGGCCAGAATCTACAGGTAGGCACTTCTCAAAAAACACCTCTGTTTTCTTTCAAAAAGTTCGACGTGTCCACGTTGCGCTTTGGGGCGTTTCCTGTCGCGGGCGCTAAGCCTACCCACACAAGTGAGGTATCATTTTTATCGGGAGACTTGGGGGAACGCTGGGTGGAAGGAAATTTGTGGCTCCTCTCAGATTCCAGAACTTTCTGCCACAGAAATGTGAGGAACGTGTGTTTTTTTAGCCAAATTTTGAGGTTTGCAAAGGATTCTGGGTAACAGAACCTGGTCCGAGCCCAGCAAGTCACCCCATCTTGGATTCCCCTAGGTCTCTCGTTTTCAGAAATGCACAGGTTTGGTAGGTTTCCCTAGGTGCCGGCTGAGCTAGAGGCCAAAATCTACAGGTAGGCACTTCGCAAAAAACACCTCTGTTTTCTTTCAAAAATTTAGATGTGTCCACGTTGCGCTTTGGGGCGTTTCCTGTCGCGGGCGCTAGGCCTACCCACACAAGTGAGGTATCATTTGTATCGGGAGACTTGGGGGAACGCTGGGTGAAAGGAAATTTGTGGCTCCTCTCAGATTCCAGAACTTTCTGCCACAGAAATGTGAGGAACATGTGTTTTTTTAGCCAAATTTTGAGGTTTGCAAAGGATTCTGGGTAACAGAACCTGGTCCGAGACCCGCAAGTCACCCTATCTTGGATTCCCCTATGTCTCTAGTTTTCAGAAATGCACAGGTTTGGTAGGTTTCCCTAGGTGCCGGCTGAGCTAGAGGCCAAAATCTACAGGTAGGCACTTCGCAAAAAACACCTCTGTTTTCTTTCAAAAATTTAGATGTGTCCACGTTGCGCTTTGGGGCGTTTCCTGTCGCCGGCGCTAGGCCTACCCACACAAGTGAGGTATCATTTGTATCGGGAGACTTGGGGGAACGCTGGGCGGAAGGAAATTTGTGGCTCCTCTTAGATTGCAGAACTTTCTGCCACAGAAATGTGAGGAACATGTGTTTTTTTAGCCACATTTTGAGGTTTGCAAAGGATTATGGGTAACAGAACCTGGTCCGAGCCCCGCAAGTCACCCCATCTTGGATTCCCCTAGGTCTCTAGATTTCAGAAATGCACATGTTTGGTAGTTTTCCCTAGGAGCCGGATGAGCTAGAGGCCAAAATCTACAGGTAGGCACTTCGCAAAAAACACCTCTGTTTTCTTTCAAAAATTTAGATGTGTCCACGTTGCGCTTTGGGGCATTTCCTGTCGCGGGCGCTAGGCCTACCCACACAAGTGAGGTATCATTTTTATCGGGAGACTTGGGGGAACGCTGGGCGGAAGGAAATTTGTGGCTCCTCTTAGATTGCAGAACTTTCAGCCACAGAAATGTGAGGAACATGTGTTTTTTTAGCCACATTTTGAGGTTTGCAAAGGATTCTGGTTAACAGAACCTGGTCCGCGCCCCGCAAGTCACCCCATCTTGGATTCCCCTAGGTCCCTAGATTTCAGAAATGCACAGGTTTGGTAGGTTTCCCTAGGTGCCGGCTGAGCTAGAGGCCAGAATCTACAGGTAGGCACTTCTCAAAAAACACCTCTGTTTTCTTTCAAAAAGTTCGACGTGTCCACGTTGCGCTTTGGGGCATTTCCTGTCGCGGGCGCTAAGCCTACCCACACAAGTGAGGTATCATTTTTATCGGGAGACTTGGGGGAACGCTGGGTGGAAGGAAATTTGTGGCTCCTCTCAGATTCCAGAACTTTCTGCCACAGAAATGTGAGGAACATGTGTTTTTTTAGCCAAATGTTGAGGTTTGCAAAGGATTCTGGGTAACAGAACCTGGTCCGAGACCCGCAAGTCACCCTATCTTGGATTCCCCTAGGTCTCTAGTTTTCAGAAATGCACAGGTTTGGTAGGTTTCCGTAGGTGCCGGCTGATCTAGAGGCCAAAATCTACAGGTAGGCACTTCGCAAAAAACACCTCTGTTTTCTTTCAAAAATTTAGATGTGTCCACGTTGCGCTTTGGGGCGTTTCCTGTCGCGGGTGCTAGGCCTACCCACACAAGTGAGGTATCATTTTTATCGGGAGACTTGGGGGAACGCTGGGTGGAAGGAAATTTGTGGCTCCTCTCAGATTCCAGAACTCTCTGCCACAGAAATGTGAGGAACGTGTGTTTTTTAGCCAGATTTTGAGGTTTGCAAAGGATTCTGGGTAACAGAACCTGGTCCGAGCCCCGCAAGTCACCCCATATTGGATTCCCCTAGGTATCTAGATTTCAGAAATGCACAGGTTTGGTAGGTTTCCCTAGGTGCCAGCTGAGCTAGAGGCCAGAATCTACAGGTAGGCACTTCTCAAAAAACACCTCTGTTTTCTTTCAAAAAGTTCGACGTGTCCACGTTGCGCTTTGGGGCGTTTCCTGTCGCGGGCGCTAAGCCTACCCACACAAGTGAGGTATCATTTTTATCGGGAGACTTGGGGGAACGCTGGGTGGAAGGAAATTTGTGGCTCCTCTCAGATTCCAGAACTTTCTGCCACAGAAATGTGAGGAACGTGTGTTTTTTTAGCCAAATTTTGAGGTTTGCAAAGGATTCTGGGTAACAGAACCTGGTCTGAGCCCCGCAAGTCACCCCATCTTGGATTCCCCTAGGTCTCTCGTTTTCAGAAATGCACAGGTTTGGTAGGTTTCCCTAGGTGCCGGCTGAGCTAGAGGCCAAAATCTACAGGTAGGCACTTCGCAAAAAACACCTCTGTTTTCTTTCAAAAATTTAGATGTGTCCACGTTGCGCTTTGGGGCGTTTCCTGTCGCGGGCGCTAGGCCTACCCACACAAGTGAGGTATCATTTTTATCGGGAGACTTGGGGGAACGCTGGGCGGAAGGAAATTTGTTGCTCCTCTCAGATTGCAGAACTTTCTGCCACAGAAATGTGAGGAACATGTGTTTTTTTAGCCACATTTTGAGGTTTGCAAAGGATTCTGGGTAACAGAACCTGGTCCGAGCCCCACAAGTCACCCCATCTTGGATTCCCCTAGGTCTCTAGATTTCAGAAATGCACAGGTTTGGTAGTTTTCCCTAGGAGCCGGCTGAGCTAGAGGCCGAAATCTACAGGTAGGCACTTCGCAAAAAACACCTCTGTTTTCTTTCAAAAATTTAGATGTGTCCACGTTGCGCTTTGGGGCATTTCCTGTCGCGGGCGCTAGGCCTACCCACACAAGTGAGGTATCATTTTTATCGGGAGACTTGGGGGAACGCTGGGTGGAAGGAAGTTTGTGGCTCCTCTCAGATTCCAGAACTTTCTGCCATAGAAATGTGAGGAACATGTGTTTTTTTAGCCAAATTATGAGGTTTGCAAACGATTCTAGGTAACAGAACCTGGTCAGAGACCCGCAAGTCACCCTATCTTGGATTCCCCTAGGTCTCTAGTTTTCAGAAATGCACAGGTTTGGTAGGTTTCCCTAGGTGCCGGCTGAGCTAGAGGCCAAAATCTACAGGTAGGCACTTCGCAAAAAACACCTCTGTTTTCTTTCAAAAATTTAGATGTGTCCACGTTGCGCTTTGGGGCGTTTCCTGTCGCGGGCGCTAGGCCTACCCACACAAGTGAGGTATCATTTGTATCGGGAGACTTGGGGGAACGCTGGGTGAAAGGAAATTTGTGGCTCCTCTCAGATTCCAGAACTTTCTGCCACAGAAATGTGAGGAACATGTGTTTTTTTAGCCAAATTTTGAGGTTTGCAAAGGATTCTGGGTAACAGAACCTGGTCCGAGACCCGCAAGTCACCCTATCTTGGATTCCCCTAGGTCTCTAGTTTTCAGAAATGCACAGGTTTGGTAGGTTTCCCTAGGTGCCGGCTGAGCTAGAGGCCAAAATATACAGGTAGGCACTTCGCAAAAAACACCTCTGTTTTCTTTCAAAAATTTTGATGTGTCCACGTTGCGCTTTGGGGCGTTTCCTGTCGCGGGCGCTAGGCCTACCCACACAAGTGAGGTATCATTTTTATCGGGAGACTTGGGGGAACGCTGGGTGGAAGGAAATTTGTGGCTCCTCTCAGATTGCCTAACTTTCTGCCACAGAAATGTGAGGAACATGTGTTTTTTTAGCCACATTTTGAGGTTTGCAAAGGATTCTGGGTAACAGAACCTGGTCCGAGCCCCGCAAGTCACCCCATCTTGGATTCCCCTAGGTCTCTAGATTTCAGAAATGCACAGGTGTGGTAGTTTTCCCTAGGAGCCGGATGAGCTAGAGGCCAAAATCTACAGGTAGGCACTTCGCAAAAAACACCTCTGTTTTCTTTCAAAAATTTAGATGTGTCCACGTTGCGCTTTGGGGCATTTCCTGTCGCGGGCGCTAGGCCTACCCACACAAGTGAGGTATCATTTTTATCGGGAGACTTGGGGGAACGCTGGGCGGAAGGAAATTTGTGGCTCCTCTGAGATTGCAGAACTTTCTGCCACAGAAATGTGAGGAACATGTGTTTTTTTAGCCACATTTTGAGGTTTGCAAAGGATTCTGGTTAACAGAACCTGGTCCGCGCCCCGCAAGTCACCCCATCTTGGATTCCCCTAGGTCCCTAGATTTCAGAAATGCACAGGTTTGGTAGGTTTCCCTAGGTGCCGGCTGAGCTAGAGGCCAGAATCTACAGGTAGGCACTTCTCAAAAAACACCTCTGTTTTCTTTCAAAAAGTTCGACGTGTCCACGTTGCGCTTTGGGGCATTTCCTGTCGCGGGCGCTAAGCCCACCCACACAAGTGAGGTATCATTTTTATCGGGAGACTTGGGGGAACGCTGGGTGGAAGGAAATTTGTGGCTCCTCTCAGATTCCAGAACTTTCTGCCACAGAAATGTGAGGAACATGTGTTTTTTTAGCCAAATGTTGAGGTTTGCAAAGGATTCTGGGTAACAGAACCTGGTCCGAGACCCGCAAGTCACCCTATCTTGGATTCCCCTAGGTCTCTAGTTTTCAGAAATGCACAGGTTTGGTAGGTTTCCCTAGGTGCCGGCTGAGCTAGAGGCCAAAATCTACAGGTAGGCACTTCGCAAAAAACACCTCTGTTTTCTTTCAAAAATTTAGATGTGTCCACGTTGCGCTTTGGGGCGTTTCCTGTCGCGGGCGCTAGGCCTACCCACACAAGTGAGGTATCATTTTTATCGGGAGACTTGGGGGAACGCTGGGCGGAAAGAAATTTGTGGCTCCTCTCAGATTGCAGAACTTTCTGCCACAGAAATGTGAGGAACATGTGTTTTTTTAGCCACATTTTGAGGTTTGCAAAGGATTCTGGGTAACAGAATCTGGTCCGAGCCCCGCAAGTCACCCCATCTTGGATTCCCCTAGGTCTCTAGATTTCAGAAATGCACAGGTTTGGTAGTTTTCCCTAGCAGCCGGCTGAGCTAGAGGCCAAAATCTACAGGTAGGCACTTCGCAAAAAAAACACCTCTGTTTTCTTTCAAAAAGTTCGACGTGTCCACGTTGCGCTTTGGGGCGTTTCCTGTCGCGGGCGCTAAGCCTACCCACACAAGTGAGGTATCATTTTTATCGGGAGACTTGGGGGAACGCTGTGTGGAAGGAAATTTGTGGCTCCTCTCAGATTCCAGAACTTTCTGCCACAGAAATGTGAGGAACGTGTGTTTTTTTAGCCAAATTTTGAGGTTTGCAAAGGATTCTGGGTAACAGAACCTGGTCCGAGCCCCGCAAGTCACCCCATCTTGGATTCCCCTAGGTCTCTCGTTTTCAGAAATGCACAGGTTTGGTAGGTTTCCCTAGGTGCCGGCTGAGCTAGAGGCCAAAATCTACAGGTAGGCACTTCGCAAAAAACACCTCTGTTTTCTTTCAAAAATTTAGATGTGTCCACGTTGCGCTTTGGGGCGTTTCCTGTCGCGGGCGCTAGGCCTACCCACACAAGTGAGGTATCATTTTTATCGGGAGACTTGGGGGAACGCTGGGCGGAAGGAAATTTGTTGCTCCTCTCAGATTGCAGAACTTTCTGCCACAGAAATGTGAGGAACATGTGTTTTTTTAGCCACATTTTGAGGTTTGCAAAGGATTCTGGGTAACAGAACCTGGTCCGAGCCCCACAAGTCACCCCATCTTGGATTCCCCTAGGTCTCTAGATTTCAGAAATGCACAGGTTTGGTAGTTTTCCCTAGGAGCCGGCTGAGCTAGAGGCCGAAATCTACAGGTAGGCACTTCGCAAAAAACACCTCTGTTTTCTTTCAAAAATTTAGATGTGTCCACGTTGCGCTTTGGGGCATTTCCTGTCGCGGGCGCTAGGCCTACCCACACAAGTGAGGTATCATTTTTATCGGGAGACTTGGGGGAACACTGGGTGGAAGGAAATTTGTGGCTCCTCTCATATTCCAGAACTTTCTGCCACAGAAATGTGTGGAACATGTGTTTTTTTAGCCACATTTTGAGGTTTGCAAAGGATTCTGGGTAACAGAACCTAGTCCGCGCCCCGCAAGTCACCCCATCTTGGATTCCCCTAGGTCTCTAGTTTTCAGAAATGCACAGGTTTGGTAGGTTTCCCTAGGTGCCGGCTGAGCTAGAGGCCAAAATCTACAGGTAGGCACTTCGCAAAAAACACCTCTGTTTTCTTTCAAAAATTTAGATGTGTCCACGTTGCGCTTTGGGGCGTTTCCTGTCGCGGGCGCTAGAACTACCCACACAAGTGAGGTATCATTTGTATCGGGAGACTTGGGGGAACGCTGGGTGAAAGGAAATTTGTGGCTCCTCTCAGATTCCAGAACTTTCTGCCACAGAAATGTGAGGAACATGTGTTTTTTTAGCCAAATTTTGAGGTTTGCAAAGGATTCTGGTTAACAGAACCTGGTCCGCGCCCCGCAAGTCACCCCATCTTGGATTCCCCTAGGTCCCTAGATTTCAGAAATGCACAGGTTTGGTAGGTTTCCCTAGGTGCCGGCTGAGCTAGAGGCCAGAATCTACAGGTAGGCACTTCTCAAAAAACACCTCTGTTTTCTTTCAAAAAGTTCGACGTGTCCACGTTGCGCTTTGGGGCATTTCCTGTCGCGGGCGCTAAGCCTACCCACACAAGTGAGGTATCATTTTTATCGGGAGACTTGGGGGAACGCTGGGTGGAAGGAAATTTGTGGCTCCTCTCAGATTCCAGAACTTTCTACCACAGAAATGTGAGGAACATGTGTTTTTTTAGCCAAATGTTGAGGTTTGCAAAGGATTCTGGGTAACAGAACCTGGTCCGAGACCCGCAAGTCACCCTATCTTGGATTCCCCTAGGTCTCTAGTTTTCAGAAATGCACAGGTTTGGTAGGTTTCCCTAGGTGCCGGCTGAGCTAGAGGCCAAAATCTACAGGTAGGCACTTCGCAAAAAACACCTCTGTTTTCTTTCAAAAATTTAGATGTGTCCACGTTGCGCTTTGGGGCGTTTCCTGTCGAAGGCGCTAGGCCTACCCACACAAGTGAGGTATCATTTTTATCGGGAGACTTGGGGGAACGCTGGGCGGAAGGAAATTTGTGGCTCCTCTCAGATTGCTGAACTTTCTGCCACAGAAATGTGAGGAACATGTGTTTTTTTAGCCACATTTTGAGGTTTGCAAAGGATTCTGGGTAACAGAATCTGGTCCGAGCCCCGCAAGTCACCCCATCTTGGATTCCCCTAGGTCTCTAGATTTCAGAAATGCACAGGTTTGGTAGTTTTCCCTAGCAGCCGGCTGAGCTAGAGGCCAAAATCTACAGGTAGGCACTTCGCAAAAAAAACACCTCTGTTTTCTTTCAAAAAGTTCGACGTGTCCACGTTGCGCTTTGGGGCGTTTCCTGTCGCGGGCGCTAAGCCTACCCACACAAGTGAGGTATCATTTTTATCGGGAGACTTGGGGGAACGCTGGGTGGAAGGAAATTTGTGGCTCCTCTCAGATTGCCTAACTTTCTGCCACAGAAATGTGAGGAATATGTGTTTTTTTAGCCACATTTTGAGGTTTGCAAAGGATTGTGGGTAACAGAACCTGGTCCGAGCCCCGCAAGTCACCCCATCTTGGATTCCCCTAGGTCTCTAGATTTCAGAAATGCACAGGTGTGGTAGTTTTCCCTAGGAGCCGGATGAGCTAGAGGCCAAAATCTACAGGTAGGCACTTCGCAAAAAACACCTCTGTTTTCTTTCAAAAATGTAGATGTGTCCACGTTGCGCTTTGGGGCATTTCCTGTCGCGGGCGCTAGGCCTACCCACACAAGTGAGGTATCATTTTTATCGGGAGACTTGGGGGAACGCTGGGCGGAAGGAAATTTGTGGCTCCTCTGAGATTGCAGAACTTTCTGCCACAGAAATGTGAGGAACATGTGTTTTTTTAGCCACATTTTGAGGTTTGCAAAGGATTCTGGTTAACAGAACCTGGTCCGCGCCCCGCAAGTCACCCCATCTTGGATTCCCCTAGGTCCCTAGATTTCAGAAATGCACAGGTTTGGTAGGTTTCCCTAGGTGCCGGCTGAGCTAGAGGCCAGAATCTACAGGTAGGCACTTCTCAAAAAACACCTCTGTTTTCTTTCAAAAAGTTCGACGTGTCCACGTTGCGCTTTGGGGCATTTCCTGTCGCGGGCGCTAAGCCCACCCACACAAGTGAGGTATCATTTTTATCGGGAGACTTGGGGGAACGCTGGGTGGAAGGAAATTTGTGGCTCCTCTCAGATTCCAGAACTTTCTGCCACAGAAATGTGAGGAACATGTGTTTTTTTAGCAAAATGTTGAGGTTTGCAAAGGATTCTGGGTAACAGAACCTGGTCCGAGACCCGCAAGTCACCCTATCTTGGATTCCCCTAGGTCTCTAGTTTTCAGAAATGCACAGGTTTGGTAGGTTTCCCTAGGTGCCGGCTGAGCTAGAGGCCAAAATCTACAGGTAGGCACTTCGCAAAAAACACCTCTGTTTTCTTTCAAAAATTTAGATGTGTCCACGTTGCGCTTTGGGGCGTTTCCTGTCGCGGGCGCTAGGCCTACCCACACAAGTGAGGTATCATTTTTATCGGGAGACTTGGGGGAACGCTGGGCGGAAAGAAATTTGTGGCTCCTCTCAGATTGCAGAACTTTCTGCCACAGAAATGTGAGGAACATGTGTTTTTTTAGCCACATTTTGAGGTTTGCAAAGGATTCTGGGTAACAGAATCTGGTCCGAGCCCCGCAAGTCACCCCATCTTGGATTCCCCTAGGTCTCTAGATTTCAGAAATGCACAGGTTTGGTAGTTTTCCCTAGCAGCCGGCTGAGCTAGAGGCCAAAATCTACAGGTAGGCACTTCGCAAAAAAAACACCTCTGTTTTCTTTCAAAAAGTTCGACGTGTCCACGTTGCGCTTTGGGGCGTTTCCTGTCGCGGGCGCTAAGCCTACCCACACAAGTAAGGTATCATTTTTATCGGGAGACTTGGGGGAACGCTGTGTGGAAGGAAATTTGTGGCTCCTCTCAGATTCCAGAACTTTCTGCCACAGAAATGTGAGGAACGTGTGTTTTTTTAGCCAAATTTTGAGGTTTGCAAAGGATTCTGGGTAACAGAACCTGGTCCGAGCCCCGCAAGTCACCCCATCTTGGATTCCCCTAGGTCTCTCGTTTTCAGAAATGCACAGGTTTGGTAGGTTTCCCTAGGTGCCGGCTGAGCTAGAGGCCAAAATCTACAGGTAGGCACTTCGCAAAAAACACCTCTG
Organism: Pleurodeles waltl; assembly: GCF_031143425.1. NCBI lineage: Eukaryota > Metazoa > Chordata > Amphibia > Caudata > Salamandridae > Pleurodeles > Pleurodeles waltl. The sequence goes on along the minus strand of NC_090442.1, from coordinate 723,543,898 downwards.
TTTTCTTTAAAAAATTTAGATGTGTCCACGTTGCGCTTTGGGGCGTTTCCTGTCGCGGGCGCTAGGCCTACCCACACAAGTGAGGTATCATTTTTATCGGGAGACTTGGGGGAACGCTGGGCGGAAGGAAATTTGTTGCTCCTCTCAGATTGCAGAACTTTCTGCCACAGAAATGTGAGGAACATGTGTTTTTTTAGCCACATTTTGAGGTTTGCAAAGGATTCTGGGTAACAGAACCTGGTCCGAGCCCCACAAGTCACCCCATCTTGGATTCCCCTAGGTCTCTAGATTTCAGAAATGCACAGGTTTGGTAGTTTTCCCTAGGAGCCGGCTGAGCTAGAGGCCGAAATCTACAGGTAGGCACTTCGCAAAAAACACCTCTGTTTTCTTTCAAAAATTTAGATGTGTCCACGTTGCGCTTTGGGGCATTTCCTGTCGCGGGCGCTAGGCCTACCCACACAAGTGAGGTATCATTTTTATCGGGAGACTTGGGGGAACGCTGGGTGGAAGGAAGTTTGTGGCTCCTCTCAGATTCCAGAACTTTCTGCCATAGAAATGTGAGGAACATGTGTTTTTTTAGCCAAATTTTGAGGTTTGCAAACGATTCTAGGTAACAGAACCTGGTCCGAGACCTGCAAGTCACCCTATCTTGGATTCCCCTAGGTCTCTAGTTTTCAGAAATGCACAGGTTTGGTAGGTTTCCCTAGGTGCCGGCTGAGCTAGAGGCCAAAATCTACAGGTAGGCACTTCGCAAAAAACACCTCTGTTTTCTTTCAAAAATTTAGATGTGTCCACGTTGCGCTTTGGGGCGTTTCCTGTCGCGGGCGCTAGGCCTACCCACACAAGTGAGGTATCATTTGTATCGGGAGACTTGGGGGAACGCTGGGTGAAAGGAAATTTGTGGCTCCTCTCAGATTCCAGAACTTTCTGCCACAGAAATGTGAGGAACATGTGTTTTTTTAGCCAAATTTTGAGGTTTGCAAAGGATTCTGGTTAACAGAACCTGGTCCGCGCCCCGCAAGTCACCCCATCTTGGATTCCCCTAGGTCCCTAGATTTCAGAAATGCACAGGTTTGGTAGGTTTCCCTAGGTGCCGGCTGAGCTAGAGGCCAGAATCTACAGGTAGGCACTTCTCAAAAAACACCTCTGTTTTCTTTCAAAAAGTTCGACGTGTCCACGTTGCGCTTTGGGGCATTTCCTGTCGCGGGCGCTAAGCCTACCCACACAAGTGAGGTATCATTTTTATCGGGAGACTTGGGGGAACGCTGGGTGGAAGGAAATTTGTGGCTCCTCTCAGATTCCAGAACTTTCTACCACAGAAATGTGAGGAACATGTGTTTTTTTAGCCAAATGTTGAGGTTTGCAAAGGATTCTGGGTAACAGAACCTGGTCCGAGACCCGCAAGTCACCCTATCTTGGATTCCCCTAGGTCTCTAGTTTTCAGAAATGCACAGGTTTGGTAGGTTTCCCTAGGTGCCGGCTGAGCTAGAGGCCAAAATCTACAGGTAGGCACTTCGCAAAAAACACCTCTGTTTTCTTTCAAAAATTTAGATGTGTCCACGTTGCGCTTTGGGGCGTTTCCTGTCGAAGGCGCTAGGCCTACCCACACAAGTGAGGTATCATTTTTATCGGGAGACTTGGGGGAACGCTGGGCGGAAGGAAATTTGTGGCTCCTCTCAGATTGCTGAACTTTCTGCCACAGAAATGTGAGGAACATGTGTTTTTTTAGCCACATTTTGAGGTTTGCAAAGGATTCTGGGTAACAGAATCTGGTCCGAGCCCCGCAAGTCACCCCATCTTGGATTCCCCTAGGTCTCTAGATTTCAGAAATGCACAGGTTTGGTAGTTTTCCCTAGCAGCCGGCTGAGCTAGAGGCCAAAATCTACAGGTAGGCACTTCGCAAAAAAACCACCTCTGTTTTCTTTCAAAAAGTTCGACGTGTCCACGTTGCGCTTTGGGGCGTTTCCTGTCGCGGGCGCTAAGCCTACCCACACAAGTGAGGTATCATTTTTATCGGGAGACTTGGGGGAACGCTGGGTGGAAGGAAGTTTGTGGCTCCTCTCAGATTCCAGAACTTTCTGCCATAGAAATGTGAGGAACATGTGTTTTTTTAGCCAAATTTTGAGGTTTGCAAAGGATTCTAGGTAACAGAACCTGGTCCGAGACCCGCAAGTCACCCTATCTTGGATTCCCCTAGGTCTCTAGTTTTCAGAAATGCACAGGTTTGGTAGGTTTCCCTAGGTGCCGGCTGAGCTAGAGGCCAAAATCTACAGGTAGGCACTTCGCAAAAAACACCTCTGTTTTCTTTCAAAAATTTAGATGTGTCCACGTTGCGCTTTGGGGCGTTTCCTGTCGCGGGCGCTAGGCCTACCCACACAAGTGAGGTATCATTTGTATCGGGAGACTTGGGGGAACGCTGGGTGAAAGGAAATTTGTGGCTCCTCTCAGATTCCAGAACTTTCTGCCACAGAAATGTGAGGAACATGTGTTTTTTTAGCCAAATTTTGAGGTTTGCAAAGGATTCTGGTTAACAGAACTTGGTCCGCGCCACGCAAGTCACCCCATCTTGGATTCCCCTAGGTCCGTAGATTTCAGAAATGCACAGGTTTGGTAGGTTTCCCTAGGTGCCGGCTGAGCTAGAGGCCAGAATCTACAGGTAGGCACTTCTCAAAAAACACCTCTGTTTTCTTTAAAAAAGTTCGACGTGTCCACGTTGCGCTTTGGGGCGTTTCCTGTCGCGTGCGCTAAGCCTACCCGCACAAGTGAGGTATCATTTTTATCGGGAGACTTGGGGGAACGCTGGGTGGAAGGAAATTTGTGGCTCCTCTCAGATTCCAGAACTTTCTGCCACAGAAATGTGAGGAACATGTGTTTTTTTAGCCAAATGTTGAGGTTTGCAAAGGATTCTGGGTAACAGAACCTGGTCCGAGACCCGCAAGTCACCCTATCTTGGATTCCCCTAGGTCTCTAGTTTTCAGAAATGCACAGGTTTGGTAGGTTTCCCTAGGTGCCGGCTGAGCTAGAGGCCAAAATCTACAGGTAGGCACTTCGCAAAAAACACCTCTGTTTTCTTTCAAAAATTTAGATGTGTCCACGTTGCGCTTTGGGGCGTTTCCTGTCGCGGGCGCTAGGCCTACCCACACAAGTGAGGTATCATTTTTATCGGGAGACTTGGGGGAACGCTGGGCGGAAGGAAATTTGTGGCTCCTCTCAGATTGCAGAACTTTCTGCCACAGAAATGTGAGGAACATGTGTTTTTTTAGCCACATTTTGAGGTTTGCAAAGGATTCTGGGTAACAGAATCTGGTCCGAGCCCCGCAAGTCACCCCATTTGGATTCCCCTAGGTCTCTAGATTTCAGAAATGCACAGGTTTGGTAGTTTTCCCTAGCAGCCGGCTGAGCTAGAGGCCAAAATCTACAGGTAGGCACTTCGCAAAAAAAACACCTCTGTTTTCTTTCAAAAATTTAGATGTGTCCACGTTGCGCTTTGGGGCGTTTCCTGTCGCGGGCGCTAGGCCTACCCACACAAGTGAGGTATCATTTTTATCGGGAGACTTGGGGGAACGCTGGGTGGAAGGAAATTTGTGGCTCCTCTCAGATTCCAGAACTTTCTGCCACAGAAATGTGAGGAACATGTGTTTTTTTAGCCAAATTTTGAGGTTTGCAAAGGATTCTAGGTAACAGAACCTGGTCCGAGACCCGCAAGTCACCCTATCTTGGATTCCCCTAGGTCTCTAGTTTTCAGAAATGCACAGGTTTGGTAGGTTTCCCTAGGTGCCGGCTGAGCTAGAGGCCAAAATCTACAGGTAGGCACTTCGCAAAAAACACCTCTGTTTTCTTTCAAAAATTTAGATGTGTCCACGTTGCGCTTTGGGGCGTTTCCTGTCGCGGGCGCTAGGCCTACCCACACAAGTGAGGTATCATTTTTATCGGGAGACTTGGGGGAACGCTGGGTGAAAGGAAATTTGTGGCTCCTCTCAGATTCCAGAACTTTCTGCCACAGAAATGTGAGGAACATGTGTTTTTTTAGCCAAATTTTGAGGTTTGCAAAGGATTCTGGGTAACAGAACCTGGTCCGAGACCCGCAAGTCACCCTATCTTGGATTCCCCTAGGTCTCTAGGTTTCAGAAATGCACAGGTTTGGTAGGTTTCCCTAGGTGCCGGCTGAGCTAGAGGCCAAAATCTACAGGTAGGCACTTCGCAAAAAACACCTCTGTTTTCTTTCAAAAATTTAGATGTGTCCACGTTGCGCTTTGGGGTGTTTCCTGTCGCGAGCGCTAGGCCTACCCACACAAGTGAGGTATCATTTTTATCGGGAGACTTGGGGGAACGCTGGGTGGAAGGAAATTTGTGGCTCCTCTCAGATTCCAGAACTTTCTGCCACAGAAATGTGAGGAACGTGTGTTTTTTAGCCAAATTTTGAGGTTTGCAAAGGATTCCGGGTAAAAGAACCTGGTCCGAGCCCCGCAAGTCACACCATCTTGGATTCCCCTAGGTCTCTAGATTTCAGAAATGCACAGGTTTGGTAGGTTTCCCTAGGTGCCGGCTGAGCTAGAGGCCAAAATCTACAGGTAGGCACTTCGCAAAAAACACCTCTGTTTTCTTTCAAAAATGTAGATGTGTCCACGTTGCGCTTTGGGGCGTTTCCTGTCGCGGGCGCTAGGCCTACCCACACAAGTGAGGTATCATTTTTATCGGGAGACTTGGGGGAACGCTGGGTGGAAGGAAATTTGTGTCTCCTCTCAGATTCCAGAACTCTCTGCCACAGAAATGTGAGGAACGTGTGTTTTTTAGCCAGATTTTGAGGTTTGCAAAGGATTCTGGGTAACAGAACCTGGTCCGAGCCCCGCAAGTCACCCCATCTTGGATTCCCCTAGGTCTCTAGATTTCAGAAATGCACAGGTTTGGTAGGTTTCCCTAGGTGCCAGCTGAGCTAGAGGCCAGAATCTACAGGTAGGCACTTCTCAAAAAACACCTCTGTTTTCTTTCAAAAAGTTCGACGTGTCCACGTTGCGCTTTGGGGCGTTTCCTGTCGCGGGCGCTAAGCCTACCCACACAAGTGAGGTATCATTTTTATCGGGAGACTTGGGGGAACGCTGGGTGGAAGGAAATTTGTGGCTCCTCTCAGATTCCAGAACTTTCTGCCACAGAAATGTGAGGAATGTGTGTTTTTTTAGCCAAATTTTGAGGTTTGCAAAGGATTCTGGGTAACAGAACCTGGTCCGAGCCCCGCAAGTCACCCCATCTTGGATTCCCCTAGGTCTCTCGTTTTCAGAAATGCACAGGTTTGGTAGGTTTCCCTAGGTGCCGGCGGAGCTAGAGGCCAAAATCTACAGGTAGGCACTTCGCAAAAAACACCTCTGTTTTCTTTCAAAAATTTAGATGTGTCCACGTTGCGCTTTGGGGCGTTTCCTGTCGCGGGCGCTAGGCCTACCCACACAAGTGAGGTATCATTTTTATCGGGAGACTTGGGGGAACGCTGGGCGGAAGGAAATTTGTTGCTCCTCTCAGATTGCAGAACTTTCTGCCACAGAAATGTGAGGAACATGTGTTTTTTTAGCCACATTTTGAGGTTTGCAAAGGATTCTGGGTAACAGAACCTGGTCCGAGCCCCACAAGTCACCCCATCTTCGATTCCCCTAGGTCTCTAGATTTCAGAAATGCACAGGTTTGGTAGTTTTCCCTAGGAGCCGGCTGAGCTAGAGGCCGAAATCTACAGGTAGGCACTTCGCAAAAAACACCTCTGTTTTCTTTCAAAAATGTAGATGTGTCCACGTTGCGCTTTGGGGCATTTCCTGTCGCGAGCGCTAGGCCTACCCACACAAGTGAGGTATCATTTTTATCGGGAGACTTGGGGGAACGCTGGGTGGAAGGAAGTTTGTGGCTCCTCTCAGATTCCAGAACTTTCTGCCACAGAAATCTGAGGAACATGTGTTTTTTTAGCCAAATTTTGAGGTTTGCAAACGATTCTAGGTAACAGAACCTGGTCCGAGACCCGCAAGTCACCCTATCTTGGATTCCCCTAGGTCTCTAGTTTTCAGAAATGCACAGGTTTGGTAGGTTTCCCTAGGTGCCGGCTGAGCTAGAGGCCAAAATCTACAGGTAGGCACTTCGCAAAAAAAACCTCTGTTTTCTTTCAAAAATTTAGATGTGTCCACGTTGCGCTTTGGGGCGTTTCCTGTCGCGGGCGCTACGCCTACCCACACAAGTGAGGTATCATTTGTATCGGGAGACTTGGGGGAACGCTGGGTGAAAGGAAATTTGTGGCTCCTCTCAGATTCCAGAACTTTCTGCCACAGAAATGTGAGGAACATGTGTTTTTTTAGCCAAATTTTGAGGTTTGCAAAGGATTCTGGGTAACAGAACCTGGTCCGAGACCCGCAAGTCACCCTATCTTGGATTCCCCTAGGTCTCTAGTTTTCAGAAATGCACAGGTTTGGTAGGTTTCCCTAGGTGCCGGCTGAGCTAGAGGCCAAAATCTACAGGTAGGCACTTCGCAAAAAACACCTCTGTTTTCTTTCAAAAATTTAGATGTGTCCACGTTGCGCTTTGGGGCGTTTCCTGTCGCGGGCGCTCGGCCTACCGACACAAGTGAGGTATCATTTTTATCGGGAGACTTGGGGGAACGCTGGGTGGAAGGAAGTTTGTGGCTCCTCTCAGATTCCAGAACTCTCTGCCATAGAAATGTGAGGAACATGTGATTTTTTAGCCAAATTTTGAGGTTTGCAAAGGATTCTAGGTAACAGAACCTGGTCCGAGACCTGCAAGTCACCCTATCTTGGATTCCCCTAGGTCTCTAGTTTTCAGAAATGCACAGGTTTGGTAGGTTTCCCTAGGTGCCGGCTGATCTAGAGGCCAAAATCTACAGGTAGGCACTTCGCAAAAAACACCTCTGTTTTCTTTAAAAAATTTAGATGTGTCCACGTTGCGCTTTGGGGCGTTTCCTGTCGCGGGCACTAGGCCTACCCACACAAGTGAGGTATCATTTTTATCGGGAGACTTGGGGGAACGCTGGGTGAAAGGAAATTTGTGGCTCCTCTCAGATTCCAGAACTTTCTGCCACAGAAATGTGAGGAACGTGTGTTTTTTAGCCAAATTTTGAGGTTTGCAAAGGATTCCGGGTAACAGAACCTGGTCCGAGCCCCGCAAGTCACACCATCTTGGATTCCCCTAGGTCTCTAGATTTCAGAAATGCACAGGTTTGGTAGGTTTCCCTAGGTGCCGGCTGAGCTAGAGGCCAAAATCTACAGGTAGGCACTTCGCAAAAAACACCTCTGTTTTCTTTCAAAAATTTAGATGTGTCCACGTTGCGCTTTGGGGCGTTTCCTGTCGCGGGCGCTAGGCCTACCCACACAAGTGAGGTATCATTTTTATCGGGAGACTTGGGGAACGCTGGGTGGAAGGAAATTTGTGGCTCCTCTCAGATTCCAGAACTTTCTGCCATAGAAATGTGAGGAACATGTGTTTTTTTAGCCAAATTTTGAGGTTTGCAAAGTATTCTGGGTAACAGAACCTGGTCCGAGCCCCGCAAGTCACCCCATCTTGGATTCCCCTAGGTCTCTAGTTTTCAGAAATGCACAGGTTTGGTAGGTTTCCCTAGGTGCCGGCTGAGCTAGAGGCCAAAATCTACAGGTAGGCACTTCGCAAAAAACACCTCTGTTTTCTTTCAAAAATGTAGATGTGTCCACGTTGCGCTTTGGGGCGTTTCCTGTCGCGGGCGCTAGGCCTACCCACACAAGTGAGGTATCATTTTTATCGGGAGACTTGGGGGAACGCTGGGTGGAAGGAAATTTGTGGCTCCTCTCAGATTCCAGAACTCTCTGCCACAGAAATGTGAGGAACGTGTGTTTTTTAGCCAGATTTTGAGGTTTGCAAAGGATTCTGGGTAACAGAACCTGGTCCGAGCCCCGCAAGTCACCCCATCTTGGATTCCCCTAGGTCTCTAGATTTCAGAAATGCACAGGTTTGGTAGGTTTCCCTAGGTGCCGGCTGAGCTAGAGGCCAAAATCTACAGGTAGGCACTTCGCAAAAAACACCTCTGTTTTCTTTCAAAAATTTAGATGTGTCCACGTTGCGCTTTGGGGCGTTTCCTGTCGCGGGCGCTAGGCCTACCCACACAAGTGAGGTATCATTTTTATCGGGAGACTTGGGGGAATGCTTGGCGGAAGGAAATTTGTGGCTCCTCTCAGATTGCAGAACTTTCTGCCACAGAAATGTGTGGAACATGTGTTTTTTTAGCCACATTTTGAGGTTTGCAAAGGATTCTGGGTAACAGAACCTGGTCCGCGCCCCGCAAGTCACCCCATCTTGGATTCCCCTAGGTCTCTAGATTTCAGAAATGCACAGGTTTGGTAGGTTTCCCTAGGTGCCGGCTGAGCTAGAGGCCAGAATCTACAGGTAGGCACTTCTCAAAAAACACCTCTGTTTTCTTTCAAAAAGTTCGACGTGTCCACGTTGCACTTTGGGGCGTTCCCTGTCGCGGGCGCTAAGCCTACCCACACAAGTGAGGTATCATTTTTATCGGGAGACTTGGGGGAACGCTGGGTGGAAGGAAATTTGTGGCTCCTCTCAGATTCCAGAACTTTCTGCCACAGAAATGTGAGGAACGTGTGCTTTTTTAGCCAAATTTTGAGGTTTGCAAAGGATTCTGGGTAACAGAACCTGGTCCGAGCCCCGCAAGTCACCCCATCTTGGATTCCCCTAGGTCTCTAGATTTCAGAAATGCACAGGTTTGGTAGTTTTCCCTAGGAGCCGGATGAGCTAGAGGCCAAAATCTACAGGTAGGCACTTCGCAAAAAACACCTCTGTTTTCTTTCAAAAATTTAGATGTGTCCACGTTGCGCTTTGGGGTATTTCCTGTCGCGGGCGCTAGGCCTACCCACACAAGTGAGGTATCATTTTTATCGGGAGACTTGGGGGAACGCTGGGCGGAAGGAAATTTGTGGCTCCTCTGAGATTGCAGAACTTTCTGCCACAGAAATGTGAGGAACATGTGTTTTTTTAGCCACATTTTGAGGTTTGCAAAGGATTCTGGTTAACAGAACCTGGTCCGCGCCCCGCAAGTCACCCCATCTTGGATTCCCCTAGGTCCCTAGATTTCAGAAATGCACAGGTTTGGTAGGTTTCCCTAGGTGCCGGCTGAGCTAGAGGCCAGAATCTACAGGTAGGCACTTCTCAAAAAACACCTCTGTTTTCTTTCAAAAAGTTCGACGTGTCCAAGTTGCGCTTTGGGGCGTTTCCTGTCGCAGGCGCTAAGCCTACCCACACAAGTGAGGTATCATTTTTATCGGGAGACTTGGGGGAACGCTGGGTGGAAGGAAATTTGTGGCTCCTCTCAGATTCCAGAACTTTCTGCCACAGAAATGTGAGGAACGTGTGTTTTTTTGCCAAATTTTGAGGTTTGCAAAGGATTCTGGGTAACAGAACCTGGCTCGAGCCCCGCAAGTCACCCATCTTGGATTCCCCTAGGTCTCTAGTTTTCAGAAATGCACAGGTTTGGTAGGTTTCCCTAGGTGCCGGCTGAGCTAGAGGACAAAATCCACAGGTAGGCACTTCGCAAAAAACACCTCTGTTTTCTTTCAAAAATTTAGATGTGTCCACGTTGCGCTTTGGGGCGTTTCCTGTCGCAGGCGCTAGGCCTACCCACACAAGTGAGGTATCATTTTTATCGGGAGACTTGGGGGAACGCTGGGCGGAAGGAAATTTGTGGCTCCTCTCAGATTGCAGAACTTTCTGCCACAGAAATGTGAGGAACATGTGTTTTTTTAGCCACATTTTGAGGTTTGCAAAGGATTCTGGGTAACAGAACCTGGTCCGAAACCCACAAGTCACCCCATCTTGGATTCCCCTAGGTCTCTAGATTTCAGAAATGCACAGGTTTGGTAGTTTTCCCTAGGAGCCGGCTGAGCTAGAGGCCAAAATCTACAGGTAGGCACTTCGCAAAAAACACCTCTGTTTTCTTTCAAAAATTTAGATGTGTCCACGTTGCGCTTTGGGGCATTTCCTGTCGCGGGCGCTAGGCCTACCCACACAAGTGAGGTATCATTTTTATCGGGAGACTTGGGGGAACGCTGGGTGGAAGGAAATTTGTGGCTCCTCTCAGATTCCAGAACTCTCTGCCACAGAAATGTGAGGAACGTGTGTTTTTTAGCCAGATTTTGAGGTTTGCAAAGGATTCTGGGTAACAGAACCTGGTCCGAGCCCCGCAAGTCACCCCATCTTGGATTCCCCTAGGTCTCTAGATTTCAGAAATGCACAGGTTTGGTAGGTTTCCCTAGGTGCCGGCTGAGCTAGATGCCAAAATCTACAGGTAGGCACTTCGCAAAAAACACCTCTGTTTTCTTTCAAAAATGTAGATGTGTCCACGTTGCGCTTTGGGGCGTTTCCTGTCACGGGCGCTAGGCCTACCCACACAAGGGAGGTATCATTTTTATCGGGAGACTTGGGGGAACGCTGGGCGGAAGGAAATTTGTGGCTCCTCTCAGATTGCAGAACTTTCTGCCACAGAAATGTGTGGAACATGTGTTTTTTTAGCCACATTTTCAGGTTTGCAAAGTATTCTGGGTAACAGAACCTGGTCCGCGCCCCGCAAGTCACCCCATATAGGATTCCCCTAGGTCTCTAGATTTCAGAAATGCACAGGTTTGGTAGGTTTCCCTAGGTGCCAGCTGAGCTAGAGGCCAGAATCTACAGGTAGGCACTTCTCAAAAAACACCTCTGTTTTCTTTCAAAAACTTCGACGTGTCCACGTTGCGCTTTGGGGCGTTTCCTGTCGCGGACGCTAAGCCTACCCACACAAGTGAGGTATCATTTTTATCGGGAGACTTGGGGGAACGCTGGGTGGAAGGAAATTTGTGGCTCCTCTCAGATTGCAGAACTTTCTGCCACAGAAATGTGAGGAACGTGTGTTTTTTTAGCCAAATTTTGAGGTTTGCAAAGGATTCTGGGTAACAGAACCTGGTCCGAGCCCCGCAAGTCACCCCATCTTGGATTCCCCTAGGTCTCTCGTTTTCAGAAATGCACAGGTTTGGTAGGTTTCCCTAGGTGCCGGCTGAGCTAGAGGCCAAAATCTACAGGTAGGCACTTCGCAAAAAACACCTCTGTTTTCTTTCAAAAATTTAGATGTGTCCACGTTGCGCTTTGGGGCGTTTCCTGTCGCGGGCGCTAGGCCTACCCACACAAGTGAGGTATCATTTTTATCGGGAGACTTGAGGGAACGCTGGGCGGAAGGAATTTGTTGCTCCTCTCAGATTGCAGAACTTTCTGCCACAGAAATGTGAGGAACATGTGTTTTTTTAGCCACATTTTGAGGTTTGCAAAGGATTCTGGGTAACAGAACCTGGTCCGAGCCCCACAAGTCACCCCATCTTGGATTCCCCTAGGTCTCTAGATTTCAGAAATGCACAGGTTTGGTAGTTTTCCCTAGGAGCCGGCTGAGCTAGAGGCCGAAATCTACAGGTAGGCACTTCGCAAAAAACACCTCTGTTTTCTTTCAAAAATGTAGATGTGTCCACGTTGCGCTTTGGGGCATTTCCTGTCGCGGGCGCTAGGCCTACCCACACAATTGAGGTATCATTTTTATCGGGAGACTTGGGGGAACGCTGGGTGGAAGGAAGTTTGTGGCTCCTCTCAGATTCCAGAACTTTCTGCCATAGAAATGTGAGGAACATGTGTTTTTTTAGCCAAATTTTGAGGTTTGCAAACGATTCTAGGTAACAGAACCTGGTCCGAGACCCGCAAGTCACCCTATCTTGGATTCCCCTAGGTCTCTAGTTTTCAGAAATGCACAGGTTTGGTAGGTTTCCCTAGGTGCCGGCTGAGCTAGAGGCCAAAATCTACAGGTAGGCACTTCGCAAAAAACACCTCTGTTTTCTTTCAAAAATTTAGATGTGTCCACGTTGCGCTTTGGGGCGTTTCCTGTCGCGGGCGCTAGGCCTACCCACACAAGTGAGGTATCATTTGTATCGGGAGACATGGGGGAACGCTGGGTGAAAGGAAATTTGTGGCTCCTCTCAGATTCCAGAACTTTCTGCCACAGAAATGTGAGGAACATGTGTTTTTTTGCCAAATTTTGAGGTTTGCAAAGGATTCTGGGTAACAGAACCTGGTCCGAGACCCGCATGTCACCCTATCTTGGATTCCCCTAGGTCTCTAGTTTTCAGAAATGCACAGGTTTGGTAGGTTTCCCTAGGTGCCGGCTGAGCTAGAGGCCAAAATCTACAGGTAGGCACTTCGCAAAAAACACCTCTGTTTTCTTTCAAAAATTTAGATGTGTCCACGTTGCGCTTTGGGGCATTTCCTGTCGCGGGCGCTAGGCCTACCCACACAAGTGAGGTATCATTTTTATCGGGAGACTTGGGGGAACGCTGGGCGGAAGGAAATTTGTGGCTCCTCTGAGATTGCAGAACTTTCTGCCACAGAAATGTGAGGAACATGTGTTTTTTTAGCCACATTTTGAGGTTTGCAAAGGATTCTGGTTAACAGAACCTGGTCCGCGCCCCGCAAGTCACCCCATCTTGGATTCCCCTAGGTCCCTAGATTTCAGAAATGCACAGGTTTGGTAGGTTTCCCTAGGTGCCGGCTGAGCTAGAGGCCAAAATCTACAGGTAGGCACTTCGCAAAAAACACCTCTGTTTTCTTTCAAAAATTTAGATGTGTCCACGTTGCGCTTTGGGGCGTTTCCTGTCGCGGGCGCTCGGCCTACCCACACAAGTGAGGTATCATTTTTATCGGGAGACTTGGGGGAACGCTGGGTGGAAGGAAGTTTGTGGCTCCTCTCAGATTACAGAACTTTCTGCCACAGAAATGTGAGGAACATGTGTTTTTTTAGCCACATTTTGAGGTTTGCAAAGGATTCTGGGTAACAGAACCTGGTCCGAACCCCACAAGTCACCCCATCTTGGATTCCCCTAGGTCTCTAGATTTCAGAAATGCACAGGTTTGGTAGTTTTCCCTAGGAGCCGGCTGAGCTAGAGGCCAAAATCTACAGGTAGGCACTTCGCAAAAAACACCTCTGTTTTCTTTCAAAAATTTAGATGTGTCCACGTTGCGCTTTGGGGCGTTTCCTGTCGCGGGCGCTCGGCCTACCCACACAAGTGAGGTATCATTTTTATCGGGAGACTTGGGGGAACGCTGGGTGAAAGGAAATTTGTGGCTCCTCTCAGATTCCAGAACTTTCTGCCACAGAAATGTCAGGAACATGTGTTTTTTTAGCCAAATGTTGAGGTTTGCAAAGGATTCTGGGTAACAGAACCTGGTCCGAGACCCGCAAGTCACCCTATCTTGGATTCCCCTAGGTCTCTAGTTTTCAGAAATGCACAGGTTTGGTAGGTTTCCCTAGGTGCCGGCTGAGCTAGAGGCCAAAATCTACAGGTAGGCACTTCGCAAAAAACACCTCTGTTTTCTTTCAAAAATTTAGATGTGTCCACGTTGCGCTTTGGGGCGTTTCCTGTCGCGGGCGCTAGGCCTACCCACACAAGTGAGGTATCATTTTTATCGGGAGACTTGGGGGAACGCTGGGCGGAAGGAAATTTGTGGCTCCTCTCAGATTGCAGAACTTTCTGCCACAGAAATGTGAGGAACATGTGTTTTTTTAGCCACATTTTGAGGTTTGCAAAGGATTCTGGGTAACAGAACCTGGTCCGAGCCCCGCAAGTCACCCCATCTTGGATTCCCCTAGGTCTCTAGATTTCAGAAATGCACAGGTTTGGTAGTTTTCCCTAGGAGCCGGATGAGCTAGAGGCCAAAATCTACAGGTAGGCACTTCGCAAAAAACACCTCTGTTTTCTTTCAAAAATTTAGATGTGTCCACGTTGCGCTTTGGGGCATTTCCTGTCGCGGGCGCTAGGCCTACCCACACAAGTGAGGTATCATTTTTATCGGGAGACTTGGGGGAACGCCTGGCGGAAGGAAATTTGTGGCTCCTCTGAGATTGCAGAACTTTCTGCCACAGAAATGTGAGGAACATGTGTTTTTTTAGCCACATTTTGAGGTTTGCAAAGGATTCTGGTTAACAGAACCTGGTCCGCGCCCCGCAAGTCACCCCATCTTGGATTCCCCTAGGTCCCTAGATTTCAGAAATGCACAGGTTTGGTAGGTTTCCCTAGGTGCCGGCTGAGCTAGAGGCCAGAATCTACAGGTAGGCACTTCTCAAAAAACACCTCTGTTTTCTTTCAAAAAGTTCGACGTGTCCACGTTGCGCTTTGGGGCGTTTCCTGTCGCGGGCGCTAAGCCTACCCACACAAGTGAGGTATCATTTTTATCGGGAGACTTGGGGGAACGCTGGGTGGAAGGAAATTTGTGGCTCCTCTCAGATTCCAGAACTTTCTGCCACAGAAATGTGAGGAACGTGTGTTTTTTTGCCAAATTTTGAGGTTTGCAAAGGATTCTGGGTAACAGAACCTGGTCCGAGCCCCGCAAGTCACCCCATCTTGGATTCCCCTAGGTCTCTAGTTTTCAGAAATGCACAGGTTTGGTAGGTTTCCCTAGGTGCCAGCTGAGCTAGAGGCCAAAATCTACAGGTAGGCACTTCGCAAAAAACACCTCTGTTTTCTTTCAAAAATTTAGATGTGTCCACGTTGCGCTTTGGGGCGTTTCCTGTCGCGGGCGCTAGGCCTACCCACACAAGTGAGGTATCATTTTTATCGGGAGACTTGGGGAACGCTGGGTGGAAGGAAATTTGTGGCTCCTCTCAGATTCCAGAACTCTCTGCCACAGAAATGTGAGGAACGTGTGTTTTTAAGCCAGATTTTGAGGTTTGCAAAGGAATCTGGGTAACAGAACCTGGTCCGAGCCCCGCAAGTCACCCCATCTTGGATTCCCCTAGGTCTCTAGATTTCAGAAATGCACAGGTTTGGTAGGTTTCCCTAGGTGCCGGCTGAGCTAGAGGCCAAAATCTACAGGTAGGCACTTCGCAAAAAACACCTCTGTTTTCTTTCAAAAATTTAGATGTGTCCACGTTGCGCTTTGGGGCGTTTCCTGTCGCGGGCGCTAGTCCTACCCACACAAGTGAGGTATCATTTTTATCGGGAGACTTGGGGGAATGCTGGGCGGAAGGAAATTTGTGGCTCCTCTCAGATTGCAGAACTTTCTGCCACAGAAATGTGTG
This sequence comes from Pleurodeles waltl, assembly GCF_031143425.1. Taxonomy (NCBI): domain Eukaryota; kingdom Metazoa; phylum Chordata; class Amphibia; order Caudata; family Salamandridae; genus Pleurodeles; species Pleurodeles waltl. The sequence continues at coordinate 723,528,792 of NC_090442.1, read as the reverse complement.
GAACATGTGTTTTTTTAGCCAAATTTTGAGGTTTGCAAAGGATTCTGGATAACAGAACCTGGTCCGCGCCCCGCAAGTCACCCCATCTTGGATTCCCCTAGGTCTGTAGATTTCAGAAATGCACAGGTTTGGTAGGTTTCCCTAGGTGCCGGCTGAGCTAGAGGCCAGAATCTACAGGTAGGCACTTCTCAAAAAACACCTCTGTTTTCTTTAAAAAATTTAGATGTGTCCACGTTGCGATTTGGGGCGTTTCCTGTCGCGGGCGCTAGGCCTACCCACACAAGTGAGGTATCATTTTTATCGGGAGACTTGGGGGAACGCTGGGTGGAAGGAAATTTGTGGCTCCTCTCAGATTCCAGAACTCTCTGCCACAGAAATGTGAGGAACGTGTGTTTTTTAGCCAGATTTTGAGGTTTGCAAAGGATTCTGGGTAACAGAACCTGGTCCGAGCCCCGCAAGTCACCCCATCTTGGATTCCCCTAGGTCTCTAGATTTCAGAAATGCACAGGTTTGGTAGGTTTCCCTAGGTGCCGGCTGAGCTAGAGGCCAAAATCTACAGGTAGGCACTTCGCAAAAAACACCTCTGTTTTCTTTCAAAAATTTAGATGTGTCCACGTTGCGCTTTGGGGCGTTTCCTGTCGCGGGCGCTAGGCCTACCCACACAAGTGAGGTATCATTTTTATCGGGAGACTTGGGGGAATGCTTGGCGGAAGGAAATTTGTGGCTCCTCTCAGATTGCAGAACTTTCTGCCACAGAAATGTGTGGAACATGTGTTTTTTTAGCCACATTTTGAGGTTTGCAAAGGATTCTGGGTAACAGAACCTGGTCCGCGCCCCGCAAGTCACCCCATCTTGGATTCCCCTAGGTCTCTAGATTTCAGAAATGCACAGGTTTGGTAGGTTTCCCTAGGTGCCGGCTGAGCTAGAGGCCAGAATCTACAGGTAGGCACTTCTCAAAAAACACCTCTGTTTTCTTTCAAAAAGTTCGACGTGTCCACGTTGCACTTTGGGGCGTTTCCTGTCGCGGGCGCTAAGCCTACCCACACAAGTGAGGTATCATTTTTATCGGGAGACTTGGGGGAACGCTGGGTGGAAGGAAATTTGTGGCTCCTCTCAGATTCCAGAACTTTCTGCCACAGAAATGTGAGGAACGCGTGCTTTTTTAGCCAAATTTTGAGGTTTGCAAAGGATTCTGGGTAACAGAACCTGGTCCGAGCCCCGCAAGTCACCCCATCTTGGATTCCCCTAGGTCTCTCGTTTTCAGAAATGCACAGGTTTGGTAGGTTTCCCTAGGTGCCGGCTGAGCTAGAGGCCAAAATCTACAGGTAGGCACTTCGCAAAAAACACCTCTGTTTTCTTTCAAAAATTTAGATGTGTCCACGTTGCGCTTTGGGGCGTTTCCTGTCGCGGGCTCTAGGCCTACCCACACAAGTGAGGTATCATTTTTATCGGGAGACTTGGGGGAACGCTGGGCGGAAGGAAATTTGTGGCTCCTCTCAGATTGCAGAACTTTCTGCCACAGAAATGTGAGGAACATGTGTTTTTTTAGCCACATTTTGAGGTTTGCAAAGGATTCTGGGTAACAGAACCTGGTCCGAGCCCCGCAAGTCACCCCATCTTGGATTCCCCTAGGTCTCTAGATTTCAGAAATGCACAGGTTTGGGAGTTTTCCTCAGGAGCCGGATGAGCTAGAGGCCAAAATCTACAGGTAGGCACTTCGCAAAAAACACCTCTGTTTTCTTTCAAAAATTTAGATGTGTCCACGTTGCGCTTTGGGGTGTTTCCTGTCGCGGGCGCTAGGCTTACCCACACAAGTGAGGTATCATTTGTATCGGGAGACTTGGGGGAACGCTGGGCGGAAGGAAATTTGTGGCTCCTCTCAGATTGCAGAACTTTCTGCCACAGAAATGTGAGGAACATGTGTTTTTTTAGCCACATTTTGAGGTTTGCAAAGGATTCTGGGTAACAGAACCTGGTCCGAGCCCCGCAAGTCACCCCATCTTGGATTCCCCTAGGTCTCTAGATTTCAGAAATGCACAGGTTTGGTAGTTTTCCCTAGGAGCCGGATGAGCTAGAGGCCAATATCTACAGGTAGGCACTTCACAAAAAACACCTCTGTTTTCTTTCAAAAATTTAGATGTGTCCACGTTGCGCTTTGGGGCATTTCCTGTCGCGGGCGCTAGGCCTACCCACACAAGTGAGGTATCATTTTTATCGGGAGACTTGGGGGAACGCTGGGCGGAAGGAAATTTGTGGCTCCTCTGAGATTGCAGAACTTTCTGCCACAGAAATGTGAGGAACGTGTGTTTTTTTGCCAAATTTTGAGGTTTGCAAAGGATTCTGGGTAACAGAACCTGGTCCGAGTCCCGCAAGTCACCCCATCTTGGATTCCCCTAGGTCTCTAGTTTTCAGAAATGCACAGGTTTGGTAGGTTTCCATAGGTGCCGGCTGAGCTAGAGGACAAAATCTACAGGTAGGCACTTCGCAAAAAACACCTCTGTTTTCTTTCAAAAATTTAGATGTGTCCACGTTGCGCTTTGGGGCGTTTCCTGTCGCAGGCGCTAGGCCTACCCACACAAGTGAGGTATCATTTTTATCGGGATACTTGGGGGAACGCTGGGCGGAAGGAAATTTGTGGCTCCTCTCAGACTGCAGAACTTTCTGCCACAGAAATGTGAGGAACATGTGTTTTTTTAGCCACATTTTGAGGTTTGCAAAGGATTCTGGGTAACAGAACCTGGTCCGAACCCCACAAGTCACCCCATCTTGGATTCCCCTAGGTCTCTAGATTTCAGAAATGCACAGGTTTGGTAGTTTTCCCTAGGAGCCGGCTGAGCTAGAGGCCAAAATCTACAGGTAGGCACTTCGCAAAAAACACCTCTGTTTTCTTTCAAAAATTTAGATGTGTCCACGTTGCGCTTTGGGGCGTTTCCTGTCGCGGGCGCTCGGCCTACCGACACAAGTGAGGTATCATTTTTATCGGGAGACTTGGGGGAACGCTGGGTGGAAGGAAGTTTGTGGCTCCTCTCAGATTCCAGAACTCTCTGCCATAGAAATGTGAGGAACATGTGTTTTTTTAGCCAAATTTTGAGGTTTGCAAAGGATTCTAGGTAACAGAACCTGGTCCGAGACCTGCAAGTCACCCTATCTTGGATTCCCCTAGGTCTCTAGTTTTCAGAAATGCACAGGTTTGGTAGGTTTCCCTAGGTGCCGGCTGATCTAGAGGCCAAAATCTACAGGTAGGCACTTCGCAAAAAACACCTCTGTTTTCTTTAAAAAATTTAGATGTGTCCACGTTGCGCTTTGGGGCGTTTCCTGTCGCGGGCACTAGGCCTACCCACACAAGTGAGGTATCATTTTTATCGGGAGACTTGGGGGAACGCTGGGTGAAAGGAAATTTGTGGCTCCTCTCAGATTCCAGAACTTTCTGCCACAGAAATGTGAGGAACGTGTGTTTTTTAGCCAAATTTTGAGGTTTGCAAAGGATTCCGGGTAACAGAACCTGGTCCGAGCCCCGCAAGTCACACCATCTTGGATTCCCCTAGGTCTCTAGATTTCAGAAATGCACAGGTTTGGTAGGTTTCCCTAGGTGCCGGCTGAGCTAGAGGCCAAAATCTACAGGTAGGCACTTCGCAAAAAACACCTCTGTTTTCTTTCAAAAATTTAGATGTGTCCACGTTGCGCTTTGCGGCGTTTCCTGTCGCGGGCGCTAGGCCTACCCACACAAGTGAGGTATCATTTTTATCGGGAGACTTGGGGAACGCTGGGTGGAAGGAAATTTGTGGCTCCTCTCAGATTCCAGAACTTTCTGCCATAGAAATGTGAGGAACATGTGTTTTTTTAGCCAAATTTTGAGGTTTGCAAAGTATTCTGGGTAACAGAACCTGGTCCGAGCCCCGCAAGTCACCCCATCTTGGATTCCCCTAGGTCTCTAGTTTTCAGAAATGCACAGGTTTGGTAGGTTTCCCTAGGTGCCGGCTGAGCTAGAGGCCAAAATCTACAGGTAGGCACTTCGCAAAAAACACCTCTGTTTTCTTTCAAAAATGTAGATGTGTCCACGTTGCGCTTTGGGGCGTTTCCTGTCGCGGGCGCTAGGCCTACCCACACAAGTGAGGTATCATTTTTATCGGGAGACTTGGGGGAACGCTGGGTGGAAGGAAATTTGTGGCTCCTCTCAGATTCCAGAACTCTCTGCCACAGAAATGTGAGGAACGTGTGTTTTTTAGCCAGATTTTGAGGTTTGCAAAGGATTCTGGGTAACAGAACCTGGTCCGAGCCCCGCAAGTCACCCCATCTTGGATTCCCCTAGGTCTCTAGATTTCAGAAATGCACAGGTTTGGTAGGTTTCCCTAGGTGCCGGCTGAGCTAGAGGCCAAAATCTACAGGTAGGCACTTCGCAAAAAACACCTCTGTTTTCTTTCAAAAATTTAGATGTGTCCACGTTGCGCTTTGGGGCGTTTCCTGTCGCGGGCGCTAGGCCTACCCACACAAGTGAGGTATCATTTTTATCGGGAGACTTGGGGGAATGCTTGGCGGAAGGAAATTTGTGGCTCCTCTCAGATTGCAGAACTTTCTGCCACAGAAATGTGTGGAACATGTGTTTTTTTAGCCACATTTTGAGGTTTGCAAAGGATTCTGGGTAACAGAACCTGGTCCGCGCCCCGCAAGTCACCCCATCTTGGATTCCCCTAGGTCTCTAGATTTCAGAAATGCACAGGTTTGGTAGGTTTCCCTAGGTGCCGGCTGAGCTAGAGGCCAGAATCTACAGGTAGGCACTTCTCAAAAAACACCTCTGTTTTCTTTCAAAAAGTTCGACGTGTCCACGTTGCACTTTGGGGCGTTCCCTGTCGCGGGCGCTAAGCCTACCCACACAAGTGAGGTATCATTTTTATCGGGAGACTTGGGGGAACGCTGGGTGGAAGGAAATTTGTGGCTCCTCTCAGATTCCAGAACTTTCTGCCACAGAAATGTGAGGAACGTGTGCTTTTTTAGCCAAATTTTGAGGTTTGCAAAGGATTCTGGGTAACAGAAGCTGGTCCGAGCCCCGCAAGTCACCCCATCTTGGATTCCCCTAGGTCTCTAGATTTCAGAAATGCACAGGTTTGGTAGTTTTCCCTAGGAGCCGGATGAGCTAGAGGCCAAAATCTACAGGTAGGCACTTCGCAAAAAACACCTCTGTTTTCTTTCAAAAATTTAGATGTGTCCACGTTGCGCTTTGGGGCATTTTCTGTCGCGGGCGCTAGGCCTACCCACACAAGTGAGGTATCATTTTTATCGGGAGACTTGGGGGAACGCTGGGCGGAAGGAAATTTGTGGCTCCTCTGAGATTGCAGAACTTTCTGCCACAGAAATGTGAGGAACATGTGTTTTTTTAGCCACATTTTGAGGTTTGCAAAGGATTCTGGTTAACAGAACCTGGTCCGCGCCCCGCAAGTCACCCCATCTTGGATTCCCCTAGGTCCCTAGATTTCAGAAATGCACAGGTTTGGTAGGTTTCCCTAGGTGCCGGCTGAGCTAGAGGCCAGAATCTACAGGTAGGCACTTCTCAAAAAACACCTCTGTTTTCTTTCAAAAAGTTCGACGTGTCCAAGTTGCGCTTTGGGGCGTTTCCTGTCGCGGGCGCTAAGCCTACCCACACAAGTGAGGTATCATTTTTATCGGGAGACTTGGGGGAACGCTGGGTGGAAGGAAATTTGTGGCTCCTCTCAGATTCCAGAACTTTCTGCCACAGAAATGTGAGGAACGTGTGTTTTTTTGCCAAATTTTGAGGTTTGCAAAGGATTCTGGGTAACAGAACCTGGCTCGAGCCCCGCAAGTCACCCATCTTGGATTCCCCTAGGTCTCTAGTTTTCAGAAATGCACAGGTTTGGTAGGTTTCCCTAGGTGCCGGCTGAGCTAGAGGACAAAATCTACAGGTAGGCACTTCGCAAAAAACACCTCTGTTTTCTTTCAAAAATTTAGATGTGTCCACGTTGCGCTTTGGGGCGTTTCCTGTCGCAGGCGCTAGGCCTACCCACACAAGTGAGGTATCATTTTTATCGGGAGACTTGGGGGAACGCTGGGCGGAAGGAAATTTGTGGCTCCTCTCAGATTGCAGAACTTTCTGCCACAGAAATGTGAGGAACATGTGTTTTTTTAGCCACATTTTGAGGTTTGCAAAGGATTCTGGGTAACAGAACCTGGTCCGAACCCCACAAGTCACCCCATCTTGGATTCCCCTAGGTCTCTAGATTTCAGAAATGCACAGGTTTGGTAGTTTTCCCTAGGAGCCGGCTGAGCTAGAGGCCAAAATCTACAGGTAGGCACTTCGCAAAAAACACCTCTGTTTTCTTTCAAAAATTTAGATGTGTCCACGTTGCGCTTTGGGGCGTTTCCTGTCGCGGGCGCTAGGCCTACCCACACAAGTGAGGTATCATTTTTATCGGGAGACTTGGGGGAACGCTGGGCGGAAGGAAATTTGTGGCTCCTCTGAGATTGCAGAACTTTCTGCCACAGAAATGTGAGGAACATGTGTTTTTTTAGCCACATTTTGAGGTTTGCAAAGGATTCTGGTTAACAGAACCTGGTCCGCGCCCCGCAAGTCACCCCATCTTGGATTCCCCTAGGTCCCTAGATTTCAGAAATGCACAGGTTTGGTAGGTTTCCCTAGGTGCCGGCTGAGCTAGAGGCCAGAATCTACAGGTAGGCACTTCTCAAAAAACACCTCTGTTTTCTTTCAAAAAGTTCGACGTGTCCAAGTTGCGCTTTGGGGCGTTTCCTGTCGCGGGCGCTAAGCCTACCCACACAAGTGAGGTATCATTTTTATCGGGAGACTTGGGGGAACGCTGGGTGGAAGGAAATTTGTGGCTCCTCTCAGATTCCAGAACTTTCTGCCACAGAAATGTGAGGAACGTGTGTTTTTTTGCCAAATTTTGAGGTTTGCAAAGGATTCTGGGTAACAGAACCTGGCTCGAGCCCCGCAAGTCACCCATCTTGGATTCCCCTAGGTCTCTAGTTTTCAGAAATGCACAGGTTTGGTAGGTTTCCCTAGGTGCCGGCTGAGCTAGAGGACAAAATCTACAGGTAGGCACTTCGCAAAAAACACCTCTGTTTTCTTTCAAAAATTTAGATGTGTCCACGTTGCGCTTTGGGGCGTTTCCTGTCGCAGGCGCTAGGCCTACCCACACAAGTGAGGTATCATTTTTATCGGGAGACTTGGGGGAACGCTGGGCGGAAGGAAATTTGTGGCTCCTCTCAGATTGCAGAACTTTCTGCCACAGAAATGTGAGGAACATGTGTTTTTTTAGCCACATTTTGAGGTTTGCAAAGGATTCTGGGTAACAGAACCTGGTCCGAACCCCACAAGTCACCCCATCTTGGATTCCCCTAGGTCTCTAGATTTCAGAAATGCACAGGTTTGGTAGTTTTCCCTAGGAGCCGGCTGAGCTAGAGGCCAAAATCTACAGGTAGGCACTTCGCAAAAAACACCTCTGTTTTCTTTCAAAAATTTAGATGTGTCCACGTTGCGCTTTGGGGCGTTTCCTGTCGCGGGCGCTAGGCCTACCCACACAAGTGAGGTATCATTTTTATCGGGAGACTTGGGGGAACGCTGGGTGGAAGGAAATTTGTGGCTCCTCTCAGATTCCAGAACTCTCTGCCACAGAAATGTGAGGAACGTGTGTTTTTTAGCCAGATTTTGAGGTTTGCAAAGGATTCTGGGTAACAGAACCTGGTCCGAGCCCCGCAAGTCACCCCATCTTGGATTCCCCTAGGTCTCTAGATTTCAGAAATGCACAGGTTTGGTAGGTTTCCCTAGGTGCCGGCTGAGCTAGATGCCAAAATCTACAGGTAGGCACTTCGCAAAAAACACCTCTGTTTTCTTTCAAAAATTTAGATGTGTCCACGTTGCGCTTTGGGGCGTTTCCTGTCACGGGCGCTAGGCCTACCCACACAAGGGAGGTATCATTTTTATCGGGAGACTTGGGGGAACGCTGGGCGGAAGGAAATTTGTGGCTCCTCTCAGATTGCAGAACTTTCTGCCACAGAAATGTGTGGAACATGTGTTTTTTTAGCCACATTTTCAGGTTTGCAAAGTATTCTGGGTAACAGAACCTGGTCCGCGCCCCGCAAGTCACCCCATCTAGGATTCCCCTAGGTCTCTAGATTTCAGAAATGCACAGGTTTGGTAGGTTTCCCTAGGTGCCAGCTGAGCTAGAGGCCAGAATCTACAGGTAGGCACTTCTCAAAAAACACCTCTGTTTTCTTTCAAAAACTTCGACGTGTCCACGTTGCGCTTTGGGGCGTTTCCTGTCGCGGACGCTAAGCCTACCCACACAAGTGAGGTATCATTTTTATCGGGAGACTTGGGGGAACGCTGGGTGGAAGGAAATTTGTGGCTCCTCTCAGATTGCAGAACTTTCTGCCACAGAAATGTGAGGAACGTGTGTTTTTTTAGCCAAATTTTGAGGTTTGCAAAGGATTCTGGGTAACAGAACCTGGTCCGAGCCCCGCAAGTCACCCCATCTTGGATTCCCCTAGGTCTCTCGTTTTCAGAAATGCACAGGTTTGGTAGGTTTCCCTAGGTGCCGGCTGAGCTAGAGGCCAAAATCTACAGGTAGGCACTTCGCAAAAAACACCTCTGTTTTCTTTCAAAAATTTAGATGTGTCCACTTTGCGCTTTGGGGCGTTTCCTGTCGCGGGCGCTAGGCCTACCCACACAAGTGAGGTATCATTTTTATCGGGAGACTTGAGGGAACGCTGGGCGGAAGGAATTTGTTGCTCCTCTCAGATTGCAGAACTTTCTGCCACAGAAATGTGAGGAACATGTGTTTTTTTAGCCACATTTTGAGGTTTGCAAAGGATTCTGGGTAACAGAACCTGGTCCGAGCCCCCAAGTCACCCCATCTTGGATTCCCCTACGTCTCTAGATTTCAGAAATGCACAGGTTTGGTAGTTTTCCCTAGGAGCCGGCTGAGCTAGAGGCCGAAATCTACAGGTAGGCACTTCGCAAAAAACACCTCTGTTTTCTTTCAAAAATGTAGATGTGTCCACGTTGCGCTTTGGGGCATTTCCTGTCGCGGGCGCTAGGCCTACCCACACAATTGAGGTATCATTTTTATCGGGAGACTTGGGGGAACGCTGGGTGGAAGGAAGTTTGTGGCTCCTCTCAGATTCCAGAACTTTCTGCCATAGAAATGTGAGGAACATGTGTTTTTTTAGCCAAATTTTGAGGTTTGCAAACGATTCTAGGTAACAGAACCTGGTCCGAGACCCGCAAGTCACCCTATCTTGGATTCCCCTAGGTCTCTAGTTTTCAGAAATGCACAGGTTTGGTAGGTTTCCCTAGGTGCCGGCTGAGCTAGAGGCCAAAATCTACAGGTAGGCACTTCGCAAAAAACACCTCTGTTTTCTTTCAAAAATTTAGATGTGTCCACGTTGCGCTTTGGGGCGTTTCCTGTCGCGGGCGCTAGGCCTACCCACACAAGTGAGGTATCATTTGTATCGGGAGACATGGGGGAACGCTGGGTGAAAGGAAATTTGTGGCTCCTCTCAGATTCCAGAACTTTCTGCCACAGAAATGTGAGGAACATGTGTTTTTTTGCCAAATTTTGAGGTTTGCAAAGGATTCTGGGTAACAGAACCTGGTCCGAGACCCGCATGTCACCCTATCTTGGATTCCCCTAGGTCTCTAGTTTTCAGAAATGCACAGGTTTGGTAGGTTTCCCTAGGTGCCGGCTGAGCTAGAGGCCAAAATCTACAGGTAGGCACTTCGCAAAAAACACCTCTGTTTTCTTTCAAAAATTTAGATGTGTCCACGTTGCGCTTTGGGGCATTTCCTGTCGCGGGCGCTAGGCCTACCCACACAAGTGAGGTATCATTTTTATCGGGAGACTTGGGGGAACGCTGGGCGGAAGGAAATTTGTGGCTCCTCTGAGATTGCAGAACTTTCTGCCACAGAAATGTGAGGAACATGTGTTTTTTTAGCCACATTTTGAGGTTTGCAAAGGATTCTGGTTAACAGAACCTGGTCCGCGCCCCGCAAGTCACCCCATCTTGGATTCCCCTAGGTCCCTAGATTTCAGAAATGCACAGGTTTGGTAGGTTTCCCTAGGTGCCGGCTGAGCTAGAGGCCAAAATCTACAGGTAGGCACTTCGCAAAAAACACCTCTGTTTTCTTTCAAAAATTTAGATGTGTCCACGTTGCGCTTTGGGGCGTTTCCTGTCGCGGGCGCTCGGCCTACCCACACAAGTGAGGTATCATTTTTATCGGGAGACTTGGGGGAACGCTGGGTGGAAGGAAGTTTGTGGCTCCTCTCAGATTACAGAACTTTCTGCCACAGAAATGTGAGGAACATGTGTTTTTTTAGCCACATTTTGAGGTTTGCAAAGGATTCTGGGTAACAGAACCTGGTCCGAACCCCACAAGTCACCCCATCTTGGATTCCCCTAGGTCTCTAGATTTCAGAAATGCACAGGTTTGGTAGTTTTCCCTAGGAGCCGGCTGAGCTAGAGGCCAAAATCTACAGGTAGGCACTTCGCAAAAAACACCTCTGTTTTCTTTCAAAAATTTAGATGTGTCCACGTTGCGCTTTGGGGCGTTTCCTGTCGCGGGCGCTCGGCCTACCCACACAAGTGAGGTATCATTTTTATCGGGAGACTTGGGGGAACGCTGGGTGAAAGGAAATTTGTGGCTCCTCTCAGATTCCAGAACTTTCTGCCACAGAAATGTCAGGAACATGTGTTTTTTTAGCCAAATGTTGAGGTTTGCAAAGGATTCTGGGTAACAGAACCTGGTCCGAGACCCGCAAGTCACCCTATCTTGGATTCCCCTAGGTCTCTAGTTTTCAGAAATGCACAGGTTTGGTAGGTTTCCCTAGGTGCCGGCTGAGCTAGAGGCCAAAATCTACAGGTAGGCACTTCGCAAAAAACACCTCTGTTTTCTTTCAAAAATTTAGATGTGTCCACGTTGCGCTTTGGGGCGCTTCCTGTCGCGGGCGCTAGGCCTACCCACACAAGTGAGGTATTATTTTTATCGGGAGACTTGGGGGAACGCTGGGCGTAAGGAAATTTGTGGCTCCTCTCAGATTGCAGAACTTTCTGCCACAGAAATGTGAGGAACATATGTTTTTTTAGCCACATTTTGAGGTTTGCAAAGGATTCTGGGTAACAGAATCTGGTCCGAGCCCCGCAAGTCACCCCATCTTGGATTCCCCTAGGTCTCTAGATTTCAGAAATGCACAGGTTTGGTAGTTTTCCCTAGCAGCCGGCTGAGCTAGAGGCCAAAATCTACAGGTAGGCACTTCGCAAAAAAAACACCTCTGTTTTCTTTCAAAAATTTAGATGTGTCCACGTTGCGCTTTGGGGCGTTTCCTGTCGCGGGCGCTAGGCCTACCCACACAAGTGAGGTATCATTTTTATCGGGAGACTTGGGGGAACGCTGGGTGGAAGGAAATTTGTGGCTCCTCTCAGATTCCAGAACTTTCTGCCACAGAAATGTGAGGAACATGTGTTTTTTTAGCCAAATTTTGAGGTTTGCAAAGGATTCTAGGTAACAGAACCTGGTCCGAGACCCGCAAGTCACCCTATCTTGGATTCCCCTAGGTCTCTAGTTTTCAGAAATGCACAGGTTTGGTAGGTTTCCCTAGGTGCCGGCTGAGCTAGAGGACAAAATCTACAGGTAGGCACTTTGCAAAAAACACCTCTGTTTTCTTTCAAAAATTTAGATGTGTCCACGTTGCGCTTTGGGGAGTTTCCTGTCGCGGGCGCTAGGCCTACCCACACAAGTGAGGTATCATTTTTATCGGGAGACTTGGGGGAACGCTGGGTGAAAGGAAATTTGTGGCTCCTCTCAGATTCCAGAACTTTCTGCCACAGAAATGTGAGGAACATGTGTTTTTTTAGCCAAATTTTGAGGTTTGCAAAGGATTCTGGGTAACAGAACCTGGTCCGAGACCCGCAAGTCACCCTATCTTGGATTCCCCTAGGTCTCTAGGTTTCAGAAATGCACAGGTTTGGTAGGTTTCCCTAGGTGCCGGCTGAGCTAGAGGCCAAAATCTACAGGTAGGCACTTCGCAAAAAACACCTCTGTTTTCTTTCAAAAATTTAGATGTGTCCACGTTGCGCTTTGGGGTGTTTCCTGTCGCGGGCGCTAGGCCTACCCACACAAGTGAGGTATCATTTTTATCGGGAGACTTGGGGGAACGCTGGGTGTAAGGAAATTTGTGGCTCCTCTCAGATTCCAGAACTTTCTGCCACAGAAATGTGAGGAACGTGTGTTTTTTAGCCAAATTTTGAGGTTTGCAAAGGATTCCGGGTAACAGAACCTGGTCCGAGCCCCGCAAGTCACACCATCTTGGATTCCCCTAGGTCTCTAGATTTCAGAAATGCACAGGTTTGGTAGGTTTCCCTAGCTGCCGGCTGAGCTAGAGGCCAAAATCTACAGGTAGGCACTTCTCAAAAAACACCTCTGTTTTCTTTCAAAAATTTAGATGTGTCCACGTTGCGCTTTGGGGATTTCCTGTCGCGGGCGCTAGGCCTACCCACACAAGTGAGGTATCATTTTTATCGGGAGACTTGGGGGAACGCTGGGTGGAAGGAAATTTGTGGCTCCTCCCAGATTCCAGAACTTTCTGCCATAGAAATGTGAGGAACATGTGTTTTTTTAGCCAAATTTTGAGGTTTGCAAAGTATTCTGGGTAACAGAACCTGGTTCGAGCCCCGCAAGTCACCCCATCTTGGATTCCCCTAGGTCTCTAGTTTTCAGAAATGCACAGGTTTGGTAGGTTTCCCTAGGTGCCGGCTGAGCTAGAGGACAAAATCTACAGGTAGGCACTTCGCAAAAAACACCTCTGTTTTCTTTCAAAAATTTAGATGTGTCCACGTTGCGCTTTGGGGCGTTTCCTGTCGCGGGTGCTAGGCCTACCCACACAAGTGAGGTATCATTTTTATCGGGAGACTTGGGGGAACGCTGGGTGGAAGGAAATTTGTGGCTCCTCTCAGATTCCAGAACTCTCTGCCACAGAAATGTGAGGAACGTGTGTTTTTTAGCCAGATTTTGAGGTTTGCAAAGGATTCTGGGTAACAGAACCTGGTCCGAGCACCGCAAGTCACCCCATCTTGGATTCCCCTAGGTCTCTAGATTTCAGAAATGCACAGGTTTGGTAGGTTTCCCTAGGTGCCGGCTGAGCTAGATGCCAAAATCTACAGGTAGGCACTTCGCAAAAAACACCTCTGTTTTCTTTCAAAAATGTAGATGTGTCCACGTTGCGCTTTGGGGCGTTTCCTGTCGCGGGCGCTAGGCCTACCCACACAAGGGAGGTATCATTTTTATCGGGAGGCTTGGGGGAACGCTGGGCGGAAGGAAATTTGTGGCTCCTCTCAGATTGCAGAACTTTCTGCCACAGAAATGTGTGGAACATGTGTTTTTTTAGCCACATTTTCAGGTTTGCAAAGGATTCTGGGTAACAGAACCTGGTCCGCGCCCCGCAAGTCACCCCATCTTGGATTCCCCTAGGTCTCTAGATTTCAGAAATGCACAGGTTTGGTAGGTTTCCCTAGGTGCCAGCTGAGCTAGAGGCCAGAATCTACAGGTAGGCACTTCTCAAAAAACACCTCTGTTTTCTTTCAAAAAGTTCGACGTGTCCTCGTTGCGCTTTGGGGCGTTTCCTGTCGCGGGCGCTAAGCCTACCCACACAAGTGAGGTATCATTTTTATCGGGAGACTTGGGGGAACGCTGGGTGGAAGGAAATTTGTGGCTCCTCTCAGATTCCAGAACTTTCTGCCACAGAAATGTGAGGAACGTGTGTTTTTTTAGCCAAATTTTGAGGTTTGCAAAGGATTCTGGGTAACAGAACCTGGTCCGAGCCCCGCAAGTCACCCCATCTTGGATTCCCCTAGGTCTCTCGTTTTCAGAAATGCACAGGTTTGGTAGGTTTCCCTAGGTGCCGGCTGAGCTAGAGGCCAAAATCTACAGGTAGGCACTTCGCAAAAAACACCTCTGTTTTCTTTCAAAAATTTAGATGTGTCCACGTTGCGCTTTGGGGCGTTTCCTGTCACGGGCGCTAGGCCTACCCACACAAGTGAGGTATCATTTTTATCGGGAGACTTGGGGGAACGCTGGGCGGAAGGAAATTTGTTGCTCCTCTCAGATTGCAGAACTTTCTGCCACAGAAATGTGAGGAACATGTGTTTTTTTAGCCACATTTTGAGGTTTGCAAAGGATTCTGGGTAACAGAACCTGGTCCGAGCCCCACAAGTCACCCCATCTTGGATTCCCCTAGGTCTCTAGATTTCAGAAATGCACAGGTTTGGTAGTTTTCCCTAGGAGCCGGCTGAGCTAGAGGCCGAAATCTACAGGTAGGCACTTCGCAAAAAACACCTCTGTTTTCTTTAAAAAATTTAGATGTGTCCACGTTGCGCTTTGGGGCGTTTCCTGTCGCGGGCGCTAGGCCTACCCACACAAGTCAGGTATCATTTTTATCGGGAGACTTGGGGGAACGCTGGGTGGAAGGAAGTTTGTGGCTCCTCTCAGATTCCAGAACTTTCTGCCATAGAAATGTGAGGAACATGTGTTTTTTTAGCCAAATTTTGAGGTTTGCAAACGATTCTTGGTAACAGAACCTGGTCCGAGACCCGCAAGTCACCCTATCTTGGATTCCCCTAGGTCTCTAGTTTTCAGAAATGCACAGGTTTGGTAGGTTTCCCTAGGTGCCGGCTGAGCTAGAGGCCAAAATCTACAGGTAGGCACTTCGCAAAAAACACCTCTGTTTTCTTTCAAAAATTTAGATGTGTCCACGTTGCGCTTTGGGGCGTTTCCTGTCACGGGCGCTAGGCCTACCCACACAAGTGAGGTATCATTTTTATCGGGAGACTTGGGGGAACGCTGGGCGGAAGGAAATTTGTTGCTCCTCTCAGATTGCAGAACTTTCTGCCACAGAAATGTGAGGAACATGTGTTTTTTTAGCCACATTTTGAGGTTTGCAAAGGATTCTGGGTAACAGAACCTGGTCCGAGCCCCACAAGTCACCCCATCTTGGATTCCCCTAGGTCTCTAGATTTCAGAAATGCACAGGTTTGGTAGTTTTCCCTAGGAGCCGGCTGAGCTAGAGGCCGAAATCTACAGGTAGGCACTTCGCAAAAAACACCTCTGTTTTCTTTAAAAAATTTAGATGTGTCCACGTTGCGCTTTGGGGCGTTTCCTGTCGCGGGCGCTAGGCCTACCCACACAAGTCAGGTATCATTTTTATCGGGAGACTTGGGGGAACGCTGGGTGGAAGGAAGTTTGTGGCTCCTCTCAGATTCCAGAACTTTCTGCCATAGAAATGTGAGGAACATGTGTTTTTTTAGCCAAATTTTGAGGTTTGCAAAGGATTCTGGGTAACAGAACCTGGTCCGAACCCCACAAGTCACCCCATCTTGGATTCCCCTAGGTCTCTAGATTTCAGAAATGCACAGGTTTGGTAGTTTTCCCTAGGAGCCGGCTGAGCTAGAGGCCAAAATCTACAGGTAGGCACTTCGCAAAAAACACCTCTGTTTTCTTTCAAAAATTTAGATGTGTCCACGTTGCGCTTTGGGGCGTTTCCTGTCGCGGGCGCTCGGCCTACCCACACAAGTGAGGTATCATTTTTATCGGGAGACTTGGGGGAACGCTGGGTGAAAGGAAATTTGTGGCTCCTCTCAGATTCCAGAACTTTCTGCCACAGAAATGTCAGGAACATGTGTTTTTTTAGCCAAATGTTGAGGTTTGCAAAGGATTCTGGGTAACAGAACCTGGTCCGAGACCCGCAAGTCACCCTATCTTGGATTCCCCTAGGTCTCTAGTTTTCAGAAATGCACAGGTTTGGTAGGTTTCCCTAGGTGCCGGCTGAGCTAGAGGCCAAAATCTACAGGTAGGCACTTCGCAAAAAACACCTCTGTTTTCTTTCAAAAATTTAGATGTGTCCACGTTGCGCTTTGGGGCGCTTCCTGTCGCGGGCGCTAGGCCTACCCACACAAGTGAGGTATTATTTTTATCGGGAGACTTGGGGGAACGCTGGGCGTAAGGAAATTTGTGGCTCCTCTCAGATTGCAGAACTTTCTGCCACAGAAATGTGAGGAACATATGTTTTTTTAGCCACATTTTGAGGTTTGCAAAGGATTCTGGGTAACAGAATCTGGTCCGAGCCCCGCAAGTCACCCCATCTTGGATTCCCCTAGGTCTCTAGATTTCAGAAATGCACAGGTTTGGTAGTTTTCCCTAGCAGCCGGCTGAGCTAGAGGCCAAAATCTACAGGTAGGCACTTCGCAAAAAAAACACCTCTGTTTTCTTTCAAAAATTTAGATGTGTCCACGTTGCGCTTTGGGGCGTTTCCTGTCGCGGGCGCTAGGCCTACCCACACAAGTGAGGTATCATTTTTATCGGGAGACTTGGGGGAACGCTGGGTGGAAGGAAATTTGTGGCTCCTCTCAGATTCCAGAACTTTCTGCCACAGAAATGTGAGGAACATGTGTTTTTTTAGCCAAATTTTGAGGTTTGCAAAGGATTCTAGGTAACAGAACCTGGTCCGAGACCCGCAAGTCACCCTATCTTGGATTCCCCTAGGTCTCTAGTTTTCAGAAATGCACAGGTTTGGTAGGTTTCCCTAGGTGCCGGCTGAGCTAGAGGACAAAATCTACAGGTAGGCACTTTGCAAAAAACACCTCTGTTTTCTTTCAAAAATTTAGATGTGTCCACGTTGCGCTTTGGGGAGTTTCCTGTCGCGGGCGCTAGGCCTACCCACACAAGTGAGGTATCATTTTTATCGGGAGACTTGGGGGAACGCTGGGTGAAAGGAAATTTGTGGCTCCTCTCAGATTCCAGAACTTTCTGCCACAGAAATGTGAGGAACATGTGTTTTTTTAGCCAAATTTTGAGGTTTGCAAAGGATTCTGGGTAACAGAACCTGGTCCGAGACCCGCAAGTCACCCTATCTTGGATTCCCCTAGGTCTCTAGGTTTCAGAAATGCACAGGTTTGGTAGGTTTCCCTAGGTGCCGGCTGAGCTAGAGGCCAAAATCTACAGGTAGGCACTTCGCAAAAAACACCTCTGTTTTCTTTCAAAAATTTAGATGTGTCCACGTTGCGCTTTGGGGTGTTTCCTGTCGCGGGCGCTAGGCCTACCCACACAAGTGAGGTATCATTTTTATCGGGAGACTTGGGGGAACGCTGGGTGTAAGGAAATTTGTGGCTCCTCTCAGATTCCAGAACTTTCTGCCACAGAAATGTGAGGAACGTGTGTTTTTTAGCCAAATTTTGAGGTTTGCAAAGGATTCCGGGTAACAGAACCTGGTCCGAGCCCCGCAAGTCACACCATCTTGGATTCCCCTAGGTCTCTAGATTTCAGAAATGCACAGGTTTGGTAGGTTTCCCTAGCTGCCGGCTGAGCTAGAGGCCAAAATCTACAGGTAGGCACTTCGCAAAAAACACCTCTGTTTTCTTTCAAAAATTTAGATGTGTCCACGTTGCGCTTTGGGGCTTTCCTGTCGCGGGCGCTCGGCCTACCCACACAAGTGAGGTATCATTTTTATCGGGAGACTTGGGGGAACGCTGGGTGGAAGGAAATTTGTGGCTCCTCCCAGATTCCAGAACTTTCTGCCATAGAAATGTGAGGAACATGTGTTTTTTTAGCCAAATTTTGAGGTTTGCAAAGTATTCTGGGTAACAGAACCTGGTTCGAGCCCCGCAAGTCACCCCATCTTGGATTCCCCTAGGTCTCTAGTTTTCAGAAATGCACAGGTTTGGTAGGTTTCCCTAGGTGCCGGCTGAGCTAGAGGACAAAATCTACAGGTAGGCACTTCGCAAAAAACACCTCTGTTTTCTTTCAAAAATTTAGATGTGTCCACGTTGCGCTTTGGGGCGTTTCCTGTCGCGGGTGCTAGGCCTACCCACACAAGTGAGGTATCATTTTTATCGGGAGACTTGGGGGAACGCTGGGTGGAAGGAAATTTGTGGCTCCTCTCAGATTCCAGAACTCTCTGCCACAGAAATGTGAGGAACGTGTGTTTTTTAGCCAGATTTTGAGGTTTGCAAAGGATTCTGGGTAACAGAACCTGGTCCGAGCACCGCAAGTCACCCCATCTTGGATTCACCTAGGTCTCTAGATTTCAGAAATGCACAGGTTTGGTAGGTTTCCCTAGGTGCCGGCTGAGCTAGATGCCAAAATCTACAGGTAGGCACTTCGCAAAAAACACCTCTGTTTTCTTTCAAAAATGTAGATGTGTCCACGTTGCGCTTTGGGGCATTTCCTGTCGCGGGCGCTAGGCCTACCCACACAAGGGAGGTATCATTTTTATCGGGAGGCTTGGGGGAACGCTGGGCGGAAGGAAATTTGTGGCTCCTCTCAGATTGCAGAACTTTCTGCCACAGAAATGTGTGGAACATGTGTTTTTTTAGCCACATTTTCAGGTTTGCAAAGGATTCTGGGTAACAGAACCTGGTCCGCGCCCCGCAAGTCACCCCATCTTGGATTCCCTTAGGTCTCTAGATTTCAGAAATGCACAGGTTTGGTAGGTTTCCCTAGGTGCCAGCTGAGCTAGAGGCCAGAATCTACAGGTAGGCACTTCTCAAAAAACACCTCTGTTTTCTTTCAAAAAGTTCGACGTGTCCACGTTGCGCTTTGGGGCGTTTCCTGTCGCGGGCGCTAAGCCTACCCACACAAGTGAGGTATCATTTTTATCGGGAGACTTGGGGGAACGCTGGGTGGAAGGAAATTTGTGGCTCCTCTCAGATTCCAGAACTTTCTGCCACAGAAATGTGAGGAACGTGTGTTTTTTTAGCCAAATTTTGAGGTTTGCAAAGGATTCTGGGTAACAGAACCTGGTCCGAGCCCCGCAAGTCACCCCATCTTGGATTCCCCTAGGTCTCTCGTTTTCAGAAATGCACAGGTTTGGTAGGTTTCCCTAGGTGCCGGCTGAGCTAGAGGCCAAAATCTACAGGTAGGCACTTCGCAAAAAACACCTCTGTTTTCTTTCAAAAATTTAGATGTGTCCACGTTGCGCTTTGGGGCGTTTCCTGTCACGGGCGCTAGGCCTACCCACACAAGTGAGGTATCATTTTTATCGGGAGACTTGGGGGAACGCTGGGCGGAAGGAAATTTGTTGCTCCTCTCAGATTGCAGAACTTTCTGCCACAGAAATGTGAGGAACATGTGTTTTTTTAGCCACATTTTGAGGTTTGCAAAGGATTCTGGGTAACAGAACCTGGTCCGAGCCCCACAAGTCACCCCATCTTGGATTCCCCTAGGTCTCTAGATTTCAGAAATGCACAGGTTTGGTAGTTTTCCCTAGGAGCCGGCTGAGCTAGAGGCCGAAATCTACAGGTAGGCACTTCGCAAAAAACACCTCTGTTTTCTTTAAAAAATTTAGATGTGTCCACGTTGCGCTTTGGGGCGTTTCCTGTCGCGGGCGCTAGGCCTACCCACACAAGTCAGGTATCATTTTTATCGGGAGACTTGGGGGAACGCTGGGTGGAAGGAAGTTTGTGGCTCCTCTCAGATTCCAGAACTTTCTGCCATAGAAATGTGAGGAACATGTGTTTTTTTAGCCAAATTTTGAGGTTTGCAAACGATTCTTGGTAACAGAACCTGGTCCGAGACCCGCAAGTCACCCTATCTTGGATTCCCCTAGGTCTCTAGTTTTCAGAAATGCACAGGTTTGGTAGGTTTCCCTAGGTGCCGGCTGAGCTAGAGGCCAAAATCTACAGGTAGGCACTTCGCAAAAAACACCTCTGTTTTCTTTCAAAAATTTAGATGTGTCCACGTTGCGCTTTGGGGCGTTTCCTGTCGCGGGCGCTAGGCCTACCCACACACGTGAGGTATCATTTTTATCGGGAGACTTGGGGGAATGCTGGGTGAAAGGAAATTTGTGGCTCCTCTCAGATTCCAGAACTTTCTGCCACAGAAATGTGAGGAACATGTGTTTTTTTAGCTAAATTTTGAGGTTTGCAAAGGATTCTGGGTAACAGAACCTGGTCCGAGACCCGCAAGTCACCCTATCTTGGATTCCCCTAGGTCTCTAGGTTTCAGAAATGCACAGGTTTGGTAGGTTTCCCTAGGTGCCGGCTGAGCTAGAGGCCAAAATCTACAGGTAGGCACTTCGCAAAAAACACCTCTGTTTTCTTTCAAAAATTTAGATGTGTCCACGTTGCGCTTTGGGGCGTTTCCTGTCGCGGGCGCTAGGCCTACCCACACAAGTGAGGTATCATTTTTATCGGGAGACTTGGGGGAACGCTGGGTGGAAGGAAATTTGTGGCTCCTCTCAGATTCCAGAACTTTCTGCCACAGAAAAGTGAGGAACGTGTGTTTTTTAGCCAAATTTTTAGGTTTGCAAAGGATTCTGGGTAACAGAACCTGGTCCGAGCCCCGCAAGTCACCCCATCTTGGATTCCCCTAGGTCTCTCGTTTTCAGAAATGCACAGGTTTGGTAGGTTTCCCTAGGTGCCGGCTGAGCTAGAGGCCAAAATCTACAGGTAGGCACTTCGCAAAAAACACCTCTGTTTTCTTTCAAAAATTTAGATGTGTCCACGTTGCGCTTTGGGGCGTTTCCTGTCGCGGGCGCTAGGCCTACCCACACAAGTGAGGTATCATTTTTATCGGGAGACTTGGGGGAACGCTGGGCGGTAGGAAATTTGTTGCTCCTCTCAGATTGCAGAACTTTCTGCCACAGAAATGTGAGGAACATGTGTTTTTTTAGCCACATTTTGAGGTTTGCAAAGGATTCTGGGTAACAGAACCTGGTCCGAGCCCCAAAAGTCACCCCATCTTGGATTCCCCTAGGTCTCTAGATTTCAGAAATGCACAGGTTTGGTAGTTTTCCCTAGGAGCCGGCTGAGCTAGAGGCCGAAATCTACAGGTAGGCACTTCGCAAAAAACACCTCTGTTTTCTTTCAAAAATTTAGATGTGTCCACGTTGCGCTTTGGGGCGTTTCCTGTCGCGGGCGCTAGGCCTACCCACACAAGTGAGGTATCATTTTTATCGGGAGACTTGGGGGAACGCTGGGTGGAAGGAAGTTTGTGGCTCCTCTCAGATTCCCGAACTTTCTGCCATAGAAATGTGAGGAACATGTGTTTTTTTAGCCAAATTTTGAGGTTTGCAAACGATTCTAGGTAACAGAACCTGGTCCGAGACCCGCAAGTCACCCTATCTTGGATTCCCCTAGGTCTCTAGTTTTCAGAAATGCACAGGTTTGGTAGGTTTCCCTAGGTGCCGGCTGAGCTAGAGGCCAAAATCTACAGGTAGGCACTTCGCAAAAAACACCTCTGTTTTCTTTCAAAAATGTAGATGTGTCCACGTTGCGCTTTGGGGCGTTTCCTGTCGCGGGCGCTAGGCCTACACACACAAGTGAGGTACCATTTTTATCGGGAGACTTGGGGGAATGCTGGGTGAAAGGAAATTTGTGGCTCCTCTCAGATTCCAGAACTTTCTGCCACAGAAATGTGAGGAACATGTGTTTTTTTAGCCAAATTTTGAGGTTTGCAAAGGATTCTGGGTAACAGAACCTGGTCCGAGACCCGCAAGTCACCCTATCTTGGATTCCCCTAGGTCTCTAGGTTTCAGAAATGCACAGGTTTGGTAGGTTTCCCTAGGTGCCGGCTGAGCTAGAGGCCAAAATCTACAGGTAGGCACTTCGCAAAAAACACCTCTGTTTTCTTTCAAAAATTTAGATGTGTCCACGTTGCACTTTGGGGCGTTTCCTGTCGCGGGCGCTAGGCCTACCCACACAAGTGAGGTATCATTTTTATCGGGAGACTTGGGGGAACGCTGGGTGGAAGGAAATTTGTGGCTCCTCTCAGATTCCAGAACTTTCTGCCACAGAAATGTGAGGAACGTGTGTTTTTTAGCCAAATTTTGAGGTTTGCAAAGGATTCCGGGTAACAGAACCTGGTCCGAGCCCCGCAAGTCACACCATCTTGGATTCCCCTAGGTCTCTAGATTTCAGAAATGCACAGGTTTGGTAGGTTTCCCTAGGTGCCGGCTGAGCTAGAGGCCAAAATCTACAGGTAGGCACTTCGCAAAAAACACCTCTGTTTTCTTTCAAAAATTTAGATGTGTCCACGTTGCTCTTTGGGGTGTTTCCTGTCGCGGGCGCTAGGCCTACCCACACAAGTGAGGTATCATTTTTATCGGGAGACTTGGGGAAACGCTGGGTGGAAGGAAATTTGTGGCTCCTCTCAGATTCCAGAACTTTCTGCCATAGAAATGTGAGGAACATGTGTTTTTTTAGCCAAATTTTGAGGTTTGCAAAGTATTCTGGGTAACAGAACCTGGTCCGAGCCCCGCAAGTCACCCCATCTTGGATTCCCCTAGGTCTCTAGTTTTCAGAAATGCACAGGTTTGGTAGGTTTCCCTAGGTGCCGGCTGAGCTAGAGGCCAAAATCTACAGGTAGGCACTTCGCAAAAAACACCTCTGTTTTCTTTCAAAAATTTAGATGTGTCCACGTTGCGCTTTGGGGCGTTTCCTGTCGCGGGCGCTAGGCCTACCCACACAAGTGAGGTATCATTTTTATCGGGAGACTTGGGGGAACGCTGGGTGGAAGGAAATTTGTGGCTCCTCTCAGATTCCAGAACTCTCTGCCACAGAAATGTGAGGAACGTGTGTTTTTTAGCCAGATTTTGAGGTTTGCAAAGGATTCTGGGTAACAGAACCTGGTCCGAGACCCGCAAGTCACCCCATCTTGGATTCCCCTAGGTCTCTAGATTTCAGAAATGCACAGGTTTGGTAGGTTTCCCTAGGTGCCGGCTGAGCTAGATGCCAAAATCTACAGGTAGGCACTTCGCAAAAAACACCTCTGTTTTCTTTCAAAAATTTAGATGTGTCCACGTTGCGCTTTGGGGCGTTTCCTGTCGCGGGCGCTAGGCCTACCCACACAAGGGAGGTATCATTTTTATCGGGAGACTTGGGGGAACGCTGGGCGGAAGGAAATTTGTGGCTCCTCTCAGATTGCAGAACTTTCTGCCACAGAAATGAGTGGAACATGTGTTTTTTTAGCCACATTTTCAGGTTTGCAAAGGATTCTGGGTAACAGAACCTGGTCCGCGCCCCGCAAGTCACCCCATCTTGGATTCCCCTAGGTCTCTAGATTTCAGAAATGCACAGGTTTGGTAGGTTTCCCTAGGTGCCGGCTGAGCTAGAGGCCAGAATCTACAGGTAGGCACTTCGCAAAAAACACCTCTGTTTTCTTTCAAAAATTTAGATGTGTCCACGTTGCGCTTTGGGGTGTTTCCTGGCGCGGGCGCTAGGCCTACCCACACAAGTGAGGTATCATTTTTATCGGGAGACTTGGGGGAACGCTGGGTGGAAGGAAGTTTGTGGCTCCTCTCAGATTCCAGAACTTTCTGCCATAGAAATGTGAGGAACATGTGTTTTTTTAGCCAATTTTTGAGGTTTGCAAAGGATTCTAGGTAACAGAACCTGGTCCGAGACCCGCAAGTCACCCTATCTTGGATTCCCCTAGGTCTCTAGTTTTCAGAAATGCACAGGTTTGGTAGGTTTCCCTAGGTGCCGGCTGAGCTAGAGGCCAAAATCTACAGGTAGGCACTTCGCAAAAAACACCTCTGTTTTCTTTCAAAAATTTAGATGTGTCCACGTTGCGCTTTGGGGCATTTCCTGTCGCGGGCGCTAGGCCTACCCACACAAGTGAGGTATCATTTTTAT